>NC_083097.1:100570970-101770970 GCF_949774975.1 Lagenorhynchus albirostris | reverse complement strand
AATGGCCATGAAGTGTTGGCTCACTGTCATTTAATTTGAATTTCACTGGTGACCTTTTTTGAATGTTGTTTCACGTGTGTTACTGGTCATTCATATATCTTTTTGTCACATTTCCAAACATTTTACTCATTTTTTAAAAATTGTACTATTTGTCTTATAATAAATCTGTAAGAGCTGTTTGTATATTTTGGATATAAGTCATTTTCAGATATAAGTTTTGCAAATACTTTCTCTCACACTGTAGCTTGCTTTTTTCATTTTCTTAACAGTATCTTTCAAAGAACAGAAGGTCACAAATATTTTCTCCTATTTTTCCTTCAAGAAATCCTATAGCTTTGGTTCTAACACTTACATCTATGAATCATTTGAAGTATTTTTTGTTTGTTTGCTTTTGTTGTGGGGTAAGGGTTTAGATTCCTTTTTTTCCATATTGATGCCTAGTTTTCTCACACAGTTTCTTGACAAGGCTATCTTGAATAACTTCTGCACCATCCTCAAAAATCAATTGAGCTTCTATGTATGGGTCTATTTCAAGACTGTATTATGATTCACTTATCTATGTTGATGCTAAGACCATCCAAAATAAGTAGAAGGAGAAAATAATGACAAATCAGAAAACCAACAATGAGAAAATGGATAACCAGTAGAAAAAATTTTGAAATCAAATGCTGGTTATTTGAAAAGTTCAATAAAATTAATCCCCTCATTAGGATACAGGAAAGAAAACACAAATTACTAATATCGGGGCAACAAGGGGACATCAGGACAGAGCCTACAGACATTAAAAGGATGATAAAGGAATATTACAAACTAACATTATGCCAATACATTCAACAACTTAGATGAAATGGACAAATATCTTGAAAGCTACAAATTACCAAAATTGCCTCAAGAAGAAAATGTGAATAGCTCTATACCAATTAAACAAAATTTAATTTCTAATTTCTGATCTTCCCAAAATATAACCCTAAGCCCAGATGCCATCACTGGTGAATTCTATTAAACATTTAAGGAACAATACTATTTCTATACAAACTCTTTCAGGAAATAGAAGAGAAGGAAACCCTTCCCAAGTTAATTCATTACACCGTTACCAAAGCCAGACAAAGGCATTATAAGCAAAGAAAACTACAGGAAATATCTCTCACCACACAGATGCAAAATCCTTAAAAAGATAGTACACCAGACTAAGTGGGGTTCACCCTATGACTTTAAGGTTGGTTTAACTTTCAAAAAGCAATCGATGTAATTCTCCATAATTAAAGAAGAAAAGATATAAATCATAAGATCATCTCAAAAAATATAGAAGTACTTGAGAAAATCTAACATGCATTTATCATAAAAACTCTCATCAAATGAGGAAAAGAAGGAAACTTCTTCATTCTGACAAAGGCCTTCTATGAAAAACCTACAACCGATATAATTCTTACATGAGGAAAGGCACCCCCTAAGATCAGGAACAAAGCAAGGGTGTTCACTCTCACATTTTCTATTCAATGTTGTACTGGAAGTTCTTGTCAGTACAAAAAAAGCAAGAAAAAAATAATTAAAAGATATTCAGATTGTAAATGAAGAAATGAACCTATCCTTCTTTGCAGACAACATGACTTTTTATGTAAAAAAATCCTAAAAAAAAAAAATCTATTAGAACTAGTAAATGAGTTTTCGCAAGAATATAGGATACAAGGTCAACATATAAAAATTAATTGTAGGGGCTTCCCTGGTGGCGCAGTGGTTAAGAATCTGCCTGCCAACGCAGGGGACGCGGGTTCGTGCCCCGGTCCGGGAAGATCCCACATGCCGCGAGAGTGTCTTGGCCCGTGAGCCATGGCCGCTGGGCCTGTGCGTCCGGAGCCTGTGCTTCGCAACGGGAGAGGCCACAACAGTGAGAGGCCTGCGTACCGCAAAAAAAAAAAAAATTAATTGTATTTCTACACTAGCAATGAACAATTGGAAAATGAATTTGAACAGCAATAAAATTTACAACAGCATCAAAAAACATGAAACATGTGGGGACAGATTAATCAATACACAAGCAAGACCTGTATATTAGAGCATATGGTTTTAAAGCTAAATGCTAAGTGATATATAAATATAGTGAGCCCACCATATCTATGGGTTCTGCATCTGTGGATTCAACCAACCACAGACTGAAAATATCCATGAAAAAATAATTCCAGAAAGTTCCAAAAAGCAAAACTTGAAATTGCCATGGGCTGGCAGCTATTTACAAAGCGTTTACATTGTATTAGTTATTATAAATAAGCGAGAGATGATTTAAAGTATATGGGAGAATGTGTGTAGGTTATACGCAAATACTATGCAATTTTATATTAAGGGTTTGAGCACCCCCGGATTTTGGTATCCTCAGGGGGTCCTGGAACCAATTCATGGATACCAAGGGACAAGTGTACTGAGCCCTACAGTAGGATTCTTTATTAAGGAAAAGAATTCACCATAAAGGCAATTCTTTGAATTCAATCCAAGGGGGGACTTTAGTTACCACAGTGACAATAAGCCATGATCGTAAGGTGATCTTGCCTACATGGTTGTCTCAGAGAACAGTAGTAGTCTCATAATCTACACAGTATGTAAAATTTCAAGCCACAACTATGAGCTAGTAAAATAAATGTACTACTGAAACTCAGTTTGCTAATGCTCCTTACCCTCGTAATTCCTTTCTTTGTGTTCTATCATCAACTGACAAATTTGGAAGTAAAATTTGCCAAGAAATAGAAGTCATGAGGAAGGCTTTCTCTTTGAAACATTGTAACTAAAGAATACATCCTTCTGGTTTTTAACAATTGTGTTAGATGAAAAACATTCTCCCAAAGGTAATATGGCTCTTATTAAACCCTGTTCACATTTTTAAAGCACTTAACTACAAAGGCCTGTTTGAAAATGGATGTTTTTCTCAAAGGCAAAAATCCTTATTATAGGAACCCTTGCTTTAAGCAACTGAAACATTAAAAAGTGACAATTTTCTTTACAACAGGTACCATTAAAGATTATTTTAAATAGGTTCTCCAGTAAATTTTAAAGTTATGTAAAGAGTCAATTAAAATTTTGCTCCTCAGGAATATATGTATCACATAAAATATACAACCAACATATTAATATCCTAGTATGTGTCAGTGCTTCATACAGATGATCTTTTAAAACTGTATCTATTCCCTGACTTCAGACTATACTACAAAGCTACAGTAATCAAGACAGTATGGTACTGGCACAAAAACAGAAATATAGATCAATGGAACAGGACAGAAAGCCCAGAGATAAACCCACGCACATATGGTCACCTTACTTTTGATAAAGGAGGCAAGAGTATACAATGAAGAAAACACAGCCTCTTCAATAAGTGGTGCTGGGAAAACTGGACATCTACATGTAAAAGAATGAAATTAGAACACTCCCTAACACCGTACACAAAAATAAACTCAAAATGGATTAAAGACCTAAATGTAAGGCCAGACACTATCAAACTCTTAGAGGAAAATATAGGCAGAACACTTATCACAGCAAGATCCTTTTTGACCCACCTCCTAGAGAAATGGAAATAAAAACAAAAATAAACAAATGGGACCTAATGAAACTTAAAAGCTTTTCACAGCAAAGGAAACCATAAAGAAGATGAAAAGACAACCCTCAGAACGGGAGAAAATATTTGCAAATGAAGCAACTGACAAAGGATTCATCTCCAAAATTTACAAGCAGCTCATGCAGCTCAATATCAAAAAAACAAACAACCCAATCCAAAAATGGGCAGAAGACATAAATAGACATTTCTCCGAAGAAGATATACAGATTGCCAACAAACACATGAAAGGATGCTCAACATCATTAATCATTAGAGAAATGCAAATCAAAACTGCAGTGAGATATCACCTCACACCAGTCAGAATGGCCATCATCAAAAAATCTACAAACAATAAATGCTGGAGAGGGTGTGGACAAAAGGGAACGCTCTTGCACTGTTGGTGGGAATGTAAATTGATACAGCCACTACAAAGAGCAGTATGGAGGTTCCTTAAAAATAGAACTACCATATGACCCAGCAATCCCACTACTGGGCATACACCCTGAGAAAACCATAATTCAAAAACAGTCATGTACCACAATGTTCATTGCAGCTCTATTTACAGTAGCCAGGACATGGAAGCAACCTAAGTGTCCATCGACAGATGAATGGATGAAGAAGATGTGGCACATGTATACAATGGACTATTACTCAGCCATAAAAGGAAATGAAATTGAGTTATTTGTAGTGAGGTGGATGGACCTAGACTCTCTCATACAGAGTGAAGTAAGTTGAAAGAGAAAAACAAATTCCATATGCTTACACATATATATGGAATCTAAAAAAAAAAAGGAAAAAAAATGGTCATGAAGAACCCAGGGGCAGGATGGGAATAAAGACACAGACCTACTAGAGAATGGACTTGAGGACACAGGGAGGGGGAAGGGCAAGCTGGGACAAAGTGAGAGAGTGGCATGGACATGTATACATTATCAAATGTAAAACTGATAGCTAGTGGGAAGCAGCCGCATAGCACAGGGAGATCAGGTCGGTGCTCTGTGACCACCTTGAGGGGTGGGATAGGGACGGTGGGAGTGAGATGCAAGAGGGAGGGCATATGAGGATATATGTATATGTATAGCTGTTTCATTTTGTTATAAAGCAGAAACTAACACACCATTGTAAAAAAATAATAATAATAATAACATTTTTTTTAAAAAGATGGCGCTCCAGTCATCTGAAGGCTTGACTGGGGCTGAGGATCAAAAAAAAAAAAAAAACACTGTAGCTATACTCAAAGTGTCAGTAATAACCCAATAAAGAAACTAAGGCTCAGAATGGTTGTGACTAGCTCAAAATTATACAGGATTTCAGACCACATATCTGGACTTCTTTTCATTTCATAAAACAAGGAAGAACCAATCAATCAAATGTTTATTACAAACCTCTGCAATCCTTTTCTATTTAAAAATTCTACTCTTGCATCTCAACATTATTTTTCTCTTTTTAAAACTGATTTTATTCCTCATTTACCTAGCACTGTTCCCATTTCAACTG
Source organism: Lagenorhynchus albirostris (assembly GCF_949774975.1). Taxonomy (NCBI): domain Eukaryota; kingdom Metazoa; phylum Chordata; class Mammalia; order Artiodactyla; family Delphinidae; genus Lagenorhynchus; species Lagenorhynchus albirostris. The sequence goes on along the minus strand of NC_083097.1, from coordinate 101,765,896 downwards.
AATTTCTAATCAATTTTCAACAACAGAAAAATATTCTGTTTTAAATGAGCTGAAATTTACCTCTGCCCCCCAAAAAATCAAAAGCCTCACTTAAAAGTAGGAAACTTTCTCATATACATGTGCATACTAGCAAAAATAAATTTACTACTGCATTTCCCTGCAAAAAAAAAAAAATGAGGCCAAGAAACATGTCAGTTAACTAAATAAAAACAGGCATGACAAGAGAGTTGAACAACAAAAATTCTCACTGAAGAAGGTTTAAATCATTATTTATATGTAACCAAAACAATAAAAACAAAAATTACTATAAGCAAATAGAAGTTTCACTTTATATTTCCTTCTAAAACATTAAAAGGTACATTTCCTTGGCACCTCACAAAAGAAAAAAAACACAACTTTTCCACAAGATTCACTGAGCTCATTTACATTTTTCATAATGACATAATTTGAGTTTTTTAGAAGTGAGAACACAAACCCAAAAGAAAAAAAGCACTATCATGCAAGACAATTCGCAGCAACAACCCAATAATCCAGATACCTAATCTAGCAATATCAAGAACTCAGAAAGAAAATATACATTTCTGAGCAATGGAACTCAGAACATGCATTCATCTGATTCCTCAAGAAGTCCTCTTGAAATCTAGTTCTCTTAATTTAGATATAATTCCGGTAAGTTTGGCTATCAGGTCAGAAGAAGCAAATCAAAAGATGAGAAAGTGCTGCCAGCAGTAATAACAAAAAGTAAGCAAAAATACAGTTGAATGGAAAAAAATCTGTTAAAAAATACACTACTTCAAGACTTACTGTAAAGCTACAGCACTCAACATAGTATGGTATTGGCTAAGGAACAGACAAATAGATCAATGGACAGAACAGAGAGCCCAGAAATAGACCCACATAAATATATATAGTCAGCTGATCTCTGACAAAGAAGCAAAGGCAATACAAGGGAGCAAAGATAAGTCTTTTTAACAAATGGTGCTAAAACAACTGAACATCCACATGTAAAAAATGAATCTAGACACAGAACTTACACCATTCACCGTTCAAAAATAACCAAAATGGATAAGACACCTGAACGTAAAACACAAAATTACAAAGTTCCTAGAAGATAACATAGGAGAAAATCTAGATGACCCTGGGTTTGGCAATGATGTTTTAGATATAATACCATAAGCACAATACATGAAAGAAATAATTGATGAGTTGGACTTCATTAAAACTTCCACTCTGCAAAAGACACCATCGAGAGAATAAAAAGATAAGCCACAGGCTGGAAGAATATATTTGCAAAACACATCTCATAAGAAACTGTTATCCAAAATAGACAAAGAACTCTTAAAATTCAACAAGAAAACAAACAAATTGATTAAAATGGGCCAAAGACCTTAACAGGCACCTCACCAAAGAAGATACGCAGATGACAAATAAGCATATGAAAAGATGCTGCATATCATATGTCATCAGGAAATTCAAATTAAAACAAGGTAACACTACACACCTATTAGAATGGTATAAATCCAGAACACTAACAATACCAAATGTTGGTGAGAATGCTGAGCAACAAGAATTCTCATTCATCGGTAGTGGGAATGCAAAATGGTATAGCATTTTGGAAGACAATTTGGGGGCTTCTTACAAAACTAAACACACTCATACCACATGATCCAGCAACAGAGCTCCTTGGTATTTACACAAAGGAGGTGAAAACTTATGTTTATACAAAAACTACACAAGGTTGTTTATAGCAGCTTTAGTCATAATTGCCAAAACTTGGAAGCAATGAAGAGGTCCTTCAGTAGGTGAATGGATAAATAATCTGTTATCTCCAGACAATGGAATATTACTCAGCACTAAAAGAAATGAGCTATCAAGCAATTAAAAATCATGGAGGAAACTTAACTGCATATTACTAAGTGAAAGAAGCCAATCTGAAAAGGCTACATACTGTATGATTCCAACTATATGGCATCTGGAAAAGGCAGAACTATGGAGACAGGAAAAAGACTAGTGGTTGTCAGGGGCCCGAGAGAGGGAGGGATTAGGTGAAGCATAGAGGACGCTTAGAAAGTGAAACTACTCTGTAGGACACTATAATGGTAAATACATGTCATTATAAATTTGTCCAAACCCAGATAATATACAACACCAAGAGTGAACGTTAAAGTAAACTATGGACTCTAGGCAATAATGATGTGTCAGTGTAGGTTCATCAATGATAACAAATGTACCACTCTGGTGTGATAGTATGATAGTGAGCACGTGTGGGGACAGGGGTAAAAGAGAAACCTCTGTACCTTCTGCCTAATTTTGCTGTGAATTTAAAACAGCTCTAAAAATAATGTTATTTTTAAAAATACACTACTATTCAAATGAATTTTCTCTAAACTTTTTTAAAATATACATACTAACATTCTCCAAATGATCTTGAAGGTGTCACTATATAATAGTAATCGTACAAAAATTATGATACTGAAATATCAAGAAAACATCAATTAGGTTTATCATACTTTGTTTCAAAAAGCAAGGAATTGTATAATACATTTTTAAACTGTTAAAATGTAATCATAAAACGTAAATACATGTTTTTAAACTGTTAAAAAGCTGTTTGGGAGACTTAAAGAGTAGGCCTCAGGATTGTAGCAATTAGCTGGAAATTACATGAAACACACCACAGAACGATAACACAGAAAGAAGGCATTTTTGTAACACCATAATTCTGTGATTACTTCTCTCCCACTCTGAAAGCTTACCATTTAGGGGCTTGAAATATCATTTTTCTATGGAACACAGATTTTTCTTAACACTTAAAAAGCAACTGGCAACTTATTCCTCAAATCCTGGTCTTTTTATTCATGAATACTCAATAATATTTAAAAATAAAAGACCATTTTATTTCAAGACACTTACTAAAGAGAAATACATTTCTCTTATTTACTTAATTTCAAATCACTTCAATTAAGACATAAAGGGGAAAAAAGTAATCCAAAGGAAGATTATAAAATGAGGTTCAAAGCACTTGACAAAAAAAAAGCCTTTAAAAAGATACTTGATGAGACACAATTAAAAATAACAATTCAACCTGACAGTACTAAAGAATGCTTCCATTAAAGCAGACCAAGGAAATCCACATCTGTCACATGCAGCTTTACTGAGATTTCATCTTGATCAGTGACTTCAGGAGGTATATGAAAGGTGTACAAATGAATCACTACATCTGCCTTCTGAACAGAAATCACCTAATTAAGATCAATAGACACACACCACAGGAATAAAGATGATAAATTCTACAATGTGATTTTACACTATTCCTCCATAATATTATGTTAAGGGACAACGCTTTCCTTTTCGAATTTGATACAGTGTCCATCTCCACAAAGGAAAAATACATATAAACCTGCACAAATGTTCCTCTGACCAAATTCTCTATTTTGAAAAGTTCATGTGAGTAGCAAGTCCTTGAATGCACAAGAGTGAGTGAATGAATAAGAAGGCTTTAAAAGTAACAACCAAAGTTCAGATGAAAGGAAGAAATTATATATACACAAATTAAAATCAGCACTAAAAGGTCACACTTTCACTGTTCTTTTTTCTTAATCTCTTCCTGATTCCTCACAAAGCCAAGTGCTCTAAACTCAAAACACCACTAAATATTCCATGTTCACAGCCATCTCAAACTTACAGAATACTTTAACTCTTTGGCACTCAAACTCACTCTACAATTTTAAAAAAAAGGAAATCACGTAATCTGTCAAATAAATGTTCTATTTTTACCCATCTACTCCCAAGTTCTACATCAAAACTGAGAAGCAGGGCTTTTACAAATGAGAGAAAGTAAGGATTAAAGCTTTTGTTCTTTGCAGTACTTGCCAAATAAATAATTTTTTGTTTTCTTCCTGAAAGAAGAGTAAAAAGAGATTATTACAATAGTTAAATGCCATTTCCCAAGCTCTGAAGGCTTTTCCTAACAAGGACAAACATATCAGACTTATTTTGCCCTTTCTACAAATAGAATGCTGTTACATTTACCATTGTTCGGATAAAGAACACCAGGCCAGAAGGAAGTCGTGACTTCATGGCTCACAATAAAATGGTGGTGAACCTTTGTTAGTTGTTATAAAACAGTCTTAACAACTACCATGAAATGAAAATTTCTCACAGACACTGTTCATATAAACACAGATGTGCCTGGTTTTAACAGAAGAGACAATCCTGAAAGTTGTATATCTACTCAATCATATTTTAAATCTATCAGGAAAGTTTGCTATTGAAACACACTTGCCCAAATGCCACCTGAAATGTAAATACTACTGACTTTTCTTAAAGAAAGGCAAACCTACATTTTCAGGTATTTCAAACACCTGAAAAAATACCATGAGCCTACTATCAGGTAAGCTGTCAGGGGAAGATGCCAAGTGCTATTTAGTTCTGATTGAGATGCAGAAGCAGGGAAACACAGTGGGCAGCAGATAGGTCTGGGGAGAATGGTTAGAGAAGAAGCTAAGACTAGGAGTTAGAGGTTGGATTAGATGACTTCTAAGGTTCTGGACAAATTGTGATTGTATTGTAAGGTACATCTGAGCAGTGACAGTGGATAAGTACCGATCAGTTTACATTCCTGTCTATTCTCCCTTATAAGAAAGATGTTAGATATAGAATCTAAAAGCATAAAATTATTAGACTTCCTGTGATATAAAAACCGACCATGGCTTAAGACTTAGGAATAATCTATTGTAAACACAACCTAGAACTGATTTTTTCACAAACACACAAAAGTAATTTGATGGGAAAGAATATGATATCATAAAAAGAATATCTCAATCCCTATCTCACATCATACAAAAAAATGAATTCTAGATGGCAGAAGAAAACACAAAATGTTCTCATTACAAGGGGTAAAGATTTCTTAGGATTTAAAAAGTAGTAATCATAAAAGAAAAATTTGATAAATTAGACTGCATAAATATTTACAACTTTTGCTCATCAACTGTCAACACTAGGAAAATGACTAGACAAGCCACAGACTAGAAGACGATGTCCACAGAGCATGTATTTGCCAAAGGACTTATATCCAGAATATATAAAGAATTCCTACAAATCCACAATAAAACGATGTACACAACACAAAAGAAGACATACAAGTGGTCAATAAGCACATGAAAAGTGCTCACAATCATTAGTCACAGTAAAATACAATACCACTACATAAATTCACCAGAATGGCTAGAATGAAAAAGATCGACAACACCAAATGTTGTCAAGAATGTGAAACAAACAGAACTCTCATTCACTGCTGGTAGAAACAGAAAATGGTATGAATGTTTTGGGGAACTGACTGACAGGTTCCTATAAAGTTAGTACCTACAATATGACCCAACAATTCCAATCTTAGGTATTTACCCAAAAGAACTGAAAACATATGTGTGCTGGAAGATTTGCAAGGATGCCATAGCAGTTTTATTCATAATAGCAAAATACTGTTAATAATCAAAATGCTCATCAACGTTAGGATGGATAAACAATTTGTGGTATATTCATATTTATGCAATGGAATACTACTCCGTTGCACAGGAACAAACCCTAATCAACTTAGATGAATCTCATACATATTAGACTGAACAAAATAAGTCATATGATTTCATTTATAAGAATAGAGCCAGCAAAACTAAACCTATGGTGATAGAAATCAGATCAACAGTTGCTTTCGTAGACACTGAGGAACAGCAAGAGGGAAGTCTAAGGAGTGAATAGTGTTCTAAATCTTGGTAGACTTGTGGGTTATACAGCTGTATACATTTATTAATACTAATAAGTTATACACTTAAACGTTGTGCACTTTACTCAATGTATATTTTACTTGAGTCAATTTATTTATTTATTTATTTATATTTTTGGCTGTGTTGGGTCTTCGTTGCCGTACGCAGGCTTTCTCTAGTTGTGGCAAGCGAGGGCTATTCTTCATTGTGGTGCACGGGCTTAGTTGCTCCGCGGCATGTGGGATCTTCCCAGACCAGGGCTTGAACCTGTGTCCCCTGCATTGGCAGGCGGATTCCTAACCACTGCACCACCAGGGAAGTCCTACTTGAGTCAATTTTAAAAAGGACTCTTCAATAAAATAAGAATTACAAATATCGCAATTCTAGTAAGCTTGCATTAACACAGTGTTATCAGTTACCAATTCTGAAACTACATTCTGAGTGTCCTAGGCTTCTAAAAATGAGTAAATATACTAGAGTAGTGGTAGCCAGATTTCTCAATGTTGGCAAAGGAAGATATAAACATAGAAAAGGGAAGGGAATTACAAATATGAAAAGGAGGGGATCCTACTTTGTGCTGTTAGACTGAAATTAGAAGTATCAGTATAAACTCATAGTTTTTAATAGATAGATATTAACATATGTGTATTAAGTGCATACACATGTGTAGGCGTATCTGTACGTGTACATAAATGTGTGTTGTATGTACACACAAATGAGTATATATGTGTATATTCACACACACAGACATGTACACATTTCCTAGTTCTGCTACAGAAAGACCTTAGAAACAATAACATACTAGGAGCAATAAATACACCTAGTGTTACAAAATCTTGGTTTCTACATACCATTATCCAATAAAGGAACCAGGGCTTCTTAGAAAAATGTTGTATCTGGGCTAGAGCCAAGAAACTATAAGATAAGCCTGGAACAACTTGTTGCACAAGACAAGAAAAAAGTTTTCCAAGAATCATGAGAACATGCCAAAGGAACAGCTAAACAGCTTGAGAGAGCAACCAGTAGCCAAATCTGGGACAATCTGAGCATCAAAATAAATAATGATATAAATAATGATAGTAATGGACTATAATACATCCAGTTAAGAATCCATGAGTCCATGAGTCCATACTGATGTAAGTCAATAAATAAGGGAAGAAGGGAAAGCTTTTGCCTACATTAGAATGAAACTAGTAAATTCATAAGGAACGATGGAGTTAGAAAATCATCAATTGATATTAAATCTAGTGGGTAAAAATTTGATGAGAAACAACATATTTACATAATCTCAAAAACTGACTTAGAAAATATTTTCTAACTACAAAGGGAAAATAAGAAACTTTTAAGTGGAGAAACTTAGCAGTCACTACCCTAAGCAAGTGATCAAAGCTACTTGGAACCAAGTGACATGTGCCTTCTGACATGATGCACTGAGAACACATCACTTCTATGATACTTGTGCTAAAACTGGATACCCAAATATAGTCATGAAGAAATATCAGACAGCTTCAAACACAGGACAAGCTACAAAACAACCCGTACTCTACAAAAATATTAACTTCATGAACCATAAAGAAAGGCAAGGAACTGTACCAGATGAAAGGAAACAAAAGAGATAGGACGATTAGGTGAAATATGTGATCCTGGACCAGGAAAAAAAAAAGCTATAAGAAACCCTGTGCAGTTGATATTTTACCCTTTTTATAAATAAGGAACCCTCTTAAAAAGGTTAAATAATAGCTAGTACAAAGTAAACAGTACCTGTAAGATATGTATTCTCAGTATTCAATGTATTAGGCAGGTGGCTACCTCCCTGGACAGCTGTATCAAAGAGTTATAGTCTCAATCAAAAACCTTTACACACATTAATGCAGTTAAAATTAAGTATTCTCTCATATTCTTTAATAGAAATAATTAAATGGATCACCCTAAGTGTATCAAAGTTGAACATTTCAAGTAAAATAAAAAAGATATAGTGAATATAAGGATATCTGTCATTCATTTATTTTAAAGCAACTTACTTTAAAAGACTTACTAAATGTAAATGAAAGTAAACTCTAGTTAGATGTGATAAATAAAAATTACAATAGAAGCGACTGTAACCTGCAAAAACTAAACCATAATAACAAATAAAAACCCACACTATTAGCGTACTGAGTTCAAACTTCCATACTTACGAAAGGTACACATACCTTTTCCTAAATGTGTGTTTATGCTCATATATCTAGCTGTTCCTGTAAGGCTCTTATGTTCTCTGTATGGTATGTGTTTCTTTGTCTCTGGATCAATATATTCCTTTGCCAAACCAAAATCTATAATATGAATAACTTGCTGGGTTTTGTTTCCTGGTCGTCCTATTAAGAAGTTCTCAGGCTTCACATCTCTGTATATCAAGTTCTTTGAATGGACATACTCCATGCGAGAAATCTTGATTCAAAAAAAAAAAAAAAAGATACATTTTATTTTAGGCTTTGACTAGCATAAGATAGTATGATAGAGGCAAGACAATTTTTACAATGAAAACAACATTAAGAAGAAAAAATCAGAAATTGTTAGAACCCTTTAAAAGAAACATGATATCACTCAGTAGTTTCTTAAATATATGTCCAATTATGATTAAATATCTTTGCTTTTTACTATTTTGGGCACTTATATAGGAAAGTGCTTGAATTTTATGAATTCCTTTCTTATCAAGAAGGCTGATTAAATCAACACTTTCAGATGATGCTACCTTATAGAATTAAAAAGCTTTACTAATACAAAATCTTGAACTCAAAAATATAAACAGATATATTCACAAAGTTGCAATTTATTCTTCCTTATCTGTTCAATAATGGAGAAAATTTTATAATTACACTAAAGAAACTTAAAGAGTCTAGACTGTTAAATAAAAGAATTAACAGAGCACTTCGTTATCTTTTTTATAACTTGTTTACTTTTTTCCTTAGGTATTAAACATTTAAAAAGATCTTGAGACTAGAAAACTTTGGAATCCAACTCTAATAATAATATAATACATTTTTATTCATTGCTTTACACATTCTCAAATAATGTTTATTGTATAAACTGTCAGAAAACAGAACATTACAAATAATAAAAGTGCTTCATTTAATGATATTCATGGTTGACAATACAATGTAAGTGAACACAGTCACTCAAGTCATTTTAGTTTGTTAACAAATTTAGGATCATATAACATATACTATTCTGTGACCTATAGTTCCCATTAACAATATATTATGAGCATTTTCCAGGTCATGAAACATTCTTTTAATATACACTTTTTAGTGGCTGCATATTATTTTATGGCTATTAATAATTTATCCAACTAACACTGTTATTTCTGTGCATTCGGGTTGTTTCCCACTTTATTATAGACGTCTTTGCACAACAAGCTTTAAGTACATCTGAATACTTCCATTGGATAAATCTGTAGAAGTAATGAGTCAACAGATAAAAACAATTTTAAGACTTTTGCAGCATACACTTACTGGCATTTATTTCAAAACTGCCTTAAAATTATCCTCTTAAGTTATTTCCCCATAGGCTCCCTGAAATTTAAATGATTTATAAGACTTTCTCATTAGTTTGTTTCTTCTTTTTCTAGGCCATTTTAATTTATTACCAAGATTAAAAACCCATCTTTCTGAGGGTTCTCTTCTCTAAGTATTCATTTTCGACCTGAAAAGAGTGCTGGAAACAACTTAATTCCCAAACTGAGCATTCTGACCTTAAAGTAGTAAGATATTAATTTTTTCATACAAATAAAATACACCTGATTCAGTTATTTTAAGTTACAGTCATCCTAAAAGGACAATGATATGAAAAGCAGACATTTTTATTAGGTCAAATGCTGTGGAAGATAATGTCACAAAACTTTAAACTTTCAGTGTAAATTAGTGACCAAATGAACCACACAATTGTTCAAACAGCTTCAAAACATCCTGCTTTACTTACCAGTTGGATAGCTATCATGAGAACCGTTTTAAGAGAAAATGTTCTGTCACACAAATCAAACAAATCTTCCAAACTAGGTCCCAGCAGTTCCAGCACCATAGCGTTGTATTTCCCACAAGGGCCAAAATAGTAAACTTGAGGTATACCATCTGGAGGAAAAGAATAACAATAAACAATTTTTTAATAATTTTGTAGCTTCAAGAACTGCAGCAGTATTTTTATTTTTTCCATACAAACAATAAACTTCTCCTGACCCAGCCTCCTCCCTCCCTATACCTTCTCCTTCATGTTCACAGAGTAGCCTGGTTACACTTCTACTGAACCTGCATTACTGAACTACATTATAAACAGTGCTTCATTGTTGGTCTCCACCAACCTCACTATAGAAAGGAACTGTGCCCTTGAGACTTGTATTTCCATGGCCTACAGAAATGCTTGGCACATAGGAAAGATCTTATTTTTATTGAACAAAGGAGTTACTGCACTCTTTCATAACCCTGTGGTAGGCATAATGCTAAGTTCAACCCCCAAGATTTCCATCCTCTGGTGTACACAACCCATATAATCCTTTCCCCGCAAGTGTGGGCAAGATTCCCAGATTTCACTCTTGTCATTAGATTATGTTATATGGCAAAGGTAACAAAATTAAGATCCCTGTTAGTGGAGGTTAAATTAATCAAAAGGGAGATTATTCTGTTGGGCATGACTTAATCAGGTAAGATGGTTAAAAAGCAAGTCTAGAAGTCAGAGATAGTCAAAGCAGCAGAGCAGTTCTCCTGTTGATCTTAAAGACACAAACTACTATGTTGTGGAAGAGGGCCACATGCCAGGAAATGGTGGGCAGGCCCCAGGAACTGAGAGCCTCATCACACAGCCATGAGGAACTGAATTCTAGAAATAACCAGTGAGCTTGGAAAAGGACTCAGAGGCTCAGAAAAGATTGCAGTCCAAGCTTACACCTTGATTTAAGCCTGGAAAGACCCTCAACAAAGGACAAAGCTAAGCTATGCCTGGACTCATGACCAATAGAAATTGGGAGATAATAAAGTCTCTTATTCTATGTCACTAATTACTAAATAAATCATTACGCAACAACACAAAATAATACAAACTCCAAATATAAAGTCTAAATACACAAAAATCACCTGTATTTTATTTTTAGAACTAACAGATTCCCAATAAACTAACATATAATAGGGGATCATTTTATCTTAACATTGTATCTATTTATTCGTTATGAGGAAATGAACAACTTCCATCTTAAACGTCTCAGTTTTACTTATGAGTATTTTTTGTTTTGTTTTGTGTAATGATTTTAGAAAGGAAAAATCTTTCTAAAATATACTAAAACCTTCCCATCCTTTTTAAAATAAAGAGTATGGAAAACAAAATTTTACTCTGTTGTTTATTTTATCATTTTGCATAATAATTATTGCATGGGCAAAACAAAACATTGAACTAGAAGCCAGGATAGCTACGTTCTAAGTTTGGCTGAATACTAACTATTCAACCTCTCAAGCTGACTTCAGTTTATCTATATTAGTAGTTTAGATAAGACCAGTTTTTCTAAAATGTGAGTATGAGAAAGGCAGCAGAACAGCTGAAGATAGGAAGGTAAGATAATATAATCATGACAGGGGTAGGGGAAGGAGACAAGTTCAAACTGTGTACATGGTCTCCTCCCCCAAAATAGAGATTCTCATACACCCCCATGTGTACACATCACCACCCTGTACCACACCACACCACACACACACACACACACACACACACACACACACACACACACACACACACACTTCCCCCTGCCACTGAGAATCATTATCTTCTTACTAGAGCCACTCATAACATATTTGAGTCATATCTACCCCCATTATAAGTAAAAACAGATAAAAGGCTTAGAAATAGTGGATGAGAGACTCTAACATTTATTCAACTCTGAAATACTGATTTTAGTATGCTATATACATCAAGAGCCTAGAGATGCAATTAAGACTTACCAATAGCTCTCAGCTACTGAGTTTTAAAAAATATTTCTACAATGCTTTCCCCCCTCTATTCCACTGAAAGTGCTAACTTCTATGCTCTTAATTTAGCAATCTCTTAATAACCCATTTCCACTCTTTAGTTTGTTGCTTCTTAGTCATAAAGATGTTCACCAAACTCAGGAGGAGAATGGATGAACACAGTGAGGGCTTCAACAGGGATTGAAATATAGGAAAGTACCAAAGAGGTTATAACTCAATTGAAAAATATACTAGAGGAGTTCAACAGTAGACTGGATGAAGTAAAAGAATGAATCAGTGAGCTGCAAGACAAAACAACTGAACTCATCCAGACAGAGAAGCAAAATGAAAAGTAGAATTTTAAAAAGTGAAATTAATTTAAGAAACCATTGAGACAGCATAAAGCAAAATAACATTTGCATTATATGGATCCCAGAAGAAGAAGAGAGAGAAAAGGGGCCAGAAAAACTATCTGAAGAAATATGGTCAAAAATTTCTCTAATCTGGGGAAGGAAACAAATATCCAGGTCCAGGAATCCCAGAGAGTTCCAAAAAAGATTAACCCAAATAGACATACACCAAGACACATTATAATTAAAATGGTATAAGTTCAGGATAAAGAGAAGATCCTAAAAGCAGCGAGAGAAAACCAACTTGTTACATACAAAGTAAACTCCATAAGACTATCAGCAGATTTTTCAGCAGAAACTTTACAGGCCAGTAGTGAGTGGCATAACCTATTCAAAGTGCTAAAAGGAAAAAAACCCCAACAAGAATTCTCCACCTAGCAAATTTATCATTCAGAATTGAAGAAGGGATCAAGTTTCCCAGATAAACAAAAGCTTAAAGGAGTTCATCACCACAAAACTGGCCCTACAAGAAATATTTAAGAGATTTCTTAAGCTGAAAAGAAAAAGCACTAATTAATAATAAGAAAACACATTCAAGTAAAAAGTATTTCTGGAAAAGGTAAATATATAATAAAGGTAGTAGATCAATCACTTATAAAGCAAACATGATGGTTTAAAGAGAAGAAGTAGTAAATTTAAATTAAATTCCAATAGTTAGTTAAGGGATGCATAAAATTAAGAGGTAAAATGTATCATCAAAAGTATAAAACATTGGGGCAGGGGGCTGGAGTAGTAAAAAGATAAAGCTTTGGAATGTGTTCAAATTTAATTTGCTACCAGCTTAAAACAGGCTACTACTTACATAGGATGTTATATATGAACTTTACAGTAACAGGGAAAAAAGCTTATAGTAAATATACAAAAGAAAATGGAAAGAAATTTAAATATAACACTGAAGAAAACCACCAAAACACGAAGGAAGAGGGAAAGAGAAGAAAGGAACAGAGAGGAACTACAAAAACAACCAGAAAACAATTAACAAAATGACAAGTACATACTTACCAATAATTACTTCAAATGGACTAAAATAGCCAAGAAAAAGACAGTGAGGGACTGTTTAAATTAAAAAAAAAAAAAAAAAAACAGATCCATCTATATGCTACCTACACAAGACTTACTTCAGGAGAAAGGACTCACACAGACTGAAAGTGAAGGAATGGAAAAAATTTCAATGCAAATGTAAATAAAAGGAAAGTTGGAGTAGCTATACTCATATCAGACAAAACAGACTTTAAAACAAAGACTATATTAAAAGACAACAAGGGCAAACATAATGATAAAGGTGTCAATCCAGCAAGAAGATATAACATTTATAAATGTATATGCATCCAGTAGAGGAGCACTAAGATATACAACACAAATATTAACAGACTTAAAGGGAGAAATTGAAAGCAAAACAATAATAGCAGAGGACTTTAACACCCTACTTACATCAATGGATAGATCATCCAGAAAAAAAATTAAAAAGAAAACATCAAACTTAAATCACACATTAGATCACACGGACTTAACATATAGAACATTCCATCCAAAAGCACCAAAAGATACATTCTTTTCAAGTGCACCTGAAACATTCTCCAGGATAGATCATATATTAGGTCACAAAAAAAGTCTCAATATAAATTCAGAAAGGCTGAAATCATATCAAGCATATTCTCTGGCCACAATACTATGAAACTAAATATCAATCACAAAAAGAAAATAGTAAAAACCACAGAAACGTGGAAATTAAACATGCTACCAAACAACCAATAGGTCACTAAAGAAATCAAAAAAATACCTAGAGACAAATGAAAGCAGAGATATAACGTACCAAAATCCATGAGATGCAGCAAAAGCAGTTCAAAGAAGAAAGACCATAGCAATATAGGCCTACCTCAAGAAACGAGAAAAATCCAAAATAAATAATCTAAATTTACACATAAAGAAAACATAAAAAGAATAAAGCTCCACATTCGAAGAAAGGAAATAATAAAGATCTGAGTGGAAATAAATGAAATAGACATTTAAAAAACAACAGAAAAGATCAATGAACCTAAGAGCTAGTTCTTTGAAAAGATAACCAAAATTGACAAATCGTCAGCTAGACTAACCCCCCCAGAAAAAGAAAAAGAGGGGACTCAAACAAAATCAGAATGAAAGAGGAGAAATTACAACTGATACCACAGAAATACAAAATATCATAAGGTACTACTATGAACAATTCTACACCAACAAATTAGACAACCTAGAAAAAACGGAAAATTCCTAGAAACATCCAAGCTTCCAAGACTGAATCAAGAAGAAATAGAAAATCTGAATAGAACAATTACTAGTAAGGAGACTGAAACTATAATCGAAAGCTCCCAACAAACATTAGTCTAGGATCAGATGGCTTCACTGGCAAATTATACAAAACATTCAAAGAATACCAATCCTTGTCAAACTCCTTGTCAAACTCTTCCAAAAAATTAAAGAGGAAGAAAACCTTCCAAACACATTTTATGAAGCTACCATTATGCTGATACCAAAACCAGACAAGGACACCATAAAAGAAAATTACAGGCCAATATCCTTGATGAACAAAGATGCAAAAGCCCTCAACAAAATATGAGCAAACCAAATCAAGCAATACATTAAAAAAATCATACACCATGATCAAGTGGGATTTATTCCAAGGATGCAAGAATGTTCAACATCTGCAAATCAATCAACATGATACCATGTATTAACAAAATGAAGGATAGAAATCACATGATCATCTCATTAGATGCAGAAAAAGCATCTGACAAAATTCAACATCCATTTATGATAAAAATTCTCAACCAAGTGGGTATGGAGTGAACATACCTCAACCTAATAAAGGCCATATATGACAAAGCCACAGCTAACATCATACTCAGTGATGATCAGGAATAAGAGAAGGATACCCACTCTCACCACTTCTATTCAACACAGTACTGGAAATCCTAGCCGTAGCAATTAGACAAGAAAAATTAATAAAAGTGATCCAAATCAGAAAGAAAGAAGTAAAACTGTTACTATTTGCAGATAACATGATACTATATATACAAAGTTCTAATGATGCCACAAATAAAACCT
Source organism: Lagenorhynchus albirostris (assembly GCF_949774975.1). Lineage (NCBI taxonomy): Eukaryota > Metazoa > Chordata > Mammalia > Artiodactyla > Delphinidae > Lagenorhynchus > Lagenorhynchus albirostris. The sequence continues at coordinate 101,750,686 of NC_083097.1, read as the reverse complement.
GTTCAAACAAATAAATGAATTCAGTAAAGTCACAGGATACAAAATCAATATACTGAAGTCTGTGGTTTTTCTATACACTAACAATGAACTATCAGAAACAGAAATTAAGAAAATCCCATTTACCACTACATAAAAAAGAATAAAATACCTAGCAATAAATTTAACCAAGGAGGTGAAAGACCTAATACACTGAAAACTTTAAGACATTGATGAAAGAAATCAAAGAAGACACAAATGAATGGAAAGATATTTCATGCTTATGGACTGAAAGAATTTATATTGTTAGAATGTCTATACTACCCAAAGCAATCTATAGATTCAATGCAATCCCTATCAAAATTCCAATGGCATATTTCACATGACTAAAACAATCTTAAAATTTGTATGGAACCACAAAAGACACCAAATAGCCAAAACAATCCTGAGAAAGAAGAACAAAGCTGGAGGTTATCATGCTCCCTGATTTCAAACTACAGCAAACCTTTAAACAGCACATGTTTGAAATGCACTTACCCACGGATTTTTTTCAATAATAAATACTAGATAGAGTACTACACAATCCAAGGTTGGTTTAATCCAAGGATGCAGAACCATGGATATGGAGGAACTGTGTACACCAAGGGCCAACTATAAGTTATACATGAATTTGCAACTGCATAGAGAGTGGTAACCCTACCCTCCATAATGTTCAAGGGTCAACTGTACTCTACAAAACTACAGTAATCAAAACAGTATGGAACTCACACAAAAACAGACACACAGATCAATGAAACAGAATTGAGAGTCCAGAAATAAAACCACAAATATATGGGCAATTAATTGACAACATAGGAGCAAAGAACATACATGGAGAAAGAATAGTCTCTTCAATAAATGGTGCTGGGAAAACTGGACAGCTACAGCCAAAAGAATTAAACTAGACCACTATCTCACACCACACACAAAAATTAACTCAAAATGGATTAAAGATCTGAATGTAAGACCTGAAACCATAAAACTCCTAGAAGAAAACATAGGAGGTAACTTCATTTAATATGAGTTTTAGAGATATTTTTGTGGATCTAATTCCAAAAGCAAGGGAAACAAAAGCAAAAATGAACAAATGGGACTACATCAAACTAAAAAGTTTCTGCACAGTGAAGGAAACCATCATCAAAATGAAAAGGCAACCTACTGAATGGGAGAAGATATTTGTAAATCCAATAAGGGATTATTATCCAAAATATATAAAGAACCCATACAACTTTAAACAAACAAGTTGATTTAAAAATGGACATTTTGTAATGAATAGACATTTTTCTAAAGAAGACATACAGATGGCCAAAAGGTACATGAAAAGATGTTCAACATCACTAATTATGAGGGAAATGCAAATCAAAACCACAATGAGAGATCACCTCACACCTGTCAGAATGGCTATTAGCAAAAAGAAAAAAATTATGAATATTGGAGAAGATGTGGAGAAAAGGAAACCCTTGTACACTGTTGGTGGGACTGAAAATTGGTGCAGCCACCATGGACAGTATAGAGATTCCTCAAAATATTAAGAATAGAACTCCCATCTGACCCAGCTATTCTACTTCTAGGTATTATCTAAAGAACACAAAAACAATTTGAAAAGATATATGAACCCCTACGTTTATTGCAGCATTATTTACAACGGCCAAGATATGGAAATAACCTAAGTGTCCATGGGTGCATGAATGGATAAAGAAAATGTGGTACATATACACAAAGGAAAACTACCCCACCACAAAAAAAGAATTAAATCCAATCCTGCCATTTGCGACAACACAGATGGACCCTGAAAGTTTTATGTTAAGTGATGTAAGTTAAGAAAGACAAATACCATAAAATTTCACTCATGTGTGGAATGTAAAAAAACAAATGAACAAACAAAATAAAACAAAAACAAACTCATAGATACAGAGATAAGATTAGTGTTTACCAAAGGGAAAGGGAGTTGGGTGGAATGGGTGAAATGGGTAAAGGGGGTCAGCTGTATGGTGATGGATGGTAACTAGAAACGTGCTGATGATCACTTTGTAGTGTGTACAGGCATATTTAGGAGATATTTTGGGTTCAGTTCCAGACCACCACAATAAAGGGAATACCGAAATAAAGTCAGATGAATATTTTGGTTTCCTGGTGCATACAAAAGTTATATTTATACTATACTGTTGTCTATTAAGTGTACAGTAGCACTGTCTAAAAATACCACGTACATACCTTATTAATACCTTAAAAACACTTTATGGCTAAAAATGCTAACCATCATCTGACCCTTCAGTGAGTCATAGTAGTAACATCAAAGATCACTGATCACAGATCACTATAACAAATATAATAATAATGGAAAAGTTTGAAATACTGTAAATATTACCAAAATGTGACACAGAGACAAGGTGTGAGCAGATGCTGTCGGAAAAATGGCATCGAAGACTTGCTCATTGTAGGGTTGCCACAAACTTTCAATTTGTAAAAAAAAAAAGAAAAAGAAATCTGTGAAGCACAATAAAGCAAAGCACAATGAAACAAGGTATGCCTGTACAGATGTCAAATTATAATGCTGCACACCTGAAACTTACATAACTTAAAAATATTATTCTGGGACTACAAAGAAAAACTTGAATTGGGAAAAGATTTAGACCACATTTATTTAATCCAAGTATTAACTATAACTGAGCAAGTATTTCTCAAATACTCTCCCTAATATTTAAAGTTACAGAGCCTTACTTCTACTCTTAACTATTAACTTCATTTTGGAGCTACTCGGAATTAAGCAAAGTAGAGTTGACCCTTGAAAAACACAGGAGTTAGGGGCACTGACCCCTCCATGCAGTCAAAACTCCATGTATAACTTATAGTCAGCCCTCCATATACACATTTCAGTTCCTCTGTGTCTGTGGTTCCAGATCCTCGGATTCAACCAACCTTATATTGTATAGCACTGTAGTATTTACTATTGAAAAAAATCCATGTATAAGTGGACCCACACTGTTCAAACCCACACTGTTCAAAGGTCAACTGTGTACTATTCAGACTCTGTCGCCCTATAAAATAATTTTGGCTTCCTCTCCCTTCCTACCATACGTCCTTAACAGAAGAAATGGATCCATTCTAAGGCTCAGATTTATTCTGCCTTACTGTTTGAGCTTTTCTAGGGTTGCATTTCAAATTTTTCTACCACAGTTCTGCTATCCAAATTGCCAACTTTTCCTTTTACCCAACCTTCAAGTCTTCTCTTTTCAAACTTATCTATTAAGCATGACTCAAAATTCATAATTATTCACACAGAATTTCTCAGAGTTGAAGAGATGTAAGCATAAGTAAATCTGATCTGCTGTATTTCATATAAGCCAACTCATTGTTGAGAGAATTACTGTGTACCTAACATGTACATTCAATCAAGCTATACACATATTATAACTTTGGGTTTCTAAAATAACGCCAAGAAAAAGATCAATAAAGGGACAAATGAGAACTGCTTCAATTTTCTTCAAAACTTCCTTTCTTTAATGGTTTCAAAGTGTCTCAAAAATATCTATCTCTACCTTACCCAAGATGGCTAAATTCCACAAACAGCATTACATTTCACTGAGTAAATTAAATAGACATTTAGTCTCAAATCCAAATAAAAATACCTCAGCTTTATCAAGGAACATAATTTTACCTTAAAACATGACTCAGCACAGATCTTTGGTGGAAAAAAAGACGATTTCACTCTGACTCTTTGAGATACATATTGTTTTATGAGTCAATGAATGCAAAAACTTCTTACATAACTACTAATGTATTTCAACACATATTTTATCATTGAAGTATAGGATCAAGAGTCATATATTTTTTTTTAAATCAAGAATATAAAGCAAACGTTGTAAAGACCAAACTAAAATTTCATTTCCCAGGACAAGTCTGGGCAGTTTTCTAACACTGAGCAAACAAATTAAATTGTTATGAGTTAGGAAAAGTTGCAACAAACAGGGGCTGAGGAGTACCCTAAGCAAACACCAAACAAAACAACCACATCAATATAAATATGATACACAAGAAAGGGGTTTTTCAAAGTGGTGAAGGACAAGAGGGCAAGAAAGAAGAGAGACTCAGAAAGAAGGCTGAGAACAAAGAGTAATGAATGTTTTAAGTTACCAGCTGTGTCTCTTGATCAAAGTTTTTGGCTACTGAACTGCACGAATGCAATCCAACTCATGGGCAAAAGCAAGCTTTTCTATTTGTTCTTACACCCAGTGAATTTTCAACTATAAACTTTTACTCCACCCAATTCCAATTGTTCTAAGAGTATTTTTGAGACTACTATAAAAAGTCATTGATGGTGAGTTGATGAAAGTTAGTCTGATAGCTTCAAACATCACTAATTTTCAGTGATGCTTATCAGCATCCCCAATATTCAAGACAAGTATATTTTTTTCCCAAGAAAAGCTCAAGAATGGGCAAGAATACAAAATTCACAGATTATATGAAAATACAATCTCACCATCACTCTCCCAAAATTAATTTAATTGAACACTTCATTTTATATTTCAGCATTCCACTTAAGTGACAAAACAACACTAATTAATTAAAGTCAGAAAATAACACTTGGAGGTCTAATACTGTCAATACTGCTTGGTACTTCAGTTCCTTATAGGTGGGCAACAGTTAAGCATGTGATTAAAAGAAATATTATCATGATGTTTCTTTCCATTTTCAAGTCCAGTATTGTTCATGTAGGAAGGATTAGAACAACAGTATTAACGTTCTTAACAGGAAATTTAAACTCTACAGATTTGATCAAGAAAAACTAAAATCTGGGACTTCCCTGGTGGTCCAGTGGTTAAGAATCCATCTTGCGATGTAGGGGACGCTGGTCGATCCCTGGTCGGGGAACAAAGATCCCACATGCTGCGGGGCAACTAAGCCTGTACACCACAGCTAGAGAGCCCAAGTACCACACTACAGAGCCCATGTACTCTGGAGCCCATGTGCCACAACTAGAGAGAAGCCTGCACACCGCAACGGAAGACCCCGTGTACTGCAACTAAGACCATTAAAAAATAAAAGAAAAACTAAAATCTGATTAGAAATACTAAGTACAGAATTATCACACAGGCTATGTTCTTTTCCAAGGAAGTTTTGCTTTCAGGCATTCTTAAACTTTAGCACAAATGCTTATACTTCTAGCTCAGCAGTTCTCAACACATGGTCCAGAGACACTTAGGGACAGGAGTAGGTGGTCCATGAGACACTTTCAGGAGGGCAGTGACATCAAAATTATTTTTATAATAACACCAATATGTTATTTATCTTTTTCACTCTCATTCTCTCACAAGTGAAAGTCAAGTTTTCCAGAGGCTACGTGAATGTGATATGGCAACGGACTGAAGGCAGAATCCATTGTTTTTTATTAAGCCAGACATTAAGGAGATGTGCACAACATGTAAAACAGGCCACTTTTCTCAAATTTGGAAAATAGCGCTAGTTATGATTTTAAAATACTACTGTTTTTATTTTAAAATGAATACAGCAATATTTTTATATTTGTTTTAATTTCTCATATGGCAAATATCCATAGCTATAACCCACAATAACAAAAGCCCTCTGGGATCCTCAAAAAGTTTTAGGAGTCTAAAAGGATCATGAGACCCAAAAGTTTGAGAATTACTGTTCTGTCCAATTAGGAAGCCCTGATATGAACAAACAGGTGCAATGAGTTCCAAACTTGGTAACAGTCATTCCATTAAAATACCACATCACCCACATTTAGTAATATTCTAGCAATTAACCCCAAATAAAAGGAAAAGCCACCCCACTGTAAAACAGAAGAGTCCTTTCAGTGATAATTCTATTTACACATTTAAAAATTAGTCTTAATTTCAAAGGACATTAAAAAGTAACATCACCTACAAACAAGTAATGTTTATTATAATATATGGAATACTGAATAAATATTATATATTATATATTATTCAGTTTCTATCCTCTTTAGGCATAAACAGTTAAGAAAAAATGGATTCTCTCTTACCATTTTTACCCCCAATCTGCAAGCTTACAAATCTGTTCTTCTCACAATATGCTTCTTTATATTTAAATCAAAAATAAAACATGAAATCTTATTATTTTTCATGGCTTTATACTTCTTATGATTACATAGGGAATTACAAAAATGATGCTGTATTTCAGAAAATTAAGTCCTTCATCACCATTTAGTTATACCCTATTCAAAAATAAGGTCTGTTTTTTATGTAAGATTACTGTGTATTAATTAATCACTGAAAATATTAATAGTATAATTACCACACAACATAAACTGTCCTAATACCTGGACCATATAAACCAAATTGAAACCACTATCGATTAACCTTTCTTATATTGATAATGCATAGCATTCTTTAAACACACACATTCTCCATAAACTACAAATTTAACAGAAAAATGTTGTACACTTCTATCCAACAGTACCAATATACATATTCACATATAAATTAGTAAAAGTTTCGCAATGCATAACTTATAGAAATTCCCATACAGAAAGGCCTCTAAAAAGAGACAGAAATATTACATTCACTTAAGATGTCTTCTAAATGCACTTAAGCTAATACAGAAAAAGGAAGTCTAAGAAGCTGCTACATAAACTGTTGGTTATTTAGGCTGAAATAAGTTTACACTAACCACCACCTCACCTGTATAGTATTCATTATTTCTGTTAAAACCAAAATATAACAGGTAATGTTCTAATTATTTTATTCACTTAACTTTCATGGTTTTGACAATATTTTCTTTCTTTTTTCTCAAAAAGACACTTATAAGATATACAGAAAGAGCAGAATTTCTTAAGTTCTTAAAACATGGTCAGAGAAACTCTAATCTGCCAACTTAATGAATGAAAGAAATTTTAGAAATTATTTAATGCATATACCCATGTTTAAAGGCTTATACTATTACCTACAACCTTTCTCAAAAGTGAACAGTATGATAAAGTGTTCATACAATATGGAATCACCAAAGACCACTTAGCTAGGAGACAGGGCTAAATACACCAATAAACAAGACATAAACCAAGAAGGCAGAAGGGTCAGTATAAAGAATGAAGAGAAGTTTTTCTAATTCTTAGAAGGCAATACTATGACAAGTGTTAATTTTAGAAACAGCCACTGCTGCTATTATCAAATTATTCTTTAGAACTACAAAATTATTCTTTAGAACTACATAGTTCAGGCAACATCAAAAAGTCAAGCCGTGCTCGCTTTGGCAGCACATATACTAAAATTGGAACGATACAGAGAAGATCAGCATGGCCCCTGCGCAAGGATGACATGCAAATTCGTGAAGCGTTCCATATTTTTATACACAAAAATAAACTCAAAATGGATTAAAGACCTAAATGTAAGGCCAGACACCATCAAACTCTTAGAGGAAAACATAGGCAGAACACTCTGACTTAAATCACAGCAAGATCCTTTTTGACCCACCTCCTAGAGAAATAGAAATAAAAACAAAAATAAATGGGACCTAATGAAACTTAAAAGCTTTTACAGAGCAAAGGAAACCATAAACAAGACGAAAAGACAACCCTCAGATGGGAGAAAATATTTGCAAATGAAGCAACTGACAAAGGATTCATCTCCAAAACATACAAGCAACTCATGCAGCTCAATATCAAAAAAACAAACAACCCAATCCAAAAATGGGCAGAAGACCTAAATAGACATTTCTCCAAAGAAGATATACAGATTGCCAACACATGAAAGAATGCTCAACATCATTAATCATAAGAGAAATGCAAATCAAAACTACAATGAGATATCATCTCACACTGGTCAGAATGGCCATAATCAAAAAATCTAGAAACAATAAATGCTGGAGAGGGTGTGGAGAAAAGGGAACCCTCTTGCACTGCTGGTGGGAATGTAAATTGATACAGACACTATGGAGAATAGTATGGAGGTTCCTTAAAAAACTAAAAATAGAACTACCATACGACCCAGCAATCCCACTACTGGGCATATACCCTGAGAAAACCATAATTCAAAAAGAGTCATGTACCAAAATGTTCATTGCAGCTCTATTTACGACAGGCAGGACATGGAAGCAACCTAAGTGTCCATCAACAGATGAATGGATAAAGAAGGTGTGGCACATATATACAATGGAATATTACTCAGCCATAAAAAGGAACAAAACTGAGTTATTTGTAGTGAGGTGGATGGACCTAGAGACTGTCATACAGAGTGAAGTGAGTCAGAAAGAGAAAAACAAATACCGTATGCTAACACATATATATGGAATCTAAAAAGAAAAAGAAAAAAATGGTCAGAAGAACCTAGGGTCAAGACGGGAATAAAGATGCAGACCTACTAGAGAATGGACTTGAGGATACGGGAAGGGGGAAGGGTAAGCTGGGACAAAGTGAGAGAGTGGCATGGACATATATACACTACCAAACGTAAAATAGCTAGCTAGTGGGAAGCGGCCGCACAGCACAGGGAGATCAGCTCGGTGCTTTGTGACCACCTAGAGCGGTGGGATAGGGAGGGTGGGAGGAAGGGAGATGCAAGAGGGAAGAGATATGGGGACATATGTATATGTATAACTGATTCACTTTGTTATAAAGCAGAAACTAACACACCATTGTAAAGCTATTATACTCCAATAAAGATGTTAAAAATAAATTTAAAAAAAAAGGCAAGCCACTCACTTGAGAAAAAATTATTTAACAATTTAACATATGCACAATCTCAAATAGTATATTTAACATCATTTCCATAGTTAGAGATCTTCCAAGAATAGTAATTTATGACAGAAAAAAAAAAAGGTTATTTGACTTTCTGTGATGAAGTATCAGCTGATAAAGAAATTCCAAGTAATAAATGATTGCAAATTAGGTCAATATGGCCTATATAAACCATCTGATGTCAAGGAAATAATTTAAGACACAGAAGCATTATTCGGAATCACAGATCTTCAAAACACTTTTCCCCATACATTGCAAAATATGTCCCATGCATTTTCATGAAGTATCATATCAACAATTCAACTAAACTATTTTTCAAGTAGATTAAAAAAAACAATTCTAATAATTAAAACCTATGCTTCTCTAGAAAGTGATTATTTTTAGGCAGCTGAATTGTACAGTCAGTTAATTAAATAACTACCTGCATATGCCCTTGGTTTATCATTTCTGATCATTTAAAAATTACTCATCACTGACTTTTTTTCCTTCTATTTCTGGATCTCTAAATTTACCTAATCATAGGGTGATACAAATGACATTCATTAAAATAAATAAATTTTTGAAATTACATGGTTATGTCTATTTGTCAAAAGTGGAATAAACTCAAAATGTAATAATATGATTTTACATAATATTAATATATCAAACTTTAAACATATGATCACAAAAACTAAAAAGCTATAGGAAATATTGGAGATTATGTACTGCAACTTCACATCTGATGATAGAAAACAGTCTATTATTCTCATTAAAGAATTTACCATTTCAACCATTCACCAAGGGCCTACAATTGTCAATCATTCTGCTCAGTTTCAAGGATAAAAAGATGATTCTCACTGCCCTCAAAGAGTTCAAATTTTAATGGAGGAGAGAGACATAAGCAAATATAAATATAATACGGTATGATGAAAGAAAAATGAAGATGTATTCAAAATAATTTCAAGTCAAAGAAGAAGCTTTTTCTGGAATGAAACAGATACCAGAAAATGTACTGCAAAAGAGGAGATACTTTAGCTGGGGACTGAAGAAAGAAGAAATTCATCGAGAAAGAAAGACATTCCAGAAAGAATACGGATATATGAAAATAATAAGATCTATTCAAAGAACACTAAGTTTAGTGCAACTAAAAAGTGGGTCGAATAGAAAGAGAAAGAAATGTGGGCTTTATACTAAATGACAAGTCTCTAAGAGGAATGTAGGGAAGAAGGAAGTGAGATGCACAAAAAGAAGCCCAATTCAAAAAATAGGTGACAATGAAGACTGGGAGAAGAGAATGAAGTCAACAGATCTCTTAAGAGACATAACTGACGGATCTTTTTGATGATTATCCCAAAAAGTCAAAATTAAAGGTGACTAACACTTTCAGCTTGAAGGGGTGAGCCACTAACGGAACAAGATAATCCAGAAAAACAAACAGGTCTTTTGGAAGAGAGAGAAATCATTGGAAAAGTAAGGGGAAAGAAGATAGGGAGAGAAATTCTGAGTATATAGAATTGCTGATTCTAGTAGAGACATACATGTATGACTAGATTTTAAGAATGAAAGCCGGGATAAAGAATTGGAAATTATCCTTATATAGATGGTAATTTCATCCTTTCCTTCCTCCCTCCTGTTACAAAAAAATCCAGAATCATAAAAGTGAAAGCCACATACGAAAAACAGAAGGAAGAAGCTAGAGCTAGCCTGATTCCTTACTTCTGTGTAGCCATATCAATCCTACAATTGTCTACTTCAGGACTCCTTGTTTATTTTTCCTCACATAACATTGCTTTACTTGTTTAAGCTACTGCTGTCATGATTTTTGATACTGACAGTCAAATTTATTCCTACCCAATGCAGTGGTCATCATGGTTTTGCCTATGTTCCTCTTCTCTTGACACTCTCTACACTCTCCTATGGGAGACCTCATCCATTCCCTTAGCTTTAAAAACCACCTATGTGTTGATGACTCCCAAGTCTAGATCTTCATTTTACTCAATAAATGCTGAGTGGATATTACAAAACAAGACCATTTGAAACATTAAATTTTTGTTATCAGAGAAACTGATAATGGTATAAAACAATACTCTAATCCTATGGAAAGCTATAAATAATATAAGGAGTCAACCCTCATACGCACACTGCAGTAAAGCTGTACAGTCCTACTGTATATATGTAACAGATTCAGTGAACAAATACGAGAGAAAAGTGGGATACTGCCAAGGAGGTTAGATAAGGAGAAAGACTTACAGGAGAATCAAAACCTAGAGAGTAGAACTAGATAAACTGTATATTATTTCACAGATATTTCAGTAAATAATTCTAAATAAATGTTTTAATTTGTTTTTGCTGTGGCAAAATATACATAATAGAAAATTTATCATTTTAACCATTTTTAAATGTACAGTTCAGTGGCATCACGTATAGTCACATTGTTGTGCAACCACCACCACTATCCACCTCCAGAACTTTTTCATCATCCCAGGCTGAAACTCTATACCCATTAAACAATATTTTCCCACTCCCCTCTCCTCTCAGCTCCTGGCAACCACCATTCTGAATTCCGTCTCTATGAATCTGACTACTCTGGGTAGTGTGGAATCACACAGCATTTGCCCTTTTGTGACTAGCTTACTTCATTTAGCATAACGTTCTCAAGGTTCCTCTATACTGTAGCACGTGTCAGAATTTCCTTCCTTTTTAGGGCTGAATAATATTCCCTTCTATGTATAAAACCACACTTTGTATATCCATTCAAAGTTGTTTCCACCTTTTGGCTATTGCAAATCACACTGCTATGAACATGGGTGTACAACTATCTGTTTAAGTCCCTGCTTTCAGTTCTTTTATGCATATAATTAGAAATGGAACTGCTGAATCAAATGGTAATTCTATGTTTAATTTTTTGAGGAACAGTCGTACTGTTTTCCACGGCAGCTGCAGCAATCCACATTCCCACCAGTAATGCACAAAGATTCCAATTTCTCCATATTCACACCAACACTAGCTGTTTACTTGTTTTCGGTTTGCTTTTCCTTTATTTAGTTAATAACAGCCACCCTAATGGGTGTGAAGTGGTATGTCTTTGTGGGTCTGACTTACATTTTCCTAATGATTTGTGATATTCAGCATCTTTTCATGTGCTTATTGGCTATTTGTATATCTATCTTCTTTAGAAAAATGTCTATTCAAGTTCTGTGCCCACTTTAAAGTTGGATTGTTTGTATTTTTCCTGTTGAGTTTTAGGACTTCTTTATATATTCTGAATATTGATTAAATATATATATATTTTAAATTTATTTATTTTTGGCTGCATTGGGTCTTCGTTGCTGTGCGCGGGCTTTCTTTAGTTGCGGAGAGCGGGGGCTACTCTTTGTTGTGCTGCGCGGGCTTCTCATGGCGGTGGCTTCTCTTGTTGCGGAGCACAGGCTCTAGAGTGCAGGCTCAGTAGTTGTGGCGCACGGGCTTAGTTGCTCCGCAGCATGTGGCATCTTCCCGGACCAGGGCTCAAACCCATGTCCCCTGCACTGGCAGGTGAATTCTTAACCACTGCGTCACCAGGGAAGCCCAGTATATCTATTTTTAAAGAGAACACTAACAAGCAAGTTGCTACTTAAATGAAACTTACAATATCATAAAAGAATTATAGATTAAATTACTATGAATGCCCCACTTATGATTAAGAGCAGTCTGAAAATACAATCCTTTCAAGTAGCAATTCCAAAATCAAATAATTTTTAAGTCATCAGTCTCTCCTCAAAACAATTAAACACTCTTGTTTTTCTATAAAGCTCACATGAGTACGCAAAAATGTTTTTAAAATTCATGATCGATAAAAACACTAACAAGTAACTAAAATTCACATGATTCACGTGAAACACTCAAAACTACACACACCTGTCAGAGTTTCAGAGCCACCATTACACACACCTTCAAGCAATAACACTCATATTTCAATTTATGTAAGTGCTATGCCCTGGAGTACAGGGGAGCACCCTTATATATGCAGACTAAATGGCGGTCCCTGGAGTCGTGGGGCACAACAGCCCTTTGGCATTCAAGTGCTAACAGATGTATGTTCCACTTTATTATTACTATCCCTGACATAAATTTTAAAGTTAAAAAAAGTAAAGAATATAACAATAAAAGTAAGTGCACCATGGTATTCAATTCAATGACTCCCTAAACTCCAAATCAACTTATTCATTCTTATCCAATTAAAGTATTCCATCCTATTTTTCCAAATGATAGTTTTACTACTTAAGTAGATAGATCTCTTATTTTCATCTCCCCAGCATCCAATCTTCCTTCTTCTGTTAACACCTCAATTTCCCATTAGACAACACCTCTCCCCATTCTCAGTCCCTGAACTTCACAGGTAGTGCCTGAGATGAGTAAGTCTGGGCAATAAAATTCAGTGATTAAATCATTAGACACAAAATAAGACAGTAAGGTTCAGTCCTAGAACTTTTGCTGAAATTTTTAGTTAACAGATACTTTTAAAATTGCTAAGCTGGGGGCTTCCCTGGTGGCACAGTGGTTGAGAGTCCGCCTGCCGATGCAGGGGACGCAGGTTCGTGCCCCGGTCCGGGAGGATCCCACATGCCACGGAGCGGTTGGGCCCGTGAGCCATGGCCGCTGGGCCTGTGCGTCCGGAGCCTGTGCTCCGCGGTGGGAGAGGCCACAGCAGTGAGAGGCCCGCATACCGCAAAAAAAAAAAAAAAAAAAAAAAAAAAAAAAATTGCTAAGCTGGGCTGTTGGTAAGCACCTTTGCCGTCTCATAAGAAGGGCCAATCAGAGAAAAAAGCTTACACACACACAAAAAGGCAGAGCATAAAGACAAACTCAACAATGTCCCTGATGACAGTACTGCAATGTCTTATAGATAAGTCCTTTCCCTGAATTTACAGTACATAGTCAATAACTCCTTTTTTTTTTTTCCACTTAGCTTCTTAGGGCTTTCTGTCACTTGCCAGTCCTAACTAATATGTATGGTTTCACATATAATTGTGTCCCCTTATCATTTATATCTCAGTTGTCAGTGATAATTTTGATAAGTCCTGGAGGCCTGTCTGTATCAGACTTAAACATGCATTATAGAACGTTTATAATGATAAAACATTACAAAATGTCAACTTATTGTCCCCACATTGACTACTCATTTGAAAGTATCCTCTTAGGAAAAAAAAAGAATGCAAAATTGATAATGTATTAAAAAATGTACAACTCTACCAAGTAGAATGTAAACATGTGCTTACAAAAAACACATCAAAAACTTCCATTTTATTAAATCTGGGGAAACAAAATATCCCTACTTGATAAGAAACTGTATGTATAAAATCATTACAGTTAGAATAGTAGTGAACAGAAAAAGTGGAGTTGAGAGAAACATTAACATAAAGTAAATGCAACGAAAAATGGGAAATTTTCTCATTAGTTTTTTCCAATGGCACAAAATATCCATTCTCACTTAGATTTAGGGTTTATGTAAAAATATACCTGTATTAATTTCCTACAGCCACTGTAATTACTACACACCTGTGGCTTAAAATAACAAAAATTTATTTCTCACAGTTCTGGAGGCCAAACATTTGAAATCAGTTTCAACAGGCTGAATCAAGGAGGTTCTATAGGACAATCCTATACCAGGTTTTCATGGCTGCCAGCATTCCTTGGCTTATGGCTATATCACTCCAATCTTGGCCTCCGTAGCCTTTTCTTCTTCTGTGTACGTTAATGGTTCTTCTGACTCTCTTTTACAAGGACATTTGTGACTGCATTTAGGGGCCACCCAGATAACCCAGAATAACCTCCTGATCTCAAGATCCTTAACTTAATCATACCTGTGAAGTCTTTACTATAAGGTAACATTTACAGATTCCAGGGATTATGATATGGATATTTTTTTATGCAGCCATTTTTCAGCCTACCACCATGTCATAAATCATTTCAATAACTATAATACCATCAAAAAGGCTAATAAGCACCTGGAAACTATATGCACCTTATATTCTCAAATTAAATTTTTTTTACAATGTTCTCTATTTATATTAGTACCAACACAAAAAGCTCCAAAAATGTCATATTTAGAATAAAAAGGGAAGACTGTAGTAAGAAAATATCTACTAAGCATTGCCTTAAGAAGTGATTAATATTAACTAAATTTAACATACTATTCTTTGAAACCAGAGTTCTTATCATGACAATCCGTTTTATTACAAATTAAAAAATTAATATAAGACTTTACCTCCAGATCCTAACTGCTTGTAGAATCTGTATTCCAAATGTAGTTGTGGTGCTCTGGATTTCATGGGCTCCTAATTTAAAAAAAAAAAAAGCAACAACAAAAAATATTTAAGTTGTTAAAATATCACTAGGCCCCAATTCCGAATTTATAAATCTTGGTGTCAACATTTTTTTTTTTTTGGTATTCCAAGCATTGTTCTTTATAATATTTCAACGTCTTGCCTTGATTAAAATACAATCTGAGACAGAGTAAAACTGTGTTCAACAATTTCCACAAATACATATAGTATCCATACATATGGAAAGACCCACCTCAATAAAGCAAAAAAATATTTAATATTTCAAACATTCAGAAGCATATGAATGCATTAGAAAAGGTCTTTAAAAGTTACATAATAAACCAGTAGTTAACTCAGGAGAGGGATCTAGCTTTGAGTAAGGTCAAAGGTGAATTTTTAATTTCTGTTGATTTTTTTATTAAAGATCTATATATATATATTTTTTTAGACAGTAAATATGGTCTATTTTTGCTTCTTTCCAATAAAATACATTTGATCACTTTTTTTTTAAACAGCAGGTTCTCATTAGTCATCCATTTTATACACATTAGTGTATACATGTCAATCCCAATAGCCCAATTCATCACACCACCACCACCACCCACCCGCTGCTTTCCCCCCTTGGTGTGCATACGTTTATTCTCTATATCTGTGTCTCAATTTCTGCCCTGAAAACCGGTTCATCCGTACCATTTTTCTATGTTCCACATATATGCGTTAATATACGATATTTGTTTTTCTCTTTCTGACTTACTTCACTCTGTATGACAGTCTCTAGATCCATCCACGTCTCAACAAATGACCCAATTTCGTTCCTTTTTATGGCTGAGTAATATTCCATTGTATATATGTACCACTTCTTCTTTATCCATTCGTCTGTCGATGGGCATTTAGGTTGCTTCCATGACCTGGCTATTGTAAATAGTGCTGCAATGAACATTGGGGTGCATGTGCCTTTTTGGGTTTTTTTAACATCTTTATTAGGGTATAATTGCTTTACAATGGTGTGTCAGTTTCTGCTTTCTAACAAAGTGAATCAGTTATACACATACATATGTCCCTATATCTCTTCCCTCTTGCATCTCCCTCCCTCCCACCCTCCCTATCCCACCCCTCTAGGTGGTCACAAAGCATCAAGCTGATCTCTCTGTGCTATGCAGCTGATTCCCACTAGCTAGCTATTTTACGGTTGGTAGTGTATATATGTCCATGCCACTCTCTCATTTTGTCCCAGCTTACCCTTCTCCCTCCCTGTATCCTCAAGTCTATTCTCTAGTAGGTCTGCATCTTTATTCCCGCCTTGCCCCTAGGTTCTTCTGACCGTTTTCTTTTTCTTTTTTAATTTAGATTCCATATATATGTGTTAGCATACGGTATTTGTTTTTCTCTTTCTGACTTACTTCACTCTGTATGACAGTCTCTAGGTCCATCCACCTCACTACAAATAACTCAGTTTCGTTCCTTTTTATGGCTGAGTAATATTCCATTGTATATATGTGTCACATCTTCTTTTGATGGACGCTTAGGTTGCTTACATGTCCTGGTAAATAGAGCTGCAATGAACATTTTGGTACATGACTCTTTTTGAATTATGGTTTTCTCAGGGTATATGCCCAGTAGTGGGATTGCTGGATCATATGGAAATTCTATTTTTACTTTTTAAGGAACCTCCATACTGTTCTCCATAGTGGCTGTATCAATTTACATTCCCACCAACAGTGCAAGAGGGTTCCCTTTTCTCCACATGCTCTCCAGCATTTGTCGTTTGTAGATTTTCAGATGAAGCTCATTCTAACTGGTGTGATTTGAATTGTAGTTTTGTAGTTTTGATTTGCATTTCTCTAATAATTAGTGATGTTGAGCAGCTTTTCATGTGCTTCTTGGCCATCTGTATGTCTTCTTTGGAGAAATGTCTACTTAGGTCTTCTGCCCATTTTTGGATTGGGTTGTTTGTTTTTTTAATATTGAGCTGCATGAGCTGTTTATATATTTCGGAGATTAATCCTTTGTCCGTTGATTCGTTTGCAAATATTTTCTCCCATTCTTAGGGTTGTCTTTTCGTCTTGTTTATGGTTTCCTTTGCTGTGCAAAAGCTTTTAAGTTTCATTAGGTCCCATTTGTTTATTTTTGTTTGTATTTCCATTACTCTAGAAGGTGGATCAAAAAAGATCTTGCTGTGATCTATGTCAAAGAGTGTTCTTCCTATGGTTTCCTCTAAGACTTTAGTAGTGTCCAGACTTACATTTAGGTCTCAAATCCATTTTGAGTTTATTTTTGTGTATGGTGTTAGGGAGTGTTCTAATTTCATTCTTTTACACATAGCTGTCCAGTTTCCCCAGCACCACTTACTGAAGAGACTGTCTTTTCTTCATTGTATATCCTTGCCTCCTTTGTCATAGATTAGTTGACCATAGTTGCGTGGGTTTACCTCTGGGCTTTCTACCTGTTCCATTGATCTATGTTCCTGTTTTTCTGCCAGTACCATATTGCCTTGATTACTGTAGATTTGTAGTATAGTCTGAAGTCAGGGAGTCTGTTTCCTCCAGCTCCGTTTTTTTCCCTCAATACTGCTTTGGCTATTCGGGGTCTTTTGTGTCTCCATACAAATTTTAAGATTTTTTGTTCTAGTTCCATAAAAAATGCCATTGGTAATTTGATAGGGATTGCATTGAATCTGTAGATTGCTTTGGGTAGTATAGTCATTTTCACAATATTGATTCTTCCAATCCAAGAACATGGTATATCTCTCCACCTGTTGGTATCATCTTTAATTTCTTTCATCAGTGTCTTAGAGTTTTCTGCATACAGGCCTTTTGTCTCCCTAGGTAGGTTTAATCCTAGGTATTTTATTCTTTTTGTTGCAATAGTAAATGGGAGTGTTTCCTTAATTCCTCTTTCAGATTTTTCGTCATTAGTGTATAGGAATGCAAAAGATTTCTGTGCATTAATTTTGTATCCAGCAACTTTACCAAATTCATTGATTAGCTCGTTTCCTGGTGGCATCTTTAGGATTCTCTATGTATAGTATCATGTCATCTGCAAACAGTGACAGTTTTACTTCTTCTTTTCCGATTTGTATTCTTTTTATTTCTTTTTCTTCTCTGACTGCCGAGGCTCGGACTTCCAAAACTATGTTGAATAATAGTGGCAAGAGTGGACATCCTTTTCTTGTTCCTGATCTTAGAGGAAATGCTTTCAGTTCTTCACCATTGAGAATGTTTGCTGTGGGTCTGTCATATATGGCCTTTATTATGTTGAGGTACGTTCCCTCTATGCCCACTTTCTGGAGTTTTTATCATAAATGGCTGTTGAATTTTGTCAAAAGCTTTCTCTGCATCTATTGAGATGATCATATGGTTTTCATTCTTCCATTTGTTAATATGGTGTATCACATTGATTGATTTGCATATACTGAAGAATCCTTGCACCCCTGGGATAAATCCCACTTGATCATGGTGTATGATCCTTTTAATGTGCTGTTGGATTCTGTTTGCTAGTATTTTGCTGAGGATTTTTGCATCTATATTCATCAGTGATATTGGTCGCTAATTTTCTTTTTTTGTAGTATCTTTGTCTGGTTTTGGTATCAGGGTGATGGTGGCCTCATAGAATGAGTTTGGGAGTGTTCCTTCCTCCAAAATATTTTGGAAGAGCTTGAGAAGGATGGGTGTTAGCTCTTCTCTAAATGTTTGATAGAATTCACCTGTGAAGCCATCTGGTCCTGTACTTTTGTTTGTTGGAAGATTTTTAATCACAGTTTTAATTTCATTACTTGTGATTGGTCTGTTCATATTTTCTATTTCTTCCTGGTTCAGTCTTGGAAGGTTATACCTTTCTAAGAATTTGTCCATTTCTTCTAGGTTGTCCATTTTATTGGCATAGAGTTCCTTGTAGTAGTCTCTTAGGATGCTTTGTATTTCTGTGGTGTCTGGTGTCACTTCTCCTTTGTCATTTCTAATTTTATTGATTTGAGTCCTCTCCCTCTTTTTCTTGATGAGTCTGACTAATGGTTTATCAATTTTGTTTATCTTCTCAAAGAACCAGCTTTTACTTTTATTGACCTTTGCTATTGTTTCCTTTGTTTCTATTTCATTTATTTCTGCTCTGATCTTTATGATTTCTTTCCTTCTGCTAACTTTGGGTTTTGTTTGTTCTTCTCTCTCTAGTTCCTTTAGGTGTAAGGTTAGATTATTTATTTGAGATTTTTCTTGTTTCTTGAGGTAGGCTTGTATAGCTATAAACTTCCCTCTTAGAACTGCTTTTGCTGCATCCCATAGGTTTTGGATTGTCATGTTTTCATTGTCATTTGTCTCGCGGTATTGTTTGATTTCCTCTTTGACTTCTTCAGTGATCTCTTGGTTATTTAGTAACGTAGTGTTTAGCCTCCATGTGTTTGTGTTTTTTGCATTTTTTCCCCTGTAACTGATTTCTAATCTCATAGCTCTGTGGTCAGAAAAGATGTTTGATATGATTTCAATTTTCTTATATTTACTGAGGTTTGATTTGTGACCCAAGATGTGATCTATCCTGGAGAATGTTCCTTGCGCACTTGAGAAGAAAGTGTAATCTGCTGTTTTTGGATGGAATGTCCTATAAATATCAATTAACTCTATCTGGTCTATTGTGTCATTTAAAGCTCTGTTTCCTTATTTATTTTCATTTTGGAGGATCTGTCCATTGGTGTAAGTGAGGTGTTAAAGTACCCCACTATTATTGTGTTACTGTCGATTTCCTCTTTTACAGCTGTTAGCAGTTGCCTTATGCGTTGAGGTGCTCCAGTGTTGGGTGCATATATATTTATAATTGTTATATCTTCTTCTTGGATTGATCCCTTGATCATTATGAAGTGTCCTTCCTTGTCTCTTGTAACATTCTTTATTTTGAAGTCTATTTTATCTGATATGAGTATTGCTACTCCAGCTTTCTTTTGATTTCCATTTGCATGGAATATCTTTATCCATCCCCTCACTTTCAGTCTGTATGTGTCCCTAGGTCTGAAGTGGGTCTCTTGTAGACAGCATATATATGGGTCTTGTTTTTGTATCCATTCAGCAAGCCTGTTTCTTTTGGTTGGAGCATTTAAGCCATTCATGTTTAAGGTAATTATCGATATGTATGCTCCTATGACCATTTTCTTAATTGTTTTGGGTTTGTTTTTGTAGGTTCTTTTCTTCCCTTGTGTTTCCCACTTACAGAAGTTTCTTTAGAATTTGTTGTAGAGCTGGTTTGGAGGTGCTGAATTCTTTAGCTTTTGCTTGTCTGTAAAGCTTTTGATTTCTCCATCGAATCTGAATGAGCTCCTTGCCAGGTAGTCTTGGTTGTAGGTTCTTCCCTTTCATCACTTTAAGTATATCATGCCACTCCCTTCTCGTTTGTACAGTTTCTGCTGAGAAATCAGCTGTTAACTTTATGGGAGTTCCCTTGTATGTTATTTGTTGTTTTTCCCTTGCTGCTTTCAATAATTTTTCTTTATCTTTAATTTTTGCCAATTTGATTACTATGTGTCTCGCTGTGTTTCTCCTTGGATTTATCCTGTATGGGTCTCTGCAGTTCCTGGACATGGGTGGCTGCTTGCTTTCCCATGTTAGGGAAGTTTTCGACTACAATTTCTTCAAATATTTTCTCGGGTCCTTTCTCTCTCTCTTCTCCTTCTGGGACCCCTGTAGTGTGAATGTTGTTGCGTTTAATGTTGTCTCAGAGGTCTCTTAGGCTGTCTTCATTTCTTTTCATTCTTTTTTCTTTATTCTGTTCCACAGCAGTGAATTCCACCATTCTGTCTTCCAGGTCACTTATCCGTTCTTCTGCCTCAGTTATTCTGCTATTGATCCCTTCTACTGTAGTTTTCATTTCAGTTATTGTATTGTTCACCTCTGTTTGTTGGTTCTTTAATTCTTCTAGGTGTTTTTTAAACATTTCTTGCATCTTCTCGATCTTTGCCTCCATTCTTTTTCCGAGGTCCTGGATCATCTTCACTATCATTATTCTGAATTCTTTTTCTGGAAGGCTGCCTATCTCCACTTCATTTAGTTGTTTTTCTGGGGGTTTATCTTGTTCCTTCATCTCGTACATAGCCCCCTGCCTTTTCATCTTGTCTATCCTTCTGTGAATGTGGTTTTTGTTCCACAGGCTGCAAGACTGTAGTTCTTCTTGCTTCTGCTGTCTGTCCTGTGGTGGATGAGGCTATCATGGAGGCTTGTGCAGCTTTCCTGATGGGAGGGACTCTCAACTCTTCTATAATGTAATAATCTATTAGTCATCTTTGTCTCCCTAAGGTTAAATCCAGATAGTCAACTTTAAGCGCAGCGTAAAATAAATTAATGCCATAAATGTACACAAGGTTAAGTGGCTATTAGATCAAGCATTAGGGAAATCTGTGTTTGACTCTTTGACCCTGAAGAAGAGTATACTGTGAACATTCATGACTAGAATGGTGGCCCTGATTCTATTTCTCCTGTTTCCAGGAATTCACCTCTAAACTATATATTTCTAATGTAAAGAAATTAAGAAATTACAGAAAAGTAAGAAAGAACAAAGACAGAGATAGGAAAATTCTGATAGTAGCAACAATATATATTTTTTTAATTTTTAGCTGGAGTACAGCTTACAATAAAACACACAGTTCCTAAGTATTAGGCCCATGAGCTTTGTAAATTGTATATATCCCTGCAACCACCATCTCAAAAAACCTTTAGCCTCTAAAGTTTAGAGCATTTCCATCACCCTTCTCTCAGAGATAATCACTTTTGGACTTCTATCACCTTTGGATTTGTTTTGTCCGTTGTTGGATTTCATACAAATGACATTATACAATGTATGTGTTATATGTACGTGTCTGGCTTTTCTCCTTCAACATAATGTTTTTGAGATTTTTACAGTCACACACACACACATACACACACACACAGAGAACATAAACAGAAGCAAAATAGATTTAACATATAAGAAATAATAAATGTGTGAAAATATTTGCAGGAAACAAAACTATAACAGAGTAATAACACAGGAAAATTGAACAAGATTCAACAGGAAGGTACAGCAAGGTAACAAAATTTAAACAAAACCAACAAAACTTCAAGAAGTACAAAAAACTACAACAACAAAATTTAAAACTAATCTACCAGCACATTAACACAACAGAAAAGAGAATTTGGAAATTGGGAGATAGAAAAATGTCTAAAGAATGAGAAAATTTTGTAGACTGCATCTATATAAAGTATACAAAATGCATTATGAAGGAGGAAAAATAGAAATAGGAAAAAGATTAAAGATCTGGACAATATAATGTGAAGGTCTAATATGCATTTGATAAGTGTCTTGAGAGAAAAGTGAGCAGAGGCAATAACTGAAGAAATAAATGCAAGAACTGATGAAAGATAAACCAGAGATTCAAGAGGAATGTGAATCCCAAACAGAATAACTAACATATTTATGCTAAGATATATCGTAATGAAAGAACCAATGACAGACTTCAGATAAAGAACGTGTAAAGTCCCAGTGGAACAATTATAATCATAAAGATTATTATAAGAGAAAACAATCAGCTTAGTTCTTGAGAGGCAGAATGGTAGGGTACAACTCTAGTTAAAAGCATAGGCACTGAAACTAAATTGTATTGGGTTTGAATCCTAAATTCACTACTTACTAGCTGTTGTAGAGACTTTGGCAAGTTACTTAATCTTTATGTACTTTTCAGTTCCCTCATCTATGAAAGAGGGATAGAATATTCTTTCTCATTTTGTTTATATATACATATATATGACTTAAAATAGCTCCTTCCACAGAGTGGAATTCTTCAGTTTTAACTATATAAAAGTATATAACCATAAGATATAATAAAAGATGCCCACTCAGGCAATCACAAGTAAAATTAAATACATAACTTATTCAATCACTAATATTCCCTAGGTAAAAACAGAAACCCAGATCTAACTTAGTTGAGGCAGTTCAACTTGATTCCAATACTTTACTAGCAGTAAAATTTTATTGTGCCACCATATAACAAAAGTCACCTCACCACAGGATGAATTTTTCATTATTCATGAACAACGGGTTACTATATAACTACAAACAACAAGCTATGAGGGTGGTGACTGAGGTCAAATTTAACTAATTACCTTGAAACAAACGATCAGTATGAACTAGGGTAACATTAAATAAATGTGAAAACCTTTATAGGAGATAACAGAGCTAAAAGTAGTCACTGAAGTTTGCTCTCTGAACACCACTGTCAACAAATAATGCCTTTATTTGTACCAATGTACAAAAATAAGATAGCACTGAAGGTATACAGACATAACATTTTCAAGTGGTTACTTTTTAGGCAGGTTCTGAACAAAATTATATTATCTTCTATAAACAGAGACAATAGATACAAACATAAGATACAAAAATATATACAAGGACACTTTATATATATATATAATACATACACACACACGCACACACACACACACACACACACACACACACAAATATTTAGTAAACTAAGTACCGAACCATGGTCCAACAGTTTATGTGAAAAATTTTCTGCCCTGCCAATATATTTTTGGATGAATCTGAGGCAAGCATGACTCTATACCATACTTCAACCTCAAAATACCACAAAGGGATCCAAAAATATTCCCAGTTCTCCCAAAGAATACCAAATAACCACAATTTTTATATGTAGTCCTGATCACTGTGAATGTCTGCCCACCAAAAAAAAGAAGAAAAATAAGGGGATAGTGATATGGCATGAAGGTAAACTAAAAAAAGTGACTTATGTGTGTATACATAAGAAGGCTAAAAGATGACATAATACATGTTTACTAAGGCATCAAAGATGTCAACAGGGTTAACAAGTTCCAAATCTGAAAATAACAGGACCTAAGGGTCACCAGTTAATGACTGAAATGGACAAGTAAAGGTCAGCCTAGAGGGGCTCCTATTTTGACACAGTGGTTTATTTGCCCTAACATCAGTTAAATATCTGATAGATATCTGAAGCTACTCACTACGGGCCATCAATAACACAGAATATGGGTGTTGCCACACTTCCATCCTTGTGTGCCACCCCAACTCCCAACACCATACAACATCTAGATCCCAGACCACTGGCCTAGAACATGGGAAAAGAGAGAAATCCAAAGAAAAAGTCAGCAGTGCCCATTCCCTGCATCCTGGGCCTCACTATTGTGATTCACACAAACTAACTCCCCCCGTCCTGATTTCACACCCAGGAGGGAACCTTGTAATTTTAACTTAGCATTCTATGTATATCAGACTACAGAAAGAAAACATATTATTTATTCTGATGTGGGCATTCTGGACCCATAATAGTAAAATACCTCACTGTAAGTTAGAAATTAACTCTTTCTAAATATTTACACCTCTGAGAGCTTGACTGATTGCATGAATTGATTAATACTGTGAATCCATTTCTGATTAACAGTGACAATCTTAATGAGACAACCTAACCAGATTTTCTGTCATAAAGTCAAGGACCAGAACTTAAACCTAGGTGAACTCATGCCAGGTAAATGCCAGTGCCAACTCACATGTCAGCCAGCCAGTCTCTCCTGGTGGCACCACAACCCTTCTGTGCGTTTTTATTTCCCAGTAAAAGTAAACAGCATTTGTTGCAGTGAAACTTGGTTTACACTCACAGGATACTTAAAATTAAGTAGCACAGTTTTCTATCTCATCCCCAACGTTTTTTTTTTTATTTCTCCCACTTGCCTCTTCCTCAAATAGTCTCTCCTCCTATATTAAAGTCACATTACCCTAATAACAGTGGTTATATTGGCAGAGACAAGATTGAGACTGGCAGGCAGGCTGGGAAAACCAAGCCATGCTCAACCTCAAGGAAACATGGCTGGCAAACCAGATAGAACAGATGTGCCGGCAGAAAGTTATATCTTATAAAAATTCCCAGATCCCAACTATTCAAAAAAAAAAAGCTGCCTTATAGCTGTCATACCAGGCACATCCGGGACTTCAAAACATTCCCAGGGGAGTTTGCTTGCCTGGCTATCCACCCACATCAAGAATTTCTGAATCCTTGAAGGTCAAGCAATAGCCAAGTTTTACCAGATATAAAAACATCAACAGAAAAAGACATGTTGGAAGGTACCTCAAATACATTTTCAAATAATGTAATCCTGAATACTAAGGACACCTTTGTCCAAGTGCTTGAATCAGGAAGAAAAATCTTGCATTCTAACTTTTATCTAATAAAAAATACCAATATGTCAGCTTCCTTAAATTCAAAATTTTTTAAATTCAGTTCTATAATGCTGCCAAAGTAAAGGGATTAAGTTTCTGTAACACACAAAGACACAGATATCTTATATATACATTATCATACACTTGAGGGGCATGAAGATGCTAGGAGCTTAATAACAAAAGGTCAGTTACACTTACCACTTTCCCAATAAACACTCAAGTTAAAAGGATATGAAAAAAAATTAGTGAAAATGCAACTTAATCATTAAAGAAATAAGAAAATAATTAAAGAAAAATAAGAAACATGAACTTACCAGTTTAATTGCCACATATTCATTTGTGTATAAATTTTTCCCTTGAAAAAAAAAGAAAAATGTCAGATTCTACCAGCAATGAATTTTTAAAGATACATTATGTAAAACTGTACTTTGGGGGGTCAGGGGAAGCACATAACACATTTAAATGAAACATAGGTTTTTGCTTCCAACTATTTAGCAGAAGTCTCAATAACAAGGAAATATTTAAATTTATGATCAACTCCATAACACATTCAGTATTTCACCTAGATTCAGAGTAGAAAGCAATACTAATAAATACTTTAGACCATTTATTTAAAAAAAAAAGTGTTGGAATACTGCATACAATTTACAAAGTAATCAGTAGGCAAACACATGCTAAACTAAATTTCAAAACTAGGACCCTATATAGAAATTGGAGTACAAAATTCCTTTCTCGATCACCACCTCATTTTAAATCCTTCATTATTACGGGATGTGATCTTAATAGGGCTCATATGTAATCTAGTAAATAGATCAAATATATAGAAAAAATGTGGAATACCTTTAAAATAAAACTTTAAAAGTATTATTCAATAATTGGCTTTGACAAACTAGTTAATTACTCTGAGGGGAAGAAGGGTTATTAAGAACTTGCCTTATAACCAAATTAAATTCCAGGTATTTTAAGAGTTAGATATAAGCCATAAAACAAGAAAAAATATTTATCAGGCCAGTATACAGAAGCCTTTTTGAGCATTAAAAATAAATGGAAAAAGATTAAAAGATCAGAAGATTTTATACAGATTTGATAGCTTAAAATATTTTAAACTTCTGTAAGTTGAAAAAAACTATTATATACAAAGAACAAGTGAAAGACAAATCAGAATAAAGATTTAATATAATTAATATGTAAAGAATTCAAATGAATTACAGTAATTATTGGCACCAGCAAGTTGAAAATAATCTAGAAAATTCCAAGGGGTCAACATCTGTAGTTCAAGTAAAATACTATGGAGAATTAAGTATATGAAGAAAATCTGATACAGAAATTAATGTGCTTCTTTACAAGTACAGTTCAAAGAATAAAAAATAGAACAATATTTGATTTCTGGATTTCCAGTATTCTTTCAATAAGCATGTACTATTTTTATAGTAAGAAAAACAGAACACTGATCGTTGTTGTTTTTAACTGTGATAGTAACTGGCCCTGGTCACACTGGCTACTTAACACAAAATAGGTAATCATCAACTTTCACACATGTGATTTTTCCAACATAATACACCTAACTTCATTTTATACAACAGCTAATAAATGGCAGTAAAACTTCTAGACAAAATTTCAGTCTTGGATATGCTGCCACAGTGAGCAGTATTTTCACCATAAGAATCTTTGCCACAAGCAGTTTCGCAGCACAGCTAATTGCCCAAGAGGCAATTTTGATGGAAGAATTGAAAATTATATTTTGATATAAATGTGACAATTTTATATGAAATTAAAATGAAAATAAAATTTAAAATGAACATTAAAAAGGACACAATGACACATGAAAAACTAGTAATAAAATATTTTAAAGATTCTACTGTCAAAATGAAAATACAAAAAATATCTGAATACATTTAAAACGTGTATAGATTCATGATTATAGTTGTATTATGGTATATCTGAGAAAAGGTGATACTTCCTTTGTCAAAGTCAATCATTACGGATTCAGAATCTCATGTTGGACCTAAGTTCTCTACAACATAAAAAAACTAACTCTAAGTCTCCACAGATATCCCTGGAAATAAAATGAACAATCGAGGGATGCTCCTATTTATTATCAATATATGTAACCTATATAACTGGTAGTAAATCTCTAGACTACATTTAAATGTTCCATCACATGACCAGTCTTTATGTTTTACCAAATCATCTAAGCCAGATTCTGTACCAAATACAAAAGTTCTGTCTCCATAATGTTCTCCACTATCAAACAGCAAAAATTTTCACCATTTTCAAGAAACTTACACTCATCAGGAATCACGTAACCATTTCTTTATGGGGGATAGGAAGAGCTTGATTCTTCTTTTGCCTCCAACTTCTAATATTGCATGATAAATCTGATAAAGACAGCATTAGAGCGCAAGCTGTTGTATCTAGATTAGCCAAAGAATTGACAATTAATGCTCTGGATGACTGTTGTGAGTTACTAGCTGCTTCTTTATATTTGCTATAGCTTGGTAAGCTTTTGGTTTGAGGTGTGGCAGGGATGACTGTGTTCACTGAAGGATCTGCAAAGTGATGTTCTCATTTTCTAGTACTGTATGCAATCTGGCTTTTCACTCTCTTATGTCATACCTCTAGTAAGTTTTCTTATCATTTTATTTTCTATCAAGTCAATATATGTAGTTGTTTTATTCACTATTTTAAGACCACCATGCTACTCGTCGCTATTTAGACCATTATGATGCCTAAGATTTAAATAAAATAAAAATATAAGGAGGTTAGGAGGTTGGGATAGACACACTACTATATATAAAATAGATAATCAACAAGGACCTACTGTATAGCACAGGGAACTCTACTCAATACTCTGTAATAACCTATATGGGAAAAGAATCTGAAAAAGAATAGATATACATATAACTAAATCATATTGCTGTACACCTGAAACATAACACTGTAAATCAAGTATACTCCAATATAAAATAAAAATTAAAAATGAAAGCACTGGGCTTCCCTGGTGGCACAGTGGTTGAGAGTCCGCCTGCCGATGCAGGGGACACGGGTTCGTGCCCCGGTCCGGGAAGATCCCACGTGCCGCGGAACGGCTGGGCCCGTGAGCCATGGCCGCTAAGCCTGTGCGTCCGGAGCCCGTGCTCCGCAACGGGAGAGGCCACAGCAGTGAGAGGCCCGCGTACCACAAAAAAAAAAAAAAAAAAAATGAAAGCACTGCATCAGTGGAGAAGTGAAAGCAAACTGTCAACCAGTCGAAACCAAACTGTCAAACCAAAATGTCAACCAGTTATTTTATCTATTACAGCATTGAAACCAAATCGTCAATCAGTTATTTCACCCCTTACAGCAAAACTGCCTTATGGCCAATGAGTTGTATGGCCAAACAGTAAAACTGCTTGCAGCAAAGACTTATGGCGAAAATACCTAGAACCGTTGCCACCACTGTACAGCAGTGTTTGTTCATATAAATATTATAATGCTTTTCTGAGTTTTGTCCTTATTTTATAAAGATGAGTGGGAAAAAAAGCATTCATTCTAATGCTAAATAGCATGAGTCTCATAAACCTGTCACACTTATCACAAAGATGGAGTTCAACAGGAGGACCCAAAGTGGTGAATGCTCAGCTATAGTGAGGTACTCACTGAGCCCATAAATATAAAAAAATTTTAGAAAACATACCATATTTTTAGCCAATAAGTTCAGCATTTAGATGTGCCTTCATATATATTTTCAAGAATGCGTTATGTATAAAATTGTAGTCTTCCTCTAGTAAGCTTGAGGTGAATAATTTAATGGTACAATGAAAAACTTAATCTTGAGAAACTGGTATCTAACAAAGGAACAATTGTGTTTTGAGTTTAAATATGGAATTTATATTTCCTCAAGACATTATCATCTTTTCATAATTATCCTGTATATGATATTTATTCACAAGCGCACAGGGAAAAATATTCATAGGACAAGAAGTTAGGTTAAACACAAATTCCACAGAATCAAAATAAACCATATACTTCTAAAAGTACTGTTTTTGTTGGCATTTACATGTTCAAATGTCTACTTTTAAGTCACAGCAAAAAGTACAAAATCCTAAAAGTGTCACCTTTTTTTGAACATTAGACATTTTGCTGAACTTTGAGGGTTATATTTATAAAGATGAACATAGGTTGAACAACACTACCAATGCATTTTTGTCACCTTGCATAGGCATAGCCTTAAATAATTGGCTTTTAATCGATATTTGTTATACATATGAACTAACAATGCACAGAATATGTGTTTGTGGGTAAAATACGAGCAAAAGAGAGGGAGTATATGTATAGAGGGAATGCAGTTAAGAGAAGGCTCCAAGTAGACTGGTTCCAGCTAACTGATGTTTTAAATCCAATTTCAAACGACATTTCCAACAGAGCTTTGTGCCACACTGAACTTGAAAAGATGGTTTTACCAATTTTGTGGCATTTGGGTGGTCACTGTTATAAAACTATGTTCTACAGAAACTACATATATGTTTATATCAGGGATTACTAATTAACCAAAATATACTTGTGCCCCTTCCCTAATAATAGAATGCCCGAGTTTTAAAATGGTTGTCCAGCTAGACTAAATTTCTAGCCTCTTTTTCAGCTTGGTGCGACCATGTGATCAAGTTCTGGATATGAGTCGATGTTAAGGTATGTCACTCCCCACTTCCAAGAATGAACATGTGCTCTTCTGGCCCTTTTTCTTCTTCTTGCTGGCTGGCTGGAAGAGAGACTGAAGCCACATATTGAGCATGCGGAGACACCCTGCAGCTCTGGGTGCTGTCCTTCTGGTCTGTGTTACGTGAAAAAGAAAGAAACGATTTTGCCTAACACCACTATATTCTAGGATCTCTTTGTTATAGCATCATAGTCTATTCCTTATTATTACATTTTTCAGATAAGTTTGAAGCTTGAATTAGTAAAAGTAAAAAATCAATAAACATTTATAAAAATGATGAATCCACTCAAATCTGTATATTTACTTGATATATACTGTAAGGCCTGCAGAATTTTCAACGAAACAATTCTTAAATATAAACAATAAATTAAGAAGAGTTATAAGCTATACAGGAACAAGAGGAGAAAAAACAAAAATAAAAGAAGTTATAAAAACTCCTGTGGTCTACTTAATTATATCAAAATTTACAATATCCTATTTCAGATAATGGGAATTCATAGACAAATATATAACACCCTTGTTCTGTGTTCCTTTATGTCATGGTCAGTCAGGTTTAGCCACAAGAGGGGACACAGAAGAAGCTCAGGAAAACAAAGTTTATTATACTCCAGGTCCTAGAAAGGGGGTCACAGAAGAAGCATCATGTTTTGGTTAGGTGGTAGAAGACAGGAGCAAGGGAAGAGCTTAGGCCAAGGCCTTTATGGGTGTTTCTGCAGGAAAGGCAAGGCGGGGCAGGGTAAACAGCTTAGGACTGGGTAATTTGAATAATTCTGTTAGCCTTTGGTGGGCAGTCTCTAGTTGTCTTGTACTTGGCTATGGGATGAGTTAAGGAAGAGGAAAACTGCCTTCTGGAGTGTATGGGCCAGAGAGGAGGTATGGCTCTGGATTGTTTAGTTTGCAGATCAAGGCATGCTCCCAGTTGAGTCCTTTGCTATCTTTAAGAACTGGCTAGCCTGTAGAGGAGCAGTCTCTCCACAGCTAGAAAGGTTTTGAGGTTTTTTTGTTATTTTTATTATTAAAGCAATGTTATGTTGGCTGAACTGTAAAGCAGAAAGATACTCCATATATTCTGGAACACATCTGCAGTAAGAGGTCTCACCTCAGGTTTTTGTTTCTGTTTTTTTTAATTGAAATATGGTTGACCAGAAAGGTTTTTTTAAGATGTTAAAGCATCATGGGAAAATAAAAAATATATACAGTATAACCCCACATTTTACCTAGCTTTGTTTTATCTCATTCAGTGCCTGTTAAAAACATTTCTAGGGGTTTTGGTTGATCGTCTAAGCTAGAACTACATCTAACATGCAGCAGGATGCAAGCCTTACCACAATACAAAGATAAAATAAAACCAAAAATATATCAATTCATCATTTTACAATTAAAAATACAGATAAAATGATAGTAAATACATTTACTTAATTTTAGATTATTTCAAAAGTTCAACTATTTTTTTTTAATCTCAAGTTCAATTTTTATGTCCAACTTTCTTTTTTTTTCTGTACTTTCAACAGAGGGTAATAGTGTCTCTCCTTGGGGCATTTAGAAATGGCAGTGGAGGTTGGGGGAAGGGCATTTGGGGTTGCATGTGGAGATGCAACTCCTATTTAGTGCCCAAGAAGTCTGAAGTTCTAAACACCATGCAGTACACTGGACAGTCCTCAACAACAACAACAACAAAAAAACTGTCCAGCCCAAGGTGCTAATAGCATCTTCGTTGAAAATCCCTTACCTGTAACCTTATATTCTTTTTTACCCAATACTAAGCACAAAAATTTCAGTGCCAGAAATCAAATATTTATTAACATGGTTTTAAAGAAAGCACCTTAAGAATTCAAACCAGCTTTTAACATTAGCATGCTTATCCAGGTACAGAAAGAATGATACTTATCACAACTTTTTCTGTACAGAGAAATCGCTTGGGACCTTTAGAAAAAGGAATAAAACGTCCCTTTATTTAGTAGTCTATCAAGAGAGAAAAATATGATTAAATTAGTTCTTCAAGTGTATATGTTACATGTATCATAAGTACACATAAAACACAGTTACATGTATAGATAATACATTTAAATAAATAGATGTACACAAATATATAATTAAAACCCATAGATAGATCAGGTACAGAGAGATAGATAAATAGATGATGGATGGATGGATGGATGGATGGACTAGTAAGTCATCTTATGCCTATTCCTGCTCATTCACAGACTGCAAAAGAAAGGGTTATTTTGCTGTTTTTTCAGTACATAGCATATATAGTTTCAGTATATATGGGTACATACGGTTTCTCATATTGCCCTAGTTAAAATGCGCCACTAGATTGTTTTGTGTGTATACACACACATACACACACACATATATACATACATGCACATACACAGATGTATATATATGTAGCTATTTTGAAATAAATTACATGAAACCAATTTTGAATAAAAAATGCCGAAGTACTACGGTACTATAGTCATATACACAAAGAGAGACAGAGTGACAGGTGAAGTACAAATATTTATATACGACAAAATATATAGCTATAAAACTAATTTATATAAATAAATTTAAATAAATATAACATGCTATAATTTTAATTAAAAGCAAATATCTTGATATCTTTTTAATGGAGCAGAACAATCATTGTTTTCCTAAAACAGGCAAGTATAGTGCTGGTCCTTTTATACTATTATCTAAATTTAATCTTCACAATAATTTAGGAAGTGGAAATAATCCCATTTTAAAGTTGAGAAATTTGAAGCCCCACATAGTTAAATGACTTATATATTCCATAAAGGCAGAGACAAATTTTATATTTTTCTAGTGTATCATCAGTGCCTAATCATGCCTCATACATAATACTGTAGACATGCAATAAATTTTGAATGGATAGATGGATGTATAATAGTTCAAGGTTGGATAAGTAAATAACCTGGGTTTTTTTCTAATGCCAAAATCAGAAACAATTTAAGAATTTCAAAATATCTAATTCAATAGCCTTCAAAAAATAAAATGTAGAACATTCACCCTTTCAAATATTTGCGTCCCTTCTAAAACGCAGAAGAGTCTGTCAGACACATCATTTAACAGCAATGTACAAAATATGTCGTTGCCTTTTATTGCCTTGCTTCATTCAAAGATTTAATGTACACTAGCTACATAAAACAGTAATAAAATGAAGGAATAACTACAAATTAGAGTGTTTTACACAATGAAAAAGGAGAAGTAGTCGAGTAGATGAACATACAATTGCTTATATTTCTAACACCAGGGTTGAATCTAATGAAAATTGTGAAGCCAAGTTTTTTCTTTTTATTTCCGAAGTTTACACTCTTGCATTGACCAGAGAGCCCTCAGGGTACCTCAGTACTGACTCCCATAAAACTGTGCTACCCTCCTTCTTGTTTCTCTTCAGTGAAGATAGCCATATCTTTATTGCACTAGGAGTTAAAAATGTAGATTTGGATCGCGAGTCCATCTTAAATTGCTGTATGACATTTGTCAAGAAACCTTCCCTCACTGAGTTTCAAATGCCTTAAATGTAGTTAGGAGGTTTAAATTAGACCAGTGTTTCCCAAACTTACCTGATTATAAGAATAAACTGAGTCAGTACTTTGTGTCCCTTATTAAGAATATAGATTCCTAAACTACCCTGGATATACTTGGGGGAAGGGGAGAATAGATTACAACACTGTAAATTTCACTGATTTTTGATGCAGTTTCAGCATATTACCTTGATTTTAAGCCATACATATCCTCCTAAAGTAACCAGTTACTAAATGTTTTCAAAGCAGAAAAGGTAGCCTAAATATCATTCCTAAAAAATACATTGCAAAGGCTTTCCTGGTATCTATTTCAGCCTCTTGGGGCTTTTTAATTTACTTTTTCTTTTTTCTCATATTCTGGATGGTTTATCTCAAGTAAACAGACATTGTTATACTAGGGAATTACTGACAAATGAAAATAGAAGTATATTAGAAATTCCTAATATCTATATTCTTTAAAATTACCACAACAAACAACTAAACAAGTAACTAAATCACTTCATTAAAAAGTATCTTTCATTTTAAAAAATGCTCCCAACTTTATGGAATAAATAAAATAGTCTTACCTAATCGTAATTCTCCAAAATTCCCACATCCAATTTTTTTTCCGACTCTAAAGTTAGGTCCAACCATTAAAACTCCAGAGGATGAAGAACCAGTTCCTCGAGTGTTGTGTCCTGACCGACCACTAGGTCGTGCCATTCTATCATCTGATTTGTCCTTGTCTTTCTTTTTATTATCCATATCAAGTTTGCGGTACTCCACTTTGAATTCTTTAATCAAGACGACCACACTGAAATAGGGTATCGTGAGAACAGGTACATCACTAGGTAACTGTACCAGGTGGGTAATGTTAACATTCAAATTGCAGTAGGTAGTCAATTAACTGATGCGTGTTCATCCCATTCGTAAAATTTTTCTCAGTTTTCTTTTCAGCAAAACATGTCTTCAAAATTATCTTTTCAATGATGTGAGCTGATATTGATAGTGACCTAGAATAGTAAGAAAAGAAAATCAGTCAACTTAGAGAATCAAAAAACATATGTTTGGGAAATTAATAACATAACCAAAGTTTAGGCAATGGACTATCACTATTTGTTGATGCCCACTGAAATCTAACCTCAGTAGCCTCTTAATCATTACCCTTTATTCCTATACTTTAATACCAAAGGGATCACAAAAACAAAACCAAACAAAGAAATCAGTGATTTGGTTACTTCTTAAAAATAAATAAAAGTAACAAAAATGTATTGAGAGGGACCTCCCTGGTGGTCCAGGGGTAAAGACTCCGCCCTCCAACGCAGGGGACGCGGGTTCAATCCCTGGTTGGGGAACTAAGATCCTACATGCTGTGGGGCAACTAAGCCCACGTGCCACAACTACTCAGCTCACACGCCTCAACAAGAGAGCCCATATGCCGCAAACTACAGAGCCCACGCGCTCTGGAGCCGGTGCACCACAAATGGAGAGAGAAAACCCACACGCCGCAACTAGAGAGAGGCCTGCGCACCACAACGAAGAGCCCGTGTCACAACAAAAGATCTCGCATGCCACAACTAAGACCCAACATGGCTAAAAATAAAGAAAAAATAAAAATAAATAAAATCACTGTTTAAAAGAAAAAATGTATTGAGTGTTTCATAAGCCAATATACATTCACTAACCAAGTCCTTCCAACTTAGAATCATGTCAATTAAAAAAAAAAATACTCAAAGAATTCCAGTAAGTCAATATAAGATTTTCAATTTAAATTAAAGCAGAAAGAGAGAATACATTTTGCAAATTAGTAAAAGATCTTAATAAAAATATCTTCCACATATTCATACACTTCATAATTTTCAAAGGCTTTTCAAATATACATTCTCATTTGATCTTCATTTATTCAAATATTTATTATCCATTAAGTATATATTATCTATAACTATATATGGGAATGGAGCAATCATAACAAGGGTTGAAATAAATAGTATTTTCTCATCAGCTTTTAGCAACCCACCAAATATGCAATTATTCCTAACACCTAATCTATTTATAAAGTTTCTTATT
This sequence comes from Lagenorhynchus albirostris, assembly GCF_949774975.1. Classification (NCBI taxonomy): domain Eukaryota; kingdom Metazoa; phylum Chordata; class Mammalia; order Artiodactyla; family Delphinidae; genus Lagenorhynchus; species Lagenorhynchus albirostris. The sequence goes on along the minus strand of NC_083097.1, from coordinate 101,715,193 downwards.
ATATTTGCCATACTCAATATTGCAGATGAAACTATAAGCATCTGTTTGGTATAAGTAAAATCGAATCATTTTTACATATACTGTTTGCTCTCTTTCCAGCTATAATAAAGTAACTGATACTGAACTTCCCCTCTTGCTATAAATAATTATGAAACTGGACAAAACATATGAAGCACCTGTTTTCAGGCACTGGATAATAGGCAGTGTAGGAGAAAACAGAAACACAGAAGGGGATTTCCACCTTCACCCAAGATCTCCAGCTAGGGACAATTTTCTGACTACAGCACAGGGAAATGGAGGCTCAGGCTCAGTGATCATAGATCAGAGTTTGGGACTGTTGAAGCTAGTGGAATTTGCAGGACCTCACAGTACTGAAGGTGAGGCAATTGTACAGTTTTAGGGATAGGAGGTGACAGGGCAGAAGCTAGGCTAGCAGACAAAGGCTACTGTGGGGTTAAATAAAGAATGGAGATACTAAAGGCTCTGCAATGCTAGAATATCTTAAAGTTCCTATTTAGTCATGGTGGAGGAATCTCATTAATATCCCAGAATTTAGCTGAAATACCAGAAAGACCAAGTCTTTAGAGTAAGGACCATACCCTAGAGTAAGGACTACTACACACTGGCCCAACTAAAGCCTAAAACCAAGCCTAGATAGGATTAAGAATACCTCCAATTACACTAACTACATTCCAGAATGAAACTTGACACACTTAAAACAGAGGAAAAAAAACCCAAAACCAGACTTTCAACAATGGTGAATTCATAATGTCCACACATGAAAATGAGCAGTAAATGTGACATGCAGACAGGAAACAAAGCCATCAAAGGAAAGAGACTCCAAGATGACCCTGATATTGATATTAGAAGACAGGACTTCAAAATTACTAAATAGCTGTTGAAGTCCTATTACATTAAAGAAAGAGACTGGAGCAGAAAAAAATATTTGAAGAAATAGTGGTTGAAAATTTCCCAAATTTACTGAAAAACACTAACCTACAAAATGAGGAAACTCAGCAATCCCATAAAGGATAGGTACAAAGCAAATTAAACCTAGGTACATCAAAGTGCCAAAACCCCAAAATAAAGGGAAAATCTTGAAAGCAGACAGAGAAAAACTACACGACATACAGGTGAACTTCTAACTTCTTATCAGAAACAATGGAGACCCAAAAGAAAATGGGAGAATACGTTCAAAGCGATGAAAGGAGGAAAAGAACTCTCAACCCAGAACATGACATCCAATAAAAATTAGTCTTTAAAACTGAAAGTGAAAGAAAGCCATTTTCAGATGAAGGAAGCTAATTAGTCACCAGCACACTTGCACAACAAGAAATACTTTTTAAATAGTGCATTAGGCTTAATTAAATCACATGATACCAGACAGAAATCTGAAACTTCAAGAAGAAATGAGGAACACTAGAAATGGGAAATGCATGTGTATTCATTTCCTTAAAAGATAAATTACTCTTTAAAGCACAAATAATTTCTTAGTGTCACTTATAACATGTGGAAATAAAATATGTGTATAACAAGAGAAATGGCAGGGGCAGGTAGTAAATGGAATTATATTATTTTAAGATTCTTATATTTGTTAAGAATGAAGTGGTTCAGTATTAATTTTAAGAAGCCCATGTTAAGTTAAAAATGCATATTGTGATACCTAGACAAATACTAAAAATTAATTACAACATAAATATCTAAAAAGTTAACACAAGAAATAAAGTAGAATGACAAACATTTGATTAAAACAAAAGAAGAGAAATAAGAGATATGAGACAAAAAGGAAAACAGCAAGAGAATAGACTTAAAAACACACATGTAATGAAAATGGATCATGTTTTCCTAATAAAAGGCAAAAGGCTATATTAAAAAATCAAGATCCAACTATATGCTGTCTCTAAGAAACAACTTTAAATACAAAGACACAGATAGACTGAAAGTGAAAGAATAGAAAAAGAGGGCTTTCCTGGTGGCGCAGCGGTTAGGAATCCTCCTGCCAATGCAGAGGACATGGGTTCGAGGCCCGGTCTGGAAAGGTCCCACATGCCACGGAGCAACTAAGCCCCTGTGCCACAACTACTGAGCCTGTGCTCTGAAGCCTGCGAGCCACAACTACTGAGCCCGTGCACCACAACAACTGAAGCCCACACACGTAGAGCCCGTGCTCTGCAACGAGAAGCCACCACAATGAGAAGTCCGCGCAGTGCAACAAAGAATAGTCCCCGCTCACCACAACTAGAGAAAACCTGCACACTGCAACGAAGACCCAGTGCAGCCAAAAATAAAATAAATTTATTTTTTAAAAAAAGGAAGAATAATAGAAAAAGAGATACTATGCAAACAGCAAGTAAAATAAGCTTGAGAGACTATATTATCATACAAAGTAAACACCAAAACAAGGGAGTATCTCCAAAGATACAGAGGTCCACTTCATAACAAAAATATCAATTCAACAGAAAGACATAAAAATCATAAAAATGACATAAAAATGAGCAAAATGAAGCAGACTTTAAAAAACAATGATTTGTTTGAAATGATTGTTTGAAAAAGACAATCATAGTTGAAATGTTAACACACTGTTGTTTCAATAACTGATAAAGTAGAAGACAAAAATATCAGTATGTATACTGACAGAGGAGATCTAAATAATACCATTGATTACCCTGAACTAACTGACATTTATAAAATACAATATCCAAAACTGAAGAATAATATTCCCTTTCAATGTTCATCAAGAAAGATCATATGCTGTCATTATTTAAGTCTCAAATAACTCAAACATTAGAGTATACTCTCTGATCAAAACAGAATTAGATAAGGAAACAATAATTATATGATATCTAGAAAATCCCTAAATATTTGAAATTTAAACACACTTTTAAGTAACTCATGAGTTGAAAAATAAGTCAGATGGGAAACTAGAAAAAATTTTTCACAGAATAATAAGGAAATATAACACATTAAATTTTGTAGGTTGCAACTCAAGCAATGCTCAGAAGAAAATTAGAAGCTTTAAATGCCTATATTAGAAAAGAAGTATTTAATCAATGATCTAGGTTTTCTCCTTACAATGTTAGAAAAATTAGACATAACTTGAGGAAGTACTTTAATAGCACTATTCTTAATATTCCATAGGCTTACATGAAAACATAGTCTTAACAAGTGAAAACATTGGAATTCTCGGCAGATAACTAGGAGAATATCAAAGAAACAAAACAAACAAACAACAGAAACGCTAGAATAAAAAGGATCATATCTGAAATGAAAAACATCATTGGATACGTTCAAAAGTAGACTGGATAAAGCAGAAGGTGTCAACAAACCTGAAAGGAGATCTAAAGAAATTATCCAGGGACCAAAATCAATACAATAGAGAAAATAAAGCCAAAGTTTACTCTTTGAAAACAGTCAATAAAATTGGTATTGCCTAGTAAAAATGATCAAGAATAAAAAGGGAAAATATACAAATAACCAATAACAAGAATGAAAGGAGGGATATTACTAAAGATTTTATAAATACTATAAGAATAAAGAACTATTATGAGCAACTTTATGACAATAAATTTGATAACTTAGATGAAATTTTAAAAATTCTTTGAAAAATCCAACATAGGGATACAAGATGAAACAACATAGGGATACAAGATGAAACAGAAAATATCAATAGTTCTGAATCTAAATTGAATTTCTTTAAAAAAAAATCTTCCCATAAAGACAGTATCACTGGTGAATCTATCAAATATTTAAGGAAAAAAATAATACTATTCTTACAAAAACTCTTTCAGAAAAAACAAGAATAAGGAATACTTGTCAATTTACTTTGTGAGATCAGCAGAACTCTGAAAAAAAGCCTGACTAACACTTGAAGCAAAGAAAATTAGACCAGTGTTTCTCATAAGAATAGATAAAAAAGTTCTTCACAAAATATAAGCAAATATATAAAAAATTTAATAAATAATAATCAAACAGGGTTTAATACTAGAAATGTAAGACTTAATATTTGAAATAAATTCACCAAATTAGTAGGAAAAGAAAATATCTCAACAGACAAGAAAATACATTTGACAAAATTCAACCTGTTAATGATTAAAACCTCTCAGTAATCCAGAAAGAGAATCAAACTTAAACCTAATAAAAGGGTTTTTCCTACAAGAAAAGCTACAGACAATATCACACTTAAATGGTGAAACACTGAACTCTTCACCAAGACTAGGAGAAAACACAAGAATGTTTGCTCTCAGATCTTCTATTCAACATTGTACAGAAGAACTAGCCTGTACAATAAGGCAAGAAAAGATGCAAAAGGCATGAAAACTGGAAAGGAAAAGGCAAAGCTGTTGTTATTCAGAGACATCATGACTGTGTGTGCAGAAAACCTTATAGGGTGACGTCATCAAGAGAGCAACACAGGTCATTCCCAACTTCAGTCCCCCTCACAAGAAGACCAACTAGCAACTATCCACCAACAACACTAAAAAAAAATCCCAGAACCCGGGGGTAAGGCTAAAGCACCCTCCTGGACCAGAGAGACAGAGAAGGGTAAGAGGAGTGGCTACACTCTGACCACACTGTCCCTCCCCCAAGCCTGGCACAGCACTACACCTGCAGGACCCCCCAAGCCTATGGTTTCTCCAGCGGGAAAACAAGAGTCCAAGATGGACATCCAGCTCCCCAGGTATGGCAGGATGCTTCCTGGGAGGCCCACTCAGGTCTCGCCTCATCAGGATCACTGAGGGAATCTGTGGGAATCATTAAAGAAAAAAAAAAAAGAAAAATCTCAACAGAACAATAGCAAGTAAGGATACTGAATCAGTAGTCAAAAACCTCTCAACAAAGAAAACTCCAGGCAAGAATGAGGAATAAATAGAATTTGCAATTCCTGATGGAAATATAAAATAGTACAACTTCGGGGAAAAGTTTGATAGTTTATTGTAATTAAAATATATACCTATCCTATGACCTAACAATACCACCCTTAGGTATTTACTCAAGAGAACTGAAAACATATGTTTAGAGAAAGATTTGTACACCAGTATTTATAGCAGCTTATTCATAACAGCCAAAAACTGGAAACAATCCTAATGTCTAGTAACAGGAGAATAGATATATAAACTGATATATTCATTCAATGGAATACTACTCAGTAAATAAAAAGGAAAGAACTGCTGATACATGTAACAACATGGATCAATCTCTCAGATATGAGATTGAGGTAAGTCAGGCACAAATGAGTACATATTATATGACTCTTGTTATATGAAGTTCCAGAATCCACAAAAATAAGCTGTGGTGACAGAAATCAGATCAGGTGTTGCCTAGGGTGGTGGGAAGTTTGGAAAGTGGCATAAGGGAACTTTATGGTGGGAAAGGAATGTTCTATATCTTGATTGGGAGGGGATTACACAGGTGTATACATTTGTCTAAACTCTTCAAACTACACTAAAAATCTATGTTTTATATTATACGTAGATGATGCTTCAAAACATGATTTTTAGGAACAACCCACACCAAAAATAAATCAAAGCTGTATCTCTAAGTTTTTTCCCTATTATAACTTTATCATAAAACTCACCTGAAAACACTACAGTTTTTTAAAGTTAATGAACATATACATATTTTGTTTTAGACGGTTTTCTTTAAAAGGGCCCTTCTACACTTTTTCTATTTAGAAGGAGGTAATTTCCCATTTGCAATGTTTCATGTTATTTTCAATATATAGCTTTTTTGTTTACCAAATATCCAAAATACATTCTACATGTTATAAGAATTCAAATAATACAAAGTAAAAATACCCTTGAGATGCCCATACCCCTTGTCCCTCATTCCGCTTGCTCTACTCAGAGGTAAACATTACTTTCAATTTGTTTTGTATGGCCCAGACCTTTTTAGTAATGCCTGTGCATGCATATATTTATGTATAGCAGTATTTGTAAGTCTGTTTGTTTGTTTTACAGAAGAAGTCAGTGTAAAGCCTCTGAAGAACCAAAACTTCCTCACAAAAGAAACAGCATTTGAAAGCATATCATACATTGAAAAACTTTTGCCTTTTCCCTTTCATACCCAACCATTCCACATGAACCCTGGAGGAGCAAGGGCCAGCATAATGAATGGCTGAGGAGGCAGGAAGAAAAGTCAAGAGACAACGCCAAATTCCTTCCCCAAGAGAAATCCCTGAACGAGTGGCCAAGCCTGAAACTAGGAGGTGGGAAAACAGAAGCAGGAAGAAGTGATCAATTAGCTTAAAATTGAACTTCAAATATGGCACAAGTGGGACACGCCTTCAAGATGGCGGAGGATAAGATGTGGAGGTCAGCTTCCTCCCCACAAATACATCAGAAATACATCTACATGTGGAACAACTCCTACAGAACACCTACTGAACGCTGGCAGAAGACCTCAGACATCCCAAAAGGCAAGAAACTCCCCATGTAGCTGGGTAGGGCAAAAGAAAAATGTAAAAACAGAGACAAGGGAATAGGGACAGGACCTGCACCAGGGGGAGGGAGCTGTGAAGGAGGAAAGGTTTCCACACACTAGGAAGCCCCTTCGCAGGCGGAGACTGCAGGTGGCGGAGGGGGAAAGCTTCGGAGCCACGGAGGAGAGCACAGCAACAGGGGTGCGGAGGGCAAAGTGGAGAGATTCCCGCACAGAGGATCGGTGCGACCAGCACTCACCAGCCCGAGAGGCTTGTCTGCTCACCCACCGGGGCGGGCGGGGCTGGGAGCTGAGGCTCCGGCTTCAGAGGTCGGATGCCAGGGAGAGGACTGGGGTTGGCTGCGTGAACACAGCCTGAAGGGGGCTAGTGTGCCACAGCTCGCCGGGAGGGAATCCGGGAAAAACTCTGGAACTGCCTAAGAGTCAAGAGACCATTGTTCCGCGGTGCGCGGGGAGCGGGGATTAAGAGCTCCGCTTAAAGGAGCTCCAGAGACAGACGGGAGCCACGGCTATCAGCGCGGACCCCAGAGACGGGCATGAGACGCTAAGGCTGCTGCTGCCGCCACCAAGAAGCCTGTGTGCAAGCACAGGTCACTATCCACACCTCCCCTCCCGGGAGCCTGTGCAGCCCGCCACTGCCAGGGTCCCGGGATCCAGGGACAACTTCCCTTGGAGAACACACTGCGCCTCAGGCTGTTAATAATTTTTCTATTTTAATAACTTTATTTTCATCCTTCCTTCCGTCCTTCCTTCCTTCTTTCCTTCCTTCCTTTTTCTCCCTTTTCTTCTGAACGGTGTGGATAACAGGCTCTTGGTGCTCTGGCCAGGTGTCAGGCCTGAGCCTCTGAGGTGGGAGAGCCAAGTTCAGGACATTGGTCCACCAGAGACCTCCCAACCCCAAGTAATATCAAAGGGCAAAAACTCTTCCAGAGATCTCCATCTCAACACTAAGACCCAGCTCCACTCAACGACCAGCAAGCTACAGTGCTAGACAGTCTATGCCAGACAACTAGCAAGACAGGAACACAAACCCACCCATTAGCAGAGAGGCTACCTAAAATCATAATAAGTTCACTGACATCCCAATACACACCACCGGACGTGGTCCTGCCCACCAGAACAACAAGCTCCAGCCTCATCCACCAGAACACAGGCACCAGTCCCCTCCACCAGGAAGCCTACACAACCCAGTGAACCAACCTTACCCACTGGGAGCAGACACCAAAAACAACGGGAACTACGAACCTGCAGCCTGCAAAAAGGTGACCCCAAACACAGTAAGTTAAACAAAATGAGAAGACAGAGAAACACGCAGCAGATGAAGGAGCAAGGTAAAAACCCACCAGACCAAACAAATGAAGAGAAAATAGGTAGTCTACATGAAAAAGAAGCAGAGTAATGATAGTAAAGATCATCCAAAATCTTGGAAATAGAATGAAGAAAATACAAGAAACGTTTAACAAGGACCTAGAAGAACTAAAGAGCAAACACACAATGATGAACATGACAATAAATGATATTAAAAATTCTCTAGAAGGAATCAATAGCAGAATAACTGAGGCAGAAGAACGGATAAGTGACCTGGAAGATAAAATAGTGGAAATAACTACCACAGAGAAGAATAAAGAAAAAAGAATGGAAAGAATTGAGGACAATCTCAGAGACCTCTGGTACAACAGTAAACGCATCAACATTCGAATTATAGGGGTCCCAGGAGAAGAAGAGAAAAAGAAAGGGACTGAGAAAAATATTTGAAGAGATTATAGTTGAAAACTTCCTTAATATGGGTAAGGAAATAGTCAATCAAGTGCAGGAAGCGCAGAGAGTCCCATACAGGATAAATCCAAGGAGAAACACGCCAAGACACATATTAATGAAACTATCAAAAATTAAATACAAAGAAAAAATATTAAAAGCAGCAAGGGAAAAGCAAGGAAGTACAAGGGAATCCCCATAAGGTTAACAGCTGATCTTTCAGAAGAAACTCTGCAAGACAGCAGTGCGTGGCAGGACATATTTAAAGTGATGAAAGGGAAAAACCTACAACCAAGATTACTTTACCCAGCAAGGATCTCATTCCGATTCGACAGAGAAATTAAAACCTTTACAGACAAGCAAAAGCTAAGAGAATTCAGCACCACCAAACCAGCTCTACAACAAATGCTAAAGGAATTTCTCTAAGCAGGAAACACAAGAGAAGGAAAAGACTTACAATAACAAACCCAAAACAATTAAGAAAATGGTAACAGGAACATACATATCAATAACTACCTTAAATGTAAATGGATTAGATGCTCTAACCAAACGACAAAGACTGGCTGAATGGATACCAAAACAAGACCCATACATATGCTGTCTACAAGAGACCCACTTCAGACCCAGGGACACATACAGACTGAAAGTGAGGGGATAGAAAAAGATATTCCGTGCAAATGGAAATTAAAAGAGAGCTGGAGGGCTCCCCTGGTGGTTCAGTGGTTGAGAGTCCACCTGCCGATGCAGGGGACACGGGTTCGTGCCCCAGTCCGGGAAGATCCCACATGCCGCAGAGCGGCTGGGCCCGTGAGCCATGACCACTGGGCCTGCGCGTCCGGAGCCTGTGCTCCACAACGGGAGAGGCCACAACACTGAGAGCCCCGCATACTGCAGAAAAAAAAAAAAAAGAGAGCTGGAGTAGCAATTCTCATATCAGACAAGACAAAGAGACAACCCTCAGAATGGGAGAAAATATTTGCTAAAGATGCAACTGACAAAGGATTAATCTCCAAAATATACAAGCAGCTCATGCACCTCAATATCAAAAAAACAACCCAATCCAAAAATGGGAAGAAGACCTAAATAGACATTTCTCCAAAGAAGATATATAGATTGCCCACAAACACATGAAAGGATGCTCAACATCACTAATCATTAGAGAAATGCAAATCAAAACTACAATGAGGTATCACCTCACACCGGTCAGAATGGCCAATATCAAAAACTCTACAAACAGTAAATGTTGGAGAGGGTGTGGAGAAAAGGGAACGCTCTTGCACTGTTGGTGGGAATGTTAATTGATACAGACACTATGGAGAACAGTATGGAGGTTCCTTAAAAAACTAAAAATAGAACTACCATTTGACCCAGCAATCCCACTACCGGGCATATACCCTGAGAAAACCATAATTCAAAAAGAGTCATGTACCACAATGTTCATTGCAGCTGTATTTACAATAGCCAGGACATGGAAGCAACCTAACTGTCCATCGACAGATGAATGGATAAAAAAGATGTGGCACATATATACAATGGAATATTACTCAGCCATAAAAAGAAACGAAATTGAGTTATTTGTAGTGAAGTGGATGGACCTAGAGTCTGTCATACAGAGTGCAGTGAGTCAGAAAGAGAAAAACAAATACCGTACACTAACACATATATATGGAATCTTTAAAAAAAGGTTCTGAAGAAACTTGGGGCAGGACAGGAATAAAGGTGCAGATGTAGAGAATGGACTTGAGGACATGGGGATGGGGAAGTTAAGCTGGGATGAAGTGAGAGAATGACACTGACATATATACACTACCAAATGTAAACGAGATAACTAGTGGGAAGCAGCCACATGGCACAGGGAGATCAGCTTGGTGCTTTGTGACCACCTAGAGGGGTGGGATAGGGAGGGTGGGAGGGAGACGCAAGACGGAGGAGATATGGGAATGTATGTATATGTATAGCTGATTCACTTTGTTATACAGCAGAAACTGACACACCATTGTAAAGCAATTATACTCTAATAAAGATGTTAAAAAAATTTTTTTAATGCCCTCCCAAAAAAGATGGCCCAAGTATTTTTAACACCCCAAAATAAGTCTTGCCAAAACGGAACTTATTCCTATAAATATGTGGCAAGAATCAATGGAAACTGACCAGGATATCATTTATGAGTGGGGAAAAAAGAATAATCAAAGTATAGAAGTAGTGGTTAGTGAGAAATGAGGCTGTTTCGTATTTTACTCCATCCTTTTTACCACATTCAAGAAACTGTTCAAAAACCTGTCATGCTAGGTTTTTTACTTTTTAAAATATATTTAACAAGTTGGATTTTTGATTAAAATATTTTTATTAAGGATCTTAAACAGTGCTAGTACTTCCCCTGTTTTGCACCTATCAAACAGTATTAGTATCGACAAGTTTGTCTATAGCCATTGTCAGCAAACTCCAGCCTGCAGGCTAAATTCAGCCTACTGTCTATTATGTACAGTCTGCAAACTAAGAATCGTCTTTACATTTTTACGTATTTGGGGAAAAAATTAATATTTTGTGACTCATGAAAATTATATGAAATTCAAATTTTGGTGTTCATAAATAAACTTTCATAAGAATGAATCCATGCTAACTCATTTATGCATTGTTACAGCTGCTTCATACTACCAGAGAAAAGTAGTTTTGAGGCCATATGTGGCACTCTTATCATTTCACAGTGCTGCCCAGAGCATCACAAACTACAGTGATTTTCATGCTTTTAAGGCACAGTGAAGTCTGGATTATGTATTTCAAATTATAATAGATGGCAAAGCACTGTGTTTATTATGTAATGAAACTACACTAAAGAATATACTTGGACATGACCAAAAGTATTAGTTTTCTATTGCTGTGTAACAAATTACCAAAAACTTAGCACCTTATAGCAGTATATTTATTAGTTCACAGTTTCTGTGGATCAGAAGTCTGGGCACGGCTCAGCTGAGTCATTTGCTCAGGGTTCCACAGGTTTCATTCAAAGTATCAGCTAGACTACATTCTTATCTGGAGACGAAAGTGGGAAAGAATCTTCTTCCAAGCTCCTTCAGATTGCGGGCAGAATTCATATCCTTGCAGTGTATAACTGAGGGTGTCAGCTTTTAGCTGGCTCTCACAGGCCACCCTCAAGTCCTACACGGTATCTACAGTTCCTAGAAGCTGCCTACAGTTCCTTGCCACGTGGACTTCTCCAACATGGCCACTTACTTCTTCATGCCCCTAAGAAAAATCTCTAGCTCCAGTCTTTTGAGAGTAAGTCTTAAATAAGGCAACATAACCTTCTCTCACAGCTAAATCCCGATCTTTGTACCCTGCTCCAATACACCAGTTCTCCGAGGTCTTGGAATCCCTGCCATCTGCTTCCAAACCTCTTTGATGCTGCCTGCCTTGTCTATATACTAGAAAGAGCACTGGATTAGAAAAAAGAAGTCTTAAGAGTCCCAACTACTCATGAAGCCTTAGGCAAGGCTTAATCTGTCTAAGCTTATTTTAATAATTATAAAATAGGAGGATTAGACTAGGAGATTTCTGAGGATATTCTTACATTACACACAATATTATAACTGCCTGTTGTATTTGATGACAAGGACTCTTGTTATATGTAACTTGGTGATCTCTGAACCTAGCACACTGCCAGGCACCTAGGACAGTCAACAGATATTATACATTAAGAAATGAGTTTTTTCTATCTCTAAACATTTCTAGGTTTTAGTTATGGGCTTCCTACCTAAAGCCCTCCCAGTTACTTATCACCACACCCCCTAACATCAGTTTCTTCATTCACCTGAAGCACATCACTGAACCTCACCAACCAGTGTGATACTCCCAAGTACTCCCAAGAATTTCCTGTATGTGACAGCATTCCCTTGCCTGAATTAGTCTTCTAATACGGTCTATGTTTGTGCCTTCGGTACTGATTCAGCCCAACACCAAAGAAAAATCAGCTCTGAAAACTGCAGATATTCTTTCAGCTACATCTAATACCAGTACATGAGAAGTCACAAATCCAAATGCCCAAAAAGACGAGGAAGGTAACATAAAGAGAGTGAATTAAACTGAGTATGAGACAATAAGGAGTACTGGGGGTATGGCAAACTGGAAAGCAAATACCCCAATTAAAACAGGCACCTACTACTCAGCTGTAAACAATTGCTGCCATTCAGGAACATCAGATGTTCAATTTTTTTTTTTTTTTTTTTTTTTTTTTTGTGGTACGCAAGCCTCTCACTGTTGTGGCCTCTCCCGTTGCGGAGCACAGGCTCTGGATGCGTAGGCTCAGAGGCCATGGCTCATGGGCCCAGCCGCTCCGCGGCATGTGGGATCTTCCCGGACCGGGGCACGAACCTGTGTCCCCTGCGTCGGCAGGTGGACTCTCAACCACTGCACCACCAGGGAGGCCCAGATGTTCAAATTTTTGTAGAAAATCCAGAAACCTGGATTTTACGTAAAATCTCTCTAGTTGCCATTTGCTGAGCACTTACTGTGCTAAGTATTTTAAATAGATTAACTCATCAGTTCTCACAGTTATAAGGTACTATTTCAATCCCTATTTTTACCAATAAGGAAACTAAAATTTAGAGAAGTTACACAACTTGACCTGCATCATAAAGTCAGTAAATGGTATAGTGAGAATATGACTACAAAGAGTCAGACTCCTGAGTTCATATTCTTACCCACTTTACCTCTGGTGATGGTTTTGCTAATTCTCTGACCTCCCAAAGTCTGAACTGTGCCTTTCTCTCTGGATCAGCAGCATCACTCTGTCCCTTCTTGCCAGCCTATACTGTCTCTCTCTACAATACCTCAGCGTCGCCAGATCCTAATTTGAGCCAACAAAGGAGATGGGAGGGGGTACTCACCAGTCAATAAGCCCCGTGCATGTGCACAGGGCTCTGAGACATTTATGAACAAAAAGACAATATACATACACAACAGCAAAAGAAACATTAACCCACAAAACCGCAATGTGTTTTCTTACTATGATACACCCTCCTGTGGTGATATTAGATTTTTTTGAGTTAACAACTGCAACTTTGTATTTCCCTATCAATAAGAAGGCTTAAAGTGAGACAAGAAATATTAAAAAAACTTTTGGAAGATGGGAAGAAAAGTATATATTTTTTTTAAATAAATAAATTTATTTATTTATTTTTTTGGCTGCATTGGGTCTTCGTTGCTGCACACAGGCTTTCTCTAGTTGCAGTGAGCGGGGGCTACTCTTTGTTGCAGTGCACGGGCTTCTCACTGCAGTGGCTTCTCTTGTTGCTGAGCACGGGCTCTAGGCGCGCGGGCTTCAGTAGTTGTGGCTCGCAGGCTCTAGGGCGCAGGCTCGGTAGTTGTGGCACACGGGCTTAGTTGCTCCACGGCATGTGGGATCTTCCCGGACCAGGGCTTAGTTGCTCCACGGCACGTGGGATCTTCCCGGACCAGGGCTCGAACCCATGTCCCCTGCATTAGCAGGCGGATTCCTAACCACTGCGCCACCAGGGAAGCCCAGAAGCATATACTGACAGATGAAGCAATGAAGGAAGCTAATGCTCAAACTAAGTGCTGGAGAAGACCACAGCAGAGTAAGGAACTGATCTGCCAAACAGACTTCCAAAAGGCTTCCTAAAGGAAGTTAGGTGAAAAGGTAATAAGCAGGAGTGAAAAAGGGAAGGGAGGCAGGGACAAAATGGGGGAGGTGGATAATTGCTACTAACTGTTGTTACTGTCTCCTATGTAAAAGAACAACACAAAACAAAAAGAAAAATAAATCTCTAAAGAAATCAAAGGAAGTTCCAAAGAAGCGGGGGAGGGGGGAGTATTTGCTGGCATCACAGAATAAAACCTGTTCCCATCTGACATTTTAAAGAACTCTTTGCCTAAAAACTAATTCCCTGAGTGCATACCTGATGTGGAATGTGCCAATCAATAAGCCCCATCTGTGTAAACAAGATTCAAGAGATTGATAAAGAAAAAAACAGCAAAGCAAATAGAATGGCAAAGAAAACCCAAGCCATTTACGCAGAAATATCAACCTATCACTCCTTCACACATATGAACTGACAATCAAGAATCGCTAGATTTATGAAGAAAGGTAACAATATGCAAGAAAAATACCCACAAAAAAGCAAATTTTAAAAAATATGAAAACTTAAAAAAAAATCCTCAGACACTTTTGAGAAGGACAAAAATATATACACAGAATAAGAAAATAATGCTATATTATATGGAATAATCAAAGACAAGGTGGGGAACAATCCTATTTGTGAAACAAAAATATAAAGAAACAAAAAATAAAGGAAAAGAGACAGAAAGAAGCAATCCAATACCTCCAACTTCCAAATAATAAGAGAAATTAATATGAAGGACAGAGGAAGTTAAGAAAAAGAAATTTTTCCTGAGTTATAGCAAAAACGGCCCAGAGGGCTAATCTAGAAACAAAACTAACCCTGGCATTCTACTGTAAGTCCTAAAAGTGTAAGCAAGGTTAATTGATTTTCAGCTTTTAGAATCAATCTTATCCCCCCAAAAAACAAGATAAATGTTATTGAAGAAAATATAAATGTTTCCAACCTTAACAGTGTTAAAATAACACTACAAATGACAGACACTCAGCTGTTAAAGGAGGAGTAGAAGAGGTAGAGGGAAGGGCAGGGATATGAACATCTGCACCTTACTAAATTCAGATTAATGAGATAATGTAAAATTTGCTAAAACAACAACAAAAAAAAGGTGAGCAAAAGATGAAGTAAACATAATAACCATCCAAACGTTTAAACACAGAAGGCGAAGAGGTAGTATGTGAGCTAAAATCTCATCCCTCAGTAGACAAAAGATAATGCATCTGCAAACACAGACAATTTTACTTTTTCCTTTCCAATTTGGGTACCTTTCTTTTTCTTGCTGAATTGCACTAGCTAGGATTCCCCATATTATATTCAACAGAAGTGGTGAGAGTGGAAATCCTTGTATGTTCCTGATCTTAGAGGAAAAGCTTTCAACCTGTCACCATTAAGTAAGATGTTAGCTGTAGACTTGTCACATGTGGCCTTTTATTATGTCGAGATACATTCCTTCTATACCTAATTTGTTAAGAGTTCTATCATAAAGGGATGCTGAATTTTGTCAAATGCTTTTTACGCACCTATTAAGATGATCACACAATTTTTATCCTTCATTATATTAATGTCATGTATAACATTTATTGATTTGTGTATGTTGAATCATCCTTGCATCCCAGGGATGAATCCCACTTGATCATGGTGTATAATCTTTCAGATGTTCTGTTAAATTCACGTTGTTTATACTTTATTGAGAATTTCTGCATATATATTCATCAGGGATACTGGCCTGTAATATTCTCTTCTTGTAATGCCCTTATCTGGCTATGGTATCAGGATAATACTGGCCTCGAGAAGTAAGTCTGAAAGTGTTCCCTCCTCTTCAATTTTTTGGAAGAGTCTGAGTAAAACTGATGTTACTTCTTTAAATGTTTGGTAGAATTCACCACTAAAGCCATCTGGTCCTGGGCTTTTGTTAGTTAGAAGATTTTTGATTACTGTTTCAATCTCCTTAGCAATTACAGGTCTATTCAGATTTTGTTTCTTCCTGATTCAGTCTTGGTAGGTTGTATGTTTCTATGACTTTATCTGTTTCTTCCAGATTATCCAATTTGTTGGCATCTAATTACT
The DNA here is from genome assembly GCF_949774975.1 of Lagenorhynchus albirostris. Taxonomy (NCBI): domain Eukaryota; kingdom Metazoa; phylum Chordata; class Mammalia; order Artiodactyla; family Delphinidae; genus Lagenorhynchus; species Lagenorhynchus albirostris. The sequence goes on along the minus strand of NC_083097.1, from coordinate 101,699,300 downwards.
CACAGTAGTCTCTTAGGATCCTTTGTATTTCTGTGGCATCAGGTGTAATATCTCCTCTTTTATTTCTGATTTTATTTGAGTCTTCTCTCTTTTTCCTTAGTCTAGCTAAGAGTTTGACAATTTTATCTTTTAAGAAAAAATCTGTTTCATTCATCTTTTCTATTGTTTTTCTAGGCTCTATTTCATTGATTTTTGCTCTGATCTTTGTTCTTTCCTTCCTTCCTTCTAACTTTTGGCTTAGTTTGTTCTTCTTTTTCTTGTTCCTTGAGGTGTAAAGTTAGGTTTGTTTATTTGAGGCCTTTGTTTTTTTCTTAATGTAGGCATATATTGCTATAAATGTCCCTCTTGGAACTGCTTTTGCTTCATCCCGTAAGTTTTGGTACAATATGTTTCCAAAGACTCTACCAAAAAGCTATTAGATATAATACACAAATTCAGTAAAGGTTATAGGATACACAATCAACATACAAAACTCAGTCGCATTTCCATACGCTAACAATGAATTCTCTGAAAGAGAAATTATGAAAGCCATCCCATTTACAATCTTATGAAAAAGAATAAAATACTTAGGAATAAAGTTAATCAAAGAGTGAAAGACCTTTACATTCAAAACTGTAAGACATTAATGAAAGAAACTGAAAAAGGCACAACTACATCAAAAGATATCCCACGTTCTTGTATTCGACGACCTAATATTGTTAAAATGTCTATATTACCAGAAGTGATCAACAGATTCAATGAAATCCTTAAAACTCCAATGGCTTTTTTCCCACAGAAATAGAAAAAAATTCAGATAGAAACACAAAAGACCCCAAATAGCCAAAGCAATGATGAAAAAGGATGAATGGATAAAGACAATATGGTCTATTCAATGGAATATTATTCAGTCATAAAAAAAAGGAAGTCCTGCCACTGTAATAACATGGATGAACCTGGAAGGCATTATGCTAAGTGAAATAAGCCAGAGAAAGACAAGATACTGTATGGCATCACTTGTTTCCGGAATCATAAAAAAAAAAACAAAAAAGTCAAACTCATAGAAACAGGGAGTAGAAGGGTGGTTGCCAGGGGCTGGGAGAAATGGAAGATGCTGATCAAAGGATACAAACATTCAGTTATAAAAAATAAGTTCTGAGGATCTAATGTTTGGCCTGATGACTCTAGTAAATAATACTGTATTGTATACTTTAAGTTTGCTAACAGAGTAGATCTTAACTGTTCTAACCATGGGGGGGGGAAGGTAACCATGTGACATAATGGATGTGTTAATTAACTTGATATTGATAATGATTTCACAATGCATACATACACCAAAACATCACAGTGTACACTTTTAATAGATACAATTTTACTTGCCTCAAAAAAGCTGGAAAAATAAAGTTAAAATTAGTTTAAAAAAAAGAATGCAAAACTTGACACAGAATCAAAGAGAACACTGTATGCACCTTATTTTAAGTTATGTTAGTAACCACCTGAAGCATTTAAAAGTGAAGTAATTAAAAGTGGTTTCAAACATGCTCAGTCTTAGAGACAGTTTAGATATGGAGTTTGGGAGAGAGGAAGGAATCTAGAACTAGACACGGGAGAGTTTACAATCTATATACTTAAATATTAAAGTTTGTGAAAACAATAAATTCCTTTTCACTTTAGAGTACTCTGAAAAATATCAAAATGACCCATCCTTTAAACATCAAATTTTCTTCTATCTAGGATCCTGATTAAATGGTCCTATTCAAAGTAGTGTTCTTTTCTTCTTTTATCATCTACTGACAGGCTTTTAATATTTCCTCAAGGAAAAAAAAAGTGGTTTCATCTACTGAAAAATTCAAAGACATGAGGCAAGAGACTATTTCTGTATTATTTTAATATTCTACCATATATAAGCATTAACTTAATAAAAAGATTAACTCTACTATGAACAGGTAACTTTCACCCTAAAATAAATAACTAAAAAATACTGTCAAAACTTAATAAGAATATTTCAAATAATTGAATAGTAAAGTATTAAGCACTTCCATGAACTATAGTTTTTGTTTTGATTTGATTTGCCCTACTTTTGCTTTGCATGATAACAGAGTCCACCAATACTAAAGACAGGTATAGAGTTCTTAACCTGAAATCCATGGACCTCCTAAGCATTTTCTTAAGAGAGAATCCATAGCTTTCAACAGATTGTATGATGCTAAAAAAGTTAAGAACCACTGAAAAGTAAACTGTTATTTTCTCACTGTATTACTTTATAAATATATTCTTAGAAACAATGTATCCTAAAATTAAATAACATCTGTACTTAATTTAAAAGCCAATCTTGTTATAGAAAAGTATATAGGGCAGTTTACAATACACACACACTACCAAAAGACTGAGAACAGTTTTAAGTAAAGAAATCAGGAGGGAAGTAAAATAATATTAGAAATAAAACTATGTAATACTAACAGGAAATGGATAACATGCAGTTCAGCACCCATACTTAATTTTTCCACTTTCTAGTAGAGAAGCAAAAACAGAAATATGAGTAGGTAAGATTCAGAGTGTCCATGAAAATTATACCAGTTGATAAAAAGCCCACAATTAATCTTAGTATTGTATTATATCTACAGATTCAGTCAATAGTAATAACTGAAAATTTCTCTCAGAAGCTTTAAATTCAAAAATTACAAGGAAGAGAATAGAAAAATACAGCTTGAAAACTTAAAAATTAGACAACCATAGAAATAAAAACTATTGAGAAAAGACAGTTTCATAGAAATATGCCTGGCTTACAATTTCTTATAACACAAAGTAGTGATTTACAGGGCTTAAGGATATTTTAATTTTTATAAGAGATATTACCTCTTTAACTGAAACCTTAAACATTATACACAACCAAAAAGAATAAACATGTATTTAATGTGATTAAACTGACATGAATGCACACAAATGGTAACAAAATATTTTAAATTATGTTTGATTCTATCATAATTCTCAGCACACTGACTTACTTAAATATCTATATTAAAAAGACATAATTGATCAAAAGGATGAATTTTCAAATTATCCTCGAGAATAGATGAATAATCTATTCATCTATCCTATCTAAAGTAATCAATTACTTTGCTTTCATAAACAATTACAATTTTGATGGAGTATCATCCACTAATAAAGATAAAAATGAGCTGCTAAATACAGAAAACATTAGATATAATCTGATTATACATGAGTAGAAATGTAGGCCACAGGCATACTTCTAATTTGATGATCACTGATGAATCTTCAAAACAGAAAACAGAAAATCAGATTCTCTAATCTGCGTGGCCCAATAATTTAGGACATTACAGAGCCAACTGACCTCCTCGAAGTTGCAACTAGATAAATCAAAGTAGTCTGAGAACATATTAGTATGTATGTTCTACCTCCACCACAGCTAGCTAAAGCTTTCAAGTAAACATTAATGAGCAGTTCTAAATTTTTTAAAATAATTATTAGTACTCTACCTATCTTCCAAAATATTATTGCAATCAATATAGAATTGTTTCATGTACCTGTGATATTAAAAGTTTCTATAGGTATCTTTTCATGTTCAGCATGCTATTCAGTGTCCTTTGTAAATAGAAAATCACAAGGAATGAAAATTTTTAAATTAATTTTTTTCACAAGTTACTTGCCTCAGCATTGATTTCTCACTGCTTTGTTATCTTAAATTTAAAAATCCATTTTTAATACACTAAATGAGCCATTCGGTGTTTCAAATGCCTTATGCAGTCTCTATAAAAATGACACTACATGTCTACAAGCTTCTCCAAAATTTAAATGAGTAAGGATATTTGTGATGTGATGGCTAGCCGCTACATCACATGCTTCTATCAGCAGCAAGTGTCCCAGTTACTGGTTTCTGGCATGAGCTCAACTCTGGTTGTCTAAGAAAAGGCTAAACACTTATTTTTAAAAGCTAAATCATTAACTGTAATGTCAAAAATGGAGATCAATTTTTCTAATTACATACTAGGGAAACTTATTTTGTCTCAGAAATGTTTAGTAACTATCATCTACAACACTTTACATTTTTGAAACCTGATTTCAGTGATGTCCCTTGTATATTCCTACTAAGATAGCAGTGTTGTTCTCCAACATGTGGACTATGACCCATTATTGGGTCTGTAAACCAACTTAATGGGTCTTAAGCAACAGTTTTTTAAATAAAATAGTATCAAAAAAAGAAAGAAAATGGAGTGCATAAATGTAGTAAGAACAGTGTGTTTAGTGAGATTGTGTTTGGGTTCTTTATATGAATACGTAAGTATCACTAGGTCACAATGTAAAATATATTTCTGTAAGTTGTGGTAAATGTATTTCAATGAGTTGTAGTCAAAAACATTTCTAAGTTTGAAAGCTACTGTATAACACATAATAGCAAAGGAATAGCAAAACATACCATATTATAATCAGTTATAACTAAGTCAATTTTATATAGGAAATTGTATTAAAAGCTAAACTTTCTTAACATACACAAATATTACTGAAAGTCTAATTAAGTAAATTTTCTAATTATCCAGGTCTGACTATTCTCTAATAACTAGGATATGACTGTTTCATTGGTCCTCAAAATGTCTTTTTGTGCCTCCTCTTTTCAATTTCCAGGTGACTTTATACTCCCATTGGTAATGTCCCTTATCATAGCTAATGAGTCTCAATATTTGGAAGAGAAGGGAATGTTTAATTTGAAAATGTCCAGCCCCTTAAGCACTTATTATAAATACGAGAGAAGCATAGATCACCCTCATCTCCTACATGATGGAAATCAAAAATCAAGTAGACATCCTACTAAATTTACATTACTGAAATATTCCCAATATCAATCTCTAAGAGTAGGTATCTCACTACCTCTAAGCACAAACTTGACTGCAAATCCCAATCACAGGAATGATATTAAATTTAAACTCCAAGCTTTCAAGGAAAATCATGTTCTATTTGGCGGCACTTACTTACATCCAACAAATACTTATTGAGTATTTACCCTGTACCAGGCACAGAAATGACCCAAGAAGCAATGAACTTCCCCAGAAAAGGTCTCACCAAGCCTCTTAATGACTCTCTACTTCCATGACTTACAACTTTCTGTTGTATATTTTTTACATCAGTTAAAAAAGGATATTCTTCTGTACCTCAGCAAAACCAAAAACAGTTGATTCACAGTAGTTAACGTTTAATAAAGGTTGAAAACACTGAACCATTGCTCCTACGAAAAATACAGGGTTAGGTTCCTACAATCCTCTGGTCATAACATTTTCATCAACTGATCAATACATATCCTTGTTTTATGTGTGATTCTGTTTAAAGACAACTTATTTAATATACAGCTGACCTTTGAACAACACAGGAGTGGGGCACCTACCCTTCACGCAGTTGAAAATTCACATATAACTCGTGGGTGGCCCTCCATATACACAGTCCCTCCCTCACCCGATCCGTGGTTCCGCACCTGCAGATTTAACCAACTGGACATCGTATAGTACTGTAGTACTAATAATGAATATAATCCCAGTATATTAGTGGACCCACATGCTTCATATCCCTGTTGTTCAAGGGTCAGCTGCATATTGTTGAGTCATTAACACTGAACTCACAGCCAACAGCACTGTAACTCATGCCTGAACTAAGCTCATCTAATGTATTTTCTCCATAGGGCATATCACAGCCTTTTTGGGTTTAGGAACACTAGGCAGCAGTGCAGCACTACATTTGGGGGCCAATTTAAACAGTAAAATCACCCCAAAAGCACTAAATAGGCCTTAAAAGCAAAACAAGACAGCAGAACACCTAGTTTGACTTCAGCTGGGAACATGCCCCTCCAGTGACTCAAAGTTTTTGCCACTCTACCCAAGCTCGTGAATGGCAAAGCACAAGGGATACTGATTTGGGGGTTACAAATAAATTTTAGCAAGTAGACAAATGTGCAAATATAGAATCTGGGAATAATACCAATCAACGCTAATCGATGAAGGGAAATTTTTTCTTTAAATGTATTCCAGTCTAATAAAGTAAGAAATGACAGAATTCAAATCTCATCATTATGCAACTCCTAAGGAATTAATGGAACTAGGCAAGGATCATCAATTGCCACTAACATCACAAAAAGAAAAAACAACCTTTGATCTTCCTGATGGAAGAAAAAAATTGAAACTGAATCTGATCAAATCTCTACATCTCACAACCAATTTACAGGGAAGACAGGGGACAATGCTTTTACTCTTTAATTTTAAGATAGCCCATTTTTTAATCTGATGTCCTCAAGGACAGGGATCATAATTTATTTGACTCTGTCTCCCCATTATCTGTTATAATACATAGCACACAGCAGACACTGGTTAAAACTTTGTTGAAGAAACAAGTAAATGAATGAATGAACAAATGAACTCTCTTAAAAATTTAAGAATGTTAATTTATATGATCATCTCTTTTCCAAATAAAGGAGGAAAGAAAAAGGTATGGGCGGGCAGGCAGCAATTTATAGGTCTGAGAGATACTACAAGCAAGTGGAATAACACCTCACAAATCAAAGGTCATTTATACTGTAATTTCAACTTTCCAAGAGCTATGAATCAGAAGAAATAAATTCACTAAAGGAAGTCACAAATGCATATTCTGTTCATTAAATAAGAGCCCCTAAACTCCATTTAATTTTAATATAATTCTAACAAGTTTACAATGGAAATCAAAAGAGAAAATATGAGGTGAACAGTAAAAACATGAGAGAACAGGCAGAAAACAACCTTATAGACTTCAATAAATTCATAGACATCTATGCATAATAGCATACTTTATAACTGATGTTCAGAATGAGAGCCCTGCATCAGCAAGATCTGGTATGTTTAGAAAACACTGAGAAAACAGTACTACCCTGTAAAGTTTACCATTTAAAAAAATTTAAATAAGAAAATATTTAAGTATAAATTCAAGGTCCTAATGTATCTAACAGGTTGTTCCCTAATAATGCCAGATAAATGAGAAAATACTTCAGGAACCTCAGTAGCTGTTTCATGCATGGTTCTCATAACAAAGTTATATCCTTTCTTCTTAACTACAATGCTTATTTCCTAATTTATAAAAACACATAATTACAAACAACAGTCTAGTATACGCAAAGGCCACAGACTTAAAACAGTCATTCAAGGGTATTAGCATTTGGAAATTTCAGTTATGAAGCTAATATTGTCAACTCTCAACATAGAAAGGACTGAATAGTATGATTGACAGTAAACCATGAATAAGCAAGTTGACTTCTACAAAACTGGAATGAAACACACAACAGGTGACAAAAATAAGCTGAAAGTCCAACCACTTCTCCACAGGAAGGATTTCCTTCTGCCCAGTCCAAATGACAAGAATCCAAAGTAAGTGCTGTAAACCTGAAGACAGATAACACAGAATTGATCCAAAGGCACCTGAATTCCCAATATGAACCAGGGTTAGTTAAGGCCTAGTTTTTCTTACAAAGCTCAGGGCTGCATGATCAGCAAGAAAGAACAGTTCCAAAGCATATGGAAGACTGCATTCACTGAAAAGTGAGGCTCCCCTAAATTACATCTCTGTCTGACAGATCTACAGCTATAAAAATATCATGTTCAGAACTAATATTATTGTCAAGATATTCTGCTGTGCAATCAAACCAACGAATTACTAAAAAGTAATTCAACAGAGCCAATTTAAATTTTACAAACTGCTTATTACTAGAACTCTCCCACATTACTGGTGGGAATGCAAAATGGTACAGCTGCTTTAGAAAACAGTTTGACAGTTTGTTATAAAGTTAAACACACACTTGCCATATGACCTAACAATTCCCCTAAAAACTTCCCCAAGAGAAATGAAAACTCAGATTCACACACAAAACAAAAACTGCACCCAAAGGTTTGTGGCAGCTTTATTCATTATCACAAAAACTAGAAACAAATACTTCAACTGGTGAATGGATAAACATGCTGAAGTACATCCATATAATGGAATACTGCTCAGCAAAAAAAAAAAGTACTGATACACACTACAACATGGATTAATCTCAAATGCATTCTGCACAGTGGAAGAAGACAGATTCAAAAGGCTACATACCACATGATTCCTATAATTTATATTATATTCATGATTCATTATTCCTATAAGTTATATGATATCTGGCAAAATTATAAGATAGAGTAGTGGTTGTTAGGGGCCAGAGTGGGAAAAGGGGTTGGCTACAAAGGAGCAGCATGAGGGAATATTTTAAGGGGATGAAATTGTTTTCTAATTTGATTGTGAGGGGGAATGAATTTTGCTGCGTTAGAAACAGAAAAAAGAAAAACTTTAATATAAAAAATATCTTACAATACAATCACAGTTAACTGAAATGCTCAAAAAAATAGAATATTTCCTCTAAATATTTCCTCTAACTAAATTCATAGCCCATGAATGCATTTCATTTCAGAAATCTTTCTAGAATGTGTTTCTCTACTTTTAAGCCTGAGTAAATAAGTCACAGGCTTGTGTTTATTCTTTTATTTAAATTAGGCCCAATTTATGTGTTTGAAATTTGTCTCATACAGCTGTGATGATGCAAACTAAATTGGTTTGGGATGAGCATGGTGCCTCAGGAGGCATTTAATCAAGGTTCTTCCATGTTAAAATTCTCCCTAATAAAGATGAAATGATTAATCTATTCATTCAACAAATTAGTAATCATTAGAGGTCTATTATGTACCAAACACAGGAAATACAAATAAGACCACTGTAATCCCGGCCATCACATAGCTTAAACAAACAATAATACAAGGTATAATTTGTCCTACAAGAGAATTATAGTGCTTTCAGAACACATAGCAAGTGCACATAACCTAACCACATAAGGTCTAAATTTCCCATTAGGATCTATACCTTAAAGTGCCTGGAATCTTAGTAAACACAAAAATACATGTACCACAGTGCTCACGACCCCATTACCCTTCAGTATTTAAGGATGGAAAGAAAGCAAAAACCACATACACAGAACACTATCACTGCACAAGCAGTAAAATAATCACTCCCCTACAAAAGGTCCTCTTTAGAGAAATACCAGAATATGCAGATTTACTTCTGTCACCTTTCCAGCAAACATTTTTCTGATACAGAATACCATAAGCATGAACTTCTCTGGCTGAGGAATATTATTTTAAAGGGGGTGGGGGCAGGGAAGTAATAAAGAAAAGAAAAAGAGAAAAAGAAACAGACAGGATGGGGAAAAAAAAGAAGCCTGAGTAGGTATAAAGGTTTTTGCAGTGAACTCTTAAAAACAAATTAAGGAAGTTTAAGGAAACTAAAATAGAGGCACTGCAACCACACCTCTTCTTTGTTATGAAAAAGGAAGCCAAGATATGTAAAAAGAGGGCTGCCTGCAGGTGTTGTGGCATGAAGTTACCATGTACAGAGGTAAAATTACATAACCCCAAGGACTAAAGAGAGCGTGATGAATACTCAGCTATGCCAAAGTTACCCTAAACATTTTCCATCTCAAGAATCCTAATTACACAATGCTTCTGGGACCACAGTGGGCCCCACAAGACCCAGTATCAAAAAACCAGAAAAACTTTCAACTGCTAAAGAAATAAACACAGATTAAAATAAAGTGCCTCTTGGTATATACATATTTACAAGAGTAAAAAGCAAAAGAAATTTACCAGGGTCTTACTCAAACTCCATCTCAGAGGACTAAGATGCTGAGTAGTTTCTATCAAGAAATAAATGGCAGAAGCAAATTAATGCAGTTCCACAGTTCCTTTTCCAAAGCTCCTGCAGTTAAACATTTTGCAATTCAGAATTTCAGGGCTTTTTTTTTTTTTTTTTTTGCAGTATGCGGGCCTCTCACTGTTGTGGCCTCTCCCATTGCGGAACACAGGCTCCGGATGCGCAGGCTCAGCGGCCATGGCTCACGGACCCAGCCGCTCCGCGGCACGTGGGATCTTCCCGGACCACGAACCCTTGTCCCCTGCATCAGCAGGCGGACTCTCAACCACTGCGCCAGCAGGGAAGCCCTTTCAGGGCATTTCTGACAGGTGATACAGTGTGTAAACACCATATACTTTTTAACACCCATAGAGAAAGCTGTAATGGCACAGAGAAGTCTGGGACAGCACACTATGATTAAACATTTACTATTTCTGCAGTGAAACCTACAAATACATGAAATAAAGACAAACAGTTCACAACAGGTTTTGTGAAGAAAACCAATTTGTGCCAAACATACAAAAAAAGAATTTTGGTTTTCAGAGCATTTTAGATGTCAGAATTGTTGATGAGGGATTGTGGTCCTATAGAACAGTACCCATTACTCTATTACTAATTATATGTGCAAAATGTAACTGGTAACCTCTTTATCATGTGCTTTTATTGTAGTAGTTTGATGAACTCAAAATAATTCTAAAAGTCTCCCAATGGTTCACACATAATATGCCCTCTACACTCTATCCACCCTTAAATTTCTCTAACACAAATTCTCCTATCAGGACAGTTTACAGAAATCTAACCCTTGAAATTTATAGAAGAAATGCAAATCCAATTTTGCCACCATGCAAAAAATGTTCATTGAATGGAATCTAATGCATTGAACTCATAAAATGGCTTGCTCTTATGTTGTCACAAGAAAAATGTAAGAGTGTTCCTGACCTAGGAAGCAGCAGCAAATAAGTTACCATGGACCCTGATTTGCCATAAATGATAAGACACAATAATCATAAAACCCTATTATCATAGTGCATTTATATGTATATATTTACTGATTACATACAATATAAACAATATACTACATGCACAATATACTATAACTTAATTACTAAACTATTTCTACCGAGGGGAAAAACAGAGACAGTACCTCATCAACAACGGTATAAAAGAGAGTAAAGGGCTTCCCTGGTGGCGCAGTGGTTGAGAGTCCGCCTGCCGAAGCAGGGGACACGGGTTCGTGCCCCGGTCCGGGAAGATCCCACATGCCATGGAGCGGCTGGGCCCGTGAGCCATGGCTGCTGAGCCTGCGCGTCCGGAGCCTGTGCTCCGCAACGGGAGAGGCCACAACAGTGAGAGGCCCATATACCACAAAAAAAAAAAAAAAAAAAAGAGAGTAAAGCGGTAGAAATACAGTTATACTAAACAACCATTAAGGCCCCTTCCATCCTTACGTTCCATGAAAAATACAACCCAATGATATTGCAAATATGATAAATATAACTAATAAAATATGATAACTAAAACCAATCAAATTTTGATGAGCAACATTCTTATACTAACTTTAAAGATAGGATTGCTTTCATCACTTAGGTTTCTTAAGATTTCTAGGGGCATCTGAATTGGTACCTTAATTTATTCTAGATAAATTTCCCTTTAACAAATTTTCCAAACTTCTAGTTTTGGTGTTACACTATTCAAAAGCTGCTAATGAACAAGGAATAAATAGTGTCTTCACTAAGCATTCTGAGTATGAAACCCTGAAGAGAAGTCATTTCATTAACCTGGTCCTCTTGCATATATTTTCTATGCATTTCTATCTCATCTTCACACCTCCATCTCTGATTAAAAAGAGAATTTGAAAGTAAAAGGAAGACGTTTTTTCAAAAAAAGCTAAGAGATGTGTATAAAAAGAAGGAGAAATCAGTCATTTTCAACCCTGAAGCGCACTGGAATCACCTGTAGAAATCCTAAAATAGATCAATGCCTTGGCCCCATCCCCAGATTCAAATATAAAGTAGCATGGGTAGAATCCCAATATCTGTAATTTTTTCAAGCTCCCCAGAAAATGTTAATGTGAAGTCAGGGCTGAGAACCACTGGTCCAAGCTGCCTTCTCCACAAATCCTTTTTTCTCATCTACTAGTAAGTTAGCACTCCCAGCCCTACAGCAAGGATTGAAAGCACTGTCATTAAAATTGCCCAATTTTGTTCTCTCGTTTACTCTGTCACAGAAAAAATTTTACTAATTTTCAGTTGGAAGATTTTTTTTAAAGTGGGTATGGTAAAATTTATTTTAACTTATTTGAAATTCTCATTCCCAGTGCTCAGAATTTTATTTTTCAATCAGCCTTCAAAAAACAACCTTCATTAGTATTTAGATTAACAATATACAATAAACACACAATACACATTCCAGTTATCAACTTCCAACAGACTATCAGAAAATACTCAAGAGAATGCGTTTAAAGAGCTGATTACATTTTGATTTAACTACAAACATTTTCAGAATCCCAAATATATAAAGAAATATTAGCCATAATATGCCGACACTCATATGATAGAAAAAGGCTCAGTAAATAATCTACCACTTTTTAAAATAAAAACTGGCATTACAAGATTCCACATCTTTAAGATTTACACTTCTTTTGGGGGGTTCGGGGGGGTGGCGGTGTTCATGTTGTTTTCAGATCCTTGGAACAAAAGGAGAAAATAAAATAATGTTTTACAAAAATATGCATCTACAAATACCAGTTTCTTTTTCAAATGTCATCAACAACTGATACCTACTAGTTTCACCTCCAAAACAATACTAGGTGATTTTTGCACACCAAATTAGGATTTTATGAAAAGGCCTTATAGCCATGTGTACACACACCGTTAGACTAGTGGAAGAGTCTTATGGGAATTTTCTCTCCCTATAACACTACCTACTATATTTGCCTGCCATTTGAAAGTATTCATTGCTAGAATATATAATAAGTATTTCACAGAAATAGAAAATAAACATAACACAGACTGGATGTAAGGGAAAAAAAACATTTTCACTTCCCTTTTTACTACAGGAAACTCTGACTATAACTTTGACTCCAATATATCATACTCTGATACCTTGCCAAGTATACCACTTGAAGTCAAAACCAAACAAGTTAAAAAAATAGATAAATTAATAATTAGAAAAATTCAGAAGTCCACTTTCATAAAATATACTTGTATCAAATGGTATCATACGGCCAATTACAACTTAAAATTTTTTTTTTTTTTTTTTTTTGCGGTACTTGGGCCTCTCACTGCTGTGGCCTCTCCCGTTGCGGAGCACAGGCTCCGGACGCGCAGGCTCAGCGGCCATGGCTCACGGGCCCAGCCGCTCCGCGGCATGTGGGATCTTCCCGGACCGGGGCACGAACCCGTGTCCCCTGCATCGGCAGGCGGACTCCCAACCTCTGCACCACCAGGGAAGCCCCTCAACTTAAAATTTTAAGATATATAATTTGTAATAAGTCCAATTTTTAAAATAAATACTATTACAAAGTATCAGCGCATTCAAGGCACACTCTATTTAAGGTAATATACAATGAAAGCGGAATTATATGTTAAATTCTAGGTTGGTAGAAAACATTCCACCCCAGAATTTTATTTTCTTCCCTCAAAAAAAAAAAAAAAAGTAATATTTTTTCCCAAAGGTAAAAATAATGCATAATCATAGCTGAAAATCCAAACACTACAGAGAAGTATAAAAAGTATAAAAATAAAAATCATTCCAAATCTATAAATATCTGTCATTAACGTAAATATCCTTCCAGGGGATGGATGGATTTACTCTGTATATTTATAACAACACTGCAACAATTAGAATTACAACAATTAATTCTGTATATTAATTATGTATTTATACATACATGTATCTCCATATATGTCCCCATACACACACACACACAATTTTCTTTTACATATACTGAAAACAAAGAAATCTTTAAGATAAGAACTTTCTTGAAAATAAAAATATATGAATTGTTCCAAGCACTCATTCTGCTTCTGCATTTTCGTTTCAGCAGTCCAGGGTGTGTGTGTGTGTCTGTGTGTGTGTATGCATGCTGTTTTTGTCGACTGCTTGAGAGAAGATTAAAAGATTTGTCTGTTTGCTTGTTTTACTTAAACACGTACACACACAGACACACACACACACCAACTCTGGCTACAAATTTCCAAACCCTGAGAACCCAGATATCTGTATTAAAGGTACTTGGCTGACTACTTTACATAACTAGCCCATGGTCCTGAGCAAAACTGCAAAGTAGACAAAACTTTTCATGGCCTCCCACTTTTTGGTCAGAAAGAGCACTACACTATCAATGAGGATAGGAGAGTTCTACCAACCAGGTGTGTGACTTAAGCATTTCACTCAACCTTCCCACAATTCATTTCAATTCTAAAAGTCTGTGATTCTCCCCAGCCCCCACAATTTTTATTTATTTTTTATTTTTTTGCTGTATTTAAGATATGTAACACCTTTCCCTCCTACCTCAATCAGATTCCTTGATTCAAAATAAACCATTTCTCTGACTGATAAATTCCAATTTCCTCAAGGCATCTATTCTCCTCCAGGTATGACAAAGAAATATGATGAGATCAAAGATGTGGACAAGTTTTGTCCAAGAAGGAGGGTAGCAACACAGAAAAAATTTAAATAAGTTTACAAGTACAAATGTTTAATTTAAAGTTAAAATAGCTTTATGAGTTCCATGAAAAAAAATATAATCTTTAACTGATTTTACTGACTCAAAGTTAGTCAATAAGAAAACTAGCAGTGTTTTCAGTTCCTAAAATATTCATACCTGAGCATATTTAAGATAGTCACATAGAAGCAGCCTTCTAATCTTTCATCCGTTACATTTGTACAACACTTTAAAGTTCAAAGTGCATTTAGATGCATTATTTATTTTCTTCCTTAAAACAAGCAGATGTGTGGATGTGGTGGTCACTATTGATTGCCTCTCTAACATCCGTTTCCCCTATATTCCTCCTTCCCACAATTTTTTAAAATATCCTCCCTCCACCATGTAACTCGGGGAAATGTGACCCCATCGCCAGTTGCAAGGGTATATATCCTGACTGGTAGAAACTCACTATGATAACCCTGTCCCCCTTGTCATAACTGGTTTGGAAGTGTACGTGACCTAATTCTGGTCAATAAAACATGAAGGGGAAAATATGTTGGTAGGCTTGCGCAAAAGATGTCCTGGCCAGTGCACCAGGATCTTGCTACCAGTCTGAAGATGAATCCAACACATATGGGAAAGCAGAGCCAAGTAAATTTCACAGAGGCTAACCAAAGCTCTGAAAAACTAACCCTGCCTTCATAGTTCAGCATTCCATTTCAGCTACTGCATTTCAGGTGTTGTAATGTGGTGACACCAAGATAAAGAGTATACCCCATCTACCTTTCCTTCTCCAACTTCGACCTCCTTTTTCAACACCTATAAGCTTTCCTTTGCCTTTGGGCTGAGCTAGACGAGAAAGGCAAGTAGTTACTGTAAGCTGTTAGACCAGCACCCTTTGCACCAAGCTCAACTGCTCCTGGATATGGCATTTCCTCTTCCAAAGGACAATTTCCTCTACCAATTCACTCCTGCAGTCCCTACTCAGGTTGAGGAGATGGTGGAATTACAAGAAGGCTCTCTCCAACCCTGATGCTGTAATAAAAGCTGAAAGGTAACATACGAAATCAGACGAGGGATCCTATCAGGAAACATGTGGGAACCATGTGACCTAATAATTAAACAATTCCCCCTAACATATGAATGACTGTATGTTCAGGGATACCAGTATTTCTCTTTTTTAAAAGAGGATGCTGTTAAACAAATCTCTATGAGAGATTATAAACTAGGTGTTACTTTAGAAGTAGATACCCCTTTAATATACTATTATTAACCAACAGTTCATAACTTAGTTTAAAAGGGGAATCATAAAAGAATCTACCTTAAACATTTTAATGCAACTAAAACACCAAAATATACAATCACAAGACAGTCTTTTTTTTTTTTTTTTTTTGCGGTACGCGGGCCTCTCACTGTTGTGGCCTCTCCCGTTGCGGAGCACAGGCTCCGGACGCGCAGGCCCAGCGGCCACGGCCCACGGGCCCAGCCGCTCCGCGGCACGTGGGATCCTCCCGGAACGGGGCACGAACCCACGTCCCCCGCATCGGCAGGCGGACCCTCAACCACTACACCACCAGGGAAGCCCACAAGACAGTCTTTTAATGCAGGGCCAAGGTCTTTCCTTCAAGCATGAGTCCATGGATTATAGTTCTACTTTATCTTTCTTGCAAAAACCACACCCATAGTACATCACCTGTGATTTCCAGTTTCTTAAACATGGAAAGACATCTCACAAACACTTATAAGCAATTTTATTGCAGCATCTTATTGCAAAATCTACAACTTTTAGGGTTTTTTCCCTAGTCATTTAATTTCACCTACACCGATTTTAACTAGAAGTGACTTCAGCTACTCACCTGTTTCCAAAGCAGCCACTGGCTCTACAAACACCTTTTCGCCTTCATAGTTCACTGAATAACATCTCATTAAACTATGTAATTACAACAAGTACAACTGCCATTAACAATTTGCTGGGTACACAGACAAATGATTCTTGGTAGGTATACACAGTATACAATAACCGGTGGGAATAAAAGTTCAAGAACAAACTAGAGGGTAGTCTACTGCCATTTAATGTAGCATGGACATCAAGTAGTAAATGAATGAAGAGTATAACTTAATCTTTTGAGTGGGTTAAAGAGAGGTGAGCTCAGAGATTCTCCTGTAATAGGCTATCCCCAAAAGTCTTTGCTCATTCTACGCACCAATCAACACTCTGACAACTCATATATATCAGCAACTCCTAAATTTAAGAGAATATCTGCATAGTGCCTGCTATGTGCCAGGCATCACATCATGGCACTTTATATGAATTTCCTCAATCGGGATGAAGAATATAATGGCAGAGAAACCCTCTCCCCGCCCCCTTGTTTTTCCAATGTAGCTATCAGCTAAGGAAAGTAGTTCAACACAAAATCAACTAAATATATGTAATAAATTTGAATACAGTTAAAATCTGCATTACCTCACTGAAGAAGAAAGCATTAGAAATTTGTGTTTAAGAAAAAGAGTATATACATCATGAGATTTTACTAATTACAGTAAACGCTATAAAAAATGTGGACATGATATAGTCATGTGGACATTGGTTTTAGCTATAGATTTTCATTTAATTACATTATAACTATGTGATATATCATTAGTAAAGAAAATGATCAAAATGTGTGTCTTATCTACCAAATACACAAGTACTTCAAGTTCACTGTTAAGAATTCTTCCTCAGAACTAGGATGATTGGCAGGGAGTAGAAGGAGAGAACATAATATAAGAGAGTTTAAGAACAAATCACTATGCACCTTCCATAGGTCCCATTATAGAAGGAAACCCAAACATTTATAGTTCCTAAATCTCAGCTTTGAGAAGGGAGTTAGAAAAAACATGCCTAACAGGAGTCTCCACTGTGTCTCTAAAACTTACCTATCCCCGATTATCTGTCCCATTCCATGTCTTCTGACTAGTTCAGAGGCTCTCCAAAGTCACTTCACATTAATAGACAATACACACTTGATTTCCACACATTAACAACCTCATGTATGGTTCTTTCCTACAGATCAGCACAAAAATGATACTGAGGTAGCTTACGTTACTAGAACCGTATCTTCTGCTCCTAGAGAGTCACTACTAGTAGAGAACTACAGATATCCCAAAACCGCCATTTCCAAAGAAATTATATCTTAAAGAACAAACACCCAAACACATACTAACAACATTAATCAATACCACTAAGTGCCAACTGCATGAGAAAAGACAAAAAGGAAGAATATGGAAGATTAGAGAAGACATCATTGGTCTAAGACTGTGAAGTCAGGAAAAAAAAAGAAAAAGATTTAAATATGCACTCTGCTACTTCCAAGATATATCTTAAACAGGTTGCTTAAATTCTAGAAAACTCTGCCTCCTACTGTCAAAGGCAAGGCTTACACCACCTAACTCACAGAGTCATCTTAACAGTTATCATTTATGGTCCTCAGACCAAGTGGGCACTTAATAAATTGTAATAGGTATTGTTATTATCGGGAGGTTCGAGATACAAATTCAGTTATAATGTAAATCCTTATTGAACACTAAGAGGGGAATAGTCAGTAAAAAACTATCAAACAATCTCCCCTGTTACATGACTAGATGATTAAACAATGGCGTCATAAGGGTGATATTTTTCTAAGCACTCCTTTGATAATGATTAAGTTTGGGATTAAATTTTTTTAGAGTCGTCAATATTTAAGATGACTAAAAACCCTGTATATATTTATCCATAACTGTGGAAGTCTCTCATGTTGTCATCTTACTGGTATAGTCAATTCTCTTCCTATGTAGATTCTTCACATTTCACTTTATCCATAGCAAATCTCACCTTAAAGTGTATTAACAATAATATAACTATCCAATGACCTGTATTTTGTTATTTATTGTTTCAGATTCCCACTATTTAGTTTGATACATCCTTTTGGAAAGCCCTTTGAAACTAAACAACTACTTGTTCCATTCTGAAAAAATCTGAACCAATAAACCACACCAGAACGATGGTCTATTCCCAGCATGAAGGGGATTACAGAGGGCACCCAGAGAAGAAAAGGGAAAGATTCCCATTTCTTCCCAAGTCATATGTTTAAAATCTAGATTTATTTCATATAAAACCAATTACCAGGTTACCACACACTCATATCCAAAGGCAAGCAAAGAAATATGACAAAACCATGCAGGAACTGTTTTCGATTATATACTCTTCTGCTTTCCTCCATTAGCATGAATGATAACAAACTGACTATTCTAATTTGTTTCCTTTAAACTTACTAGCCTTATTTGCCTACCTACTTGCTATCAGCATAGAATCTATACACTTGGACCTTCATACCTTAAACTGACTCACTTTTAAATACAAGGCATTCTAGATGTCCATGGACTGACTGATCCCCACCTAATTTTACAGCTTCTATTCCCACAGAGACCTCCTGGCACAGCAGCCTTAGGTCCAGCTCAACAGGCCCCATGATAGCAAACCAGCAAGCCGGTTCTCAACTGCTCCCTTCACCTACAAAACTACCCACACCACCCCACACACACACCGACCCATTTTGACCATTAAAATATTTTAAGCCCCAAATGGAGTATTACCAGCTCTAACCTCGTTTATAATTCCCCAGTCAAAATTGGTATCACACTCACACACTCTCACACACACACACACACACACACACACACACACACACACATGCATGCTTCCATACATTTCTAATAAACCCCACAGGAGTCCTGTGTTGCAATTATTTCTGTGCATGTCTGCTTCTCCCTTAAAGGTCTTAGTCCTGGGTCTTAGTCCTCCTCATGTTTCTACCACTCTTCCACCCTCACCACATAGTAAAAGTCCCCTACACAAAGTAAAGGTTCAGGTTGAACTAAACTATTCCTTTGTTCTAATCCTAGTTCTTTTATTTGAAGGAATAAGTGACTTCTGTGTGCTGAAGATTTTAATAGTTAATGCTTGCAAATCTAACAATGAAAATGTCAATAATTATACAATGCATTAGTTTTTAAGTTGATGAATGGCAGAAGAGGTCAGTGAGCACAATAAACCATCAGAAAAGATAATCATTTTCCAAGATTCCCCCAAAAGTCTCGTACATATCAACATCAAAATTAAACTTTCTGGCCCCCCGTTCTAATAAGAACTACTTACTCCTTATACCTGAGGCTTATTCAGAAATGCAAGCACCCTGAATGCAAAAGTGTCTATACACTCTGCTACAAATCTATACCAAAGCCACGCAATTTATCTTATTACACCTTTCTTCCAATTCCCATAAATATGATTTTCATCTTTTGTGCAACTATAAAGGCTAATGTATATAAAATAAGAAAATAATTGATCTTAACTCAGAATACAGTTGGACCAAAGTTTGGGAATAATTACAAAATACACTAAACACAACTCTCCACTCCTCTCTGCCAAAAAAGTTATTAAGAATGTCACAAACCAGATCTGATTTTTGGTGGGAAATGTTTTCTTAAACTGGCCTCACATCTTATAACTTCTGTGATATTTTTCTTTCACAATCTGCTTATTTACAGGGAAAGCAAATATTCTTCAAAAATATATACATGGTTTTACTAATTAATATTTTTAATTTTAAAAAGTATTCCAACTCAGATATAGTTTAACCTCTTTTACTATCTGTGGGCAAATGTCATTCCTATACAAGAAGTAATTGCAAACGTAAAAGAAATAAGTACTAACTTCTTTCCTTAACTTATTAAAAATCAGTAGGTTTTTAATTCTCCAATTAAAGTCGATGTTCTAAAACCAAAGGTTAAAAAAGGGTCACTTGCTGACCAGCCTTGGTACTCATTACAACAGAGTTAAAACTAATTCGCACAGAGTAGCAACAGTAGCCATCTCCCACACACACTCTCACCCATTAACTTTTCCTCCTTCCCTGGGAGAACTGGAATGATCGTAACACAGGCCTAACTACCCTCACCCCAGGAGCAAACACACATCTCCATCACCACCCCGCAGAAAAGAAACGCGGGGGCTGTGGACCAAGAGAGCCGACGCTCCTGTGGGTCACTTCCCCTTTGCAAGTGGGAGAAACAAACAAAGCAGCACCCTAACAGTAACCATCAGAGTAATTTTGAGCCCCCGACTAATGCCTTGGATAAGTTCTGAGCTAAGTCAAAAGCTCTATCGAATAGGTAAATCCCTACCCCCCCTTAAAACAAATACCCCATCGGGAAGTTTCTCCCAGAAATGAATGCTGACCCCTGACACCTCCTCCAGCCGACAGACGGCTCCCTCCCTCCTGCCTAAAATCCCCACTCCGAAGGGCCTGCCTAAAATCCCCGCTCCAAAGGGAATTGTCTGGACACAATCGCGGGGCGCTGGGGGCTGCACTCCCGACCTCTCAACCCTCCCCGCAAAAGCCTCTGACTTTTCCCAGCTCGCCCACCTCCCCGCCGTCCCCACTCGCTCCGCACCACTCGGGCAACTTCTGCGGCCAGCCCGGCCAGCCGCCCGCGGCCCCCTCCCTGCCCAGCGAGCCCAAGGCGCCCTCGCCCCCCGGCCACGACTGCGGCCGCCTCCAGCCCGCGCCTCCGCGCCGCCTGCCCGGGTCCTCGCCCACCCCTCCCCGGGGCCCCCGCCGGCGGCACCGCCCCCGCCGCACCCCACCCCACCCAGCCCGGGACCCCAGTCCGCCCAGCCCCACCCGGGGAGGAAGGCGCCGCGGCCGCGCCGAGGCAGCCGCCGGGCCGGGGCCTCCCGGCCAGGCGCCAACGCGAACGGGGCTTTACCTCAAAGGCGCGGCCGCAAGTGGCGGGTCGGTCCCGGGCGCGGGCGGCGCCCCCCGGTCCGTCAGTCAGCGGCGGCTGGGGCAGCGGCGGCGGCACATCGCACCCGCCGGCGGCCGGAGGAGGAAAGCGAGGCACGCAGGGAGGGAGAGAGCGAGGTAGGGGGGAAGGAACAAGCGAGGGAGATAACGCAGCTCGGACTCGGTCGCCGCACTACTGCCGGTGCGTCCTACCGCCGCCTCTGGCCGGAGAGTCGCCGCCCGGGCCGCGGCTGTCGCCACCAATGCAGCTGGGAATGAATGCACAGCGGCGCCTCGCTTATCCGGAGGTCAAACATCCTTCTGCCTCGGGCATCCGGATCGGCGCCGGACCCGGAAGTGAACGCTTGGAAAAAAAATTAAAAAGGAAAGCGTCTTTCTAGCGGCGGCGGCCACTCGAGCTGCCCGCATCAGCGAAAAGAGCCGAGTAGAGCCGAAGGTTACACCGACTTGCTCGGATTGGTTGGCTCGCCGACCGGAAGAGAGGCAGCACGCTCATTGGCTGGCAAGGCTTATAAAAGCGAAGCCACGCCTTTCTCCCCACCTCCGCACCGGCGGTGAGCGTAGCGAGCGTCGAGTAATTGTGGATGCGAGATGTCTCCCTGGGTGAGGCCTTGGGAGGAGACGTTTGGCGAGGTCTGTGGAGAGAGCTGGGCGAAAACGCTCCCATGGTTTAGAGGAGCTACGAAAAGTTCCCCGCTGCTTGAGTGAGCAGGAGCCTAAGGGCGCCATTGTGCCAAGTCGGGGTGCCGAGGCTTTTCCGAGTGTACAGAGCACAGCCCTTCAGGTGCCAAAGAATTTTAGGGCCCGGCCAGAGGGAGTGACCTCACTGGGTTGACATTTTCCCCCACTTTCTTGTAAATCCAGGGCTGTATCAGGGATTCAGCTGCTTAGAAATATAAAGTGTGGCTCACGTTTGCATTCCGTTTGCTGTCTATAGAGAACTTCGTTTGTGAGCTCAGGTAACCCTCTCGACTATATAATGTGGTAGCTATTATCTCGGTTTTTCTAGTGAACCTTCTAAAGTTCCTAGAGGCCCAGCATCACTCAAGTCATCAAATTGTAGACACAAATTGGAACCGATGTTTTCTGACTCTACTGTCCACTCTGCCCACAGAGGGGAGGCAGAAGATTACATTCTTTCTCTTATGGTTGGTTAACTGGGATGAAGATATGTTACTATGGAAGACCTATATGGAAATCGACCCACCATGAAGGCATTGTAGAAGACTCTGAAACTATCATTTTTAAAAAATTGTGTCTAAAGACCTTTCAAAAGTCAGACATAAAGGTGTGCATGAAGAAAAATCATAGTCTGGTGCTATGTTTAAATATTTATCAAACATATTTTTATATTTTCAGTACACTTGCTGCATCAAGGAAATCTTTAGTCTCTTCTCTCTCCCTCTCTCTCTTTCTCTCTCTCTCTCTCTCTCTCTCTCTCTCTCACACACACACACACGAAAAATTTGAAAGGCTCCAGTGAAACAAATGCACTTTAAAATAATTGAGGATTTATCTCATTCTCCATTTCTACTTTAGCAGACTGATGATAAGGTCGATGTGTAATCTGCAGGGGGTAGTTAGTATGGAAAGATGCCGTTTTTGTTTTTGTAATACAACAGTGCCTTTTTTTTAACTCTACTCTTATGCTTTCTCAAACTGAAGGTTATGAAGTGACTGGTATCACCCATCTTAGAGGAAAGTGATAGTAAGGACTGCTTCTGTGTTTACCACACTACCATCTTTCTGTTAGAGACTCAAAAGGAATGAAGATTTGTGCATGCTCAGGATGGAGAATAATTTGCCTAATAAATAAGACATCTCCACTTTTCTGATATATCCCAGGACCCGAAACTAGACAAGAAACAAAGTTAACCCTATCTCACTAAATGGAGAAGAAATGTCTACAATACTGGGAACTCTAACTATTGTCATCAATGACCAACAAACCATTTTATACTCTCCATCTCAAAAACCTCAGTTTAGATCAAGAACACCTCTACTGACCCCTCAAAGTTCTGATAAATGTTTAAGAAATACAAGTTTATAAATAGATCATCAAATCACATTTTTAAATTATATATGGATAGGAATAAACATTTATGTTTTTAAACACCTCAGAAAAGGCTGCTTTTTGTTAAAATTTGACCTAGACGCTCCTATAGATTAAAATCTGCAGGTAACCTAGGTAGGAAGCCAATAAAATTTCATGTCATTGTATTAACTTGTAAGGAAAAAACTGGCAATATGAAAACAGCCTGTGTTAAAGAGGGAAAGACCAAATTACTTGCATCTCAATCAAAACTCTTTGTTCTGTAGCGTGATGTCTCAACATAAGCAGACAGATCATAATTTCCATCTGCTATATTGTACATCAGATATAGTTAATTTTTTGTGTCACCCCATATTTCCTAGCATTTGCTACTCTTCAAGTGTTTATATACTATTAATATGTTTTCATGTTTCCCAAAGCAGTGTCATATTTTTTATCACCCTGAACTTTATTCTGTTGAATTTATATCTCTATAGATATAAGTAAATATTTGTCCCAACATTTGGGCATGCAACAACTGTTATGATTACTATGAAAAACAAGATAAAAGCAAAAGAAGCTTTACTAATATATTTCTATTAAAACAAGCGGGGATGGGAGAGTTACTTCAAAATGACTTCAGTCTAAAACTATCATGAATTCCTTAGGAAAAAAACAATTTATCAAGTGGGAATTTGAAAAGGGAAGAAAAAGAAAGTAAAATTTCTGGGTGCCTTTAATTGCATATCTGAGATAGTATAAGTGTTCCAATATCTCCCTTACATCTTTTGATTCTTTACTTCTGTTACTATTTCTCTTCTTCTCACCCTTCTGCACACTCACTGTGGTTGCCCAGCCATGCCAACGTACACACATAGACACACCCATACAAACAGAGTGGAGAGACTGTAGGAATAAGACCTTCAATTAGAGCAGGAAAACTATTCCATTTCTTTCTCCCAGTTGAAATCTTTTTTTTAAAATAAATTTATTATTTTTTTTAATTTATTTTTGGCTGCACTGGGTCTTCGTTGCTTCGTGCGGGCATTCTCTAGTTGCAGTGCGCAGGCTTCTCATTGTGGTGGCTTCTCTTGTTGCAGAGCACAGGCTCTAGGTGTACAGGCTTCAGTAGTTGTGGCTCGCGGGCTCTAGAGCGCAGGCTCAGTAGTTGTGGTGCGCAGGTTTAGTTGCTCCGCGGCATGTGGGATCTTCCCGAACCAGGGCTCAAACCCGTGTCCCCTGCATTGGCAGATGGATTCTTAACCACTGCGCCACCAGGGAAGCCCTTGAAATCTTGCTGCTTACCAAAAAAGAAAAAATGACCAGCTTTACTTTCCGCAAAATATACCTATCAATCTCTCTCTCAAGCAAAGCACTTGTAAGACATGAAAAGAAAGCATTTGTCAAAAGAGAAATTTGATAAATACAAGTTTCCAGGGTACCATTAAAGATTATGAGCACTAACACATAGATTTGTGTTATAATCATTTTCCCCTCCACCCCTCATTCATACCATTAAAATACTCTCCTAAGCCAAACTTGTTTTGTACAGATTGGTCAAGAAATACCCTAAGGGCTTCCCTGGTGGCGCAGTGGTTGAGAGTCCGCCTGCCAATGCAGGGGACACGGTTTCATGCTCCGGTCCGGGAAGATCCCTCATGCCGTGGAGTGGCTAGGCCCGTGAGCCATGGCCGCTGAGCCTGCGCATCCGGAGCCTGTGCTCCGCAACGGGAGAGGCCACAACAGTAAGAGGCCCGCGTACCGCAAAAAAAAAAAAAAGAAAAGAAAAGAAAAAGAAATACCCTAAAAATACAAATAAGCACCAAAGACTAATCTACACTCAACTATGTGGCCAATCTGGCTGAGTTAAATACAGGCAGATATTTCCCAACTAACAATGTAACAACCAACATTTGCACAAACTCTGATTTATATGATTCTGTCTGATTCTGACAACAACCTATGAAGTAATATAGCAGCCATTATTATTTTTTCCCTGTTAGGAAAGTGGAAGGATGGTCTCAAAGTGATGAACTGACTTGCCCAAGATGATATAAGTGATAACCTGTTAAATGTAAAATACAAAATTATGTGATTAAAATCTTTACCAAAACTTTTCAAAATAAAAACACAGGAAACATTCATTCACCTGGAGGACAGATGTAATTAGGAAAAAGTAAATGGTCTTATAACTGGAAGTTATATGATAAATAACTGCTAGGGAGGTAATGTACAACACGATTAACACAATTAACATTGCTTTATGTTATATATGAAAGTTAAGAGATTAAATCCTAAGAGTTCTCATCTCATGGAAAAAAATTTTTCTTTTTATTTTGTGTCTATATGAGATGATGGATATTCACTAATCTTATTGTGGTAATCATTTCATGATGTATATGTAAGTCAGATTATTATGCTGTACACAATGTTATACAGTGCCCTATGTCAATTATATATCAACAAAACTGGAAGAGAAAAAAATTTTAAGGTACGTGCCCTCAAAATTTTTTATTTTTTTAAACATTAAAAAATAATAAGAGGAAAAGAAGAAGTAGGTAGTAGAAACAGGAAGAATGCAAAATGAGACACTGTAACAGTAGCCAGAGCCTGGGAGCAAAGCAGCACATTTTACTCAGACTAGGAAAATAACCTCTTCCCCAGTGAAGCCTGCAGTCAGGGGAGGCAAAGGAAGGATTCTGGGAGAAAGCCAGTCACAGACAGCAGCTAGGTCAGGTTTGGGGAAAGCTGCCACTTAGCAAGCTTTCCTTCAGATTGTTACATGAGTAAAGCCAGAAAGGGTCAAGACGCTGTTTTATACATCCCAGGAAGGACGATTTTAAGTATTCTGTAGTTGGCAAAAATAAAAGTAGAAGAATCACAGAACTTTTCTGAGAGGATTTATCATATTTTATTATCATAACCTCCAGTATTGTATTTTATAATCACATCTTTAAGACTCCTTGTCTTAGCTCAGGCTGACATAAAATATCATAGACTGGGTGGCTTAAACAACAGAAATTTATTTTCTTACAGTTTTGGAGGCTAGAAGTCTGAGATCAGGGTGCTAGCATGGTCATATTCTGGTGTGAGCTCTCTTCCTGGCTTTCTGATGGCCAGCTGCCTTCTTATTGTGTACTCATATGACCTGACCTTTCCTCAATGCATATGATCTCTCTCTCTCTTCCTCTTTCTAAAAGGGCACCAATCCCATCATGAGAGCCCCACCCTCATGAGCTCATCTCAACCTAATTATCTCCAAAGGCCTCATCTCAAAATGCTATCACATTAGGGGCTAGGGTGTTAACATATGAATTTGGGGGGGACACAATTCAGTCCAAAGCATTCCTCAAAGGAATACTTCTTTTTTTTTTTTTGCGGTATGCGGGCCTCTAGCTGTCGTGGCCTCTCCCATTGCAGAGCACAGGCTCCGGACATGCAGGCTCAGCGGCCATGGCTCACGGGCCCAGCCACTGGGCAGCATGTCAGATCCTCCCGGACCGGGGCACGAACCCGTGTCCCCTGCATCTGCAGGTGGACTCTCAACTACTGCGCCACCAGGGAAGCCCAGGAATACTTTCTATGTAGAGAGTATGTCATCTATAAATGAAAGAGAAGCTTAAGGTTAGACAGGATAAAAATAAGGAAAGACAATTGTAAATAACATAACATTAAAACCTCATAGAGGAAAAGAATACATCCTTAAGAGAAAGAACTTCAGTAAAGAAAACTGTTTATAGAGAAAAGCTACAAACACCATGAAAAAGTGTAAAAGTGTCTTGCCAAAAAAGGGGTTAAATCTCTAAGTAGGCAATTTAATTTTTGTTTTTTTTCCATTAAAAGACCTGAAGTTTGGCTGCTTTTATGAAAGTTTGGCTGTTTGAAAGATGCTGTTTTGTGATAAATGGAAGAGTTAGCTAAAGCTGTGATTTTTTTTTTTTTGGTAATGTTTTCACAAACAGTTTGAATTCTGGATCGTATATGAATCTAAGGTTTAGAGATGGCCATAATCATTGGTCCCTGTTCCATTTTCCTTCCCCTGGTCTCCTTTTGCTTTCCATAATTATGTTTTCCAATATCTTTCTCAAGAGCCCATCCTAGCTCATGGGCTACATCTGACCAAGACTGAGTGTCTCATCAGCCCCACCCACAGGAATCATACAGTCCTCTGGCTGAAGAAGCAGAGTGCCAAGTAGGAGCTCTGGATTAGAGTGTAGCCTTCCAACTGTGCCACTCCCCTATCTGTTATTCCTTATAATGGTTTCCCAGTCTATAGCATTGGACTTCTCCCTTGGTTTCCTTTTCTAATTGAAACTGTAGCCTTTCCCAGAACCCCATCCAATATAGAGAAGGTATAAACTCGGTTTGGAAAATTATTCACTAGTCCAAGTTCTGACTAGACCCTAGGTCACTGGCTAAGGTCCTGCTCTGAGGCGCAAACTACTAAACTTCTTCAGATATCACCCACTGACTAGCCTTACTGGATTACTATATCCTTCTTCTGGATAGTACCACATTGTTGCCAAAGCTCATCTAAGCCATGCCTGAACTTCCTGCACCCTTTGGACAGTGAACAAAGGACTGCCTTGATTGGGGTCAGAATCTGTGTTTAATTATGTTTCTTTAGTCTGTGTCATGTTTGGTCATTCTTGGTCTTAACTTCATCACTCTCTTCACCAAGCAGTACTGCTAAATTCCTGACACATTGTCATCCTCCCACCTGTTTCTATCGTGCTACCGATGCCATATCTCACTGGACAAGATCACAAGGTCAACAAAAGTTAAAACTGATGTGAGAGGATACCTTAGTTAGAACCTCACTTCCATTTAGTTCTCATTCTACTTCTTCTATAATTAGAATTATACCATTTTTCAGTTTCCTTCTATTTTCCTTCCTTGGACAATTTAAGTAGTCAGAACCTCAGTTGGCTCATATGTAAAATGAACTGGTAATACCTACATCATATAGATATCAGGAAGATTAAATGCAATGATATATCCACTTACCACAGTGTCTAGCATATAGAAAGCACTAAATGTATGTTCATTGTTAGCTACCATGTGACCCCTAAGAACCTTCATTTTCTAATTCAACATGAATGATAATCAATAGTTGAAAATATCAGGTCCCAAGCTGTTCCATAGCTTTAAAAGTCCAAGAATTACGGAACTGGATTAGTGGTTCAGAGCAAATCAGTATTTAAATTTGCTCCAGGCCCTATTTTTCTTGATTTTACCATGTATACTTGGACATTCATGGTGGACTGGCTGTCCAGCATCTGTTTACCCTTTCTTAAGGGCACCCAGATTTCCTTTTGATAAATTTTCTCCATCTCACTGTATTCCTTGACCTGGGGCTCTGGCTTCCTGTAGGTATGGTATGAGGTGGGGAAGAGTAATAGGGGACACATTGCCCAAACAATGCCAAATGGATGCCCTGCCCCTAAATTTGAATCTTGAGCAGAGGGACATGGAATCTGAAAACAGTTGGAATTGCATTCCATCCAAAAGCAGCATTCTGACCCTACAGTTTCTGCTCTAGGACAGTGGCTATGATCTTACTTCCCAGCCTTTGGAGCATTTTGGATTCTGCCCAAACCTGGACCTCCAGCTTCCTGTTAACTCTGTTAGACCACCCTTATCACCCCCCCATCCCACCCCCCCGCCACACACACACACACACAATGCCTTTCACTCAATTCTGTTTTGCTTGCATTAGCAGAGCAAGTTTCTATCGTTTGCAACTGGAGAATCCGGACCACTAAGCTTTCATTCCTGGCTTTTGGTTCAGCTCACCACTGTCTCTCCTATTGTATTCTTTCTTTTGCGGCCTGGCTCTGTGTCCACGTGAACACTTGAATTCCAAACTGTAGTTCAGTCCCGCTTCATGTCTTTGGCTTCGCCCTAGTATAATCTCTGACTATCTTACTGTTGTTGTGAGGCTGCCTCGCTTCAGGTTTGTATTCTCCTAATTGACAGAGCTGGCCACACCCTGTCAAAGCTTTGTATTTCAGTGCCCCTGCCTCCAGTCACCAGGCACCTCTACCTAAGCTTCTGGCTGAAACCCTGCCAATTGCAGACCTAACCCTCTGGACTGTGACTTAATGCTTTGTTTTCTCCCAGCTTGGGTGACTTGATATTAACTAAGAACAAACTTCAACCAAATGCCAGTACTTGCTACTCTCTAGAACTGTTACTCTGTTACCTAGTAGTATGTATTTGTCAATTTATATTCATGACAATGAAAGCCAATGTCATCCTGTATCTAATTGCCTTTCCGTATTTTACCTCTGCTCTTCTGATTTGGACTCGTATCAGCAAAGAGATATCAACTTGGTCTCTTTACAGTGGAATAAATTCGTAGTCTAAAATTACTATAGCTATTTGAGTACTTAGTGATGGGGTACCCCTTGTTTTTACAAGCTATCTAATCAACTTAATCCTGGTTTTGGAATACTAAAGAGAATCTAGTTGTGGAGTGTTTGGACTCCAAACCAAAGCTACCGTCTTCAGCTTCCTCCTGCGTGCCTTTAAACCAAACATTGATATCTCACTTGAAATTTATAAGTGGTGTTGAAAAGGCAACAGAGTCATGATCAAGGTTTCAAAAAAGAAAATAGAACCTGGCTTTAGGATTCATTTCCAGATATCAGAAAAACACAACTGTATGTGATTGTTATAATAAATATTAATTATTACTGAACTCAATAGGCTAAAACATTGTCCAAAGAAATAGAAATAATTATCTGGCAGGTATTGGAGTGATGACTGGCAAATAGAGGAAAAGAATGATGATTTTATCCTGTACATGTAAAATGATTTTTTAAAAGATTGTAATTCCAAGGGACTTTAAAATATAGTAAATTGACTATATATCCCTCATAGGTTATATCCTAAGGACAAAAAAAAAACGCAAAAAGTTTTCTTTTTTTTTTAACCTTTCAGTAATCATATTGTTGGTGGTAGTCTTGTTATTTTTCTGAGAGTGTTATATGTGTAATGTGGGATAAAGCAAAATAATTATGGTATCTTATTCTACCATCCCTGATGTTGATACAGATGAAAGAAGAGACCAACTAAACAGCCAATAATCCTGAATTTGGATGGGAAATATCATCATGAACTCACAGGAATCTTATATAGATATTTCTTAGCTCCATCCATTGAAAAGGTGCAGAAACAAGCCCAATTCAGGTGCAATCATTACCTTTAGTCCCCACACTTTACAAATAACAGAGCCTTTGGAAGAGAGACAAGCAGAAAACAGCACAATATTAGCTTCCTATTGCTGTGTAACAAATTACCACAAATTTAGTGGTTTAAAACAAACAAATTTATTATCTTACAGGTCTGGACATCAGAAGTCCAAAAGGGTTCTCACTCAGCTGAAATTTTTTTGTTGGCAGGGCTATGTTCCTTCTGGAGGCTTTAGGGGCGAATTCATTTCCTCGTGTTTTCCAGATTCCAGAAGCTTCCTGCATTCCCTGTCTCATGGCCACTTTCCACCTTCAAATCCATCATCACATAACACCAAATTCTGCTTCCATCATCACATCTCCTCTGATTCTCTCCTGCCTTCCTCTCTCAGTGATTGCACTGAGTTCTCTGGCATAACCCGGGATAATCTCCTGGTCTCAAAATCCTTAACTTTATCTTAAGGCAAAGCCCCTTTTGCTATGTGAGATAATATACGCATAGGTTTGGGGAATTAGGGTGTGGACATCTTTGGGAGGACAATTATTCTGCCTACCACAGGCACCAAGTCAAATAGAAGGATTTGAGTTCTTTTTAAGGAGGTAGAGCCTAACCCCAGTTGCCAAGACAAGGACCCACTTAACAAATGTCACTGTTAGTATAATTTTATCAGTATTGCCTACAAGCCTTACATAATAATAAATAGGATAGACTGAAACTAGCAACTACTGAGTGCCTGAATAAAGAGTGTCAGGCACTTTCTAAAAACCATCCTTTTGTTGTAGGTAAGTGTCCTTTTCTCCTTTTCATAGTTGAGAAATTAAGACTCAGAGAGGGTTTAAGCAACGTTCTGATCACTCAGCTAGTAAATGGCAGAGCTAAAAATTCAATACAGACCTCTAGATTGAACCTGTTTAGCTAAAATTTCAATACAGACCTCTAGATTGAACCTCTAGATTGAACCTAGATTGAATTCAATACAGACCTCTAGATTGAACCAAAGAAAGAAAGAAGGAGGAGGGAAGGAAGAAGGGAAAGAGGAAGGGAGAAAGAAAAGGGGGGAAAGGAGGATCCTAAATTAGTGATTTATACCAAGCTGAACTAGAGCAACTATAAGTATTCATATGAAAGAGGGCTGGAAAAGGACAGGCTGAAGGAAAACCAAGACCTCTTTCTAAGCACAGCTTCAAGGATTTTAGCACTCACAGAAAACAGCACCAGTCAGAGAATTACTATGGTCTGTAGTCAAATACATCTTAATCAACTCTTATTCCAAATGTCAAGTCCCAATAAGTGAAAGGATCATTAAACCAAAGAGCCAATATTTACCTGCGTACAATTGGTTTCGTTATGTATATAGGTCTTTTCAGCCATGTAAGTACACAAATAGTTATTAATAATTATTTTTAGTAAACATTCTCCAACTGTTAACTGCTAACAATTCTATACCCCAGGCATTCTTTTCAACTAGTTTATCCTTGAGGACTCAATAGGAAGTTACATTGTTTGAAATTAAGTAGTATCTCTTCTAACATGTCCAGATTAGGCTTAGCTTTGATAAGAGGATGTCCATCTAATTAATAGGTCTGCCATTAATTAGCAAGAGAGACGTGTTTGAGAGTATAACTTTAAGCTGCTTGTTGTGTGATACTGAAAATTCATCTTAAAAAATATTTTTGGAGGATTTGCTAAAAAATATGCAGTCCAATTTCAACAGATACTCTCAAATTTATCACTGGATTTAGTCAGGTGTATCTGGCCCGCATTCTTTTGTGTCTCTTCTACTGCCCCCCAAAACACACCTTCATAGACTTGCTTTACCAAACTCTTCCTTTCTGTTGTGATATTGCTTTCATTGAGGGACATTCTAAGAAACAGCCCTATGAAACTCATTATAGTAATTACTGTAGGAATACTTTAATGATAATATTTACTATATCATATCATATCTTTTACATGAGGACCCAAGAAATAAATTCCTTTTATGTTACAATACCAGGAAGAGATATGGTTCTTTTAAACAGCTGGTTTGTTTTCATCTTACAGATGTCATAAATCAATTAACTCATATTTACTTCCAGCGCTGATTTCTAGGAAGCCTAGAGCCAACTTTGTAGCCTATTTCTAGGTAGTCCACATACCTTTTGACATGCATGTTGGGAACCAACTCTGGGATAATCTTATTTCATACATTATTTCCCCCTTTTACTTTTATATTGTTATACTGTAAGTAGTTTTGTAAACTGCCTTGGCTCCTTTAATAATGAAACTGAATACAGAAAGTATGTGAAAAAATTAAGATTCTGCTTGTCTATTTATTTAGCATATTGCATGAACATTGTTAGTATCTTTCCAAATTTGGAGAGTATATTTGTGTTATTGTGACCTAAATGTGGCACTCCTGAATTTCATACCAGGGGTTCCTGAGGGGCAACTTGAAGAGAAATGTATTCATCTTCTGGAGCAGACAAAACTGAGGTACAACAAGACTGAAATGACTGTAAATTAGGAGTAAAGTGTTATTAAATTAAGGTATTTTACTCAAAGAAAAAATGGTATCTTAAAATATAAGCCCAAACAAAGAAGCAAGAGCAGGCAATTATTTGCCTAGGAAGCTGCTTTCCACAGGTGTATTCTATATATATATTATTCCAAAATGTGTAGTAACAGGGACTTATTTATTTAGTGATGGTTAATGATTCTCCCAATTAATTGTCAACTGAACCATCGCTAGTAATTCAAAAAATGTTTCAAGTAGCAAATAGCTGTCAACTCATTACACGTTGAACAAATAAAATAATATTAGCAATGATACTACTGAACATTTATTGAATGCTTACTATATACCATATACTTATCTCATTTAATTTTCAGAACCCCAGGCATTTTCATTAAGTCCATTTTACAAATGAGAAATGTAAAGGAGAGCCACTGGTGGATTTAACAAGGAGCTTGGCATTATTTGATTTACATCTGAAGAAGGTCTCTCTGCCTGCTATGAAGAGGTTAGGCTGAAAGGGCAACCATTAAGGAAGCATTTTTTTTTTTTTTTTTTTTTTTTTTTTGCGGTACGCGGGCCTCTCACTGTTGTGGCCTCTCCCGTTGCGGAGCACAGGCTCCGGACGCGCAGGCTCAGCGGCCATGGCTCACAGGCCCAGCCGTTCTGCGGCATGTGGGTTCTTCCCGGACCGGGGCACGAACCCTCGTCCCCTGCATCAGCAGGCGGACTCTCAACCACTGCGCCACCAGGGAAGCCCCAAGGAAGCAATTTTAACAGTACAGACACAACATGATGACTAGGAGCAGAGAAGTAGTAATGGAGGTGCAGAGAGGTGTGAGATTCAGAATACAGGTTAATTAATATAGGTGTGTGTGTGTTATGGTACACAACTTTTCTTTCTCAAAGACTAGCTTTCAGTAGGCTAAATGAAGGTTATCAAATGGCAAATGAGCAGAATTTAGCGTTACCCTATCCTTCCAGTCCATGGCCAGAGCCTTTTGTTTGGTGATTTGATGCTGCTGAGGGAGGCTGCCTTCCAACAAAGGGGTAGGATCTCGTGGGGAGAGCTGGAGAAAACTGCCACCTTTTTCTTTGTGTTCCCTTTTGGTGAATGCCATGTCAGTTCTCTTTTGAGCAGATCATCGAACACTCTGTGTTGAGAAACAAGAGGGAACAGATGTTAGGGAGCCAAAAACTTAGAAGTAAATTAAAACCTCAAAACACCTTAGTTATTTCTTGACTTTCCCCTTCTATATGCCTTCCCCTACTTAGTACAGATTTTCCACATGTAAAGTAAATAAAGCTTCAGGGATTCTAACAACCTGGAAAGTCTCAGGTAAAAATGTGAGAACAGCTTAAATCTTTGTCAGGTCTCAAGCCTAAGAAACGTGACTAAAATCAATCTATTGTGAGTTACCAAATTTTCAGCTCCTGAAAAACAAAATGTGTTTCAAATGACCTAGCATGATGAGGTAGACATTCCAGTTCCACCAAAGAGCTAATTCTTACCCTCTTTTTGCCTCAAACATATTTTCTGCCTTTATGATATCTTCATTGTGGTCTCACTAATGTGAGTTTCCCATATGTCTCTCTACTGTCTGCAAGTAGATTGTATGTTTTACGGATTCTCTAATGTGGCATGAGACTGCCGCCACACCATTGGGCAAGACTGGACAAGATCCAGGGTGGGATGGGCAGTCATAAAGGGTGTCACTGTGAGTTTGTAGCCATCTACATTATAAATGTGTGCATATGTGTATAATATATTGATAATATGCCTTTGGGTAATATATAATTGACATAACATGTGTTAAGTAGTGTATATAATATGTAAATATGTTTAGGTACATGATATTCAACAGAAAGATAAGTGGTTGTTTTGTATGTTATCCATCCACCCCTACTATTATAGCTCACAGACACTTTTAGTGACATTGGCTCTGTATCACCTCATATGAGCAAACAATTTCAACCACAATGGGCTCCAAAACACTTCTGGACCCACAGCCTTTTCAGAGTAAAGTTTTGTTGATCTCTGGTGAAATAAATGCCTCTTTTCCACCTTGAATTCTATCTCGTTTTTGAAACTGTAGACTTCTAGATCACGTTGAAGCAGATCCTGAAGAGTGTCATGGGCTCTCAGACTGGATTATGAAGACTGGCTTGGTAAAGTTACTGGGAGTAAAGCACAGGAAGCAAAGGGTACCTCTGTCGTTGGAAGCTAAAACAGATCGAAGTGTGCTGAAGCTAATTCCATTTTAATCCCACTTCTAGACCCTGAGCTAATTCCAAAATCATTCTTCGGTTCTAATAATCTTCATTGTGGGTCTTTTTGCCTACATTAGAACAAAGTTTCTAGGATAATTTCTCCCTGGCCTCTTTTTTTACCTTCCCTATTCTCCAACCAGACCCACCTCAATATACACACAAACGCCCCAATTAACTAGAAAAATATGAATTGCTAAGGTGACTCTTGAATAAAGCTAGCTCTCCAAATATCTTCAAGGTTAAGAGTGAGAGCAACTTCCTGCACTTACTGATTCCTAGATATCACCTTCCTTATTTTATCTTCCAGATGTTATAATATTTTCATTTTTTAAAAAAACGCCTTAATTAAATCACCTATGTTTGAAATACCTAGAGCGGTTTCTCATTCCCTGACTGTGTACAGACAGATAGAGGTCTAAAGCAGCACTTGAGATGAAAGCAAACCCCTGGGGCTAAACTGACATTCAAAATTGGCTCTCTCTCTCTCTGTCTCTCTCTCTCTCCCCCCGGGTGCTTGGGACAACTTGACCCATTATTGGTGCAGCAGTTCATGCTCTCCACCCTTCTCAAACCTAGATTTCCCCTTCCAGACCCACCAGCCTGTGTGCCAAACTTAGTGCACTTTTCCTTCTGAAACATGACATAGTGGAAGGTATTCTAAAGTTAGAGATAGAGGGTGTAAGTTTATCAGTTCCACAACTGGTGTGTAACCTTGAAAAAAGATACTAAACCATTTGCACCTCAGTTACCACACCTATAAAATGAGAATAATAATGAAACCCACTTTATAAGATTGTAAAGTTCAAATGACACCAACTGTGTTGAGAGCTCTGTAGACTGTACAAGACTACATGCAAGAATTTTATTATACTTTTCTAGGTTATAACTCACTATCAGACAGACTTTCTGGATACAATTTCCATCTAACAGTGGCCTAATGATTACTGTGGTAAACTAGTTAAGAAGTTACTATAAGATGGGTAGGACCTTCCTCAGTTCCTCCTCAAAATCACAAATGAAGAAGCCACTTTCTCCACCAGTATGCGTTAACTCCAGTGTTATGCTAGTAAATGTTTATCAACTGGCTCTCTGGGGAGGAGAGTTATGGATTGTAGAATCTGCTAATTTCCATAAAGTAAATATTCCCACCATGGCCAATTTCAAGCTACCAGTGCAACATCAGGCATCTTACAAAAATTTCTCATTATTTAACAGTTGGCTGTCCACCACACCACAGTTTCAGTCTGCCTCATTACCATAATAAGAGTATTTCTTGGTGTTAATATAGGTTATAGAAAAAAGTTCTGGATATTGATGTTGGTCAAGATTAGTTTTTTTCTTTACTCTTTATCAGTTAGGGATCACAAAATCATCCTTCCTTTAATAATATCCTTTTATAACAAAAATCCTGAAAATAAAGCCCTACTTTTACTTTTCTAATTAGTGAAATTGTTCTCTGCTGGTGAGGATACCATTTAATTGTAATTTAATTAACTCTCAAGAGTTTAAAGGCTACGGAGTATATTTCAGAAAGAGTAAGAGGTAATACAATGACTGTTAAAAGTTCAAATAGTAATAGAATTTATAAAACCTATAAAATTAATACAACTACAAAATATCTAATATTAATATATATTTTTAAAATGTTAACCAAGGTCTCTGCATTTTGTGTATTAAAACATCCCTTTGCATTTGCTTTGTCTTTCACGGGCTGACAATTCTCTATGGTTGATATCATAACAAGATGATCACCATGGAGAGATTGTATTGGCAACATGCCCACCACTGCACTTACATACATGCTTCAGAGAATTGATCTGGTTTCCACTGACTCTTGGAGGTGGGAGTGCCCAAGGAATTCTTGCTGACTCAGACCATGTCCAAATTGAAGGGCTTTTAGGCGTGTAATTTCTGGTCTGCTTATGGGTTTGAATTAACTCCACTGCATTCTTACACATTAATTTAATCTTGCTGTTAACGGTGGTCTTAGGATCCTTATTGCCACCATAGACCTACCCCAGATTAGACTTAAACCCTTATGTATGTTTCTATAGGCTAGAGATGAATGAGACCAGCACCTCAGGACTAAGCTCAAGTGAAAATTGTTACCACATCGTGGTGAAAACCACACTGACATACAAAGCCATTTATTTGGCACAGTGTCAAGCATAAGCTTATCTATTTGTGGTCTGAAAAGTTCTGTATATTCATCTTCTGGAGAAAAAAAGAATGTTAGCACAAATGGATATTTTAATCTATTCCCTTTCAGCTCTCTTCCAACCCAAACTAAAGGTAACAACAGAAGATAAAGTATCTTATAAAGCATCACACTAAAAATTCATGTTTGAAAGTCGCTTATAGGAAGACTCTTGAAAATGTGCTAAAAGGAGCTTTGGACAGGTGATATTTTGTATATCTTGGAATGATTTATATTACACATTCCTTACAATGACCTTAATTATTATAAAAGGATAAAATTGGCAGTGTAGAGAACTTAATGTCCCAGTGGATTACATCATGACTTGGTTGAGGACAAAAATGGAATATATAAAAAAAATGGAATATAGCTGAAGTATAGGCTATGTTCTCCTTATAATTTATACTTTAATTAAAAATTATATTTTCTGGAAAAGAACACAAAACTTGAATATAATGGGAGATTACTCCTTGTAAATTAAAAATATTTGGAGGAACTTAAATTTATATAGGAATTTTCCCTTCAAAAACACCTCAAAAAATTGGCAGTCACTGACATTAGAAATGATATCAACCAATTTCCAAATACTATATTAAATTTCAGAGGCATCAAAGGACATTTTCAGAAGAGCATTTTCAGAAGAGCATAAATTCCCCTAATTACCTAGAGGAATCCCTTATGGATAGATTGTCTATGTAAAATTATCTCAAATTATTTTATTCTGTCCATGTTTTTCAGCATCTGAAATTAGACCAATAACTAATAACCGTTTTAAAGCATACTCACCTCTATCCCACCTTGTCCTCAAAAGTACCCTCCTCACTCTAATCCCTGGCAACCAGTACTCTTCCCTCCACTTCTAAAAGTTTGTTATTTCAAAAGTGTTATATAAATGGAATCATACAGTATGTAAATTTCAGGATGGGCTTTTTTTTTTTTAAGGCAAACATAAGTTTGATATGGAAAACTTCACACCAAGAATTTACGGCACATTACCATTCCCACTAGAGTTAAAACATTCATCGAATAGATGCTTCAGGAGGTTAATTGACAGGCCTAGGAATGAACACCTGGGAAAGCACCAAGGAGCCAGGAACCGTCTGACGCACTGAATAGTGTCCCCTTCTTTGCTCAAGGGTCCTAACTAGAAAAACACCCTTTTGGACTGCTCTACCTTGTGACTGCTTCCAAAATACCGATACTTAGCAGAATTACCCATTAAACAATTCTCTGAGGCCTTCCCCACAGCCCCCTCCAATAAGGAGACTCAAGACCACTGCCATGGGTAGCAGGAACACGTGTGTGGAAGGGGGAGGAGGTACCACAGTTATCCTTAAGGTTCACAGCCGTTTTGATTAACAAATGAGCCAGGCTTGGTCACCATCTCATCCCTTGGTAAAGGAACATGGGTTAGGATAAAACTGTTTCTAAATATCATAGGTTTCAGTTTTTCACTGGTTGAGAATTAACAATGACCCCCATCTTCCGAGGATTTAAAGTAATTTAACCCATTGCAGGGATAAACCCAAAGAGTGTGAGATGTCAGTGTGCTTGGGAAAAGGCTAGGCGCTCTAGTTTCTAATTTTTTTAAAAAAGTGGCATTTGAACTTGGGTGGGTAAACTTCAGGTTCTGTGATGCCAGCTTCTGATTGAAACGTGTCCCATGAGAAAAGTAGAGGAACCAGAGTTATCTATTGAGACTAAAGGTTAGAAGTCTCTTTGAGAACATTTTAGAATAGTGCATATTTCTCTTTAACACTCTTCTCCTCTTCTTTCAAATTATCAAATGTCTTCACCTGAATTTTGATACGTTAATCACCACACAAAAAGAAGTGATTTATATAGAAAAGGCAAGAGTGGAGACCCTTCTAGCATTGCCAGTTAACAGGCACCCTCTGGCCTGCACTGGGTTCACATCCTGGAAAGTCCTCACAGGTGCGTGTGCTGAGCCACTTCAGCCTCCACATAAGAAGATGTGTTGACCAGAGCAGAACGTCCTCCCAGCAAGGAAAAGCTTGGATTCCTGAGCTGCCTCTTGCTCCACAGCAGAATTAAAGATGTGTGGTTTCCAAGGAGATACTTGAGTAACTTCTAAGGTAACTTGCTGGCCCTTCTGATCCATGTTGTCATACTAGGA
Organism: Lagenorhynchus albirostris; assembly: GCF_949774975.1. Classification (NCBI taxonomy): domain Eukaryota; kingdom Metazoa; phylum Chordata; class Mammalia; order Artiodactyla; family Delphinidae; genus Lagenorhynchus; species Lagenorhynchus albirostris. The sequence goes on along the minus strand of NC_083097.1, from coordinate 101,659,789 downwards.
AAAAAGGAATCTGAGCAGCACAATCTCTGCATTCTTGAAGTTTATTTTCAACAGGCCGGTCCAGGCCATCTTGCTGCTGTCTGCTATTGTTTGGTCAGGACAGTTGGTTCCGGGTCCGTTCTCTTCTCTTTACAGGCCCATAGGCCGACCAGTACTGGACTTTTCCATCACTCGTCACTTTTGAGATCTCAGGAAAGGGAGCGGCCATGTTCTCTCCTCACGGTCCACTGGGATGGGCTTTTTTTTGCTCAGCATAATTTCTTGGTGCTTCTTCCAAGTTGTTGCATCTATCAGTAGTCCGTTTCTTTTTTTTTTTAGATACAAAGAAAATATTTTTATTTCTGTAACAAATATTCTAAGAAATGATGACATAATAAAATGAACAGAGTTGAAGTGATGTCAAGACACAAGGTATGAAATGCTACTGATGATTAATCATTTTGTTTCATCCAACCTCCCATTGATTATTTTAGAGAGCATCTCTGGTATATTTCTGACTGAATCTTAAGCATGATGTATCCAGGTAATTCAATTGTGAAATCTTGGAAAGAATAGTTCCTTCCATTAGTACTCAGTAACTCTTTTTTTGTTTTTTTGCGGTACGCGGGCCTTTCACTGTTGTGGCCTCTCCCGTTGCGGAGCACAGGCTCCAGACACGCAGGCTCAGCGGCCATGGCTCACCGGCCCAGCCGCTCCGCGGCATGTGGGATCTTCCCAGACCAGGGCACGAACCCGTGTCCCCTGCTTCAGCAGGCGGACTCTCAACCACTGCGCCACCAGGGAAGCCCAGTACTCATTAACTCTTTTTTTCTTTTTCTACTTTTTCTCTGGACTAGCAATTGCTGTATTGGTGCGTGTTCTTCCTCAGAAAGCGGTTCTTCCTTAATGTGTTTCTTCTTCTCCTCCTCCTCCCCCTCCCCCTCCCCCTCCTCTTCCTCCACCTCCTTCTCCTTACAGATATCTCCTGTTTTTCCACCACTTGTACTCCTTCTTCTTCTCCTTCTACTACTTCTTCTTCTTCAACTTTAATTTTAACCTAATAGTCCATTCTTTTTATTGCTAAGTAGTATTGCATGCTATATATTTACCACAGTTTATTTAACCACTTGTCTATTGAAAGACATCTGAGCTGATTCCAGTTTGTAGCTATTATGAATAAAGCTGCTATGAACATTAAGTACAGGTTTTTGTGCGATGGAGTTTTCATTTTTCTGGTAGAAACACTCAGGAATGCAATTGCTAGGTCGTATGGTAGTTAGATGTTTAATTTTTTAAGGAACTACCAAACTATTTTCCAGAGTGGCTGAAATATTTTACATTTCCATCAGCAATGTATGAGTGATTCAGTTTCTTCACATCCTCACCCACATTTGGTGTTGTTACTATTTTTTATTTTAGCACTTCTGAGAAGTGTGTAGTGTTATCTCATTATTGTTTTAAAGTGTATTTCCCTAAAAACTAATGATGTTAAACATCTTTTCATGTGATTACTTGCCATCCATATACTTTCTTTGGTGAAATATCTGTTCATGTCTTTTGTCTACTTTCTAACTGGATTGTTTGGTTTTTTACTATTGAGTTTTGAGGGTTCTTTATATATTGTAGATAACAGTCTTTTGTCAGATAAGTGGTTTGCAAACATTTCCTCCCAGTCTCTACACTGTTTTCTCATTTTCTTAACTGGGTCTTTCTCTGAACAAATTTTTAGATTTTGATGAAGTCCAATTTATCAAATTTTCCTTGTATGGAAAATGCTTTGGTGTCATGTCTAAGAAGTCTTTGCCTAGCTTGAGATCCTAAAGGTTTTTTGTTATTTTCTTCTAAAAGTTTTGGGGGGTTCCCTGGCAGTCCAGTGGTTAGGACTCGGTGCTTTCACTGCTGTGGCCCGGGTTCAATCCCTGGTTGGGGAACTAAGATCCCACAGACTGTGAGGCACGGCCAAAAATAAATAAATAAATAACTTATTTTTTAAAAAAGATTTACAGTTTCACATTTTACATTTAAGCCATGATTCATTTTGAGTGAATTTTTGTATAGGTATTAGGTTTGAGTTTTTTGTTTTGTTTTGTTTTACTTATTCAATTGCTTATTCAACTGTTCCAGCATTATCTGTAAAAGTCTACCGTTCCTCCTTTGATTTATTTTTGCCCCTTTGTCAAACACCAGTTAAGCATATTTGTGCAGGTGTATTTCTGGGGTTTTTTCTTCTGTTCCATTGACTTATTGTGTATCCCGCTGCCAATACCATGTTCTTGATCACTGCAGCTATATAACAAGCCTTAATACCAGGAAGAGTAATTCTTCCCACTTTATTATTTTTTGTAATGATTTTTAAAGCTATTCTAGGGTCTATGATTTTCCATATAAAATTTTAAATAAGCTCATCTATGACTACAAAAATTCTTGCTGGAATTTTGGTACAAATTGTATTTAGCCTACAGATGAATTTGAGGAAAATTGACACGTTTACTCAATTGAGCCTTCCAATCTATGAATATGGTATTTCCCTCCATTCACTTAGGTTTTCTTTGATTTCCTTCATCGGTGTTTTATAATTTTCAGCATACATATTCTGTACATACTTTTTAAGTGTAAATCTAAGTATTTAATTTTCTTTGGAGAAATTATAAATTGTTTTGTGTTTTAGATTGTGATTTCAGCATGTTCATTTTTGTATGTAGAAATGTGATTGGTTTTTGTGTGTTGCTCTTGAACCATGTTGTTGAACTCCTTTACTAGTGCTAGGAATTTGTGGGTTTTATTTTGTAGATTTCTTGGTATTTTCAGTGTAGACAGTCATGTCATCTGACATTAGAGATTGTTTTATTTCTTCTTTTCCAAACTATATGACTTCTATTTATTTATTTATTTTGCCTTATCACAGTGGTTAGAGCTTCCAGTAATATGTTGATTAAAATGGTGAGAGTAGACCTCCTTGCCTTAATCTCTGTCTTCCACCATTAAGTATGATATTAGTTGCAGGCTTTTTATATGCTCTTTACCAAATTGTGTTATTTATCTTCTACTCCTAATTTGCTGAGAGTTTTCATCATAAACAGGTATTGAATTTTGCAGCCAAAAGCGTTTCTTCAATTGAAATCACATTATGAATTTTGTTGTTAATACAGTAGATTGCACTGATTGATTTTTGAATATTTAACTAAGCTTGCATACCTGGAATAAATGCCACTGGTCATGGTATAATTTTTTAACACATTGTTGAAGTTGGTTTGCTAATACTTTGTTGAAGATTTTTGTTGAGAATCTATGTTCATGAGAAATATGGGTCTAAACATTTGTTGTTTGTTTTTTGGTGCTGCCTTTGTCTGGTTTTAGCATCCGGGTAATACTGGCCTCATAAAATATGTTGGGAAGTGTCCTTATCTCTTCCATTATCTGGAAAAGAGTGTGTACAATTGGTGTTAATTCATCTTTAAAAGAAGTACCATTACTGCCCTTTCCCACCCCCACCTCCACCTGCTGCCTTGGTGTTTCTGGGTGAGGGAGGAGAGTCTCAGGCCTGTGAGAACAAAGAAGCTTCCCAGACCATGCATGCTACCGTACTAGGTCTCTCTTGCTAGTTCTGCCTGCCTACCTTGGTATCTCTCAATGGAAAATGGGAGTCTCAGGCCCGGCAGAGAAGGAGAGTAGCTCCCCTGGTCACTTATTTCTGTCAATGTTCCCAATATGTCTCACTAGCTGGTGATGTCAGGTTCATTTGGTATTGTCAGAGGGAGTCTGGGGAAGGAATGAGCCTACCTGGGCTGTCTTCTATTGCTAGGTTGAAAGTCAAGGAACTGTGGGTCTGGGTGGCCTTCCTTTGTTGGGTAGGGGGATTCTATTGTTCCTACAATTATGTTGTTCTGACAATCTTAGGGTCACAAACCACCTTGCACTCTTCTAAACACATTTCACATTCCTCCTTTGGTTGTCTCTTGCACCATTTCCAGGGTTTATATTTGTACTTAGCAGGGAGGAGCGAGAAAAACAGGTCTACACCATCCTACCCTGTTTGGAAGTGACCTTCATTTTTAATCATAGATGCACAAGGACTGACTCAGTCCCAGAAGGTCTTGAATTACTTGAATTCTACATAAGCAGACAAGGATTTAATAGGAAGATGAGGAAGAAGAGGAGACAGAACCATTCATCATTGGAATTGACCTCAAGCTGATACAGCACAAATGAGCAAAGAGACAAAAAACAACAATGAAACAGGGAACAAAGGTCTTTCCTTTGTAATAGGTGCTGGCCAGCTTGTCTTTTCTTGGTATTTATTTCTCTGCTTCATATTTTTAATGTAAAGCAAAGTTTTTTATATCTAACATTTAATTATATGGATTGTGAAAAATTTGTGAAACTTGGAGAGCAACTGGACTGTCAATCAATCAGAGTCAAAAGGAAGTTAACTCAAACTATTGGACAAGCAAAGAACAGTTTATCATTCATCAGTCATAGATTGAATGAGACATCAAGGTGGTAATTAGCAATAACATGTTTGTTTCTTATCTTGCTACCTTATCTTCCTTTTTTTCTTTTTAATCATTTGTAGAAAATACATGTTGCTTCCTTAGGAAGCATTACATGAATTTATTTCCTACCTTGAAGAGAAACTATTTTGATTCCATACACTCATTATTGGTCAACTTCTGCCTGTGAAAGTGAAATCAGATACTGTTCTTTGAAACTCCTTATTGAAATTTCATTAAATAGGCCAACATTTGATGTTATTAAAGAGAGCAGTACATTCTTTGGCTGAAGTGGATTGCATTGAAATAACAGGGAAAATGATTTTAGACATAGCTTGTGTCGTATGGTTATTATTTTTGAAACCAGTCCAATTACTATATCATTAATAATTTTTAAACTTTTTATCAGTGTATTTTAACTCACTTTTGAGAATGATCCACTCACTTCAGGGTAGGTGCTCCCCTTTGCAAAGAATGACGTAACAGAGGGAAATGACTATGATAAACTTTGCAAAGTTATACTGCACAGATAATTGTTATAATACCCAATTCAATGTGATGCTAGTGTAAGAAGTGCTCAAGGTAGAATGATAACCATATACCAGGTATTACTCCCAACACTATCAAGAAGCAAATCTAAATCGTTTCAAAAGCCAACCAAATTTTAAGTAATAGTCACTGGAGAGTATTATACTACTCTTAAGAAAGCTTATAATAGCAACTGTATTCTGACTCTAAAAATAGCACTCTTCCACTCAGAAAATACTAGCAGCAGTAGCAGAAGCAGCACCGGAAGTCCAGCTAGAAGTCCTGGAAAAAATACTTCTGTGTTATGAAGATCTGCAAGTTCTGAGCTATAATAAATTTACTTAAAGAAGACATATTTGAAATTGTAATGTACTTACTAGATTACTCTTTGAATCACAGAAGAATGTTTATATTTTTAAATGGTATCAAAACTAACCCTAACAGTTATTGATATTTGTAAAGAAGTGAAAACACAACTAAAACCTATTTAACATTGATTATATGCTATCTATCAGTTTCTAAAGAGAGGATTAGATTGCCCTATTTATTATAGTCAATATTAATATATTCAGATAACCTAGCATTATAGTCAATATTTCTATATTCACAAATTAACTTTCAGTTCTAGGTAACCTAACTTTCTATTCTAGATGAAAGGACCCAGTCTCTGCTTGCTTATACTTTTCTAGCGATATCCAAAATATTATTGAAAGACTAGTATATACCACTTAGTAGTTCATGAACACCTTGAGAGCAGGGATCCAGTCATTTATCTTCATGGTCCTAGAACTTGGTGCCATGTGTAATACATAATGGCACTCTGGATGTTCACCATATATTTGTTAAATTAATTTTAAAAAGAAACTAATAGGGCTTCCCCGGTGGCACAGTGGTTGAGAGTCCACCTGCCGATGCAGGGGACACAGGTTCGTGCCCCGGTCTGGGAAGATCCCACATGCCACGGAGCGGCTGGGCCCGTGAGCCACGGCCGCTGAGCCTGTGCGTCCAGAGCCTGTGCTCTGCAACGGGAGAGGCCACAACAGTGAGAGGCCCGCGTACCACAAAAAAAGAAAAGAAAAAGAAAAAAAAAAGAAACTAATAGAGAAGTGTTAGTTGAACTAATATTTATACACCAAGCACTATGCTAGGCCATAATCCTCACAAAAACCCTATCAGATCCATGTATTGGTTAGCAATCTTCTGGTGGCAAATAATAGAAAATGTAAATCAAAACCTAGTTTAAGGAATAAAGGGAATTTATTGGCTTGTATAACTAAAAAGTTCAACAGTAGGTGAGTCTTCAGGTACAATTTCAACATTTGCTTTGGCTGAATTTCTCTGTAGTTCTCTCAGCTTTGCCCTCTTCTGTGTATCAGATTCAATTTCAGCTGGCTTCCTTCATGGTAGCAAAATAGCTGCAGTCATTCCACGACTCACGTCAGCACATCACACCATACATAGGAATAGAGGGTGTCTCTTATAGCAGATGTCTTAGAAGAGTTAGCATGTATCCCAGAAGCCCCCACCACCACCCCCCAAAAGTCTCTCCATGCAGCTTTAGCCTAAATTGGATGAAATGATTAACCTGTATGCATCAAAGTCAACTATTAGAGTTAGGGTTGGATTCAATGCTTCCCAAAATGCCACTGGCTGGGAAATAGGGGATTTTCTTAGGAGAGGGGACAAGAGAACTGAATGCCAGATAGGCAATCAATATATGTCCACTGGGTATATCGTTAGCCCCAGTTAGCTTCAGAGAGTTTAAGTAACAAGCCTGAAGTAGAGGGCGGTTTAAAACTAGATTATAACTCTAAAGCTTGCGTTCTTTCCCCTTTAAATTTTATCTGGTGTTCAAAGAAACTGCCAGATACTGTAAAACATCATCCTTGTCCTAACTTTAGAAAACTAAAACTAAAATAGTCTTATCCCAGGAAAAAATGTGATTTAAATAAAATGTCTTCTCGCACTCCTCCGACTCCCACCATCCTTACTTCCACATTCCACGTTCCACGTTCAGAATCCTTCCCATCATTTCAACCCCAACCTTGTGCTCTCAGAGTCCCAGGTCAGTGGTACCTAATCCAAAATTATGCTCCCTCTTCATTCTCACTGAATTTCCATTCCTTTAGGTTTTCGATAAAACAACTCAGCATTAATAATAACGTATTGCTTTACCACTTCAGGAATATTTGCAATTTATATCATGATACTTTTGGACAAAACCCCACACTCTTGCCCCCAAGATCTCTCCAAAAGGAATTTTAAGGGAAGGAGACACCAAAACGTGGGCGAGAATCTTGTTGCAGACAAACCTTTCCAGAACTCCTGAGTTCTAACACTGAAAGTGTTGGTTCCCATCGCTTTCATGAGTGCGTTTACTGGCATGCCAAATTGTCTTTTTCCTAAGAGTACAGTTGACCCTTGAACAACACAGATTTCAACTGCTCAGGTCCATTTATACGTAGATTTTTTTCAACAGTAAATACTATAGTACTACAGGAACCAAAGTTGGTTGAATCCACGGGTATGGAAAGTTGGACATGGAGAACTCAAATATGTGGAGGGCTGAATATAAATTACATGCGGATTTTCTACTGCGTGTAACTGCACGCAGGGTCAGTGCCCTGAACCAGCCCGTCTGCTTCGTTCAAGGGTCAACTGTATCGTCTTTTTCCTAGAGTATTCCAACTGGCAAATGCTCTTCTTTCCCACCCTGCCCCCATACATTTTCAGGCCCTTTTTATATTTAAAAGTTGTTATTTGACCGATGTTTCTTACGTGGTGGCTGTTTCATTTTCAGACTGTTCTTTTGTCTACTGCACTTAACTTACTAGTTATTATTCGTATTTAAAAATGACTTCCAGGTTTCAAGTTGCTTTTGAAGGTGATTTTATCTTTCCCGCCCCCCAAAACAAGTAAGTTTCACTTTCTTAAGGCCTTTAAACTCCCAAGAACTGATAATAGAAAAAAACACAGTATGCCTTAAAAAAAACTAGAAATTCATATTTTTAAGAATGATGGATTTTGGAATTTATTCATCAAAATGTGAGTTAGCTACTTCATAGTCATATAAAGCCAACCAACGCCAGTTGAATTCTAAATTCAGGAAACTGGAATGGAGTTGAGTGGTACAGTGTTGGTTAGGAAAAAGGAAAGTTACATCACCTCAAAGTGCCAACATATTTCTGGTCAGATCTGGTTTGAGCTGGTGAGAGCTCGACCAAGGATTTTTAAAACTCATAGTGAGCCAGAATTAGACCATGCGTTCTAGGTTACTGACCCCTTGCTTTAATGCATGTGGGCTGACAAGGAAGTCTCTGTGTAATTGTTTTACGGTTATAAGCTTTACCAATGTTTTCCCCTGAGGTGCAATCACAAACATTTGCTGCTTAGCTGCCTGCATATAGGACATCCCTTCCTGCCCACTACCCACGCATAGAAATACTGCTCTTTCAATATTCTGAGCTGTTCAGCCACTGCAGAATCAACCCACACACAGTAACTGTTAAAGTACTTATTATGTCCTCCTGAGAATCTGTGTTAAATTCTGTTGTTTTTCCTAATCAAATGCAACATTTTACATATTTATAGACTTTTTCCTAAGATGAATTTTAAAAGATTCTTGATGATCTTTGCAAGACAATGTCACAATTGTTGAAATTTTGAATAATTTCTATTGCTAGCAGAATGGGGTTTCTTTTAAGGAAAAAAAAAAACTTGTACTATAAAAACCAGGGAATTTCAGATGTGGGTGGCAATTCACTTGGACATCCATATAAGCTGAAATTAACTAAGTTATGGGTGTGATTCTGTCTGCCAGCATTTATAGAGTATTCCCTACACTCATAATGTGATACTTAGCATCCTGGGGGTGGCGAGTGTGGGGTATGAGGTGTGGTGAAGATTCAGTGTTCCCATTAAGAGCTCCTGCTCTGTGCTTCAGACTGAATATAAAGTGTTCTCCCTGCCCACTCAAAAACAGACAAGGCCAGCCTGAAACAGAGACTCTGAATTGGGGAGTAGTTAATGTTAGAATAATAAAATAGAAGTTTGGAATACAGGCTAAGGGCTTTAAAGTTTATACAAAAAGGCAATCTGGCACCATTGTATGTTTCCATGAATTGTGTGTGCAAATTCGATTATTGGTTCTTTTTAAGTATCAAAGCAGCAATCTTAGATCTAGTTTCTTTGCAGGTGTAATACTTAAAATGCTATGTTTACATCAAAGTTATGTTAAGAAAGGTTGGCAAGGCTGAACTCTGCCTCTACACCTTTCATGAAACAAACATTTATTGAGCACCTACTAAGAGTCAGTCATGGTACTGAGTACAGGAAGACAAAAGATAAGAAAAGTAAGGAAGATCGCTACGTTTAAGGAGCTCTGTCTAGTGCGAAGGGAGACATTTAAACACATAACCATCTAACATAAAAAATTCTATAACTGAGACATGTACTTCAGGAAAGGCTGACCCACAAAGAAGATGACTTAGTAGGCTGGAATAAACACTGGTGTTAAGACAGGAGGGATATTTAAATGGGCTGGATGTTAAGTGGTCAGGTTAGGGATGAATAATTTCCTGTTATGATACCTTTAGTTCCTTATGTAACCTTGTAACTTAGGGATGTTGGTAATGAATCCTCAAAAAGTGTGGACCTCTGTGTAGCCTTCTTTCCCATGATCATAGAGCCCTAGGTCTCTGTTGGGCTCTGCTCTAAGGCTCATCTTGTATTCAATTGAAAAGGATTTAAGAATCTCTGATTCAACTGTCAGTGAGCATCCTACCTCAGGACAAAATGGACTTAAGCAGGTTGGTTACAGCTATGGGGAGTAGGCATAAGAGGGGGGCCAGAGTACTAGATAGTCACTGAGAGCATTTGGATAAAGGATGTACATTTCTACCTATGGAGTGCTAACTATGTTTTCATCTAATTTAAACCTAAGGCTCAGAACCTAAGATCACACAGGCAATATTAGAGCTGAAGTTCTAACACAGTTTCCCTGACTTCAGAGTGAAATGGACCCATTCTAACCAGTTGAGCAAAGTTCCTTTAAGAGAGAACAACATTGCTTCCTGTTTCTTAAACTGGGTGGTGGATACGTTGGAAACTATTTGGTATTTCTTTAAACCTTACATATATTATAATTAGGATTTGGGATCTATTCAATATTTACTAAAACTTAAAAGGTAGAATTAGGGCTTCCCTGGTGGCGCAGTGGTTGAGAGTCTGCCTGCCGATGCAGGGGACACGGGTTCGTGCCCCAGTCCAGGAAGATCCCACATGCCGCAGAGCGGCTGGGCCCGTGAGCCATGGCTGCTGAGCCTGTGCGTCCGGAGCCTGTGCTCCGCCGTAACGGGAGAGGCCACAACAGTGAGAGGCCCGCGTACCACAAAAAAGAAAAGAAAAGGAAAAAAAGAAGGTAGAATTAGAAGGGAATACTAGATGAGCCACAACTGCATAAAGAGGTGTTTCTAAATTGAAAAAAAGAGAGAAAATTTGACAGACAGTCAGCTGGCATCATTAGGATCCCACCAGAAATATCAGAAGTCTTCTGATGGAAGAAGCATGGTGCTGGGAAATCCAGAAGCAATCAGACAGAGAGCCTCAGAGGAGTTTGATAGTAGGACACCGGCACCCAATGGAAATGAAGGAAATCACCCAACCCTATGGTGGGAATGAGGGACTAGCAAGAAGCAAAGCAGGGTCCTAGTCCAACTCAGATCAGGGAAATAAGACAAGGTCCTAGTCCCTAGAACTGGAATCTCAGAAACAAGGAGACTGGACCTCAAGAACAAGGCAGAGCCTGTTCTAGAGCCAGACTAAGAGCTCCTCAATGCACAGACCTCTCAAAGCTGAACTGGAGTTTTACAATTCTTTATCAGAGATAAGCCCATAATGGAAAAGGTGAAGATAGTGTCAAGAGTGTAGGGCTACGAAGAAGAGGGTATTGGGACAATAATTATGACAAGTCCTAAAATGTTAGGGTGAGAAAAATACTGCCTGTAAGGATTATCTGTTGGTTTTTCCTGCCTTTCTTCTGGTAATAGCTTCCTAGTTTGCTTTTGAGATCCCTCCCCATCCTCCAAGAAAAGAGGCATAGCAGTATGTCCATCAAAGAGTCTTGCCCACCCTAGGCTCAGGACCCTAGGTAGGTAAATTGTCCTCCCTCTATCCCAGAATTTGAATCTCAAAACAAGAAATGAAGAGATTGAAAATAACTGATGGCTATTTCATTTGTCAGTCTGGACTTCAATGGACACTTAGATCACCAAAGCTGTTCTGGTTCCAGTCCTTTCTGAAGTCTGTGTCTTCAGTATTTCCTGCATCTTGGAAATACCAGTATCCCTCTAGTGAATTACCTTTTTCATTTCAATAACTAAGGTCATTTCTGTTGCCTACAACCAGTATTGTTAAGTGACTCAGTGTGAAAGATGACAGCAAGATTCCGGGCTCTTTTCTGAATCAACTTTCCCAAAGGTAAAGTCAGGATCAATGTCCCTGAGTCTGCAGTTTGGAGAGCCCCGAAGAGCTGCCCTCTCTCTGCAGAGTCAGGATTCTCCAGGAGCCCACCAAGCCCCGCAGACTTCTCCATCTTAACCTCCTCCCACCCCACTTTCTGTCAGCTAGTGAATACATTTTCCTAAGCCCCAAAATGCTTAAACCTTGACCTAGTTCTCTGTGATTTCCCTAAAATGTAAAACATTTCTAAGTTAATAGGTTTGCTAAATATTTTTCTGTCATGCTCAAAGTTTGAAAGAGATGTTTGATCTAAAATAAATATATCATCATACAAATGATATATTTTTCAATGTACTGAAACTGAGTCAAAAGTATTTTGAACAGGTCAATGTCTTTACCTTAAATTATATCAGGCTATACATGACCATTTTATTATAAATGTGACCAAGAAAATGACACTTTTCTAATTAAAAACCCTAAGAAGAAAAAAAATCATCTTTTTTATGTCCATGATGAAAGATTAAAAAAGAAAAGCACACCATTTAAGACTTTACAAACTTGTAGAGATATGATACTTTCTTTTCTAAGTCTTTGTTTCAATCACAACATTTTCATTATAAAAACTCATAAAGCCATAAATGGGGAAGATAGAACAATGAGGCTTAAATACGAAGAGGTGATTGAAGTTATTCATAATCATTTTCACTGGCAATCAATATGGTATGGATTTTCTATTCTTGCAACTCTTGCAGTAATCTCCTTGGCTTGAAACTCAACCTAAGCTGGGAAGTAGTAGCAAATAAAGCAGTTCCAACCTAAGGAAATGGAAAGAGAAAACAAGACAGCAAAAGCCTAGATACACTTCAGAGATGAAAGTAATTGTTGGCTGACAGTTAATTCTGCTGGTTAGAAGATGCTGACAAGGTGCCCCAGACTGAGAGTGAGCCTGGTGTGGACTTCCAGGTTTCACTCTGTTCCACAGCTAGAGGCTACACCAGTATCATAACCAGTCAGAATCTTCAGTCAGAGGAGAAGTGGCTGAGAGTCTCCAAGTCTGGATGGATTCACATCCCCACAACTACAAAATCTATTCAAAGTGTATGCCCTACTGACTGCCAATCAATAGCATTATCTGAGTACAGGAGGAGAAGCAGAATCTCATCTAAATTTAAAAGGAACTGATCAAACTGGAGAAAATTTTAAATTATCATGCATTAAAGCACAAACCATTAACGAAGCCCCGGGGAAATTCATTCCAGAAGTGGAGCACAATAATTTCTTACAAAATTGAACATGTTGAGGCCTATGTTGAGTAATTTACAGATAAAGATCAAAGCCCAAAGTTTTAACTGGGAAAACCGGATTCAAAATAAAGGAACATCAAATCACAGAGTTTTACTTGATAAGTATAATTCCAGTAGTTTTGAGGGATTCGATAAAAATGACTTTCAAAGAACAAATCTATGCTTTCCTGATCTTACAGTATTGTTTTTTCATCATCATTAATCAAATCTAAGAGTCACACACACAAAACAAACAAACGTGGTACAAGATGAACTGTGCCTCCCTCTAGATCACAAGAGTAGTTGTAAGACACCTTCTTCTAAATATTTATTTTCTTCAGCTTCTTTTTGAAATTATATTTTTGGGGAATATTTACTCTCTAACAAAACTTACATCCAAAAGAAGGTAACAATTATTTGGCATCAAAGGTAGAAAGACAGGTCATATGAATAACTGTCAAAAGACTTTTCAAAATAGTAATATGAAGGATCGTTTAATTTTTAGATTTGCAATATTTGGGACATGAGTCACATTTATTTTCACAAAGCAAAACTTCTTGTAGCCACATAGGAAATGTATACCTCGTTGCAAATTGTAGAGTCCCATAGTGGGGAAGGCGTGAAATCCAACTTGGCATGTAAGGGGTGTAATCTGTGTCAAAAAGGAGAGAGTCAACAGCACCACAGCCAAACTGAAATCTGCAGTGTCCGTGTGGGTGGTTCTCTTTATCCCAGCATGCTCACAGTCTTGTCAAGCACCTCTTTTCAGGATCTTCCAGACTGGTGGCTGAGTGACTTCCTTCTGCTGAAGCTTGGAATAAGCGTGGAGCAGCTCTTCTCCCTTCAGCTCTCCACTCTTGTGTGCAGGAAGAACAAAAACAGAAAAAAACACTCTAAACTTTGTAAGCATACACATTTTCATGAATTCCTATGCCTATCCTTTTCTATCACTGAGTGATATATAATTATTCAGGTGTTTTTCCAAGCTGGCGTTCTATAAACTTACAGAATAATGAACTGGAAACTCCTATATGGTTCACCCAATCCAACTCTCGATTTATTGATGAGACAAAATTCTGTCCTAGTGCCAGAGGATTCCGTCCTAATTCCCCTCTCCAAAGCATGAAAATGATCACTTTTTGCCACAGTTGCCATTCCATTGGGATTGTTCTTTACTCTCTTGTTCCACACACTGGAATCACTCATTTATTCTGGGTGATGAAAGACTTTTGTGTATTAGCTCTGCAAAATACACAAATACGCTGCCTTGACTAAAACACCCATTTAAAGGACTGAGTAGTATGTGCTCATTAATGTAGAAAGCATAGGCTTAGTGTAAATTTTTCTTTTTAGTGTAAAATTTTTTGAATAGGCCATAGCCCACTAGAACACATGATTAATTAGATGTCCAAAATATAACTGGAGGAGAGCTGTTATGCTCTCTTTGTGGTGACTGATGTTGGCATCAGATTCTACTGAGCATACATCGGATCTTCCAGATGCTCCAGAACATGCCATCCTAGGAAGCAAACAGTTACCTAGTGGGAATCCAGATGGCCCAACACTCTCTGCTAGGTATCAATTGATACTAAGAACCCTGACTGATAAGAAATTGGTAAGATGAGTGAGTATAGGGAAACTTTGAGAACAGCCCCTGATGGAAATGCAAAGAATCTGGGATTGGTTATCTGGTATGCTTGGACTTAAAGACAATAAAATTAAGCTAATATTAAGGCATGCTACTCTGTCAGTCTATTCATTCAGATTTAATCAAATTATCATCTAGAATGAAATATCTATTAAAGAAAGGACTTTGAGCAACCTCATGGCTAATACCATAAAACAATCTAAAGAGCATGACTAGAGTGATTATATGTCCAGTTTCTCCTGGATATTTGATGTCTATTGTCCCAGCACAGTTTTCTTTTCTTTTTTTAAAATTTATTTTGTTGAAGTATAGTTAATTTACAACATTGTATTAATTTCTGCTGTACAGCAAAGTGATTCAGTTGTACATACATACACATTCTTTTCCATATTCTTTTCCATTATGATTTATTACAGGATATTGAATATAGTTCCCTGTGCTATACAGTAGGACCTTGTTGTTTATGCACTCTATATATAATTGTTTGCATCTGCTAATCCCAAACTCCCTATCCATCCCTCCTTCACTCCCCATCCCCCTTGGCAACCACAAGTCTGTTCTCTATGTCTGTGAGTCTGTTTTGTAGATAGGTTCATTTGTGTCATATTTTAGATTCCACATATAAGTGATGTCACATGGTATTTGTCTTTCTCTTTCTGACTTACTTCACTTAGTATGATAATCTCTCAGTCCATCCATGTTGCTGCGATGGCATTATTTTGTTCTTTTTTATGGGTGAGTTATATTCCATTATATATATGTACCACATCTTTATCCATTCATCTGTTGATGGACATTTAGGTTGTTTCCATGTCTTGGCTATTAGTCCTAGAATAATTTTCATTAGCATACAATCCCCTTTCACTCTCTAAACTGTCCTGGTGTGGATGATAAACCCTAGGTTCACCCTAAGATGAAAAGATCAAGGAAAGTTGGATGGAGTAGTTGCTTTGGTTGGTTCCAGACAGTTGAAGTTTATAAATGATAACAGACTTCTATAGCAATGCTTTAAAAAAAAACCAAGCAAATAAACATACAAAACCTTTTATCCTTGAAGTTATTCAGCTAAAATGGCAAGAAAAAAAAAGAAACCTCACAATTTGACCCAAAGTGTTGTTGAATACTGTCAATAAAATCCACAGCATTTCCCAGTCTCATGTATGAAAATTAGAGCAGTTATTGAGAGAGAGTTGATCTGTAAGAATAGGAATAGGGATATTTGGAAGGAATAGAATGTCTCAAAGGGTAGTCTCTTCTCCCTTTGGAGATAGGGCTATAACTGCCTTGCTTGAAGACCCTGTAATAATCTTACCTGAGGAAGTTATCAAACAAGGGAAATCCGAGTCCATGTGTCTGACCTCCACTGACCCCAATTGCCTCCAGGCCTATGATTAGAGTCCCTAGAGAAGAGCCACCAGAGGTCCTGTTTGATTTTTAGAACAACAACAAGACCTCTCTAGACTTGAAGAGGCCTGCCCTCAGCTACCACAAGAGAGTCACAGCTTTTCACCTAATTCTCAGACCTGAGTCCCTACACAGACATCCCTAGATCTTTGAGATGATGCAGGATGCATTTAAGAAAGGACATTGTAATACTTCGTCAATATGTTCTGTGATTTTCTTCCTAGCTTTCCTCAAAGGAAATTATTCACTTACCAGTGTAACTCTGCACTGAGAAAAGGGAACTACCCAGACCTTTCAGAGATATTTGGACTTTGGCTCTGAGCTAACACTAATTCCAAGAAATGGTGTTGACTCTCAATGTGGTTCACTAGTTGGAATGAAAACCAAAAGAGTTCAGGTAATGAATATAGTTGTGAAAAAATCCAGATCGTGGAGGCCCAGTGGGTTCCTGAATCTATTTGATGGTCATTTTTCTGGTTTTTAAATGCAGTATCAGTATAGATATCCTCAGCAAATGGCCAAATCCCCACACTGGATTCCTGGTCTCTGAAGTATCAGTTTGTATCTGTTTTTCTGGCATAATTATTAGTAATACTCCTTTTCGCTATCAAAACTAAACTGGTTTTGATGATCAGTTGTATGGTCACTGTAGCTATCATGGTAGGGAGGATCAGAGAAAACTCTTAGAACGCCCCATCCCTGTCAGAATGTAAATCAAAAGCCATTCCATATCCTTGGGAGGAGGCTGGGAGAGGTGGGAGCGGAGATACAAAGTTAAATGCTACCTTCAAAGACTTTAAAGACTCAGAAGTAGCTTGTTTGACCTAGGCAGAAATCACCTAGGACTCCAAAATATTTCATAACCATTCTCATCCAGTCGATTATCATAAACCTAATCTGTTTTTCAAATCATAGTGGCCAGTCCAGACTTAGTTTCTTTACTGGAGCAAATAAAAGCAGGTTTTGGTTTGCATCTATTGATGTGGCAAATGTTTTTTCAATAAACAGAGAATCTCAGAAATTTATTTTCACTTGGCAGGAGCAGTAGTATACTTATCTTGTCTCAGGATTGCAACAGCTCTTGAACTCTGTGTCACAGTTTGGACCATAGCGTACCTGACTGTCTCACCATTTTGTAGGGCCTCATGCTAGTCTAATACAATATTGCTTCATGCTGAAAATACCCAGAATAGAAGGTAGTGGTGACTTCAGATGGGCCTCCCACTTGTTTGAAGCACATAGGAATATCCTTGTAAATATGAAGGACAAGTTAATACACTTTGCATGTGATACCTCTACAGAGAGAGGCACAACACTTGATCGGCCTCACTGGATTTTGGAAGCAACGTAGAGAAGAGATGTGCTTCTTTGATTCAAAGCTCCAAGCTTTGAGTGGGACTTGGGACCTGTGAAGGCTAGACAGTTCAAGCTTCACTTCAGGCAGCTCTGCTACTTGGCATTTATGACCTAATGAATCCCACAGGGCTCAAAATTTCTGTAGCGGATTAGAATTCTCTCTAAACTCTATGAAAACTTTAATGTACAATCACAACAGAGGCCTGTAGGCTGTTTGAGCACGAGCACATTCTCTCGGCCAAGTAATAATTCTCCTAGCTAGCTTTGACTAGCTATTGAGTCCTAGTAGAGATTGAACACCTGTCTTTAGGACTCCATTCACAAACTTACCCTCATAAATAAGATATTTGCAATAAAATTGGACATTCCCTGAGACACTCTGTTCTTTCTTGATGAGCACGTAAACAAAGTGGTCACACTGAGACAAATAGAACCTATGCATGGACTTGCCCTCCCCAAGGCTGGCCTGACTATTGCCACCACTGAAAGTCCAACTTGACATTTGTAGTAACTAGACATGAGCCTCCAATGTGGTCCCCAACTCCAGGCAGACCAGACAGGCAGTTGGTGTCAGGAAGAGTACATTTCTTCGTGAAGGGGCAGTTTTTGTCTTCATTGGAATGGATATTTACTTTGGATTTGAATTTGCCTTTCCTGACAAATATACAACTGCAAGCAGCACTATCTATGGATGCAATGAACACTTTATTCATTAGCAACTTCTCTTTCAAAATGTTACTTTTAATAAGTTGACTTTTTAGTGAAATAAGTCAATAGCCTGACACCCGTGGGATCACAGGTCTCATATGTGCCATCACTTGAAAGTAGTTTGCCTTATAGAGGAGCCTATTGGATTTGTCGATTAAATATTCAGTTTTGTAGCTTAGGGAACCTGGTCTGGTGTGCTCTTCTGTAGATGCAGTATGTACTGTGAACCAAAGACAAATATTTGGTGCTTTTCCACTACAACAATAATATATGGGTCCAAGAACCAGTGGGTGGCATTGGGAGTAGCACCTCTCACTATTAAACTTAATGACCTACTTGTCCTTCCTTGTTGGGGCTCTGCTGATTTAGCATCCTTAGTACTCAAAGATTTCTTTCACCAGATTAACAATTATGGTTTCAGTGAACTGGAAGCAACAACCTTGATCTAGCCATTTGGGGGTCCTCATGCCTCTGGAAAACAAGCTAAGAGGGAAATATAGTCATGTCTGTGACATAAAAGATATGCTGTTTACATTATGGGATCTTGTATATAAATTATGTCAATTTGGGGGGCTTAAGGTATTAAAGTGTCTTGTTCTAATAAAATCAGTAAATTGTAACAATTTTCTGATAGATGTCAGTGAAGTGTCTTGAAGAAGGAGTGTCTTTTCCTAATTTCCACAAAGTTACCACATAGACTATAGAAGTCCCAGGTTACAGTGATGTGTAGGCAAACTGAATCTATCAAAAACAAATGTAGTTGCTACCATGCAGGAGGGTAAAGAGGTGTTTAGATGCACATAGGAGATAGCTGGGATGCTTTCTAGTCATGCAAATCTTTTGTTGTATTGGACTTTTCCTTCTGTGTACACCCTTATAATCTCTACAAAGCATTCTAAAACTTGAATCTCTTCACAAGTCTGGAGAAATAAGTTTAAAGAGGATGGCGGGCTTCCCTGGTGGTGCAGTGGTTGAGAGTCCGCCTGCTGATGCAGGGGACGCGGGTTCCTTCCCCGGTCCGGGAGGATCCCACATGCCGCGGAGCGGCTGGGCCGGTGAGCCATGGCCGCTGAGCCTGCGCGTCCGGAGCCTGTGCTCCGCAACGGGAGAGGCCACAACAGTGAGAGGCCCGCATACTGCCAAAAAGTAATAATAATAAATTAAAAAAATAAATGAAGAGGATGGCACAGGAGGAAAACTGCCTTCCTCCTTTCATATAAACCCCTCAGATAAATCACCATAAATGATTTTCAGATGTCCCCACATTTCTCAAGAAAAATTTGTGATGAACAGAGTCTTGGTCACATGCCTGAGTGTAAGCCTCCAGGAGCATGAAGATGGAATACTTGACTACCGTGGCTTCTGATATTGCAAATTGGGGATTCTGCACAAATAAAAAGGGGACTGAGATGCTAGAACCCCTCTCCCACTGCCACAAAAAGGCAATAAAAAAGTCAACTATCTTATATCACTGTAATTACTATGTGGTATATTTATTAAAATAATTAAGTCAATCTACAAGTAAAATAAACAGGAAGATCTTTTTAAAAAAATCTATGATTCTATGAATGCAATTTTTTGAAACAATTCTTTGAAAGCCTCGTTTCAAGACAACACAATTCCAATATTGCAAAAGAATTTTAACAACCCCCCAATACAATTTTGACAAATCGTAAATTCATACAATTTAGTGAAATGGTATTTAACTTTTGGGGACAGAATATCCTATGATGCTGACAAATGACAGTGAGAGTTTGTCATATTTCCTT
The DNA here is from genome assembly GCF_949774975.1 of Lagenorhynchus albirostris. NCBI lineage: Eukaryota > Metazoa > Chordata > Mammalia > Artiodactyla > Delphinidae > Lagenorhynchus > Lagenorhynchus albirostris. The sequence goes on along the minus strand of NC_083097.1, from coordinate 101,640,165 downwards.
GAGATACTGGAGGTGACTCATGATATAATTTCTTGGATGCAGTCTCCTGAAATCTCCTATTTACTTGTCTAGGCTCCATTGGAAGGATCAGGAAGGGTACACTGCGAGGTGTTGCCTGCAGAAGCCTCAAAGGAGGTAAAGGCCAAGCAGGTCAAGGTGAAGTGTTTCCCTAAGCAACCAGAAGCAGCAGCATCAAGGAGGTGAGTATAAATCATGATGGAGGAGGGATGCCAACAACAAAGAAAAAGTTATGAATGAGGTCAGACGTTGAGAAAGCAGGAATAAATCTGAAAGTGGAAGGGTCAGGGGAAAAGCTTTCTGTGTAGAGTCCCCACAAGATGCCAAAGTACCAGCTGTGTGGTATGTGAACAGCCCAGAAAATGTTGAGGCCATGCAGGACCAGGCACCAGTCAGAAATCTTCTGGGTCAGAGGAAGGAGGCTGAGTTACAGGTAGCTGCTTAACATGTGAAAGCCTCTTGATTTCTGCCCAGGAGTCACTGATGATCAAACCTAGTCATCCTTATAATCAGGCAGGCTTTCGCCTGCACCTATGCCCATAGCATAGTTGCTGGGAGGCAGAGCTCTGCAACTGGGGGGTGCCTCCCATTTCTCTTTCTGGGTCACTGGGCTACCTTTGCCTGTGAAAAAGAAAGGTGATCCCCTCTGCCTCATCGAGTTACGAGAGGATTCTCTACACCTTTTATTTGGAGCAAGAACTGCGGTGCTTACATGTAAAGAGGTTCCTCAAAAACCAAGCAATTTATCGTCCTCTTCCATGTTTGAGAGATTAGAAATTGCTCTATGACACATGATAGACTACCATCGGCTTTACATGGTTGCAATATCTTCAAAAATTTCAAGAAAAAGTAGGGTAATAGTTCTTGTAAGCAATGCTGTTTACAGTGTATCAGTGCAAAATTCCAACAAATCAGAAGAGAAGAAAAAGGAACCAAACCTTAGATCTGTTAAGCAAATATATAATAACTTGAAACAATTGAGTGTTATTGTCTGGAAGCTTCTAAACAAAAGAATTTAAACAAAATGCAGAAATAGATTTATATAAATGCTATCATACCTTAAAGCCAAGTTATTTTCTATAAAGTGATTGCTGAATTCTCAAACAGCTTGTATTCTTCTAGACCTTCGAGTCTCAACCATTTAATATTTGATAAATTTGAAAATATTATGTTTGATTCCATATTTCCATGGGCTGATTTTTATCTTTTGCTGACATATTCTTGTTAAATAGTTATGTAGAATTGAAGGTAACAAGTAGGCCAAAATAAAAATAAAGGAATCATTTACTGAAATTTCATTACATACAAAATGAAAGACATCACCTACTTCCAAACGTAATATAAATTGCAAAGGACAAAAATATTTTTTTCAACATAGCCATAACTGATATCTTATATAGTTACTCAGTCCATGCCTCCTATCAATGAAAATAAAGATGCAAAAATTCTTGCCCACTTATATTATGGCCATCTCTGACATCTTCTTCCCCATATGCTTAATACTTACAAGCTATCAAATCTTGTCAATCTAATTTCTCCATGATTTCTCAAATTTATTGTTTTCTTTCAGATCCCTTAACCATTGGACTAATTTAGACTTTCATTACTGCTTTTAATGCTTATTTACTTGTAACCAGTTAATCCATGCACATTTATTATTTTTAAATATTATTAAATACTTAAAAATATTCAAACAGTGAAAACTGTCTCTTTCCCACACCTGTTTGTCCTCCCTTCCTTTTCTCAGAGGCAACCACTCTTACCAATTTTTTGTATCTGGACAGATATTCAATGCCTATGTAAGTGTTTATACAAATGATAACATACTATACACTGCATTTGGTATCTTGCTTTTTTTTTTTTTTTGCGGTACGCGGGCCTCTCACTGTTGTGGCCTCTCCCGTTGCGGAGCACAGGCTCCAGACACGCAGGCTCAGCGGCCATGGCTCACGGACCCAGCTGCTCCACGGCACGTAGGATCTTCCCGGACCGGGGCACGAACCCATGTTCCCTGCATCGGCAGGCGGACTCTCAACCACTGTGACACCAGGGAAGCCCCTGGTATCTTGCTTTTTAACATTAATATATTTGGAGGATCTTTCTATATCAACACATATTAGCCTCATCTTTTAAAATAGCTGCGTGATTAATGGATGTATCACCACTCACAATTTGATTAAATAGTTCCCTACTGTATTAGTCAGGATAGACTAGGTTATGTTACAGAAACAAATAAACCCACAAATCTCAGTGGTTTATTTCTTGCTTACAAAATGTCTGGGCAGCTGTCCAGGGCAAATGCCTTCCATATGGCTACTCAGTGATCATTAGTTAACAGTTCCACCATCCTAAAGCTGCACCATCTGGAACAAGTGGCTTCCTTAGTTGATGCAGCAGAAGAAGAGAGAGCTTTTGCCCAGAAGTAAACCTACATTGCTTCAGCCTGAAAGAGACACACATTCAACTTGTAACCATTCATCAGAACTAGTCCTGTGTTCTCTCCTAACTGCAAGGATAGTAGGGAAGTAAAAATTGTCCCACGTGCTTGAAGGATAGGAGAGCTGGCCTTGTAATTAATTAGAAATCCTTCAAAAAACCTTATTTGAAAGCCATATTATTAGTCTGAACCCCCTTAGGGAAGTCCTCCACATACCTTTGCATATTTAATAAACATACGTTAGCTAGCTAGAATTTATAGAGTACTCATATCCATTGACAGCAGAGTCAGTGAATAGCATTTTACAAGCATAAAACAGCTTAGTCATGAAGCACCATCACAAAGGTGGATCTGAGTTATCATTGCTATTTCTAGAAAAAGCAAAGACAGAAGATAAATGGCAAATATTTGAGGAATTATTTTAGTGCTAGTTTGGTTTGTAAAGGAGTAAGTTATAAAGCCTTTCAGAGGCTGGCAGCAACAAGAAATGTGAGTAAGTACACCCATGTTTATGGCAGCATCATTCACAGTAGCTAAAAGGTGGAAGCAACCCAAGTGCTATCAGCAGGTGAATGGACAAACAAGATGTGGTCTATACATACAATAGGATATTATTCAGCCTTATAAAGAAAGGAAATTCGGACACATCCCACAACATGGATGAACCTTGAGGACATTATGCTAAGTGAAATAAGTCAGTCACAAAAAGAGACTACTGTATGATTCCACTTATATGAAGTATCTGGAATAATCAAATTCACAGAGACAGAAAGTAGAATGGTGGTTGCCAGGGGCTGGAGGTGGGGGAGGTGGAGGGAACAGGGAGTTAGTGTTTAACGAGTGCAGAGTTTCAGTTTTGCAAGATGAAAAGAGTTCTGGAGATGGATGGTTGCACAGTAATGTAGTATACGTAATGCCACTGAATTGTACATGTCAAAGTGATGAAGACGGTCAGTTTTATGTTATACAACATAAAAAAGAAAGACAAATAACTAAAAATCTTTAGGAAATGACTACAAAAGTCTGTGAGAAAATTCTGAATTGTTCTGATTCCTTTAAGGAACTTAAGAAGCAGTTGAGGGACTTCCCTGGTGATCCAGTGGTTAAGACTCCACGCTCCCAATGCAGGGGGTCGGGTTAGATCCCTGGTCAGAACTAGATCCCACATGCCGCAACTAAAAAAGATCCCACATGTTGCAACTAAGACCCAGCACAGCCAAATTAATTAATTAATTTTTTAAAAAGTAGCAATTGACGTGAGAGGAGGGCACTAGTGAGCTAGGAAGGGAAAGGTTGTAGTCAGAGAACAAGAAATATGAGTTAATGATTTGGAATGTAAAACAATTTCAGATGGTGGTGACAAGGTCTAGGATGTGGCCATGGGAGCAGTGGGCTGAGGGGGAGCAAAGGAAAAATGAGTAGAAAATGTGCATGTGAAAGGACGAGGAGGCCAGAATGTTAGGTGGGACATCCATACAGATGTTGAAATCACCCATGGGGATGGTAGAGTCTGGGATAAAGAGGAAAACTGTGAGCAAGGGGTCAAATTCTATGAATGAGTGAAAGAATTAGGAGATTTCATCGTGTTTGATCAGCATCCCTAGACTGTATTTAATCTCGAACTCTCTAGCATAGACCAGATAAGCTCATAGAAGATGGCTTGTGTAAATGAGAATGACAGCCAGCTGAGAAGAGAAATGTAGCTATCCCGTGGACTTTTAGAGTCTGCAAGAGCAGCACATTCCCTCCCTGTAGGAAATCTGTGTGGGAAAGCACATTACAATCAGAAGCTATTTAGTGAACATGGAATCAGAGAGAGTGGCGGTGGTTGAGAGGGGAGCAAGGACAATTGTAATATTTAAATGCCTAGTGGCATCACCCTGTAATGACCTGATTTATCGGCCTCTAAACTAGGGTCACCTACCACAGGGACAAGGTAGAGGGGTTGTAGACTAGAGCATCCACCCTCCACTGGAGACACTGAGTTGGTGTTGTGAGGTTTTCTCTCTGATGTCTCCTTTTTTCTAAGGAGTCATGCTGACTACCCAACTTTCATTGTTTTTTCTTTATATAAACAATGGCAATTATTAATATGTAACCAATAATAATATGATTAAGGAGACATTCTGCCTCCATAAGATGTGTTGGCATTTGCCATGGACTGAATGTTTGTGTGTCCCCCCCCCCACCCCCAAATTTGTATGTTGTAGTTCTAGTCCCCATTGTAATGGTGTTTGGAGGTGGGGCCTTTGGGAGGTAATTAGGTCCAGATAAGATCATGAGGGTGGAGCTCCCATGATGTGATTAATGTCCTTACATAAAGAGGGAGACACAAGATCTCCCTCTGTCTGCATGCATGTACCAAGGAACGGCCACGAGAGGACATAACCAAAAAGAGGGGAACCTGACCATACTAGCACCCTGATTTCAGATTTCTGGCCTCCAGAACTGTGAGAAATAAACATTTGTCATTTAAGCCACACACCTATGGTATTTGTTATAACAGCCAAAACTGACGGAGACAGCATTTTCTGATATCATTCATTGGTGTCACTTTTAGCAGTGATGAATTTGCCTTCCCTTATAGCAACTATTTTTTTTACTACTATTATTGTTATTAATATATTATTATTTTGTCACATTCAGCTTCTCAAAATTTCTGATGCACAGACTGTCCTGTTGGCCATGTAACTATATATTTAATTATTCTTTCATTAATTCATTCATTTCAGAGAGGCTTTTAAGTGAAAGGCATTTTCATAGGTGCATTATGCATTAAGATCTCAAGAATCCTAAACTAAGCTGTGTTCATCATGGAGGGACTGAAACTTCTAAAAGAATGATCCCTAATCTGGACGAAGGACCTAATGGAAATGGGTTCTTAGTCTCAACTGTGGAGAAGGCTGTCACTAATTGGATTTTACTAGGGCATTCATCCAGTTTTGAAAGACCATTTTTATTTGCTGCATCTTACTTCTTGTTGGGTAATTAGAGAGGTGTGTTAATGTTTTAAAGTCTCTAGAGAACCTTTTAGCATAGTATCACATTAAGAAAAAAAAAGTCTGTGGTGTCATAAGCATGAAATGGCTTTTCATTTACTTATTCCAGCTCCAAATTTTCTACTTATTTTCCCTTTTATCGTGGATAGGCCATTAAACACGCTGATGGATTGGAATGTTGATAAGTATGTATTATCCCAAATTATGTGTATTTAGATTTTTAAGCTAAAAACCATTTTCTCTGTAACAATCTTTATCAATTACCAAATAATTAAAAAACACAAGAGAGTATGAGCAAGCAAAAGTAAACTTGACAGCAACCATAATCCCAAATTTTTCCAAAATAATTTGTTTGCCTGTGGTTTTGTCTCTTTTAAGTCTTCTATTATGTATAAGTAAATAGTTTTTCATAAACGTGATCGTATATACCAAGTATATTCAATAACTCGTTATATTTTGCCGTATTGTGAACATCTTTCTATGTTGGTACATATAGATTGGTATCTCTGGGTTTGTTGTTTTTAAAAACATCTCCATGGTATTTCCTTGGTCAGATATATCATATCATTTTATTTATATATATATCATTTTAATTATTACTCAAAAAATGGACAAACAGCTTGTTTCCAAATTGTTCACCATTATAAATAACTCTGCCATGAACATCCTCATACCTATACTTTTTGCAGTTCTTTCCTTGGAATAAATTTCTATAAATGGAATTTATCCCAAGGAAATAATTTCACTACTTATTGCCAGACTGTACAAAGTTTGTTCTGATTCACTCTCTGACTACAAAAATATGAGAAGGCTGATTTTCCCACACCCTCCTCGTTATGAGGCCTTGTTATTCTCCTTTCTTTCTGCCAACTCGCAGACAAAAACGGATAATAATTTGAACCTATGCTTGAACGTGTGTAGATTTGCCATTTGGGGAAATTTTAAGAGAAAATAAACCACAAAATGGAGACTGAGTTTGGTAGCTTCTGGATGTTGGTCAATTTCTCCCTTTCACCCCTTGCTCTACATTTCCTGATCCTCGTTCCCTGCTTCATTAGAGGGAGGAAGAAGATCATCTCTGAGACTGAAGCAGAGCACGAGCTCTTTCATTTTCAAAATTAATACCACCAACTCCCACACATCTAGGTTTCCTTTAGTTTTAATTGTCTATACAGTATTGGCCTAATCACAAAGTGAAACAGACTCTTCTCTTCAAATGCCTCTTGCATCTAACTCGCCATCACTATAGTTCAGGACATCTTTATTCTACCCATTTTTCAAGGCTCAGTGTATATACCACATCCTCCCTAATCCCCTCACCCAATCTCTCTCACACTAAACTATATAACTTATTATATGTGCCATATTGTGAAGTGTTCTTCCCAGTATAAGGAGGGATCTTTTCAAGCGTGCATATATCTAATTATAGTATAAGCTCCCTGCAGAAGTCCAGTTTTTTAGGTTCCTCTGAATCTTTGCAAATGCAACACCTTCACTCTTGCCCTCTCTGTAATATTTGTACTCAATGAAAGCAAATGAATGCAAAGCAAATGAATGAAAGCAAACCCCCCTATGATTTCACATCCTCCTGAAGTAACCCCCTCTTCCTTTGTAACCAAATTAGAAAGATAAATATGCTCTTGCTAATCCATTTCCTTGTTCTCACACTCACTCCTCAGTACAATTCAATCTGGCTTCTGCTCTACCTACTTCAACTGCCCCCCACCCAATTTTGAACAATCTTTTTTCAATGTCAGATTTAGGATTGTTTTTTTAAAAAACCAAAACAAAGCAGAAACAAACCAATCATATTCCCCTGCTTAAGTGTCCCTCTGTTGTTAGAAAAATGCTGAAATCCTTAGCCTTCAATCTCATTGCATACTTGTTTCTCTGAGCTTCTGACTCATCAACCATTTCTCATTTCCTTGGACATGATATGCTCTTAGCCATGTTCTTGGCTGAAACTCCTTCTATATATATACACCTTTGCCTGAACAACTCCTACTTGGCTTTAAGTCTTACTTTAAATATAGGTCAGGTCCCCTGTCCCATGATCTTGTAGCATCCTGTTTTCGTGATAGCGCTTATCACAAATATAATTAGTTTTTAGTATAGTTCTTTAATGGATCTCTTCTCCACCAAACTGTGAGCTCCATGAGGTAAGAGACTATATCTGTCATATGCTTCTTTGTATTCCTAGCACCCAGCACAGTGCCTGGCACACAGCAGATACTCAGTAAATATTTGTTAAGATGGAAGAAGGAAAGAGTGGATGAAGGTATAGGTAAGCTTGTAGGTCTTAACATGACAAATTGAGGAAATTCTCGTTTGTGGTTATCCTCTTCTCAGTAAAGTAGGAGATGAGAAAATCTGGGCATGACTAAGATTTAGAAGGTGGAAGAGAGAGTATCAGAGTTTTGAGGATAATTAGAAATGTTTTGTAATAATTATGGTGAAGAATTGGAGTCTTGGCTAAGTAACATAAATATATTTTTTAGCAGTGTGAGGATTAAGGTTAATAGTCATTCATATATGGCAATATTAACCTGCCTAGTGTAGAATTTTCTCCAGCAGACTGTTGGAACCTGAGTGAACTTGGTGATGAGGTAGGATGGAAGGACAACTGGGCCAAGGAGTTTAGGATATTGGGAAGAAAATATTGAAGTGTTGGATTATAGTAGCTAAAGTGTGTGAGAAAGAAAGTTGAAGTGTTGATTGTCAGGAGAAAGATAAAGGGTCGAAGAACTGGAGATCCACCATGGCTTTTGAAAAACTGTAGTGAGAACATAGTTCAAGAAGAAACTGGAAAAAGAGAAGCTTTGTCAGAGCATAGAATACTTGAATTAGTCATTCTGACAGTGAAATATTTTCAGTTGATTATAAGTTCCAAGGAGCGGCCATGGGGGTGTGTGGCCGAAGTGAGATGGCAGAGGTCTTGGAAGATGTGTGAGGCAGGTGCTGAACCAACAGCATATTGAATCACCCAGAATGAAAGCCTAGCTTGGGGCGGAGAGGATGAGTGAGCAAGGTGCCAAAAATTTCAGAGAATGGGAGGGGAAATAACCAGGATGTAGGAAATATGGTTCTGGAAGTTGCAGTAGTTGAAACTATGGAAGTATATAAGATTGTCCAAAGGAGAGCTCAGAGCACAAGAAAATGAAAAGTCACCAATATTTACAGAGCAAGGAAAGAACACCAGGTACATTAAAAGGATGGGAAATCATGACCAGATAGGGAAGAGGAAAACCACTGTAAAGTATTGAAAATAAAGAAAGTGACAGCCTAGAACAGAGCCTTGCATATATTAAAACTGAAAAAAAAGGTCAGTGAATAAGAGGGTTTAAAAGAGATGATTATAATTGGGGATCAACACGTTCTTCCTGCTTATTGGTAGTTGTAGTGTAAATATAAGGCATTAAGTCCAATATTGAAATTTTACCCTTCTTTCAGATCTTCTGAGAAATACTGTTATTAGGCACTGGAAGAGAGGCCTGTTTTTACACATTAAAACACCTGTCATCCTTATTATTATGCACTGGTTTTAAAATTTCTTAGAAGACTCCATCTCCTCTGTATAGGCTACTGATTTTGTTCTTTCCTAGTCACTGTCCCCATTTTTTTAAAGGTTAGGTTATTCTTACGGGAGCATTGCAATTCAACTGCTTTCCCATTGAGAAATAGTCTCAAATTAAAAAGATAGGGTAGGGCTTCCCTGGTGACGCAGTGGTTGAGAGTCCGCCTGCCGATGCAGGGGACACGGGTTCGTGCCCCGGTCCGGGAAGATCCCCCATGCCGTGGAGCGGCTGGGCCCGTGAGCCATGGCTGCTGAGCCTGTGCGTCCGGAGCCTGTGGTCCGCAACGGGAGAGGCCACAACAGTGAGAGGCCCACGTACCACAAAAAAAAAAAAAAAAAAAGATAGGGTACTATAAATTTGGAAAATCCACTACAGCATTATCAATATTTAGATAGATGTCTTTTACTGGATATCTACACTTCACTCTATTTACTTTTTTTGCTGTGTGAGTGTGATCTGGCTTGGAACATGTACTATGTTGTGAAATATTTACTCTAAGATTTATGAAGTACATGCATTTTTCAAACTAGAAGTGGAGCAAGGTGTCAATCATTTATCACCTGAGATAATATTTCAAATTGTGTGTAATAAGGATTTTTATTTGAAAACACATGCTATATGCACTGTATAGTACTATTTTTTGGAAGCAAAAAATATATCTATAAAATGCATAGAAAACAGTTATCTTTCCATTGCCGATATTTGAGTGCCTGCTATGAGCCACATACTGCACTAGGATCTCTGGTTATGACATTGCCTAAGGAAGGCAGAGACAGTGCTGCTTCCAGAAGATTGCAGTCTTTAGGAAAAAGCAAACATTAAACTAATATTATAATTATGAGGACTAATATAAAGGGGGAAATACCTGGTGCTATGGGCATGTGTAATATGGGATTGGAAAGGCAGCCCAAAATGTTAGTAGGTGTTATTTCTGAAAATCAAAAAGATTGCAAGTGATTTTATGTTTTTTCCCTTGTTCTTTTTTATTTTCCATACTTTCTGTTTAGAATAAAACATTTATTACTAGAAAAGACATAATGTTCATTGGGTGAAAAACATCAAGCCAGGCAATTTTGGCTCTGCATCTTCTCTTGCAATTGTAATCAACAACTTCAGAAATGTAAAGCTTATTTCAAAACACACTAAAATGTAAACTAAGACACATTACATATTCTTTTCCTGGATTAGTCAGCTAGAGTTGTTGACTTCTATCCAATCCTGGACATCCTAATAGCATTTGGATTAAAGAATAGATTTGTGGTAAATCTAGCAAAATAAGCACTAAATAAGAAACCCAAAGATTCAAGGCCAAGTTTCATGCTCTGCTTACATAGAATCATGAATACTTTGTGCCTCAGTTCCTCCAAAGGAAGAAAGCAGAGACTGAGACTGACCACCAGAGCGTGTTAAGTAGGTTGGGAATCTTATTTAAAGGCACTGCAATCTATGATCACATTTATTGTCATCAAACGACACAACTAAAGGGTAGTTAGTAGAAAATTCAGTATCAGATGGTCTCTGGTGATAATTGGAGAGAAATAACTCTCACAACTATGTACTATAACGTTTTTATCTGGATTCCGAAATAACTTACTTAACTTTCTCAGACAAAAAAATAAAATTTAAATGAGAATAGGGCAAATACCTAGAGTGGATAATGACAATTTTGTGCATGCAGGGCAGGTACTCTAAGAAGAGATTAATGACAATTAACAGTTAAAAATACAGACTAAGTTAGAACATCTATAAACACATGCATTACCTTTCAAAAGGGATTAGCAATTACATGCACTCAACACTAAAATACACCGGCCATAATATAATATTTGGGATCTTGTAAGCTCTTTGAGTTCATCATTATAGACATCATTTACTGTAGATATTTGGAAGTGACAGAGGATAGAATGCTGGGTAGACATGCTTTTGTGATACTTACACTATACATGTATGGTACAAACTATAAATCAGGGTGACTCCTCATTTTTCAAATAAGAGTAAATTACCACTTTAGCTTGGAAACTGTTGTATTATGTGAACTAGTTGGTTTTAAAAACTAAAAAGGGAATATTTAAAGATACATGCATATATGATGTTACATTTTGAGCTTCCTTTAAGCCAAACTTCAAACTTTAAATATGCTGAATTAAGGCACTACTATAAATAGAGCATAATAGAATTGTATTTATTTGATCTTCAGAAGGATATCAGTGATCAGTGAAGGTTGCGCAAAACGGCAAGTGTTTGAGTGGAAAACAGTGTGACAGGGGCTATGGCAGGGTGATGGCATTGGCAATTAGCTAATGTCAATGACACATGTAAGAAACATTGTGCAAGAAGGCTAATAAATCACAGCCAATCATCATTAATAATCCATGACAGAAGGGAAAAGAGGAAGAAAGGAGGAGAGAAAGGTAGGAGAGAGGGCTCAGTAACAAGTAAAGCATACTATCCTATAATTAGAATAATTTATATTGCCGCAGGACCCAGGAAAGTCTTTCTAGTAAATAGTTCAACAAATAATTAGGGGGGTTGATAACCATTTTGTCAGAATATGAGTTTTTCACTTATTTCATTTCATTTTAACTCTGTGTGTATGTGTGTGTGTGCCCTTTAAGGGCACATGGCACTATACCAGGTAGGTGTAGTGGGATTGAGTTTCAACTTCCTATCTGTTCCAAAGGATATAATAATTCCACACAAAAAAAGAGCTAATATATTGCTATCTAGTCTCTGCTGGAAATTCTTAGCTAGATAATATCCCTATGGCGATGTGTGATGATAACCATGACTTTCAGTCACCTATATATGAAGAACTGAAAACTCTTCTAATATCCATTTGATGTTTCCAGTCAATGTTATTATCTTATCAGTGATGCCAGAGTTCATTGTGAAAAGTGCACCATCATAATCTTTAAGCACTGACTAGGCTATTAAACCGCAATTACAATATGGTGTGTTAAGTGGAATGATAGGGAAAGTAGACGGTGGTATTTTCAAGGTGGTGACTTTGGAAGACAAGGAAAGTTTCCTGAAGGAAGTGACCTATATTATGAGACCTAAAGAACACATAAGAGGTAGACAGGCAAAGATAGAGGAGGAGTGAGATGGAGAACGTGATTCAAACAGAGGGATTGTCACGTGCAAATCTGAAAAGAGAGGGAGCACGGCAATCTGGAAAGCGGAAAGCATATTTCATCTATACTGAGTGTAGATTTTGAGGTTTTGTCGTTTTCTTTTTTGCGGTACGCGGGCCTCTCACCGCCGCGGCCTCTCCCGTTGCGGAGTACAGGCTCCGGACGCGCAAGCTCCAGACGCGCAGGCCCAGCGGCCATGGCTCACGGGCCCAGCCGCTCCGCAGCACGTGGGATCCTCCCGGACCGGGGCACGAACTCGTGTCCCCTGCATCGGCAGGCGGACTCCCAACCCCTGCGCCACCAGGGAAGCCCTTGAGGTATTTTTGAGGTATGAAGTGGTGATAGGTAAGCCTGGAGAGATAAGCAGAGATCTAATTAAGTATAGAGGTCTAAGGCCCATGGACAGGCAGGAGAGTTTAAGCAGGGGAATGGCATGATCAAGTCAGGAGCAATTGCAGTGATCCAGCGCAGGGTGATGACGAGCTTGAGAAGTAGTTGTAGTTGTATCAGAGGATGTGTAAATGGAGTTGTTGAAGGGGATGGAAAGTTGGTGGAGGCAGAATTGACAATATTTAGCATTGATTTTTCTCAAATTACAAATGCCTAGAGGAATTTCTGATTATTGTTTGACCCCACATTAGGTAGCACAGAGTAAATACTCAATAAATATTTGCAGAATAAATGAATGAATGAAACAAATACAACCAAATTTATTTTCCTTTTCTACCTAACTTGGGAGAGGAGTTTTCACCTCTGTTTATTATATCGAATTTTTTTCTCCCACATATTTGTCTCTGCTTATTACATTTTATTTGACTCCTACAGGTCTGGAAAACAGGCTTTTCCCACCATTTTTAACGTTGGTGCTCCCTGGAGTGTTTGTTTTCATCAAACTGCCCTAACTGTGAAAGAGAAGTTATTTTCTCAAATTTTTATTATGACAATTTGCAAAAATATAGAAAAGTTGAAAGAATATTGCAATAAGTAACCAAATACCCACCACCTTGTTAATTATTTGCACTATTTCCCGTATTTATGTATGTGTATATCATTTTGAAGTTACAGACATCACACCTCACCCTGAAGTATTTCAGCTGCAACTTCTAAGAATAAGGATAGTTTCATGTAAAACTGTGATAGCATTATTGCCCCTAAGAAAATTAATATTAATTCCCTAATACAGTCATTTTCAAATTTCTCCAATTATCCCCAAATGTCTTTTATATATATTTTTCAAATCAGGATCCAATCAAGTTTCACAGATGTCATTGATTGTTAGGTCTCTGAAAATGAGAGCTTTTTCAGTGAAGAATAAAAGTGATAGAATTATTTAGCCTGGAACAAAAGTGCTGAGGATGACTTAATATTCAAAAGAAAGTACTAGGCAACCAGGTTTGTTTCCTAATAGGAAATGCTTTCTTTTTCTTTGGCCAGTGAGTTCAGTTGGCAGTGCATTGTATTTATGAGTCCTAGGTCAAGGGTTCACTCTCTATGTGGGTCTCCTCCCACTCCATGGGGAATAATCTCTGTCCATGTGATCATACATTGTACTCCATGCTCTAGGTAATCACATGGTAAAAGATTGGACTTTTGTCATCAGCAGGAACTGAATGAGTGTAAATAAATGGTTAGGTGAAAGTCTCTTATTCCTTTAGAGGGAAAAAAACCCTCAATAAATAATAAATTATTCATTTGGTGGGGCATCTTCATATACAAAATAGTCTGTTTGATTTAAGGTGATTACATCATAGCGTGATTTGCACGGTGCTTCCAGTTGAGCTTGTGTCTGGGGACAAATGATAAGCTGAGAGAAATGCCGAACAAAATTGGGCACTTGTCTCTTCCACTGCACCTGCCAAATCATCAAAGCATTGATAATATTAACAGCAAGTAAGTGAGCCTACTTTTAAGGGCTAAGTTTTTGTCCTCCTTTAATTGTCCTTTCCCTCCCCTCCCACTTCTCTCTCTTTAATGGAAATGCCAATAGGAATTTAACAGTGGTGGACAGCCTAGTGGCACCTTAACGAAGTTTGCAGGTCTGGTCCAGCATCTCTCTTCTAACTGCACAAGATTGGAAAATCATTGTAATCTGCATCCTTTGCCTATATTCCGATGCAGTATGCTATTCTAGAGTGATGATTGTCTCTTCCAAAACTGTGAAACTTCCAGTTGTTTGTTAGCTCTGTCGTTCTGAAGAGGCTAAGCGAATGTTGGTTTATATGCTCTAGTTTGTAGCAATAAAAAGGCTACTTGAATCTTTCAGTACTCCCTGTGAGCTGGATTAGAAAGGATAGATGACCAAAACAGGAACATTTGCATTCTCTGAATGACTGGGGTAGCTCCTTTATGAGCTTTATCCTTTCTTTTAAAATTTATAAATAATATATACTTTACTACATTATAAAATCTAGTTTTATGTTAAAACAAGCATCCTTATGTTTCTATGCAGATTACTTTTTAAACATAAATGTTTGTAAGGTGATATTAGTGATAATGATGATAGCACAGTCATAGTGGTTTTGAAAACTTTGTGCATGAACAATGGTCCTTTGCAGTTGTACATATCAATATTTCAGGCTTCCACTGCTACCTGCAGAGCCTGGTCTTCATGGTAAGCAGCTGTGTCTACTCTTAATATCTTTCCTTAGCCTTTGCTTCATGGAAGCTGCCTAGTCTTCAATTGCTCAATAGCAGACTAATCCAACCTCTTGTCTTATAGTATAGTTGAATGGCACCAAAAGGCTGCTAGAATGCATATTTTAGACAATCTCTATGTAAGGCATTCTTTCAACATTCCAAGGTCAGTAGAGTCAAATAAAACTGTACATTCTTGAAATGCACAGGTAAATAGGGTTCCAGAACCAAGTTATTAGAAATGCTTCAAGAAATTGGCATTTTCTATTAAAGTTGATTCAGAGATAAAACTCACAAAACTGGAAACACCGCCAGATGGGAAATCACCTGGAGGTTAGATACACTTCAAGATACATTAGCAACTGCAATCACAAATTGTATGTCAGTATGTTCATAGTAGAAAGGATTAATGGTGGAACCAGGGATTCCTAATCACGAGTGTGTGGCAGATTAGTGGGAAATGAAGAGTGGGGCTTACAGGCAGCCTTTAGATTTTTGTGTACAACCTATAGCCAACTGTACTTCTGCTAAGCTTATAGAAACAGTGGGTATATATACTTGTGCATATAAACATTATCCATCAGGAAAACCCTGCAGAAAAATATAGATTGCCACTCTCCACTACCATGAAAAACTTCATATTTTCCCCAGAGCTTTATGCCTATTAATCTCCTTCTCTATCTGCCACTCTGAATCTCAAAGAAAATGCCTTGTAGGTAACATTAAATCAGTTGATTGCCTCAACTGATATAACATTGAGCTGAGAACATGGTTAACAGTTGATATTATGGAGAAATTTAGTACTCCTGATGGAAAGTTGTTTAAGGAAGTAGACAGACGTGGCACTATCCTACCAGCAGCAAACAGTTCAGGCTTTTATGGTACTCACATAGTGGCATGCTGAAAATCACAAAAGCATATGGAAAGCTTTACTTTGCTTAGAAAATATATTTACTGGACATAGTACAGGAATGTACAATTGCCCAAAAGCGAGCACTGAAAGGAGTCTCTCTCCACTGGTTGCTCAAAGAAGGTGTCAGGATTTCACTAGCATCTTTGCATAACCAAGTATGCAGAATCAGAGTCCTGGGTTGAAGCTGGGATAAGATTCGAGCCCACCCAAGCATGTCTGAGGAGCTGCTGGGCAGGACTTTCCTGAGCCAATTTTCAGGAGAATTACTCATGGAAGAGTAGAGAGGGAGTAACAAGGACAAGGGCATGAGAGACAGAAGTCAATTTCCTGAGGCACACAAAGGGTAAAACTTGACATCAAGGGATAAGAGGAGATATATTCCTTTCCCTTACAGGTGGAACAGACTTTGGCTTTGGTGCGGTGGGAATCTGAAAGCATCTAGAGATGGCACCTTTGGTGTGGTGGGACATTAGGCTTGCTACAGGGCCAGAAGCAGGGGAGTCAAAAGATGCCCTTGGGTGGCTTAGGCCAAAGCAGAAGAATATGAGATTTTTGTGGACTCTCGAGAACCGTAATTGGAAAATCCTAGAAGTCAATTGGTGAAACTTTAAATAGAGGCTGAATTCCTGCAATAATAGGCAGAAGAATGAACCAGTGTTCGCCCATGAATATTAGCTCATGTGTAATAATGACCATAGATAGCAGTTCTTTTCAGCAGCCTACATGTCCAAAATCATCAATCTATTATTACCCCCATTTTTTTAACATGAGAAAACTGAGGCACAAAGAAATAATTTGCCTAAGATCACACAGTGAATTAATGGTAGCGCCCCAAATCAGACCCACCTAAGCAGTCTGACTCCAGAACCCACACTTTACCCCTGTATTACACTGTCTTGTCATAGGTCATCCCACGGGTTTAACAACAATCAGCTTACATATGTGATGTTCTATTTTATTTTAGGAACATCATCTATCCCTTGCAAATCTAAGTAAAAATTAGAGGCTGCTTATATTACTATAAATGAGTTAATATTGAAAGATTTCTAAGTATAGTTTGATTTGAAAGATAAATGGCTCTTTAACTTAGGGGTGGCTAATCAGTATATAAAAACACTGGAATTGTTTATTTCTTAATTTGAGCCCTCTAGCTAAATACTCATGAATAACTATCAAATAAGTGAAGCAAAATTAAAAATATAAAGAGGTCAGTTGAGGTAACTTGATGTATGGAATGGACATGAAGGGAGAAAAAACAAGTTCCATGTTGATTCCTTTGGCCACACTTTTTACCTTAATCACTTGAATTTCCTATGTGAGAGGTTCTGGTAGATGACAAGAAAGGAAAGAACTTCAAAAACCTCCAGAAATGTCAATTTATAGCACAGGAACTCAGTACTCTGTAATGGCCTATATGAGAAAAGAATCTAAAAAAGGGTGGATATATGTGTATGTATAACTGATTCACTTTGCTGTACGCCTGAAACTAACACAACATTGTAAACCAACTATACTCCAATAAAAATTTTAAAAAAAATCAGAAACATGCAAACACTATTTCATAGCAGTAAGCTAGTTAAGGAATGATGGTGAGAAAGTAGAATAATACCAAACTCTGGGAAATAGGAAGGGCAGCCTTCCTCTCATTTAATTATTCTATCTTCGGAAAGTAGATGCGTTACAACTTGACGATGGTATCTGCATCTGATGAGAGAAATTTCTGCTTGATCATTAAAAGTGCTACAGATGTTTTTTGGATGTAGTATTTTATTTTCTTTAAGTTCTCATTTTGAGAATTTAGAATAGGGGTTAAGATTTTTTTTATTCAGTCTTATCTGGGCCACTTCTGTGTGTATGTGTGTGGTAAGAACACTTAACATGAGATCCATTCTCTTAACAAATTTTGAAGTGCACAATACCATATTGTTAACCGTAAGGACTATGTTGTACAGCCGATCTCTAGAATTTATTTATCTAGTATAAATGAAACTTTATACCCATTGAATAATGGCTCATTTCCCCAACCCTCCAGCCTCTAGCAACCACTATTATAGTTTCTGCTTCCATGAGTTTGACTGCTTTAGATAACTCACGTAAGTGGAATCAGGCAGTATTTGTCCTTCTGTGACTGCCTTATATTTCACTTAATTTCCTCCAGGTTCGTCCACATTGTCACAAATGGCAGGATTCCCTCCTTTTTTCTAAAGGCCAAATCATATTCCATTGTACGTATAGATCACATTTTCTTTATCCATTTATCTGTCAAAAAAACGTATGCTACCGGCATAAATCAGACATATAGACCAATGGAACAGACAAGAGAGCCCAGAAATAAACCCACATATATATGGTCAACTGATCCTTGACAAGGGTGCCAAGAACACACAATGGGCTACATTCTGTTTAAGTTTTATTCTAGGCTTAAGAAACAGACGCAAAAGTGAATTTACTTTTCTTTCTGGCTTCCCATGACAGACAAAAAGGAAGGGATTCAGGGCCCCAAAACATTGCCCAGGTCTAAAAGCTGACTTAAGCTTGAGCACCAGCTCACAGGACCTTAGACAAGGGGGGAGATCAGAAGGGGGATAAATCCCAAAGACTCGAGTGTATTGATTGGTTACCATATGTGAGGTGCCAAACTTCTGAGTCTTGGTGTCTCACGTATAAAATGATAATAGCATTATATATTCTACTTACTATATTGTATTATTATTATATATTCTACTTACAGAGTTTTTTGATAATTAAATAAGATGACGTGTATGTGAATTCTTAGAAAACTATGAAGATCTTGTTTTTAGTAAGCAGTTATTGAAATGTATGATTTTATATTTACTTGCTATCAGTTTTCATTAATAGTCTTGATTATCTTAATATAATAGGGTTCTATATTAGTAGCAAAATCAGGGATATTACAATGTATTTTAGAAAGTAAAGGTCTTACAACACAACACTCTGCACTCTTATTCAAGCCAAATGACTTTTTCTTCATATATTTTTATTCTTTCCTATTCTTTTCTTTTCATGACTTGAGTTCAGGGAGTATTGGATTTATCTTTATTCTGAAGTTCATGTCACTCAGTAAAATATGTGATGCAGATGAATGAAGATGCAACCAATCAGTGATTCATTAATAGTCACCAAGGTGAACATGTGAAGGAAATATGATAGAATTTTCATCAAGTGAAAAGTGTAGATTCTTAAATAAGTTTTGAGAAGATGAAGTTTTGGATTATTTGTTAAATTACTAAATTAATTGTCCTCAACTCTGGCTTAATGTATTTAGGGATACAAAAATTCTTTCAGGCTACCAGGGTGCCTTTTAGTTAAACTAAAACTCTCATTTGCTAATGGTACCCTAATGACCTTTAAGCATTAATGAAAACTGACCGATTTATGCCTGAAGCTAACTCATTCATCAAGTGAAGCCCTGCCCAGAGAACAGAGCATAAAGAGAAACAGGGTTAGGCGGCTGCAGGGGCAAGTGGGCACCTGCCCAGTGCCCCAGGAGGCAGGATATTGAAAAACACATCCGAGAGGGAAGAGATGTGGGCCCCAATCCTGACTCTGCCACCAGCTGGCTGTGTGAGCTTGGCAGATCAAGGCCTGTTCCTTCATCTTGAAATGAGCAGTGGCTCTCAACTGAGAAAAGCATACAGGTAGCATAGATGGCACACCTGAATCTTCTGAACATATTCTAAGATGTTATCGTTAACGGTAGAAAGTACAAAACTTTTCAGAGAAAATTTTGTATTTTGGGCTTTGGTTTTTGCTTTTGTTTTTCCTTTTATGATGGGACCCTAGAGCTTGTAGATTTATACCACATAGAGTGTTGAGAACCAATGGAACCAGCTAATTCCAGATGCATCTTCCAAACCACAGGTCTGTGATTCTAGTCAGTTGCTGGATGAGTGTGTGGAAGGAGACAAAGCTGGCCAAGAGCCAGAGTTGGTTCTGTTATCAAGCCAAAGCCTGCCCTTCCAAATAATGAACTTTTGAAGAGGCCAAAACTGGTTTTGTTCTTTCAGTGAGCAGCCTGCTTATAATGAAAGGAAAGCAGACTCCAAGTTAAGAGTG
The DNA here is from genome assembly GCF_949774975.1 of Lagenorhynchus albirostris. NCBI lineage: Eukaryota > Metazoa > Chordata > Mammalia > Artiodactyla > Delphinidae > Lagenorhynchus > Lagenorhynchus albirostris. Next base: position 101,620,378 of record NC_083097.1, on the reverse strand, counting down.
TTCCACTGCCTACAAATCTAATATCCACATCAAATGAATCTGCCATAGACAATTATCATTGCAAAATTAGAAATGATTGTCCCTTAGAGTTTAACCATTTATGACAGGGAACATCTTCAAGGTTACCCACTGTATTATAAAGACAACCACTCTCTTATTCTGTGTAAAATGCTAAATGCTTTTTTTAAAAATCAAACGAAATAAAATGATCATTTTCTACATCTCATTGAGAAAAAGAGAACAAGACAGTATGTTCCAATTAGCATAAACAGACAATAGAGATTTTCTTTTCTACTGCAGTCTCAGATCTCTGATAGGAGACATTATGTCTGGCACAAATTATCAAGGAAGGATTAGAAGTATTTTGTAGCATGACATAAACAAAAGCTCTGAAAGCAGAAGGGAGAAGAAAACTGTAACCACCATAGTAATAATGAAACAACGTAACAGTTTGGTAACCTTTCAAAATACCCAAGATTCGGGAGTGACTCTAAACTAGTGAGTTGTTTTGCAGGATAAAATCAGAATCTGAACATTTTCTAACAATTCTAAAGGTGGAAAGAACAGAAACCATATAATCATTATGAAAACTTACAGTGACGGAAATAATTAGAAATATCAAGGGGGAAAAGAGTCAGTATTTGAAAGGATATGGCATTTTATGTATATATATATATGCGCCATTTTTCATTCTTTATTATAACAAATTTGCCTTTATCTCAAAGTAGACTAGGCTGGCTAATAACTTTTATCTCTAATTTATATGAAGAGGATTCTGGAAGGACAAGATTTCTAGAAGTAAACCATTAGCCTATTCGTTAATGTTTTCAGAACTGAGAAGTTTTGCAATATATACTTGTTGGGAGACAATTCTTTGGAGTCTTTCATATTTCTGCACATATTGTAAGTGAGGCACCTATTGCTCTTTGTTCTGGACAATCTCAAGGATGTTTATAAAATGAACACACTTGCAAAATGGAGAAAGTGTTGCCCTTTGGAGCAAAGGGCAGGTTTACTTACAGCCTTGAAAGATAGGGACAGTATCAGCCTCCAGAGCAATGGACAGGCATGCTTAATATTTTGTATAGCAAAGATAACATCGCCCTCCAGAGCAAAGCACAGGCATAATCACTGCCCATTATAAAAGATTCTGGCTCTCTAGGCTCAGGGTTCCTTTACTTCAACACACCAACTGTGGGTTACTGCCGTCCCCTGGCCCTCTTCCTGTTGTCCTATGGAGACAGGGGTAAGGGAACCAGCACAAAAATGCTGGCACTTTAGCTACTGCTACTGTACTTCATCTCTCATCTGGGGATCCTGTGTTTTCTGCCAGCATCCATGATACTGCTGGCAGGCTAACTTGTGAGCTAGCAGGTAGAGTAAAAAATCTCAGAACCTTCACATTTCTTGACAATACTTATATTGGTAATTACTTTGGAAACATAGTGGTCTCTTCTCTGGAGTTTCGGTAAGTAGTGAAAAAACTTCATGTATTTCAAATTATTTTTCAGGATGTGTACTATAGAGATATGGATGTGTGTATAGAATCTGACTGACCAATTCATAAGCCCTTAAGGGTACTAGTACTTGCTGATCCAGAAATTCTATATTGTCTGGGTCCTTAGAGTTGATACAGCTCAGAGGACTAACAAAACTTATATGAGACTGAGATATAGTCCATAGTGGTGATTTATTTATATTGAAAAAAAGAACATTTCAAAGCAGATCAGAAGTTTGCCAGAAAAGAAAGGTAAATGCATCTCTCTCCCATATGCAAGTCAGTTGTAATAATCTAAGGGTTAATTAAGTGTTCTCAGTGGTTAGTGTCATCAAGTCTGATACATGCATGGCCACTTTAGGTTGTTGATTATTCATACCAGTTAGTCACATTGTTCTCTCTTCTGGATAGTACCAAATAACTACAAATTTTACCTTGAAGGATTTCCTTTTCCAGAGTCTATATAGACCACTCCTTCTCTGTGAATAGCTTTTTTCTTTCTACAGATTACAATTCAACCGATTAGATTTCACCTCTGTGTCACAATCACTTTTTAGTAATTTAATCTCATTGAAGGTATGACCTTTGTACCTTGGCCAGACTTCGTGGTTTCCACATCATCTCTGTCACACATTTACAGATAAAAAAAGGACTAGTTTTGTGAGCTGTATTTACATGGCAAAGATAAGATGTTCTGGTGGCACTTATATGAGGAAACGATGATGCTTACTAAGCAGCCTGTGTTATATTGAAATCTCTCTTACTTTTGCTCTTCATACCAGAGAGAGAGAGAAACATATGAGTTCTAAAGATACAATGTCTACTTGGGAACTACATGACAAACCATAAACAATTAAATTGATATTATTCAAAATTGAAAATGACATAGAATACGTGATTATATTAACAAAAAGAGTTTTGTGGCTATTAGAGTTTAATTCATAAAAGTAGATGTGTGAGCTTTATAGATTTTCATTGACATGATCATGCTTCTAAGGATAAAAATGACCATGCATTAGGGATTGGTCTTTGTATTAGTTCAGGTCCTCTCAGAAGAAGATGCCACAGTAGGATTAGACATGCAAAAAATTTACACGGGAAATGCTTATGGAGGATAAAGGAGAGGAAGTAGGAGTAGGCAGGGAGAGCCATCAGACCACAGTGTAGGTCTAACACCTGTGAAAGGTGAGGGGAAAGCAAAGAGGTTTGGAAAGAAGTCTCAGACTGTAGGGACCTAAGCAAGCTTTGCATTCCAAAGGGAGTCCTTGAACAAAATTTGCCTTGTAAATGTGCCCTTCTGCTGGCAGCAGTAGGCCTGCACTAGCAAGTTCTCTGTGCTGAGTCACTGGCTGGGAGCAGCCCAGGGCAAGTGTGTCCCCAAACCCTGAGGTGAATCCACAGGGCTGGGCTGTCCATCAACTATGCACCCTGTAGCAGGAGATCTGAGTGATGCACTTTCATAGGTATTGGGGTTTTCCAGTGATTTCAAAAACATAAAAGCATAATTATGAAAATACTATATACTCTGTTCAAACTACATAGTTATCAAGACATAGTGGTGTCATACTTCAGATCTTCCAAATCATCTTTCTCATACTTGGAAATTGTTGAAATGACTACAATAAATGGCAACTAAGATATTTTTAAAGGAATTTAGTACTAAGATTTTTGAAAATATGGTTTGAGACCAGAATGTTCTAATGTATCATGTGATGATTAATATAATAGCTTGTATGTATGCACCCAATGTAATTCTTTCATGATTGAAGAATTGAAGGACTTCTGGTTGCTTCCAAGTTTTGGTGATTACAAAAAAAGCTACTATAAATATTCATATGACAATTTTTAACTCATTTGGGCAAATACCATTCAGTTTAAGTTTTTAACTCATTTGGATAAATACCATGGAATGTGGTTGCTGAGTCATACAGTAAGAGTATGTTTAGTTTTGTACGAAACTACCAAACTGTCTTTCAAAGTGGCTGTACCACATTAATGACTTTTTTATAAGAGAGATTATTGTGTGGTCTCTTTAAAAAGCAAAATAATACCTTCGTGAAATCTTACCAACTTCCCTATTAGAGATGCAAATCTGATTTTCTCTTCAGGTAGTAGAAGGCAACAATAAAGCAGGGAGGACAGGTAGAGGTGTTCTCTGCTCAAGACATCCCCAAACCTTTCTAGCACAAAACAAAGCTTTAATCATAAGTGGGAATTTCTGAAGGGAACTTAGTGTTTATGTCTGTTTTCATCTTAACCTCAGCTATTAATTAACATCCTACTGGCAAGTAAACTTTGAGACTGTGGCCTGAGGCAAATCTTGTATTTCCAAAACTTTGTGAACAGTATTGTTGGTAGTTTCTAAATACATATTCACAGAAAATAACAGCAGAGTGCTGTTATTATAGGATGCTGCATTGTAGGAAAGGTATTAATTTTCTTCTCCTAGATTTTCAATGAGGATGGATTTTAAATCCTTTTCCATCCTCTTAAAAAAAATCTCTACAAAGAGAAACAGATGGAGGCAGGGTCAAAATGGTGGTGTGTAAAGATGCAGAGTTAGCGTCTCCCTGCAACTAGGGTGCCTGCTGGCCACTGGTGGGGGACTCTGACACCCAAGGAGATGGGAGGAACCCCAAAGTGAACTGGCAGCTTGCGGGATCTTGGTTCACGATCCTGGGCTCGGGCTGAAGATCCTGTGGTGGGAGCTCTGAGTACAAACCACTGGACTAACAGAGAACCTCAGACCCCAGGGAATATCCATCAGAGTGAGGTCTCACGGAGTTCCTCATCTCAGCACAAAGACCCAGCTCTACCAATAGCCTACAAACCCCAGTGTTGGAAGCCTCAGGCCAAACAACCAGTAAGACAGGAACACAATCCCACTCGTTAAAAAAAAAAAAAAAGAGGGCTTCCCTGGTGGCGCAGTGGTTGAGAGGCTGCCTGCCGATTCAGGGGACACAGGTTCGTGCCCCGGTCGGGGAAGATCCCACATGCCGTGGAGCGGCTGGGCCCGTGAGCCATGGCTGCTGAGCCTGCGCGTCCGGAGCCTGTGCTCCGCAACGGGAGAGGCCACAACAGTGAGAGGCCCGCGTACCGCAAAAAAAAAAAAAAAAAAAAAGAGAGAGAGACGGCAAAAAATATGTCACAGATGAAGGAACAAGGTAAAAACTTACAAGACCAAATAAATGAAGAGGAAGTAGGCAATCTACCTGAACAAGAATTCAGAGTAATAATAGTAAAGATGATCCAGAATCTCAGAAATAGAATGGAGGCACAGACTGGGAAAATACAAGAAATGTTTAACAAAGATCTAGAAGAACAAACAAACAGAGATGAGCAACACAATAACTGAAATGGAAAATATACTACAAGGAATCAATAACAGAATAACTGAGGCAGAAGAACGAATAAGCGAGCTAGAAGACAAAATGGTGGAAATAACTGCCAAGGAACAGAATAAAGAGAAAAGAATTGAAGACAATCTCAGAGACTTCTGGGACAATACTAAACGCACCAACATTCGAATCATAGGGGTCCCAGAAGAAGAAGAGAAAAAGAAAGGGTCTGAGAAAATATATGAAGAGATTATAGTTGAAAACATCCCTAACATGGGAAAGGAGATATTCACCCAAGTCCAGGAAGCACAGAGAGTCCCATACAGGGTAAACCCTAGGAAAAACACAACAAGACACATATTAATCAAACTAACAAAAATTAAATTTAAAGAAAAAGTATTAAAAGCAGCAAGGAAAAACAAAAAATAACATACAAAGGAATCCCCATGAGGTTATCAGCTGATTTTCAACAGAAACTCTGCAGGCCAGAAAGGAGTGGCAGGATATACTTAAAGTGATGAAAGAGAAAAACCTACAACCAAGATTACTCTACCCAGAAAGGATCTCATTCAGATTCAATGAAGTCAAAAGCTTTTCAGACAAGCAAAAGCTAACAGAATTCAGTGCCACTAAACCAGCTTTACAACAAATGCTAAAGAAACTTCTCTAAGTGGGAAACACAAGAGAAGAAAAAGACCCACAAAAACAAACCCAAAACAATTAAGAAAATGGTAATAGGAACGTATATATCAATAATAACCTTGAATGTAAATGGGTTAAATGCCCCAACCAAAAGACACAGACTGACTGAATGGATACAAAAACAAGACCCGTATATATGCTGTCTACAAGAGACCCACTTCAGACCTAGGGACACATACAGACTGAAAGTGAAGGGATGGAAAAAGATATTCCATGCAAATGGAAATGCAAAGAAAGCTGGAGTAGCAATACTTGTATCAGATAAAATACTTTAAAATAAAGACTGTTACAAGAGATAAGGAGGGACACTGCACAACGATCAAAAGATCAATCCAAGAGGAAGATATAACAATTATAAATGTTTATGCACCCAGCATAGGAGCAACTCAATACATAAGGCAAATGCTAACAACTGTGAAAGGAGAAATCGACAGTAACACAATAAGAGTAGGGGACTTTGGCACCCCACTTACACCAATGGATAGATCATCCAAACAGAAAATAAATAAGGAAACACAAGCTTTAAATGACACCATAGATCAGATAGACCTAATTGATATTTATAGAACATTCCACCCAAAAGTGGCAGAATACACTTTCTTCTCAAGTGCACATGGAACATCCTCCAGGATAGATCACATCTTGGGTCACAAATCAAGCCTCGGAAAATTTAAGAAAATTGAAATTGTATCAAGCATCTTTTCCAACCACAACGTTATGAGACTGGAAATCAATTACAGGAAAAAAATGTAAAAAACACAAATACATGGAGGCTAAACAGTGTGCTACCAAATAACCAAGAGATCACTGATGAAATCAAAGAAGAAATCAAAAAATACATAGAAACAAATGACAATGAAAACATGACAACCCAAAACCTGTGGGACGCAGCAAAAGCGGTTCTAAGAGTGAAGTTTATAGCAATACAATCCCACCTCAAGAAACAAGAAAAATCTCAAATAAACAATCTAACCCTATACTTAAAACAACTAGAGAAAGAAGAACAAGAAAACCCAAAGTCTGTAGAAGGAAAGAAATCATAAATAAATAAATGAGCAGAAATAAATGAAATAGAAACAAAGAAAACAATAGCAAAGATGAATAAAACTAAAAGCTGCTTCCTTGAGAAGATAAACAAAATGGATAAACCCTTAGCCAGACTCATTAAGAAAAAAAGGGAGAAGACTCAAATCTATAAAATTAGAAATGAAAAAAGGGAAATCACAACTGACACTGCAGAAATACAAAGGATTATAAGAGACTACTACAAGCAACTATATGCCAATAAAATGAACAACCATAAAGAAATGGACAAATTCTTGGAAAGGTACAATTTTCCAAGACTGAAACAGGAAGAATTAGAAAATATAAACAGTCCTATCACAAGTAATGAAATTGAAACCATAATTAAAAGTGTTCCAACAAACAAAAGTCCAGGACCAGATGGCTTCACAGGTGAATTCTATCAAACATTTAGAGAAGGGCTAACCCCAATTCTTGTCAAACTCTTCCAAAAAATTTCAGAGGGAGAAACACTCTCAAATTCATTCTATGAAGGCACCATCACCCTGATACAAAAACCAGAAAAAGATATCACAAAAAAAGAAAATTATAGACCAATATCACTGATGAACATAGATGCAAATATCCTCAACAAAATACTAGCAAACAGAATCCAACAGCACATGAAAAGGATCATACACCATGATCAAGTGGGATTTATCCCAGGGATGAAAGAATTCTTCAATATACGCAAATCAATCAATGTGATACACCATATTAACAAACTGAAGATAAAAACCATATGATCATCTCAATAGGTGCAGAAAACGTTTTTGACAAAATTCAACACCCATTTATGATAAAAACTCTCCAGAAAATGGGCATAGAGAGAACCTACCTCAACATAATAAAGGTCATATATGACAAACCCACAGCAAGCATCATACTCAATGGCGAAAAACTGAAAGCATATCTACTAAGATCAGGAACAAGACGAGGATGTCCACTCTCGCCACTCTTGTTCAACATAGTTTTGGAAGTCCTAGCCACAGCAGTCAGAGAAGAAAAAGAAAGAAAAGGAATATGAATTGGAAAGGAAGAAGTAAGGCTGTCACTATTTGCCGAAGACATGATACTATACATAGAAAATCCTAAAGATGCCACCAGAAAACTACTAGAGCTAATCAATGAATTTGTTAAGGTTGCAGGATACAAAATTAATGCACAGAAATCTCTGACATTCCTATACACCACAATGAAAAATCAAAAAGACAAATTAAGGAAACACTCCCATTTACCATTGCAACAAAAAGAATAAAATACCTAGGAATAAACCTGCCTAAGGAGGCGAAAGACTCAGAAAACTATAAAACACTGATAAAAGAAATCAAAGATGACATAAACAGATGGAGAAATATACCATGTTCTTGGATTGGAAGAATCAATATTGTGAAAATGACGATACTATCCAAAGCAATCTACAGATTCAGTGCAATCCCTATCAAACTACCATGAAGCTCAATATCAAAAAAACAAACAACCCAGTTAAAAAATGGGCAGAAGACCTAAATAGACATATTTCACCAAGGAAGACATACAGTTGGCCAAAAGGCACATGAAAGGATGCTCCACATCACTAATTATTAGAGAAATAAAAATCGAAACTACAATGAGGTATATCACCTCACGCCGGTCAGAATGGTCATTATCAAAAAATCTAGAAACAATAAATGCTGGAAAGGGTGTGGTGAAAAGGGAACCCTCCCACACTGTTGGTGGAAATGTAAATTGATACAGCCACTATGGAGAACAGTATGGAGGTTCCTTAAAAAACTAAAAATAGAACTACCATGTGACCCAGCAATCCCACTACTGGGCATATACCCTGAGAAAACCATAATTCAAAAAGAGACACGTACCACAATGTTCATTGCAGCACTATTTACAATAGCCAGGACATAGAAGCAACCTAAGTGTCCATCGACAGATGAATGAATAAAGAAGATGTGGCACATATATACAATGGAATATTTCTCGGCCATAAAAAGAAATGAAATTGAGTTATTTGTAGTGAGGTGGATGGATCTAGAGTCTGTCACACAGAGTGAAGGAAGTCAGAAAGAGAAAAACAAATACCGTATTCTAACACATATCTATGGAATCTAAAAAAAAAAACGTACTGATGAACTTAGTTGCGGAGCAGGAATAAAGATGTAGACATAGAGAACGGACTTGAGGACACGGGGTAGGAGGGGGAAACTGGGGCGAAGTGAGAGTAGCATCGACATATATACACTACCGAATGTAAAATAGTTGGCTGGTGGGAAGCAGCAGCGTAGCACAGGGAGATGCTCGGTGCTTTGTGATGACCTAGAGTGGTGGGATATGAAGGCTGGGAGGGAGGCTCAAGAGGGAGGGGATATGGGGACATGTGTATGCATATGGCTGGTTCTGTTTGATGTGCAACAGAAACTAACACAGTATTGTGAAGCAATTATACTCCAATAAAGAGCTATTGAAAAAAAAAAAGAGAGAGAAACAGATGGTCTACCCCACCCAGCACATCTGTTTTACTGATTACTCTTAGACAAAGCTTCCAACACAAAAAACTCATGCCGATTTACTAAAAATACTGCATAATTATAATATGCATGTTCCTCTACAAAGTGTAAAGGAACTGAGGTGTCTTCTAGTTTTATTTTAAAATACCATTGTCATCAATAAAAGATTTTACTTCAAAACTGAGGAGAGATCAACTGCTTTTTCTTCAAACTATAAAAGTAAAGCATGTTCAGTGTAATAATTTTAAGAATGTGGAAAAATATTAAGAATGTGATAAAAACCACCCCAGATTTCAACACCTAGAAATAATCACTATTAATATTTTGGGTAACATACTTCCAGGTGTCTTTCAACATATAGGCTTATAAAGTAAGGATAATATTATATAAGTTGTTCAGTAATCTGTTTTTTAAAATCTGTGTTATGTTCTATACTTCTTTCCATGGTAAATACAGACATAATTAATCATCATCATTTTATGGTTGCATAGTATTCCATTGCATGTTTATATTATAATTTATTTTATAAATCTCTTATTGATTAACAGTTAGCTTATTCTAATTTCTTAGTTTTATATGCAAATGTTATATACCTATGAAATATTTTTTAGGATTTATTTTATTATCTTCTTCAGATAAATTACTAGCAGTGTAATTATCACGTTAAACTTGTATAGTGTATTGAGGTTGCTATATTTTGCCAAACTGCCCTCCAAAAGATTTGTACCAGCCTAACTCTTACCAACATGAAAGAGTTGGCATTTTCTCAACAACTCACCAACCATGGGCATTTGATAGGTTAATAAAGTACTTATAGGTGAAAAATTATATTTCAGTGATATGCCTACTTACATTTATTTAAATTTGAAGTGAAGCATATTTTCATTTTCCTGTTGACCATTTGTTTTAATTTTGTCCTTTGCCCATATTTCTATTAGATAATGTTTTTCTAATTGAATGAATATCTCACTCTATATTAAACTAAGCAAAATGAGTTTATTGAATTTTTAAAGGAGCTGCTTTTCTTACATTTCAGTTTGGAAGCCTCAAATTTTATATTTTATCTCTAACTGTACAGGCAAATTACTAAAATTCTGCTAAGAAAAAAAATGCATATTGCTAGGACAAAATGATTCAAAAGGCTTTCTTTTCTACTCTCAAAAGAGAGTTCAAATGACAGTTGTAAAAAAGTAATTTCTGATAGTCACTTTCTGACAAATTCAGTTATTCACTAGCAGTGAAAATCAAGGCAAACCAAAGAACACAAAACTAATTTATGTATGTATATACACCACTTTCAGTGTATGGTCCCTGTGAATTCTTTTTTGCACTCTAAAATGATAGCATGTAATGTCTACTCTCTGTATCACTTACAGAAAAGAACTGGAACTGAAGAAGTAAATTAGCACCAGAGCATGCTCCCTTTGTGAAAATCACAGAGCCACCTGTGTCCCCAGTTATGCTTAATTAGTTAGTCCACGTCACCCCCAGGAGAGCAATCCACCCTAAATTAATGCTTCTACATTGTTTCCTGAGGAACATGGTAAATTCAGACATCTACTCAACTAAGTCTCCAGGTTCCACATTATTCCAGGGGCCCTAAAGAATGTGATGTACAGGCAGATGAAAGCTTTTCTTATTCTCTCTGAGCCTAGAAAATAAGTAGGTGCCACCCTCTGAGGTCTCTAGAGAAGAGTCAAAAAACAGAGAGCAGAAGTACATCATATGTGGGTTTGTTGCCACTGGATGGATTTTTTGGTTAGTTTTTCAACCTATCAAGAATGTACTACAATATATGCAGATTTCCTGTCTGTATAGAAGAATTGAGTAGAGATTTAGGCTTATATTCTGGGTTAGGAAACAGATCTACAACAAAATTTCTTAGCCTTTATAAACTGTAAAAGAACACACCTCATGGAGACAGGAAGCATCTTATTTAACCTGGCTCTGTTTTTCATCCCTTTCCAGTAGAAAACATGAGCTGTTTACTCAATGCATATGCATAGGATTATTCTGCTCTTGAAAAGCATAGGATCATTCATCCTGGTCAAGCCACAAGTAATACAAAATTAAAGATGAAACTGTGAATTTCTTCTTTCTTTAATTGTCTTTTAGAGAAAGGATGTGTGGAGGAGGTGTCAAACGTTTGTATAAAATCAGAAAAAAGAAGTGATTTTTGTGTTTGTGTAAAAGCCTGTCTTATTCATATGTTCACTCTTGGTTTTATGAGAATATCTTATTTCCCAGTTAGATTGCAAACTCCTTTTGGGCAGCGACTTTATCTCATAATTGTCTTGTATTCTCTCACAGCATATACAATGAGTATTTGCTTATAGATTGCTTTACAAGGCTTTGGGAAAATGAGCTAAACATTTTTACAGTTATGTGACAGAAATTATTCATAATAAAATAGTATCTTGAAGAAGATATTATAAACTCTATTAAAGAATTCTGCAAGACAGGTTGTATCTCAAAATAATTTAAAAAGACATATTTAATAGTTTCGTAGACTATAGTGAATCTCTACTGAAAATAGGCCATTATACATTCTTTGTGTATGTGTGTGTCTGCATGTATTCCCTACCATGGTGTAAAATCAATTTTAATCCCAGACGTGATAAATAATTAAGGATAGAAACATAGCATTTTATAAGTTTGATTCCTAGGTTAAAATACATGATTGAAAACCTTTATTTTTCCTGCAAAAATAGCAATCAAATCGAAAACTGACTATCAGCTATTTGTTCTTCTGTAAAAGGCTGCCATTAGATATATCTCTAAAGCCAAACTGGAATTTCAAGTTTCCTTAGCCTCTCTCTTTAACTACAACCCTTTATATTCAGAGGACCCAAGAGTTTATGTTCCTGAAATACACACCCACACACCTACACTCGCTTCTAGATAACAGGTGATTAAATGACATTTTACTGCATGCGTTTTTCAAACAGTAGTGTTTCATTTAGATGCTTATATAAATCAGTCATAATCTGAAGTTTTCATAATTATTTGCATTAATGTCAGGATCCTATATGGACAATTAATAATGGGTAAAGATGTGGAATGCTCTGTTAAATACATAATAATTTTTAAAATAGTTTAATACATTTTTATGCTGTAATTATTTTCAATAAATGTCTTCATTGGCCTACATAATAAATTGAGTTAATTTTGCATAAAATATGTCGACTAGATTTGAACACCAACATTCTAAAATAAAAATAATAGACTATGATTCTTATAACTAGTACAGTATAAAATGAGCATTTCCAAACATAAGTTTTGGTGGTCAGGATTTTTTTTTTTAATAGGAATCTACAAGGCACACAGGAAAAAAAAGAGGTAGTAATAATCAGTGATTTGTATGATCTGCTTTTGCCCAAACAGTCCTTTCTCTGTCAATTAAACAAACAGATTCCATGTTTCTGTTATCTTAGAATAATTATAATGATATTAGTTTTTACTAGGCACTTATGTACCAGGTGCTATGCTAGCTCATTGAATCCTTAAAATAACACTACAAAGTAGGTATTACTATAACTACCTTACAGGTGAAGAAACCGAGGCTTAGGAAGGTTAAATAACTTGGCCAAGGTCACAGAGCTGGTGAATGGGACACCTGAGATTCAAATCTAGTTGCTCTAGCTTCATAGCCTCTGCCCTTAGCTCTTATTTATTACTTCAGAAAATACTTCTTGGGCATATACTATGTGTCAGGCACTCTACCATATACTGAGGATAAAGTAGTCAACTAGAAAATTCCTGATCTCAATGGGGCTTAGCAGGAGAGACAAACAACAAAAAATTTAAAAGACGAATGACTAAAAGAATTACATTTGTGTGAAGTGCTGTAGCACAGGTATATATCTCCTGGGAATGAGGCATTGCTGAGTTAGATGGTTCTCCCTAACATAACTGGGACATCTAGTTTATGCAGTAGCAACTCTTTGATATTCTGCTGTCCTGCACTGTCTCCATTCTCAAGGAGGTTGAAGTAACAATACAGAAGAGCCTTTAATGTGTATTACTCACAAGTCTATCAGTGGCACTATCTCTTCAACCATAAGGGAAATTAGAGGAATATATGCCTGGATGGATGATCCACATTTTATATCGGAAGTTTGCTGTCAGCCTCAGGAGTCACGCCACCCCTCAAAGTGGCCAGAGTGGGTCTCAGATCCACCTGGTAGACTGGGTCAGTCTTTTTAAATTGTACACCAGGACAGATGGCTATCGCTTGATGGAGACAACCCAATTACTATCCCATTTATGGCTTATTTTATGATTTTATGGAGGCCTCATTTTGGAATAAGTTCCAGTTGCATCTTGTGGCACTTCTAAGAACACTGTCAGACAGACTCATGTCTCCGTTTTTACCTGAGACTCTTTCCTCACTTGCAGTACACACCTCATGACATACCAATACACAGGATTGCTTTTAATCACTTGACTTGAACGGATCCCTTATATATGTATTACTGGAAGTCTTCTTATACACAAGTTTCATTAGTAGCCTTAAAAATACCCATTACTACCCAAGGAAGCTAATCCAAATGGTCTCCACAGGAGCTCTAGACCTTAGTACCTTTATGATATTTCAGGAAACAAGTCAAAGCAGTTGTACACAATTCATCTCTTGAATTTTGTACCACTAGGAAGGTGTATTAATTTGCTAGGGCAGTCCTAGCAAAGTAGCACAGTCTGGGTATGACAGAAGTTTGTTTCCTTACAGTTCTGGTGGCTAGAAATCTGAGATCAAGGTGTCAGTACAGTTTGTTTCTTCTGAGGCCTCTTTCCTGGCTTGTTGCTGGCTGTCATGCCTCTGGGTCTTCACGTGGTTTTCTGTGTGTGCGTGTGTATGTGTCCCAATTTTCTCTTCTTATAAAGACACCAGTTATGTTGGATTAGGGCCCACCCCTAATGACCTCATGTTAACTTAATTACCTCTTTAAAGGCCCTATCTCCAAATATAGTCACATTCTGAGGTACTGGGAATTAGGACTTCAACATGTGAACCTGGAGGGGGAGTGGGGCACAATAGAGCCCATGACAGGAGAGTTTACAAGAAATGAGAGTGAACCCAGTCCAGTCTACCATTCACTTACAGAGTATAGGGGTTTATGGTAACTCCTCAACTCCTAATAGCTCCTAAGTATGGCCTAAGAGCAACACTGGGATCCTCTCCCTACCGCTTTACAGAGGGCAGCTTCCTCTAGCACAGTGCTTGCTAGAGAGGCGTGTACACTACTGGACAGGAAGCTAGGTGGTATAAATAACATTGAATCACTTTGTGAAAGTGATTTCATTCCCTTGCAGTTCTTCTGAAGGAGTCCATGGGCAGTCTGGGTTTGTTGGTCATGTTTTTAACACTTGCTAATTCCTCCCTACCCACTCCCCACCTTCCTTTCCCTACACAAACAGAAATCAGGCCTCAGGCTCAAGAGCCTTTGGCAAGCATCAGTATCTAGCCCTAACTAAATACTGTTTTTGTTGCATATTTGTTTTCAGTGAATTCATGAGGTCACCCACCATTGCATTTGTGGCAAGTGATTCTGTTTTCCATTTAAAATCATGATGTGTGTTTTATCTAACATAAAGTATTTAAGTTAAAAAAGTGAGTCAGTTCAAAGAAAAATATTAATGATAGCACAGGTGGTAGGCAGACATGAAAAAACCATGAAGGTGGTCTACAAGAAAACTAAAGTCTTAGAAATGTGACTCTAACATGTAAGATAAACAGAGATATTGGTCTTACTGACTCTTGAGTTGTTCACTAAGGGACATTCCTTAGAAAAATGGTACTTCCAACTCCACCCTGAGCCTCCACTGCCAGTCAACTCTTGCTGCCAGGGGCCTGGTCCACTTTCCAAAGTGACATGACTTCTCCACCAGAACCCAAGAGGAGACAGGGTAGGACAGAGCTACCTACCTCTTTTTGTCTCCTAGAAACTCCTCCATATCTAGCATCTAATCAGTCTCTACCCACAGGACCGAGGTTCACTCTCTGGATCCTTTCCCTTTTACTTTAGTTCCAAACTTGATATAAAGCCCTCACCTCAATTAACGAGCAGCTAATAACAGAAGTTTAGTGCAGACACATGTAGACAAAGTATTTTTGACTTGGATCTGAAAACTTCCAGGAAATTCCAGTACATATCTGATTCATAATTCTTTCCCATGCTTGTTTCCTCTGTCACACTTTTGTTTTACAGTTTGGAGTTTCATTCCTAGCTTTCCATCTGGATTTCTGGTTTAATACTAACTTTAAGACTCAGGTAGTTCATATAGGAGGCTAGGCTTATGTTTGTGTTGGACATTCTAGCTTTGTAAACATTTGTAAAATGTTTTATTTGCAAGACTAAACTATCTGCCCACTAGAGACTGCTTAAATGATCTATCGTGTAGCTATATGATGGTTTTAGAAGAATTATTAATACATGGGGGAAGTGTTCATGGTATAATAAACAAAGAAAGCAGGTTACAAAAACAGCATTTCTGGTAAAGTACTACTTTTTAAAAGCATTATATATACATATTACAATTTATTCATCTATAATTGGAAGACTATGCTGTAATGTTATCAATGGTTCTTTAGCTAGAGAGATTATGAGGATTTAAAATTTTGTTCTTTATATGCTTCTATATGTTCTTACTTTTTTTTGGACTATACTTTTTTTTTGCAATTTTTAAAATTGAGGAATAGTTGATGTACAATATTATGCAAGTTTTAGGTGTATAACACAGTGATTCACAATTTTTAAAGGTTATACTCCATTTATAGTTATTATAAAATATCAGCTATGTTCCCCATGTTATACAATCTATCCCTGTAGCTTATTTATTTTGTACACAGTAGTTTGTACCTCTTAATACCCTACCCCTCTCTTGCCCCTCCCTTCTTCCCTCTCCCCACTGGTAACCACTAGTTTGTTCTCTGAATCTGTGAGTCTGTTTCTTTTTTTTTTTATATTCACTGGTTTTATTTTTTTTATTCCACATCTAAGTAACATCATACAGTATTTGTCTTTCTCTGTCTGACTTATTTCACTTAGCTTAATACCCTCCAAGTCTATCCTTGTTGTAGCAACTAGCAAAATTTCATTCTATTTTATGGCTGAGTAGTATTCCATAGTGTGTGTGTGTATATCTATATCTATATCTATATTTATATAGAGATGTAGGTATATATCTCATATTCTTTATCCATTCATCTGTTGATGAACAGTTGGCAATTGTAAATAATGCTGCTATAAACATTGGGGTACAAGTATCTTTTCAAATTAGTGTTTTCATTTTTTTCAGATATATACCCAGGAGTGGGATTGCTGGGTATTATGGTAGTTCTATTTTTAGTTTTTTGAGAAACCTCCATAATGTTTTCCACAGTGGCTGCACCAATTTCCATCCCTACCAACAGTCTTTGAAGTTTATATGTTCTCAATTTTCTGCATTGAATTTTTTTTTTTTTTTTTGCAGTACGCGGGCCTCTCACTGTTGTGGCCTCTCCTGTTGCGGAGCACAGGCTCCGGACACGCAGGCTCAGCGGGCATGGCTCACGGGCCTACCCGCTCCATGGCATATGGGATCTTTCCAGACCGGGGCGTGAACCCATGTCCCCTGCATCGGCAGGCGGACTCTCAACCACTGCGCCACCAGGGAAGCCCTGCATTGAATTTTTATTTTGTTTAAAATTAGAAAAAGAAATCATTAGATTTTAAATTAGCTCACGTAAAAAGAAATTCTCCTATTCAAATGTTTCCAAGATGAAGTCTATACAATGTAAAAAGGTGACCACTGCTGGTCAGGGCTTTTTGAGAAATTATTTTTGCCTTTTTTTTTTTGAGAAAGGGCTGACAATGCTACAGTTACTCCTGAACCATCCTCTACCAAAGAGACACAGTCTTAGGTGAGATACAGGGTCAACAAAACAAAACAAGTTAGGCTGCTCTCCTTATCACTAGGTTAGGTGAAATCTGGTTTTTTGCCTTTTTTTTTTTGAAGAGATATTTTTAAAAACCCAGTAATAGCCTTTATCACAGGATTTCTGAAACCAAAACAGCAAGTGAAAAGAGGCTGACATCAGGATGAAATATGAATAACCAGCTACATTATTTTATTCCTTTACAACCATTTATTTTGGCCCCTCACATTAAAAAGTTTTTTCTACAGCCATAGTTCTCAATAATTTTAAAGTCTTCATCCATCAGATCCAACAAGTCTCCCAACAGTAACTAATTTTCAGTGGGACAAGGAAGAGAGCCTCATACAGGTGCAAATCAGAATAGGGAGGGGAATTTAACTTCAATAAAAATGGTTTTAGATGCTTGTAATATCCCCCTACTTGGATGATTACTGCCTTATATTGTTTTGTTGCCTTTAACTGAATATTTAGTTCAACATCACAGGCAATTACCTATTTAAAAAAAAGCTTTATTCTGCCAAACATTGTTAGTGCTCCTCCATTCTCCATTCTCCCTTCCTAACTGTATCCTATCTTGCTGTTCTGTCTCTGCAAACCATGTGCTTCAGAGAAAGGTGACTTCATCTCCAGCCTCCGGACTAGACCTGGCTGGTTTAAAGCTAATCTCAAACTCTTGCAACAATGTCTGGTTTAGGAATAGGGTATAGACAAGTCAACTGTGGCATTCCCCTGGCCATAGGATTGTTCAGAAATGAGCCCGAGGGAGAGTGTGAGTCCATGAGATTCCAGCTGCTTAAAAAGGAATGTCCTTACTGTTAGGAGAAAGCCCCCGCAAAAAGATGCTGTTTCTCTGGAAATCATTCTGTGCTGTTACAGTCTCTCCCCAGTGAGGGATACTGACCTGAGGATGAAATAACTCAAAATGAAGAGCACAGGCGATGGACTTGTAGGGATTGCACGAACCCTGAAGCTCTCCCTACTTCTAAAGTACCAAGTACAAACATTTCCTTATGCTATAAACCAGTTGGGGTCAAGTTTTCCACTTCTTGAAGCTAAAAGCATACTGATACTTATACAACATATGGAATATTGAAGAATTCCTCAACATATTGTTTTATAATTTTAGTGTGAACTGTTTCACGTCATAGGCTGGAATAATAGGGAAAGAGAAGCTGCTTGAATCTCTGTAATTATCGATTTAAGTTAATCACTTTAAATAGCATCTGAAATATTAATTCTAAAAGTTTCCATTAAATACAACATAATAATATGGCTGGTTATAAGAGACGAGGGCTTTTAGCAATCACAAAATGCCAAAGATCTTAAAGCAAATCTCAGTAATAGGATTTGTGCTTAAACTATGTTTTACCTACAATGTCCTTGAGATCTAATCTTAAAATATCAATGCTGATAAGAAGTGATTAAGATACATCTCTTCCTGAATAATTTATGTACCACATCATCAAGTTGAAGAATTACATTGAAGAGGGAGTTCAATAACTATTTATAGTATTACAAAAATAATCCTTATGTTTTTATTTTATTTTTTATTTTTTTTTAATCCTTATGTTTTTAAAAAGTGGTCTCTTTTCAGATAATTCATTCATTCCTTTAACTTTATTGAAATATTTAAAAATAACATCAAAAATACAAAAATAGAAGCAAGTGACCTTTAGAAATGAACTTAACTTTTTCCTTCTTTGGTGAAATTTTGTGTTTTGTTCCATAGCTTGGATGTCTAGGAAATCAGTATCTTTAAGGGTATGAGGAGAGGGGGAGGTGATAAAAAACAGATGGAAGGTAATCCACATGATTGTTTTCTAGCAGAAATGTAACTGCATTGAAAATATATGCTTTTGAAGATTACTTAGGTGCCAAAATAATTGTGGAAAACTTGTGCTGTATTTTGATAGAAAATCTTCTGCCCTTCAAAGATGCTTATTTTGGGGTTTCTACGTTCTCTCCATTAAACTCAGCAGTATTTATTCTGCAGACTACAGATCCATAGGCTCTCTGGCATCCATCCTCCATTATTTACTTACACTTAATCTGTTGGATTCATAATTCCTACATATTATAATACCATGTGGCCACAGAGGAAATAAAATATTCAAGCTAGCTAAATACTGATCATCTAGATTTAAATTGATTTCTATTTTGCTGATATAAGAAAGTAGAAAAAAGATAGAGCTTCATCAAAAGAGAAAGTTCTCAAATTAAGGGAAATGTATTAAATTAACTCTCTTCTTCTTTTGTGTTTGGTGGTTCATGTATGAGATTTTAGAATGGAAAGCAGTATCTGATAAGGTACAAACAACTAATATAAGCAGATTTGTTGGTTCTGTTTCCAAAAACCTGTAACATTTTAATCCAATGAGATTTTGTTTTGGGGGGAGGACTTGTAAACAAAATGTCCCAATGAGTGAAATTTTGACCAAAGTAAATAACGTATCTGGATGTTATTATCTTTGAATATAATCATGGATGATTTGAGGGGAGGGACAGAAAAAAAATGTATGGAATAATTGCTTCATTACCAGCTATCAGATTAAATTGTTTGATTTAAATGAATGTGAAGGTAATGAATACAAGGAACTGCTATGAAGTTCCACCTTTTCTTATCAAAATGATAACATTAGGCACCCATACTCATGAGAACCAGGCTGGGTAGGGAGAAAGCTAATTGATCTAGGCAGAAACCCTTCAGGGGAAAGGACAAGAAGAAAAGAAACCTGGCCACCTGTGTAAGATGAGCACTCCCTAAGCTCTACTCTGAGAAGTGGTAAGTTAACCATTTGGATGGGCTGATAATTGGGTCCGTTGCAATGCATTTGTTATACCATTTAATACTTTTTAAATGGGAACAAATTCAAGCCCTGGAATCTCTGCTCCGTTTTCCTAAAACTTAGAAGCTTACTTTAATTAAAAAAAAAATCACCAGTGAACTTGACTGAACATAGATATATGATAAATTTATTCAATTCCTCTGATTAAGTTCAGAGGTAAATTTTCCAAGATAGACGGCAATGTGAGTTTGGGTATTTGAAATTTGAAGAAACTCCTGGGAATCTTATGGTTCTATTTTGGTCAAGGTAAGAAACAAAAGAAAGTCCTTGAAAACTTCTGATTGCTACATTAAAAAAATTGAAGTATAAAAGTTTGACAAAAGTAAGCTACTAGCTAAATATAACAAAATAATATTATAGCATTTTATTTGGAAGAAATGAATATTCCAAGAAAATGTTTAACATTTTGATAAATTTATTTTATAATAGAGGATATTAGTCAAATAGGTCATGTCACGTTAGGTTTAGAGTCCATCTACTGGCTAAAATCCTTGTACTTTTGTCCATTCATTCAACAAATATTTATTAAATGCCTACTGTGTGCCAAGCACTATTCTAGACCCTGGGGATAGAAAGTAGAACAAACAAGATCCTGTCTCATGGAACTTAGATTGTACTTCATTGGCATGTGTTCTACTAATATAATGACTTGTTAATTTAAACAAGGATTTGGGATGTTGTTAATTTAAACAAGGATTTGGGATGTGCTGTATCAAAACAGTGTTAACATTCCCGACAAGAAAATAATAGCAAACAAGTAGTAAAATATCTTTTTAACTTCTCCCTGTTAAAAAGACATCATTTTGGCATGTACAAATTCCTTGATAGAGATGACAGAAGCCAGTTTGTTAATAAACACTGCTGGATGGTGGCCAAAACTATAATATTCCATATCTTGATACAATGCAAATGTTGTTTAACTAAGAATTATTAGAACTGGTTGATAAACACTTTTTAAAATGTATTTCGAAAATACGTCTCATTGTGTCTATAACTATTGGTTTAAATTCTGCAGAAGTCTAGATTTTAAAATAGTTCGTTTTTCTTATTTTAAGTATCCTTCTCACTCCCTAATGGAGTAATCCTCTTTCCTTGTCAGGCTTCTTGAGAACACTAATGAAACATAGAATTTAATATTATATCTTTTTTTCCTTTTCTTCAAATTTTCCTTTCTCCTCTTAACACGTGTAGAATAATCACTTTCTCAAGGGTAGCTCACTCACTCTCATCCTTGACGTCCTTGACGTCATCTCTTTATTGTCATCTTAGCCTTTGAGCCTTTCCCAAAGCACCACTGTAGGTCTTTCTTCTCTCCTGTAGTCCAATAAATCATTTCTTTTCATATTGTTAAAAAGTTGCTGAAACTAAATGGATTACACAGTGTTTTTAATGTATCAGAGAATGGTTGGTGCAATCTGATCAAGAAAATTTCACAGCTACACTTCTTGAGCTGCACCGAATTATGTATTCACCTCTGTCCTCTGTACACGTACAAATTACATCTCTATTACTCTCTATAACTGATGCAGATATAATTCTATGATTGTTGTAAATTTGGCTTGTTTACTCAATAAGAGTCTATTGAGCCTCTACTACACATTTACTCAGCACTCTTCCAGGCAATAACAATAGGACAATGAACAAAATAGACATGTTTTCTAACTTACTGGAATTTACATTTACTGATATTTGGAAGATGGTATATTTCTGGTTAACGTTAGGATAAGCCACTCAACGTTAATGTTGCAGTTTTTAGCCAAAATTTTTTTTTAAATCACTGCTTTTTACTTTTTAGTCAGCTCTCATCTGGGACATTAATTATTTTTATGATAAAAAACCAATTCACAGTTGTGAAAATTAACAAAGTGCACTAATATTCCGTTATCCCACTCAACTATCCTAAGAGTACCCCTCAGCTGAAAATGTCCAACCATTTAAATCTGGCGTAACTAGAATATCAAAGTCAACCTTCCTAAGGACTTCATTCACTGTATTGAAATAACAATGATTTCAACATATAATTAGGATGACTTTCATCTTCTCTAACCCCACGGAGTGTCATGTGGAAGTAGGATATTACTTCCCCTTGGACATTGTATTTCCTCCTTTCACTATTGCAAGCAACTTTAAAGATGAATCTAGCTCAAGAGTGTAAGTGAGGGGCTTTTCAAAGGGTCCACTAAATTACCCACTAACTGGAGAGGAGGGTTAACATGGATGGAGTCTGGGTTAGTCGAAGGCTGACCGTGTAGTCCAAAGCAAACTTCTTTGAAGTGTTATGTTCTATCTTTAAAAATCATGCAAAACGTTCATTGTATCCATATAGTTTCATGCTTGTTTTAATATAAAAAACATGTTTTCATTTCTCACCACTGATTAACATTGTTGCCCCACAATGTGATATAGAAATTTCTACCCCAGAGCTCTGGCACAGTTCCATGTTCTCAGGTCATATGTGTACCCCAGTTTGAGAATCACTAGGGTACCTTAACAGAAGCACTCAGCGGACCTGACCTCTGATTGTTATCAAATTGTTCAAGTTATCCAACTTCAGATTTTCGTATCTGTTGAAAAGTGGTAAAAACCCTGCTTTATTCTCCATAATGTTGCTGGAAAGATCAGAAGAGTCAATAGAATATTATTATTATCATCATCACCATCATCATCATCAAATGACTGGTTTGTTCAACAATCAGAACTTAGGTCAGGGTACAAATATGAAATGGTTCCTTTTTTCTGCAGTTACTGCTTTCAACTATGCAGCATTGAGTTTCCTTCTCCCATCCCTTTATGACAGCTTAGTCAGACCCCACAGCTTTCTGATCACTTTCAGCTATTAAAATATCAGTTCAGTCCAATTTATTTCCAGTTGAAAATTTTACCTCACATCTGTTTGAAATCTCATCTCCTCCCGCCCTCCCTGTTTCAGTGAAGTTTCCATTTAAGTAATTTAGATTGGGAAAGGAATGGGATCAACTGTTCTATTCCCTTTCCTCTCTTTCTTCCTCTCTTTTCTTTCTCCAAAGAATTGGGATCAAAGATGCAAGTATCCCTAACTCAGCAGATACAGGTGTTATCCTCCCTTCTCTGTTGCTCTTTCTTGGTTCAAGACCCATCTATCCCTGATGCCCTCTGAGTGGCTCCCGGCTCAATGCTGAATTTCTCCTGGGACACATGTGTGAGTTCTTGTTATGCTTACTAGAACCTGCTTGGAAAAGTACACATTTATGCAAATAAAAAGTATTATGTTGGCAGCAGGAACACATATAAAAATTCGGGAAGTATAGTATTGTGATTTATGCAAAATCGCATGGGATAACAGTGTTGTTGTACCGCTCATGAAATGGTGTGATGCAGCTTGCTATAGCTGCTGATTAGCAGAGCTGCTTGTGCTACGGCTTAGGGATGTGGGTGAGAAGTTAAGGGAGGCTTCTGTCTTCTCTGAATCTAGGCCGTATGTTTAGAGACTTTCTCTTAATTTAAGAGGTGGGGCTGTAATTATTTCTATGTAATTTGTTGTGGTTGGTTCAGTCTAACACAGTGAGGTAGGGAATAGCGTTATACGCTTCAGGTGTACTTGTAACATCAGCATTAAATAGAACTCTTGTGCCAGGGATATCTTTTAGCACAGAAGACTCTGTTACCATTTAGTGGGGTCAGACTTCTATGGGCCCAACACTCACCCAGAAGCCTGGGGAATTTCTCCACTAGACAGCTGAGTAGACTGGCACCAGCTCTTCCACCAGTATTGGTTTCAGTTTTTCAAAAGGGAGCATTTTAGAGAAAAACAAACAAAAAAAAAACACATCAGACATTACATAATAGGTGAAGCAAAGTCCCACAATGTCACATAATGTTTCTCAATGTCAATGTTACTGTGGCGGGTCTTTCATCCTAGCGTCTACCATCTGTTCTATCCTCTACCCCTAAAATGGACCCCTGAAAGTCTGCTGCCCCTAGTGTGTGGCCACTCTACTGACTGCATAGTCTTTGCAAAGCAAAACTGAGCAGCATTTTCTATTGGCCTGCAGCCCTTTCCACAGTTCCAGGAGTGTCTGCAGCTCTTCTGTCTTGAGTAGGGTGCATTCTCCCACTCTCTACTCTACACCTTGCCTCAGAGAGAGCCACGGTGACAACATACCATAACAGGGTGGCTCAAAGCTCACCTCAGCCTAAAGTAACCCCATGAAGCTTACTCCACATAGGAGAGAGTGCCAGAAATGTTGCTTTTCTTTAGACTCTTAACTTCAATCCGAAGCTCCTTTCAACAGCAGAAATTCCATTTCAGTCATCATTGGAGCTCCCCTCATCCATGCACAAAATGTTGTGCAAAGGTGCTAAGGTTCTTACACCGAGTAAATATTGAGGAGGCCTTGAAAATTTTTGTCCTTGCTGGTCACTGCTCAGCTGTCTCTCATCCAAGCCCTTGAAGTCTAGTGAATTTGCTGATTCTATGTGAAATTAGGGGCGTAAGAACCTGTGCCAAGGATGATAAATTGGGGCCTAACTCCTCACTTCCCTCCCCATTTCCATCCCCTCCTGAGGGGTTTGCCAAGAAGTGGACTGTGGGTCCCCACCACGTTCCCCTTCACTCCTCTCCTTCCCAGCCGAAGGCAACCTCTTCTCCTTTCCTTACCACTCTCCGCAGTCGGTCAGGGACAGCTATTAAGACCACCTTCATGAATTTAGGTTGGGAGTGGGGGATGAGGTGTGGTGTTGGTAATTAACCTGTGGCTGGCAGAAGTTTTGGTTTGGTTCCTGCAGTGGGTTTTTTTTTTTTTTCTTTAAACTGAAATCAGTTACCAGCATTTAAAAATTGAATCGTTTCACGTAAATATCTATAATGCTAGCTTCTTATGGAAATTTGGAAAATCTGCCTATTACTGCATGACAATACCCAGCTGGGGCAGAGAAGGGCTGTCTCTGCTTCTGCTCAGGCCAGGCCCAGCCCACTGCACTAGCTAACAGCACCTGCCTGACATGAGGAGTATCTGACTTTGGAAGGTTCTGCTGTGGTCTTTCACAAAAGGCAAGGAGAGGGGCTGTATGGGGGGATATTACCCCAGAACATAAATATAGGCATAGGTGGGGGGATATAGAGGATCTGGTTATTTCTGAAGAACCAGAAAAGGAACAAATCACAAAATAATAGCAGAATAAATTATCCCTCCACATTCACAATAAAAATAGCTACCATATTCAGAGATTTCATCACATCCTAGGCCCTTAAAAGAGGCAATGCCATTTAATCCTCACAAAAACCATGTGAGGTGAGGACTACTAACTCTGTTTTACTGATGGGAAAACTGAGGTTCAGAGCAAAGTAATTTTGGCTAAGCCGCAAGGCTGATAGGTTGAGAAACTTGGAATGCAGGTGTGTATGACTCTTTACTATGAGGCTCCATTGTCTCCACTACCATAGATATTAGTGGTCCTTCTTTAAGGGATTAAAGGCACAGAAATTAATGACCAAGTTTAATGAGATCAGACCCTAGATTGGAAGTCACCTTGACACTAAGTGAGTACTAGTTATTAAGTCTATTCCTGCTCCCTCTTCTAGAAGGAGGCAATTTTCTAAGCATGCCTTGAAGGTCAGGGTGGCACCATGCTTTTACAAATAGCAGTTATTCAATAGATATGTTAGCTTTATTAGTCCTTGGAGCTTGCCTTAAATTTTACTAAGTGTGAAAGTGTGAGTATGTGGGGAGGGGACAAAAAGAGGCAAGGGGCTGAGGAAGGGGAACACAGCTCATGATCCCTCCTGTGGTGGCCACAGACGTGTTGATAAGAAATATAGAGACATACTACTAGGAAAGAGGTTTGTGGGAATATAAAATAGCTACAGAAAAAGAAAGGCTTGAAATGAGTCAAAATGCTTTGTTTGGTTCTGGGAAATCCCTAGAAATAGAAAGCTACCTAATATGATAAGCTTTTAGGTTGACAAACATGATTTCAGAATCAAGGATTTAATCAAACTTGTTAGTTTGAATTTGCATGTTTACAGTGTAATGAGTCTCACATTATGTAATAGACACAAATTTTATATCTTATTAGCACTTATGTATTTTGAAACAGTATTGATACTTTATAAACTTATAACAAAATTTCCTCTCATGAATTTAAGCTAAAATACAATGATTTATGCAAGAACTGAAGTTATTACTGCTAAATATCACATATGAGAGGAAATTAGATTGTAGAATAACAGATAAGGAGGCTTTAGATGCTGATAGAATTATAATTCCATTTCTAGGTGGGATAAATGAGAAATTTCATGTCATTAGTTTTATAGTTGTAAAAACAAAAAAACCATGCCAACTAAGTTGATGACTTTTCATTAGCTGTGATGAGGTGATTTTAGAAGTAATAGTGTTGTTTTGGAGGGAAAATCCAGAGAAAGAGAGCCATGTGAAAATTTTACCATGTGAAAAAGTTTCTTAGTTTATGTCGATGATTTGTCAGATTTTTTTCTCACCTGAGATTATTCTCTGGCATTCAGCGATGGTTTACAATCCAGGTTTTCAGCCCTGGTGGATATCCTAAAGCAAAACAATGAGGTATATTGATGGCAGTTCCTAGTTCTTTTACAGCTACTATTTAAGGTCTGAAATTGTTCATATAAAAAGGTAACAATTAAATGGCATTTACTACATTTAAGTTCTGAACTAAGGCATCATCTGTGCTACCACTGTGTAGCTGAAACTGAGGCTAAAACAGATAGTGACTTGCTTAAGGTAATCCAGCATGTAAATTGGCAGAAGTAGGTCCCAAACTCTGATCTCTTTCCACTGGAGACCTTTAGTCTCATGCTTTGACCTCCCTTTTTCTAGAGTTTAAGGCTAAGTAGTGTTTTACACCACTGATAACCTTGTATTTTGCTTGTTGTTGTTCATCTGTTTGCTAATATTCTTTGAGTATTGTCAATGTGGACATATTTATTAGACTGCTCAACAGAGGATATGTTAAATAACAACATTGGTATTGCATCAACAAAATTTTGACAGGGGTAAACTCTATAAAATTACGCGGCCAGTTTCCTCAATGAAGAGTTTCAAGGAAAAAAAAAAGTGGAGGCGAGTACCTACAGATTAAAAGTGGCAAGAGATAGATCAACCAAATACATTGTGTTTTGGAACTTGTCTGGGTCCTGATTTGAGCAAACCAACTGAAAAAAAATTATGAGACAATCAGGGAAATTTGAACAGTGTATATTTAATTGTATTAAGGAATTATTGTTAACTTTTAAGGTGTAATAATGCAATTGTGGTTGAGTATCTAATATTTTAAGATATTTTTAAAAATCTTTATCTTTTAGAGCTACATATTGAAAGAGATGAATTGATATGACCTTAGGGATTTCCTTCAAATCCCTGCTCCTCTGCAACAGATGAAGATGATTGGTCTTTAGTTGACAATTTCTGAAGCTGCGTTCTGAGTACCTGCTGGTTCATTATATTATTCTACCTACTTTTGAGTCTGTTTGACATTTTCTGCAAGGGAATGTATTGTTCAATGATGAACCCAAAGTAGATCACTACTTTGATATTATTTTGCATAATGCTTTCTATCAGGGAGGGCTCTGAAGGGGCCTGAAAGGATCTTAGAAGTAGTGTGGTCTCCACATCCTCCTTTTCTTTGGGGCACAAAGCGGAGGTTGGGGTTGAGTGGGGGTGAAGGAGTGGAAATTGTTCTCTCTTCCTCCTCCCTCCCACCTATCCCGCCCAAGATCGTTTCAAACTAGGTGGCCTCTGAAAGATTTCTAATGTTTTCTGAAATAAAGGCTGAAGTGTGTGGGGAAGAAGGGGTAGAAAGAGGAAGATGTCGGTTTACAGCTTTTAGATGCCTTCTTTATTCTGGTCTTGACTTTGCTCATTACTTTGTCGTCAGGGGGTAGAAGAACGTATACCTTTAATTCCCCGGCCCACGTGACAATGTTTTTGTTTTAGGGTAAATTTTACTGGACAGAAAATTCTCAGAGAGCTTACGTCACCGCCAACAGTTTACAGCAATTACCGTATTGACGCTACTTGTTTACAAAGCATGGAAACTTGAGCAGCCGCGCGAGGACAATTTTAGTTGATTTTAGAGTTCAAACTTAAATCATTATTTTTATGTGACTTAAATCTTAAGCAGTGTTGACAATGAGGGCCTGAACAGAGCTAGTTTTTTTTTTTTTTTTTTTTTGTAATCTCTATTGATATATTTCCCAGGCTGTGTCTAGGGCGTAAAGCAGAGAACAAATCCACTTTCGTTTCTGGAGAACTTCCGGAAGCGTTTACTGCAGTAGTGCGCCTGCGCAGTTGGTCTCCACCAAATTGCCCGCTTTCCTTCGTCCGGCTAGCAGGAGGCGCTGTGAGGTAATGGGTAGTCTTCTCCTCAGGCCTCTGGAACTTTGAGTAAAACGGTAGGAGGCGAAGCGGGCTGAGGGGCGTTCTATCCTCGACTGCCCTGGTCTCTATGACCCTTTGTCCTCCAGCCTCGCCCGGGCTGTGGGCCTGCGGGCCTGGTTGCTAGGTGGAAGCGGGGCGCGGCGGCGGCCGCGGCGGCTACCCGGGCGTTTAAAAAGCTGCTACGCAGGCGGCAAAAGGTCCTCAAGAGGCGGACTCGCGTCTCCCTGGAAACAGGCCGGGCCGGGTGGCCGAGTGGCTTTTGAGTCGGGGCCGGGTTGCGGGTGGACTGGCGGCCCGGGGCCGGGGAGCCGGGCGCGCTGCAGGCGGACCGCAGAGCGGGGTCCGGGTGTCCCGGGCCGCAGGCGGGTGGCGGGAGCCTCGGCGGGAGTCCAGCCGGCGGTCGCGGGCTGCCAGCCACTCAGCCGGGCTCCTTTTCCTCGCAGCAGACCCCGCCTGCGGGCCGCCGACCGCGACCATGGTCTCCAAGTCCGACCAACTGCTCATCGTCGTGTCCATCCTAGAAGGTGAGTGGCCCAGGACTTGGCGTTTGCGACTGCTGCTTCCTGAATTTTAACAGAGTAGTATGGGACCGAGGCTTTATTAACCTGAAAAACCCTGTCATCTTTGCTTGTGCCGTCCCCAGAGACTTCTTCAAAGTTGTACACAGTGAGGTCTATTGGCCAGTTGATTTAAAAATCCCGCAAGGGAGTGTGAGAGCTCTTAGGGATAGGTGATATTTAGCGTGACTAGCCGTAGACCCAGAGAATGTTGGAAAAACGATTTCCATCAGAGGCAGCACGTCGATGACGTATATTATGAGCCGAAAGTGTGCCTGGAAAGCACGTTCTGTTCAGCAATCTCCTGGTAGTACCATTGGTGAGAACTTTACTTTGACTCGAGTACACGTTTCCTGCATTTTCAGAAGTGTTGCGGTGGCTGTTCCCTTTACAGCTCTTGACGGGGGACGTAGAGGACTACAGTTGTCGAGAGGGTCTGTTACACATGCCTCGAAGTTTGGTTTGTTGAATGAGTGACAATTGTTTATTTGGAGACTCACTGAGTGTCAGGCACTGTGCTGGGAATGGAAGAGTAAAATAGTTCTGGTTCTAAAAGCTGAGGGAGTAGCATGGAGAACAATAATTCAAATAATTCATCATGATGTGGAAGAGAGAATGACCACCTCTGTCTGGGGAAGAGCTGGGAAAGGTTTCCCAGAGGAAGTGACATTTATTTGGGTCCTACAGGATGATTAGAAATTTGTCAGGCGCAAAGAAAGGAAGGAAGGGCATTCCAGGCAAAGGGAAGAGCCAGTGGCGTGTTTAAGGTATAGAAAAACAAGGCATGTTCTTTGATTGCTTGAGTTCAGTGTGGTTGGAGAGCAGGTTGCAGGAAAGTGGAGGGTATAGGAGTTGATAGGTAAATTGAGGATAGGTTTTGAATAACATGACGCGAAGACGTCATCTTGAGTGGTGAGAGGAATGGCTGGGGACCCCTGCCCTGCCGTGGGAGGTATCTTGTGGAGGCCTGGCACCATTTGGGTGGTGAGAGGAAAGAAAACATTACAAACCCAAATTTTGAGTTTTGGAAGAGAAGACTGACCAGAAGCTTTAGTGTTGGGGCAGATTTAACTGTTAGGTTACTGACTGTTTAAAGACATACGACTGAAATCCCATTGTAATTTGGTGAACATAAGCTTTTGGACTTGGAACTGTGCCCATGCTGTGAGGTAACAGTAATGTCAAGTGCTCTCTCCCTTCAAGGTTGTAGGGTTCTGTCTCCTTGGGGAGATCAAATTAATGTGCAGGACATATGTTGGGATGTAATATAAATAAAATAAAAATAAATGATACAGGCTGTAAATGCAGGTTTTGGAGGTGGGAGAGGGTGATGGCTGAAGTGCCTTGAGTGGTAGGTAAGCTTTAGATAAGCGAGGATAGAAGAAAGTCATTCCGGGAGATTGGACAACCCAGGCCACTGTGGGATTGAGCATGGTGGGTGGAACAGTGAAGAGGTCAGCAAGGTGACCAGACCCAAGGAAGGTGAATATTCAGGAATATTGTGGTAAGAAATAAGCTTGTACAGATAGAGTGAATAGGCCTTGGAGGACCTTGAAAGCCAAGGAATTTAGGTTTAATGTTCTAAAAAATAGGGAGCCAGTGTATATTCCTAAGTAGGAAAGAGTTTTTTTGCAAATGTACTTTAGTAGCAGCATGCAGGGAAGAGAACCTGGAGTCCGGAAGGTCAGTTAGGGGTTGCTACAAACATATCTAAAACTGGCCCACGGTCCACCAAACTGTTCCTCCTCTTGTGTTTGTATTTTCATTCATTGTAACCACGCTGTTGCATCAAGCCAAGACCCTGGGAGTCATCATCTTCCTGCGTTCCCTCTCCATCCCCAACTTATAAATGGTCACTGAGTGTTGATTTTATTTTTAAAATAATAGTACGTGCTTCACATAAACTTTTAAATGAATGAGTTTCCATTCTGGGTGTCTTGCTTTGGGCCGTCATTATCCACCTAATCTACTGTAGTAATCGTCTCAGTAATCTGTTTCATGAATGTTTTCTTTTCAGAAAACACTTAGTGTCCACCTTACTGTCTGGGGATAACCTTTCTGAAGTGCCAATCTAATTTTCTTAAAATCCTTCGGTGTGCTGAGGGGTAAGGTCTGTACTTAAGAGTGGCGTACATGGCCCTTTATGGTAGACCTGTTGCCTATCTTTTCAGCCTCATCTCCCCTCCTGCCATATGTTCATGTGTTCCCAGTCCTTCAACTATATTGAGCTGCTTGCAATTTCTTGACCACATTTCTAGAAATGCCCTTTATTCAAAATAAAATGATTGGGTTTCTACTATGAGCAAACTTTGGGCTATTTACTGGATTCCAAGGACGAAAATGACAGCGTTTCTGTTCTCAAGGTATTCATTGTCTTTGGGACGAGGCAGGGACCTGTTTGTTCTATTGCTTATCCTCTATTTTCAAGCTTATTGGAGGTTGTAGTTAGGATAGTCTGAAAATACAGGGTTTTTTGACATATATGAAATTCATTTGGGAAACTTAGTGATCTTTCAGAGCAGCTGAAAATGATGTCCAGCGAGAGGCCTCCAATTAGTGCTAATTGGGAGAGCCATGCCATGTGTGGTAAGACTCTTAATAGGGAGTTTCAAATGAGAATAGGTTGAAACTCACAGGTTTGCAATCAAGCTCTTTCTGGCCAGCTTAATTCCTTACTAAGTGGCTTGTAGCAGGGTGAGTAGCAGCAGGGATGTATTTACTTAACAGTGGTTAAAACTCCCCTAACTGAAATCCCGCTCACCGAAATCCCCCTCACCAGACCTGGAAACATGTTGGCTGTAAGACTCTTAGTGCTTCTTTCTTAGTTTTTTAACTTTTTGTTTTCAGTGTTTTAAGTTTGTCTCTTTCCACTAGACCCTCAATTCCTCAAGAACAAGTACTCTGTTTTACTCTTTGCATCCCATTTTCTGGCGTATACCCGACTTTGAATATGCCTTCAACAAACAGTAAAGGAATGAGGTCAGGCAGTACAAATGGACAGTAATGTGTAGATAGAATATTTTAATATTTCTTGATAATATACAACATTGTCCTTGAAAATAACATGAATGAATAAATGTGTTTATTTTCCTTTGGCTAATTTGTAAGGTATTCTTAACTGTGTTAGCAGGAAAATTAAGATGCAGGTAAATTTGTTTTTGCTAATTTATTTCTCAACTCTCCAGATGATTTAACTGTTCTATATTAAGTACTGGTATCGTAATATCTAAAATTGGTGTAATCACATTTTTAACTCTTTAATTCAAATGTTATTAAGATCATTGCTGCTCACAGTGTGAACCAAGGACAACACCAAGGACATCTCCTGGGATCTTGTTAGAAATGCAGACTCTCTGGCCCACCCCAGACCTACTGAACCAGAATCTACATTTTAACAGGGTTCCTGGGTAATTCATTGCACGTTAGTGTTAGAGAAGCACTAATTTATTAATTATAGCTTTCAATTTGATGAATGTTTTTTATGAATCATGAATTTGAGTGTATCTGTGAGTATGTGCTAGTGAGGTAGTTTATGGACTATACAAGTCAACCACTGTTAACATATGTCAGTTTTTAAAACACATGCTAAATGATCATATTTGATTTTTGTACACTTGTGGTTAACCTGTACAGTCTTTTTTTCTAGGTCGCCATTTCCCCAAACGTCCAAAACATATGCTTGTAGTAGAAGCAAAGTTTGATGGAGAACAGTTGGCTACTGATCCTGTGGACCATACTGACCAGCCAGAATTTGCTACTGAGTTAGCCTGGGAAATTGACAGGAAAGCACTTCATCAGCACAGGTGACTGTTATTTTCAACTTGTTTGGCTCTTTTTCAGTCTGTTATAAATAAATACATATATATCTCTAAGTAGATAATAGTAATATTTGTTGAGTGGTATTTTAATGTGTCAGGAAATTTGTAAGTACTTTGCAACAGTAATTCATTTAAACATCAGACTAACCCTATGAAGTAGGTATTATTTCTCCTGTATTACAGATGAGAAAACTGAGGCCTAGAGGTTAAGTAACTTGCCTTAAGTCAGTCAGCTGGACCGTGGTAGAGCCCAGCAGCCAGTTCAACTCCAGAGCTAAGCTTTTAACCCCTACACTTAGCTTAGCTTGCTTTTTTCTTTCTTTTTTTTGCTAATGTCTGAGAGAATAAATATTCTAGAAGTGCCATCATGATGCCTACCCACTATTAAATGTGGGTTGGAATTCACTGTAATTTTTTTTTTTTTTTTTTTTTTTTTTTTTGCGGTGCGCGGGCCTCTCACTGTTGTGGCCTCTTCCGTTGCGGAGCACAGGCTCCGGACGGGCAGGCTCAGCGGCCATGGCTCACGGGCCCAGCCGCTCCGTGGCATGTGGGATCCTCCCAGACCGGGGCACGAACCGGCGTCCCCTGCATCGGCAGGTGGACTCTCAACCAGTGCGCCACCAGGGAAGCCCCACTGTAATTTTTATTAATAAATTAATTGTATATTTT
The DNA here is from genome assembly GCF_949774975.1 of Lagenorhynchus albirostris. Classification (NCBI taxonomy): domain Eukaryota; kingdom Metazoa; phylum Chordata; class Mammalia; order Artiodactyla; family Delphinidae; genus Lagenorhynchus; species Lagenorhynchus albirostris. Next base: position 101,587,079 of record NC_083097.1, on the reverse strand, counting down.
ACCTGGCTTGCCAAGGATATATATATGTAGTAATTATATAAGGTATTCTTTCTAATTTTACACTTGATTTTAGACCTTTAAATACTTTATTGGTATATAAAACATATTTAAAGTTATAGCTTCTTATTATTTCATGAACTATTATGACCGGAGCAGGCAAGAACACTAATACTTTTATTTTAAAAAGAATTGAAAATATGGTTCCTCTGGGGAACATAGAATCTCTTTAATATTTGTTCTTTCTTAGTACTAAATGAAATAAAAGTACCAAGTTTAAAAAAAGCAAGGAGAAATTTAATTTCTTCTGTTGTTAGATTAGTCCATGGATTTATTTGAAAGGGTATCAAATTCCTAGAGGATATTAGAATTTTGTGTTTCATCTCAGTGACTTCTGTAATATCTGCTCAGACAGAGACTTGATATATTAGTGCCTGCCTTGGTGGTTGTGTATCTAATTGTGTTAGTGCAGAGTGGTACCACTCTGTATTTTGTGGACTGAGAAAATAACACAGATAAATTAAATATAGAAATGATGATCTTGTGCCAAGTGCAGGTTTCATAGTCATTCCATTAGATGACAGTGGTGGCAAAATCCAATCAGCTTACTATATGAGTGAGCCAGTATAGGGGTTCCAGACTCAAAAGAAGCCATGGTATACCAGTGAAGGTCATGCTTATATGACCTTATCATGTAGTAAATTGAATTGTTGTTAACTTAATTTTAATAATTTGTGATATGACATTTGATTCTTAAGTTTATTTCATTTTTTTAGCAACAAAAAGAGCTATAAGCATATACGCGTGTGTATTTGAAGCTTTATGTGTGTGTGACAGTCTAAGAAAGACAATTTAAAATCAATCTTGAAAATTCATGGTAATTTTTGACTTTAAGAGTTTTGTATGCTACAGAAGCTTGAGAAACATTGATCTAGATGTTAGCTTCTTCGATGAGAGACTAAAATTTTTGACATGTTTTGTATATTACTTTAGTTGGTGTATAGATAAGTAGACATAATTAATAATTACGCCAGTTGAAGAGTTTTTCAGAAAATATAGAACAGATATAGGTTATCCAACAAAATTATAATTGTCTTGATAGTAGTAGGCTGCTTTTTCAAAGCTAATAAAAAGTTCAGTATTAAGCAAAAGCGATTTTATTTATCACATAAATTGTTATGTTGCAGGCTACAGCGTACTCCTATCAAACTCCATTGTTTTGCCTTGGATCCTTTATCTTCAGCCAGGGAAACTATAGGTTACATTGTTCTAGACCTAAGAACTGCTCAAGAAACAAAGCAGGTACTGACCTTTTGATGTTTTGTTACTGATTATGTAAACAGTTGGTTATATTCAATAGATAACAGATTGATGGAGAGAACATGGAATATTGGACCTAATAGATAATGGGCTTGAGCCAATATGGTAGTTCTTAGTTCTTATGATGAATTTGATTTAGAAAATCCTGACCTTTTGGTCATTCTTTTGGCCTAGAACCATCTCTCTCAAAGAAACTTCTCTCTGAGTTCAAATCTGTGTTCAAGTTGCTATTACCTTTAACACGTTCAGCTCCTGCACTTCACCTTCAAAGGTGTACCTCTTCTAGAGTTCCTTGCTTCAGTGGATGGTCACCACCCTCCTACCAGTTAGGCGAGCTAGAAGTATAGAAGTCTTCCTTGACACGTCCCTTTCCTGGCCTTCTTGGCCACCCTTTGCAGTTGGTTTTCCCTCCTGATCCATCTGCTATTCTGCATTTTCACACTGCCATTTCAATTTAAGCCACTATCTGTGCTTCTTACCTTGGCTGTCTTAATAGTAGCCTTCTAACTGGTTTCCCTGCTTCCCGCTCCTTGCATTCCTTATGTAGTGGTTAGAGGAAGGGAATTTCTTGAAAGACACTTATTATGTAAATAGTACTCCCACCACAGGAAGGAAGAACAACTCGGGGTCTTGATTCCTGTGCTTTTTGTTATTGAAAATGCTTCTTATGTCTTTTAAAATATCTTAGAACCTTTTTTGTGTGTTATTGACTTTAGAAATTCTAACTTTCAGTTTTTCCTAATGACTTTCTTCTGGTCCAACTTTCTTAAGAAAATAAAGTAAAATAAAAATTTCTTTTATTTTTAAAGTCCTCAATTGACTTGAATCTTAAATTAGGATTCTGTGAAGAAAAATTTACCTGTTACTAACATTTTTGGTACTGATAGCAATGATAGAGGCATACCTTGTTTTATAGCAGTTCACTTTATTGTGCTTCACAGATACTTTTTTTTTTTTACACCAATTGAAGGTTTGTGGCAACCCTATGTCAAGCAAATCTGTTGGGGCTGTTTTCCAGCAGCATTTGCTCACATTTTGGTAATTCTTGTAATGTTTCAAACATTTTCATTATTATATTTGTTACAGTGATCTGTGATCAGTGATCTCTGATGTTACTATTGTAAAAAGATTATGACTCACTGAAGGCTCAGATGATGGTTAGCATTTTTAGCAATAAAGTACTTTTTAAATAAGGTATGTACATTGTTTTTTTAGGCATAATGCTACTGCACACTTAATAGACTACAGGATAGTGTAAACATAACTTTTGTATGCACCAGGAAACCAAAAAATTTGTGTGACTCACTTTATTGCAATAGTCACTTTACTGTGGTGGTCTGGAACTGAACTTACAATATCTCCAAGGGTATGTTTGTATTTGCAAATGAGCCAGTCAACCTGGCCCAAATTTGGAATTATTCAAAAGAAACTGAACTGCTTTAAAAGAGGACTTGTTTCTTGTTTATTCCTCCTCCATCCTTAGGTACTCATCACCTCTCTGCCCCCAAGTTCTGAAAAAGGTTTTCCTTCTTTAAGCTTAGACCCTGATTACTTCTGCAGTTGCTTTGGTTAAAGAGAAGGTAAATCCTTTCAGGAGGAGGATATCTGAGCTGAGATCATGCCTCTAAATGCTTTTGGTGTTCCTTTTCCCCTTGTCTAGTCCTTTAGGGCAGTTTGTCATCGTATTGGTGAACAAAGTTAAGGAGAAATTTTTTTTTTTTTTTTTTTTTTTTTTTTTTGCGGCACGCGGGCCTCTCACTGTTGTGGCCTCTCCCGTCGCGGAGCACAGGCTCCAGACGCGCAGGCTCAGCGGCCGTGGCTCACGGGCCCAGCCGCTCCGCGGCCTGTGGGATCTTCCTGGACCGGGGCATGAACCTGTGTCCCCTGCATCGGCAGGCGGACTCTCAACCACTGTGCCACCAGGGAAGCCCCCGAGAAATTTTTTTAAATTATGTTAGTTTTGGGAAAACCAAATATTGTCTTGTTTAATGTCTTCTGTTTGCCAGCAGAAGAAATATTTGAAGTTGGATAGTAGAATATTTGAATTTCAAGATAAATTGATTCTCTATAAATAAACACAAACAGAAGAGCCTAGATTTATTTGTCTGAGTTAATAACAAAAATATATCATAAATCCTGTGAACAGCTAAAAATCTTTTTTTCCAGGCTTATATACTTAAGATTAGAAAATATCTGTCATAAGAAATACAGCAACAAACTGAGTTTTTGCCTTTAAAAAAACTTGGTTGTGGAATTTTTTTAAATACCTGTGCGCTAGTTCACTCTGTTTTACTTACAAACATAATTTGAATACAAAGCTGCAGTTTTTGGTTTTGATCACTATAAGCACCAGTTCCTATGCCTTTATATTACAGTGGTCAGAGTAAGAATGCTGTTTACACGTATTGAAATGGTGCCCCTTCACTAATGATACACGTGGTCTTGGGGCATGAGATTTTGATTTCGGTATTAGAATTCTTGAGGTGACCTTGCGGTTTGGGGGAGGAGGTGGCTATTCAGGTAATTTAGGATACCTCATTCTGTGAGAAACCCTTTCTATTTCAGTTTCAGTCAAATACATGGTTCATAACCCAGAACTCTACCATTAGACCTTAAGTATTTTGTTAGTATTTTTATTAACACTAAGCTTTTCGTTTTCTGATTTGGTATAAACAGAACAAAGCAGAAATGTGGCAGGCAGAAAACGTATAACAGAAAAAGTGAAAAATTAGGGGTTAGGAATGGAAAGTTGATAGTCTTTGTTGTTGTTGTTATAAGGGATGAAGTGAGATTAGGGATATGAGTGAAGATAGAAAGAAATACACATACTGGGTTTCCTTCTCTTTAATATATTATCACCTGTTGAAGCATAGGAGTAGAAAAAAGGAAGGCAATCTAAACTTATACTTAATTTTTTCACGAGGAAATTCAGTTAGTTTCCTAAGCAGGATTAATTTCTTTTGAGGAAAATGGGGAAAGAAAATACTTTAAAAGAGGAGAAAGTACTGAGAAACTACAGGAAATATATTTAGAACCTTATAAAACATTTCCCACCTACTGTATATTTCCTATTAACAATTAAGGAGTTTTGCTTTTATTTTGTTTTGTTGTTACTCTCTAGGCACCAAAATGGTACCAGTTGCTGAGTAATAAATACACCAAGTTCAAGTCTGAGATACAAATAAGCATTGCTTTGGAAACGGATACAAAGGCACCAGTGGATAGTTTTAAAGCAAAGGGAGCCCCTCCTCGAGATGGAAGAGGTTTGTACATCATCTGTAAGGTTATTCTCTGAGAAGTTACATCTGTGCACTGGAACTTGAGGAAGGGAGGGGAGGAGGTATTATAGGAAGATAAATGCAGGAGTGTAAACTGATCTTACTCTAGAGCAGCAGACAAACGTTGGGACATTGTTACACATGAACGCTTGTTGCTGTTATCTCTTGTTTACAAAAATTAGAAATAGGGAAAGATTGTCTTTTCTTTATTTGATATGTATAACAGAACAAAACAGAATTTTATATTGTTTATAAAAATAGCTATTTAGGAAAATTTTCTTCCTAGGATGAGTGCAGGATAGCCAAAAATGCTTATGCTGGTCTCTGTTAACTCAGCTTTAGTTTAAGAAAACCTTCATTTTTTCCCCCTTTATTTTTAAATTAATAAACGTTTTTTTTTAGAGCATTTTTAGGTTCACAGCAAAATTGAGTGGGAAGTACTAAGTGTTCCCAGATATCCACATACACACACAGTCCTCCCCACCACTATCAGCATCTCCCACCAGAGCGGTACATTTGTTGAAATCGATGAACCCACATTGACACATCATTATCACCCAGTATCCATAATTAATATTAGGGTTTGTCCTTGGTATTGTACATTGTATAGGTTTTGAAAAATGTGTAAGGACACATATCCATGATTGGCATCTCCTACAGAATAGTTTCACTGCCCTGAAGATCCTCTATGTTCTGCTTGTTCATCCCTCCCGCCCCTCTGACCCTTGGCAACTACTGATCTTTTTACTATCTCCGTAGTTCTGCTTTTTTCAGAATGTTGTATTGTTGGAATCATGTAGCATGGAGCCTTTTCAGATTGGATTTTTTCACTTAGTAATATGCATTTAAGTTTCTTCTGTGTCTTTTTGTGGCATGATAGGTCATTTCTTTTTAGAGCTGAATAATATTCCATTGTTTGGATGTACCACTGTTTATTTAAACACTCAGCTACTGAAGGATATCTTGGTTGCTTCCAAGTTGGGGCAGTTAGGAATAAAGCTGTTACAGACATCTCTGCAGGCTTTTGAGCAGACCTGAGTTTTCAATTCATTTGGGTAAATACCAAGGAGCGTGATTACTGGATCTGGTAAAAGCATGCCTAGTTTTATAAGAAACTGCCAAACTGTAAGAGTATATGGTAAGAATATATTTAATTTTGTAAAAAACCAACAAACTGTCTTCCAAAGTGACTACCATTTTGCATTCCCACCAGCAGTGAGTAAGAGTTCTTGTTCCTCCATGTCCTTGTCAGCATTTGGTGGTGTCACTGTTTTTGATTTTGTTCATTCTAATAGATGTGTAGTGGTGTCTCATTGTTTTAATTTGCGATTCTCTAGTAATAAATGATGTTAACATCTTTTCATGTGCTTACTTGCTATCAGTATATCTTCTTAAGTGAGGTGTCTGTTCAGGTCTTTTGCCCATTTTTTAATTGGTTGTGTGTTTTGTTTTGTTGCATTTTAAGAGTTCTTTTTATATTTTGGATAACAGTCCTTTATCAAATGTTTCTTTTGCAAATACTTTTTCCAGTCTGTGACTTGTCTTCTCGTTCTTTTGACATTGTTTTTAGTAGAGCAGAAGTTTTTAAATTTTAATGAAATCCACCTCATCAGTTCTTTCATGCATTGTACCTACAGTGTCACATCTAAAAGGTCATTATCATACCCAAGGTCATCCAGGTTTTTCCTGTATTGTCTTTTTAGGATTTAATAAAGTTTTGTGCTTTACACTTTGGTCTATGATCTGGTGGTTTTTTTTTTTTTTTTTTTTTTTTTTTTTTTGCGGTACGTGGGCCTCTCACTGTTGTGGCCTCTCCCATTGCGGAGCGCAGGCTCAGCGGCGGTGGCTCACGGGCCCAGCCACTCCGCGGCATGTGGGATCTTCCCGGACCGGGGCACGAACCCGTGTCCCCTGCATCGGCAGGCAGACTCTCAACCACTGCGCCACCAGGGAAGCCCTATGATCCATTTTGAGTTCATTTTTGTGAAGGTTTTAAGGTCTGTTTCTGTATTCATTTTTTTTTACATGTGGATGTCCAGTTGTTCCAGCACCACTTTTTGAAAGAGTATCTTTGCTCCATTGTATTTCCTTTGCTACTTTGTCAAAGATCAGTTGACTGTATTTATGTTGGTCTATTTCTAGTCTCTCTATTCTATTTCACTGATCTTTGTGTCTGTTTCACCAGTACCACACTGTCTTGATTACTGTAGCTTTATACTAAGTCTTGAGGTTGAGTATTATCAGTCTTCCGACTCTGTTGTTCTTCAATGTTGAGTTGCCTGTTCTGGGTCTTTTGCTTCTCCATGTAAACTTCGGAATCGTTTTGTCCATGTCCACAAAATAATTTTCTGGGATTTTGATTGGGATTGCATTGATTGTATAGATCAAGTTGGGAAGGACTGACATCCTGACAGTATTGAATTGTCCTGTTAGCATAGAATATTTCTCCATTTATTTAGTTCTTCTTTGATTTTATTTATCACAGTTTTATAGTTTACCTCATATAGATCTTCTGCATGCTTTGTTAGATTTATTCCTAAGTATTTAATTGTTTTGGGTGCTAATATAAATGGTATTTTATTTTATTTTTTGATGGTACATTTTTAAGAAATTTTATTTTATATTGGAGTATATTTCATTTACAATGTTGTGTTACTTTCAGGTGTAGAGCAAAGTGATTCAGTTATACATATACGTATATCTGTTCTTTTTCGAATTCTTTTCCCATTTAGGTTATTACAGAATATTGAGTAGAGTTCCCTGCGCTATACAGTAGGTCCTTGTTGGTTATCTATTTTAAATATAGTAGTGTGTATATGTCGGTCCCAAACTCCCAATTTATCCCTCCTCCCCACCTTTCCCCTTTGGTAACCATGAGTCTCTAAGTTTGTAAGTCTCTGTTTTGTAAATAAGTTTATTTGTATCATATTTTTAAAATTTCTACATATAAGTGGTATCATATTAGTCTTTCTCTGTCTGACTTCACTTAGTATGATAGTCTCCATCCATATTGCTGCAAATGGCATTATTTCATTCTTTTTAATGAGTAATATTCCATTGTATACATGTACCACATCTTTTTTATCCATTCATCTGTGGATGGACATTTAGGTTGCTTCCATGTCTTGGCTATTGTAAATAGTGCTGCAGTGAACATTGGGGTACATGTGTCTTTTCAAGTTACGGTTTTCTCCAGATATATGCCCAGGAGTGGGATTGCTGGATCATATGGTTGCTCTATTTTTACTCCATTGGTTTGTTTTTGTTTTTGTTTTTATTTCCATTACTCTAGGAGATGGATTGAAAAAGATATTCCTGTGATTTATGTCAAAGAGTGTTTTTCCTATGATTTCCTCTAACAGATTTATAGTATCTGGTCTTACATTTAGGTCTTTACTCCATTTTGAGTTTATTTTTGTGTATGGTGTTAGAGAATGTTCTGATTTCATTCTTTTACATGTAGCTGTCCAGTTTTCCCAGCACCACTTATTGAAGAGGCTGTCTTTTCTCCATTATATATTCTTGCCTCTTTTGTCGAAGATTAATTGACCATAGGTGCGTAGGTTTATTTCTGGGCTTTCTATCCTGTTCCATTGATCTATCTTTCTGTTTTTGCGCCAGTACCATACTGTTTTGATTACTGTATCTTTGTAGTATAGTCTGAAGTTGGGGAGCCTGATTCCTCCAGCTCTGTTTTTCTTTCTTAGGATTGCTTTGGCTCTTCGGGATCTTTTGTGTCTCCATACAAATTTAAAAATTTTTTGTTGTAGATCTGCAAAAAATGCCATTGGTAATTTGATAGGTATTGCATTAAATCTGTAGATTGCCTTGGGTAGTATAGTCATTTTGACAATATTGATTCTTCCAGTTCAAGAATATGGTATATCTTTCCATCTGTTTGTGACATCTTTGATTTGTTTCATCAGCATCTTATAGTTTTCAGAGTACAGATCTTTGTCTTCTTAGGTAGGTTTATTCCTAGGTATTTTATTCTTTTTGATGTGATGGTAAATGGGATTGTTTCCTTAATTTCTCTTTCCGATCTTTCATTGTTAGTGTATAGAAATGCAAGAGATTTCTATTAATCTTGTATCCTGCAACTTTACCTAATTCATCGTTGAGCTCTAGTAGTTTTCTGGTAGCATCTTTAGGATGTTCTATGTATAGTATCATGTCATCTGCAAACAGTGACAGTTTTACTTCTTCTCTTCCAATTTGGATTCCTTTTATTTCTTTTTCTTCTCTGATTGCCGTGGCTAGGACTTCCAAAACTATGTTCAATAAAAGTGGTGAGACGGAATGCTTTCAGCTGTTCCTGATTGTGAATGGTTAGCTGTGGGTTTGTCATATATGGCCCTTATTATGTTGAGGTAAGTTCCTTCTGTGCCCACTTTCTGGAGAGCTTTTAATCATAAATGGGTATTGAATTTTGTGAACAGCTTTTGCTGCATCTCTTGAGATGATCATATGGTTTTTATTCCTTAGTTTGTTAATGTGGTGTATCACACTGATTGATTTGCAGATATTGAAGAATCCTTGCATCCCTGGGGTAAATCCCACTTGATCGTGGTGTATGATCCTTTTAATATATTGTTGGATTTGGTTTGCCAGTTTTTTGTTGAGAAGTTTTGCATCTATGTTCATCAGTGATATTGGCCCGTGTTCCTCCATGGGTTTATCCTGCCTGGGACTCTCTGCGCTTCGTGGATTTGAGTGTTTCCTTTCCCATGTTAGGGAAGTTTTCACCTATGATCTCTTCAGATGTTTCCTTGGGCCCTTTCTCTCTCTCTTCTCCTTCTGAGACCCCATGTAATGAGAATGTTGTTGCCTTTAATGTTGTTCCATGGGTCTCTTAGAATGTCTTCATATCTTTCCATTTTTTTTCGTTTATTCTGTTCTGCAGCAATATATCCACCATCTGTCTTCTAACTCACTTATCCATTTTTCTGCCTCATTTAGTTTGCTATTGATTCCTGCTAGTGGGCTTTTTGTTTCAGTTCTTGTATCGTTCATCTCTGTTTGCTTGTTCTTTAGATCTTCTAGCTCTTTATTAAACATTTCTTGTATCTTTTCAGTCTCTGCCTTCATTCTTTTTTGAGATCTTGGATCATCTTTACTATCATTACTCTGAATTCTTCTTCATGTATATTGCGTATCTCCACTTCACTTAGTAGTTCTTCTGGGGTTTTATCTTGTTCCTTCGTCTGGGACATACTCCTCTGGCATCTCATTTTGTCTAACTTTCTGTGATTGAGGTTTCTGTTCCACAGACTGCAGGGTTGTAGTTCTTGCTTCTGTTTTCTGCCCACTGGTGGATGAGGCCCAACTAAGAGGCTTGTGCAGGCTTCCTGGTGGGAGTTTCCTGCCCACTTGTGGGTGGCCTGGGTCTTGACCCTCTGGTGGGTAGGGCTGTGTCAAGGGATTTGTTTAGCAGGAAGCTGTGGGCTCAGAAAGACTCAGCCTGTCTCCTGATGGGTGGGGCTGTGTTCCTGCCCTGTTGGTTGTTTGGCCTCAGGTGTCCCAGCACTGGAGCCTACAGGCTGTTGGGTGGGGCCAGATCTTGGGGAGAAAATTGCAGTCTCCAGGACAGCTCACGCCAATGAGTACTCCCCAGAAGTACTGCCACCAATGTCTCTGTCCCTGCAGTGAGCCACAGCTGCCCCCCGCCTTTCCTGGAGATCCTCCAGTACCAGCAGGTAGGTCTGGCCCGGGCTCCTATGAGATCACTGCTTTTTCACCTGGGTCCTGGTGTGCCTGAGACCTTGTGTGCACCCTCCAAGAGTGGAGTTTCTGTTTCCTCCGGTCCTGTGGATTTCCTGCGATCAAACCCCACAGGCCTTCAAAGCCAGTTTGCTCTGGGGGCTCCTCCTTCCCATGCCAGACCTCCAGGCCGGGGAGCCTGACATGGGGCTCAGAACTTTCACTCCTGTGGGAGAACCTCTGTGACATAATTATTTTTCAGTTCGTGGGTCGCCCACCCAGGGGGAATGGGATTTGATTTTACTGAGTTTGCGCCCCTCCTACCCTGTCTTTGTGGCTTCTCTATCTTTGGATGTAGGATATCTTTTTTGGTAGGTTCCAGCATTTTTTTTGTTGATGGTTGTGCGTCAGTTAGCTGTGATTTCGGTGTTTTTTTGGGAAGAGGTGAGCTTACATCCCCTACTCTGCCATCTTGTCTCCGTGGTGGTTAATTTTCTGCAAATGGTATTTTAAATTTCAAATGCCACTTGTTTATTATTGGTCTGTAGTGAAGCAGTTGACTTTTGCATATTAACCTTGTCTCCTGCAGCCTTGTTATAATTGCTTATTATTAGTTCCAGTAGTAGGTTTTTTTTGTTTTGTTTTTGGTCTTTCCGTAGATGGTCATTCTACAGTTACTTGCAAACAAAGACAGTTTTGTGTCTTTCTTTCCACTATGCATGACTTTGTTTCTTTTCTTGTGTTCCTGCATTAGCGAGGACTTACAGTGTGCTATTGAAAAGCAGTAGTGAAAGGGGACATCCTTGCCGTACTCCTGATCTTAGTGGGAAAGCTTCTCACCATTAAGTATGATGTTAGCTGTAGATTTTTTGTAGATGTTCTTTATCAGGTGAGGAGGTTACTCTCTATTTCTAGTTTGCAGAGTGTTTTATCATGAATGAGTGTTGGATTTTGTCAAATGCTTTTTCTGCATGTATTCACACAATCATGTGGTTTTTCTTCTTTAGCCTGTTGACATGATGGATTACATTAATGGCTTTTTGAATGTTGAACCAGTCTTGTGTACCTTGAATAAATCCATTTGGTTGTGGTGTATAGTTCTTTTTACACATTGTGTTGATTTTATTGGCTAATACTTTGTTGAGGATTTTTACATCTATGTTTATGAGATATTGGTCTGTTGTTTTCTTCTCTTGTAATGTCTTTGCTTGGATTTCATATTAGGATAATGCTAGTCTCATATAATGAATTAGGAAGTATTCCCTCTGCTTCTGTCTTGTGGAAAAAAAAAATTGTAGAGCCTTGGTATAATTTTTTCCTTGAATGTTAGGTAGAATTCACCAGTGAATCCATCTGGATCTGGTGTTTTCTGTTCTCTAAAGTTATTGATGCAATTTCATTAAGTGATATAGGCCTATTCAGATTGTTTCTTCTTGTGTGTGTTTTAGCAGATTGTGTTTTTGAAAGGAATTGTCCATTTCATCTAGGTTATCAAACTTGTGGGCATAGAGTTGTTCATAGCATTCCTTTATTAAACTTTTAATTTCCATGGGAATCTGTAGTGATGTCCCCTTTTTCATTTCTGTTAATAGTAATTTGTGTCTTCTTTATTTTCTTAGGCTGGCTAGATGCTTATTGATTTTATTGATCTTTTCAAAGAACCAGGTTTTGATTTTGTTAAATTTTTTCTCCATTGATTTCCTGTTTTCAATTTCATTGATTTTTGCTCTAGTTTTTATTGTTTCTCTTCTTCTGCTTACTTTGGATTTAATTAGCTCCTCTTTTTCTGTTTTCCTAAGATTGAAGTGTAGATTATGGATTTTTTTTTTTGCCTTTTAGTGTGCCTTGTAATTTTTTATTGAAAGATGGACATGATATACTGGGTAAAGGAAAATAGACTTTTAGTAATATAGCGGTAAGGGGGAGGGGAAGCATTCTATAGTCTTGTGATTAGGTTTCAGTCTTGGTGAGGCTGTGTCCCCTGTACTGTTTGGGCTTGTCTGGTACTAGATTTTGGTTATGCATCTTTGGCAGGCCTATTAAGATGCTCTGTTCTCATTGCATCTTATCAGGTGGCGCACTATTTTGATGTAGTCTCATTACTGATTATGTTCACTTGATTACTTGATTATGGTGGTGTGTGTCTGTGTTCTCAACTATAAACTCTTGTTTTCTTTTGTACTTAATAAATATTTTGTGGGGAAGATTTAGAAAATTAGAAAAATATTTATTCTTCATTATACCTTCAATTTGTTCACTTATTTGTATTGCCTAAGTATGGACTTGACAGTTTTCTCTTTATTTAGCGGGTTATAATCTTTAGCCATCATTATTTGTCCCAGATTTGGGCATTGAGAACTCCTTCAAGCTGCTTCTGTTTCCTTTTTATGATCTCAATAATCCTTTGAGCTTTTTTTAAAAACTGTTTATTTATTTATTTATTTGGCTGTGTTGTGTCTTAGTTGCAGCACATGGGATCTTCGTTGTGGCATGCAGGATTTTTTGTTGTGGCTCACGGGCTTCTCTCCAGTCGTGGTGCGGGCTCTAGAGTGCGCCAGCTCAGTAGTTGCGGCACATGGGCTCTCTAGTTGTGGTGCACGAGCTCTAGAGTGCGTGGACTCAGTAGCTGTGGTGTGCAGGTTTAGTTGCCCCGCAGCATGTCGTATCTTAGTTCCCTGATCAGAGATCCAACCTGCATCCCCTGCATTGGAAGGCGGATTCTTTACCACTGGACCACCAGGGAAGTCTCTTTGAGCTTTTTTTTTTTTCCTGGTATAAGAAGATGGTCCAGGTTCATCAAATAATTTTCCTATCTCAGCCCTGGATTCAGCCATTACTTTAAGGAGCCCTGCTTCTTTTTAGAAGAGAATGATGTTTACAAGTCAAGATCCAGCTGCTAGGTGTGCTGTTGGGGTGTTGTTCCCATGTATGTATACATACACACGCAGACACATGGATACATTTACACAGACACACGTATATATACATATATACTTTATATATCGATTTGCCCATATATATACTGAACAACATACATTCACATTGACACGTTCAATCCTTTTAATCCTATACCACAAGATTTATCCTAGTGTTCTCCCTTTCTGATAATGCGAGACCTGTCATAGTTAGTATTTTGACCTCTTAAGCTCTGCTGACCTTACTATTTAATGGCTACCTTTATTAAAGTACTTAATTGTCAGGTACTGTGCTAAGTGCTTTTGTTATCTAATTTGATCTTCTCAACAACACTGTAAAATCTTTGCAGAAGGAAAAATGGAGACTAAAGGAGATCATATAATTTTCCCATACAACTACTGAATGACAGAACTAGGGTTGGAACTTTGGTCTATGTGAATGTAGTGTCTATACTCTTAACCATTAAACTATTTTTAGCTAGTGCTACTGTAAGCACATTTCTTTTGGCTTAACTCCTGAAGGAGTCGAGGATTGCTGGTTTACAGGGTATGCATATATAAAATTTTGATAAGCCCTGATATATTACCCTCCAAAAGGTTGTACTAGTCTGTACCTACCAACGTGGAGAGTGCCAACCTGCTGGCAATCTCCCTGACACTGAATATTGTCTATTATTTTAGTTTTGTGTAGTTTTGTTTTTTTCATTAATCAGTTTTGAAAAATCCTTGTCCCTCTCCAGTCTCTTCATAACGAAGCCTATTTGATTATACCTCTTCTCTCCTCAAAATTGTTTTATTGTTTTCTCTTATTCTTAGAAAACTATCCAAATGTTTCAGCATGGTGTTCAAGGAAGCTCTTTATGATACGGCCTCTCCCCACTTTCTCTCACTCTATGATCCAGCATGCCATATCTATTTCAGTTCTCTAACCACATGCTTTCTCTTGCTTCAGTGTCTTTGTATATATTGTTTCTTCTGCCTAGAACACCATTTTCCACTCCCTCATTCTCTATCTAGTCACCTTGCTCTTTTTAGCCAAGTTTTACTTATTTTTCAGTTCGCAGTTTAGATTTACTTCCTTGGGGCAACCTGTGATACCTTTTCTACATGGTTTATTAAATTGAAATCAAAGGAAACCTTACTGAGATGTTAACTGTATCTGTGAAAACTGCCAAGTAAATTAAAAAGTATAACCAGCTTTCAAAATCTTATAATGGTTTATGGCAAACTACAATGTAGTTTAATTGTGTTTTTTTCCATAAAGTACCTGCCGGCCTGTCTGGACTTGACGCAAAGGACATTGTGGCGGTGCTGAATGAGGAGGGAGGCTATCATCAGATTGGACCAGCAGAGTATTGTACTGACTTCTTCATGATGTCCGTGACCATAGCATTCGCCACCCAGTTGGAGCAGGTGAGATGAGTGATTCATGAAGAACTTGAAAACATTTTATTTTTAAAATCTGTCTTTTAGGTATTAAAAAGACTTGCAAGTAGACTTACAAAAATAATTTAGAAAAATGTTTTCTTTCATATCAGAAAGCATTTTTGTTTTAGGAAAAGAATAAATTGGGATGATCTTGGTAGTAAGAGAATAAATTAAATCTCTTAGAATTTAGAAGAAAGACCATAAATAAGCATTGTTTCACATTGTATTGTGTGACATTGTAAAGACTGTTATGAAATGATTTTTTTCTAAGTGTTAAATACTTTACTTTTTGGAGAAATATACAATGTTGGGAACATTGCCTCAGTCAGACCTTAATAGCTGTCAGGTCTGGGATTAGATTTTACCTTATTTACACACTAACAAATTAGCCTACATACTGCCAGAAGACAGAAGATTCTTGGGTCAGAGAGAAAGGAGTGTACTACTCTTAGCACAGCAAGCAACATGAATATCAGCATATTTCTTGCAGTTCCCCCTATCCCAAGTCCCATGGAGGTGACACAGAGGGGCTCAGGTGGTTGCTCCACACTCATTGGGAGCGTGTCACAGCTGAGGAACACAGAACTTAGGGAATGTACGACTTTTACTGTAAGTAGTCTAGGTCTTTGTCTGGGAAGACACGTTGCTTTATGAAAGTTATGAGCTGCATAAACAACGCTGGGAGATGGCCTGGGTAAGAGTGGTCAGGGCCTTGCATTCTTGTTACACTCAGCAAGAATGTGCAGGGATGCTCAGGGCCTGTTGCCGATTGCTTCCTCCCAGCATTGGTACAACACAAAAGTAGCTGTTATTTCATTGTCCTTTTCAGGATCGAGTCCAGATTTTTTGATATTATGTTGATCTATAGCACCTGAAATAAATTAATACTTTAAAAAATAGAGAATATGGCTTATGACTTTAAATTTTTTATCAGACTATTCAGTTTCTTAGTGGTATACATTTCCCAGATAATCCGCATTCATAAGTGAAATATGAGTTAGTGACCACACTAAATCTTAATAAGATCTATCAGGTAAAGATTTTTCTCAGGAAATATGTTTAGCTCTGTCACACTGAATTCATGCCCACTACAAAAAGTACTTTTTATATATACGTATTCTTTGAGCTTTTTCTCTCCCAATTTGGTACTGTCATTTTCTCATTGACACTATATATATGTGATTTTGTCTCTCTCCATCAATTTCCTTTTTTTCCTCTCTTCAAAAAGCTCTGCTTGTGGATTGCCCCGGCTTAATATGCCATCCTGGTTGGGAGGGAAGCTAGATGTCCACTGTTTGTTCATTAACCACATCAGAACACACATTAGATAATGAGTCTACTGTGTTTTTACTGTGTTATTATTAAATACCTGCAAAGTATTTTAAATTGCTACTTTATTTTTAAAAATATTTTTTCAACTCCCTAGGAAGGCATAATTTTACTTGTGTTATGTTTTGTGAAATAGGTATGTGTTCACTACTTTGCTAATGTTGTATTTAATCCTAGCACAACTTTAGGGGATTATTATTTTCATTTTTGAGATGAGGAAACCAAGTTTTGAGAAAGTTTTTTAGCTAGTAAATATTCTAGGAATTTCTGGCCATATGGTCACTCTCCACATTCTCTTGTTCCCATATTTTGCTCTCTTGTCTCTGAAGGGGTTTTGGAGTAAGATCAATTTGAGTTGGAATCTAATTCTCACTACTTACTGGCTTCTTTAACTTAGGCAACTTACTTAACCTTTCTCAGACTTGAATTTTCTCAGTTGTATGGTGGCAGTAGTACCAGCCTTGTGGGTGTGCATGAGGAATGAGATAAAACTAATGTGCTTAACATGTAGTTTGTATGTGTGAACCTATATTTATATAGTGAAAGCTTGTGGGTAATTGACCTACTGAATCCACGACTAAAACTAATACAGTTCTTGGTAATACAAAGTAACTTTTTCGGACAAGTCACTCAGTTTAGTTAAAAATAAAAAAACAGATTGATGTCTGGCAAGCTATTTGCTATCTCTGATAAAAATTAAGCCAAGTAGGTTCCTCAAAAGATTAAACAGAATTACCATAGAACCTAGCAATTTCACTACTGGGTATATATCAAAAGAATTGAAAACAAGGTATTCAAATAAAAACTTGTACATAAATGTTCATAGCAGCACTATTTACAGTATCCCAGAATATCACAGAAATAACCCAGATGTCCATTTATGGATGAATAGATTAACAAAATAAATACAAACAAAATAACAAAATAAATAAACACACACACACACACACACACACACTCTGGAGTATTATTTAACTATAAAAGAAATGAAGTACTGATACATGCTACAACAAGGATGAATGTTGTAAACATGTTGAGTGAAATAAGCCAGACACAAAAGGTCACATACTGTATGAGTCCATTTATATAAAATATCCAGATGGGCAGACCCATAAAGACAAAACGCAGATTTGTGGTCACCAGGGGAGGGAGAAGTTATGGGGGAGTGGAATAGGAGTGGCTGCTCAGTGGTTCTGGTGTTTCTGTTTGGGGTGATGGAAAAGTTCTGGAACTAGGTAGCGGTGATGGTTGCACAACATTGTGAATGTACTTAATGTTCCTGAACTGTACAGTTTTTAATGGTTAAAATGATAAATTTTCTGTTATGTGTATTTTACAATAATTTTTTAAAACACAAAAAATTAAGCCCAATAATTTATTCATCCCTTGATACTGCTCAGTATTACTTGTTTGCTTTTTTCACTCTTCATGGACAAGCCAAGGATTTTAAAAAATAGTTTAGTTTTTTTCTTCTCAAGCTAGTCAAAGGTAGTGTGAGAAAGCATCTAGCAATAAACAAACATACCTTTCAGATGCAAACAAGTGACTTAGAACATTGATACTATAAAGTAGTAGAATGCAGGAATGAAATTAGAGTAAGAATACTGGATTGTGATAATCTTGCTTCCTTTTTAAATATTGAAATTAGGGCAAAAAACCTGTTTCTAAATCCAAGGATGATAAAGGATTTTTAAAAGCATCTCTTCTCTTAGTGGGAATTACTTAGAATTAAATGTGCTATGAAATATAAAAGGGCTATCTTTATTTCTTAAAATTTTTATTGCTTTCTGACTATGGAAGAAAGTAAAAGAAAATGAAAGTCTCTTTTAATTAAACTCCTCAGAAATAATCACCCATAAGAGCAGTATATTCTTTTCCTCAGATATTTTCCCATTCACATAATAGCTGACTATGTGCTAGGCCGACTTGTAGACGTGAACATGTATTATCTCTTTTAATCCTTCCAAGAACCCTAAGAGAAATGGAGGTACAGAGTGATTAAGTACTTGTCTAAAGTCTCATAGCAAGCCATTGGTGGAACCAAAGTTGAGGGTTGGGGCTTACTCCAGAATTTGCACTCTCAACAACTAAAAGTGTATAGGTGCTGGCTCTCAATAAATATAAATCTACATGATTAAAATCTAATCAAACAAATACATTTTAAAGTATAGGATTAAAGTAATAACTTGCTTTGTATATACAATATATTTAATATAAAATAAATAACTTTATTGACTATTTACTATGTGCTCAGTACTGGGTTGTTTTAATCTAAGTGGTTAGTACTTTTATTTTCACAAACTTACAGACTTACAAACTGTCCTGTAAGTTTTTTTGACCTAAAAATATTTTAGGTAACTTTCATGTCACTATATCATTATTTAGGAGCCATATTGTTTGATAACTATAATATTTTTAAGCCATCTCCTGTTGCAGAACATGTCAGTTACTTATAGTCTGTTACTTTTAACAATGTGCTAGCAAACATTAAAGGTCTGTTAAAAGGTATTTTGCATTTTATGGGACAAGCATCCCATGTCTTCATGTCACATAGCCAGGAAACTACCGGCTTTGAGAAGTAACACTCCTAGTATGGAAGATATCCTTTCTTTTTTTTTTTTTTTAATTTTGTATTAGACTGTAGTTGCTTTACAATGTTGTGTTAGTATCAGGTGTACAGCAAAATGATTCAGTTATACATACATACATATATATATATTCTACTTAAGTTACTACAGAATACTGAGCAGAGTCCCCTGTGCTATACAGCAGGTCCTTGTTGGTTATCTGTTTTAAATATAGTGCTGCATATATGTCAATCCCAAACTCCCAATTTATCCCTTCCCCCCCACCTTTCCCCTTTGCTAACCATAAGTTTATTTTCCGTATCTGCAGATCTGTTTCTGTTTTGTAAATAAGTTCATTTGTATCATTTTTTCCCACATATAAGTGATATCATATGATATTTGTATTTCTCTGTCTGACTTACTTCACTTAGTACAATAATCTTTAGGTCCATCCATGTTGCTGCAAATGGCATTGTTTCTTTTTTTTTTTTAATGGCTGAGTAGTATTCCATTGTATATGTGTACCACATCTTCTTTATCCATTCATCTGTCAATGGACATTTAGGTTGTTTCCGTGCCTTGGCTATTGTAAACAGCACTGCAGTGAACATTGGGGTGCACGTATCCTTTCAAACCATGGTTTTCTCTGGATATATGCCCAGGAGTGGGATTGCTGGATCATATGGTTGCTCTATTTTTAGTTTTTTAAGGAAACTCCCTACTGTTCCCCTCTGAGCATATTTGTGTGTGGATGATTTACTACCTCTACTTTATGTTTGCCTTTACTGGTGAGCCTTCCCATTTGTAATTTTCTTGTTTGTAGTTGTGTCCTTTTCTTTTCTACCTAGAGAAGTTCCTGTAGGATTTGTTGTAAAGCTGGTTTGGTGGTGCTGAATTCTCTTAGCTTCTGCATGTCTGTAAAGCTTTTGATTTCTCTATCAAATCTGAACAAGAGCCTTGCTGGGTAGAGTATTATTGGTTGTAGGTTTTGCCCTTTCATCACTTGAAATATTTTGTGCCACTCGCTTCTGGCCTGCAGAGTTTCTGCTGAAAAATCAGCTGATAACCTTATGGGGATTCCCTTGTATGTTATTTGTTGCTTTTCCCTTGTTCCTTTTAATATTATCTCTTTGTCTTTAATTATTGTCAGTTTGATTAACATGTTCTCTGCATGTTCCTCCTTGAGTTTGTCTTGCCTGGGACTCTGCACATCCTGGACTTGGGTGACTATTTCTTTTCCCATGTTAGGGAAGTTTTCAGTTATCTCTTCAGATATTTTCTCAGGTCCTTTCTCTCTTTTTCTGGGACCCCTATACCTACATACGAATGAGTTCTGTTCTGAGAGTGCATTTGTAAGTACTATTTGTTCGTAAGTCCAATGAAGTTAGCCTAGGTACCCAACTAACACAATCAGCTGTATAGTACTGTACTGTAATAGGTTTATAATACTTTTCACACAAATAATACATAAAAACAAAAAATGAAGAAAGCATTTTTAAGCTTGCAGTACAGTACCTTGAAATGTATGGCAGTACAGTACCACAGCTGGCATACAGGGGCTGGCATCAAGTGAACAGGCAAGAAGAGTTACTGACTGGAGGAGGGAGAGGAGGTGGGAGATGGTAAATCTGAAGGATTATCAGCAATAGATGGAGGGTAAGCCGCAGTTTCACTCATGCCTGACATTGATGGCACAGGTTCTGGTTCCTTGCTGGAACCAGATGCATGTTTGCATCTTTGAAATTTCGCAACTTGAAAGTTCGTATGTAAGGGACTTACTGCATTGCGAATGTTGGTGCTCTTAATGTTGTCCTAGAGGCCTCTGAGAGTGTCCTTGCTTCTTCTCATTCTTTTTTCTTTATTCTGCTCTGTGGTTGTGATTTTCACCATTCTTTCTTCCAGGTCACTTATCTGTTCTTCTTCCTTGTTTATTCTGCTATTGATTTCTACTAGTGTATTTTTCTTTTCAGTTATTTTATTGTTCATCTCTGTTAGTTTGTTCTTCAGATCTTCTAGCTCTTTGTTAAACATTTTTTGTATCTTCTCAATCTGTGGCTCCATTCTTTTTCCAAGACCTTGGATCATCTTTCCTATCATTACTCTGAATTCTTTTTCGTGTAGATTGCCTGTCTCCACTTCACTTACTTGTTCTTTTGGGGTTTTATCTTGTTCCTTTGTCTGGGACATATTCCTCTGTCATGTCATTTTGTCTGTCTTTCTGTGATTGTGGTTTCCATTCTGCAGACTGCAGGGCTGTAATTCTTACGACTTCTGCTCTCTGCCCCCTGGTGGATGAGGCTGGTCTTAGTGGCTTGTGCAGACTTTCTGATGGGAAGGACTTGTTCCTACCCACCGGTGGGTGGACTTGGGTCTTGTCCCTCTGGTGGGCAGGGCCATGTCAAGGGGTGTGTTTATTGGGAAGTTGTGGGCTCAGGAAGGCTTTAAGCAGCCTGTCTGCTGATGGGTGGGGCTGTGTTGGTTGCTTGGCCTGAAGCATCCCAGTACTGGAGCCTAGAGGCTGTTGGATGGGGCCAGGTCTTGGTGAGAAAATGGTGGTTTCTAGGAGGGCTCATGCCAATGGGTACTCCCCAGAAATACAACCACCAGTGTCTTTATCTCAGTAGTGAGCTACAGCCAACCCCTGCCTCTACAGGAGACCCTCCAATACCAGCAATTAGGTCTGGCCCAGGTTCTTATGAGGTCACTGCTCTTTCCCCTGGTTCCTGGTGCACACAAGACCTTGCGTGCACTCTCCAAGAGAGGAGTTTCTGTTTCCCCTGGTCCTGTGGATTTCCTGCGATCAAATCCCTCTGGCCTTCAACGCCAGATGCCTTGCAGGCTCTGCCTCCCGATTCCAGACCCCCAGGCTGGGGATTGTGATATGGGGCTCAAAACTTTCATTCCAGTGGGAGAACCTCTGAGATATAATTATTTTGCAGTTTGTGGGTTGCCCACCCAGCAGGTATGGGATTTGATTTTATCGTGATTGTGCCCCTCCTACCATCTCCTTGTGACTTCTTGTTTGTCTTTGGATGTAGGATATCTTTTTTGGTAGGTTCCACCTTTTTTTTTGTCGATGGTTGTTCAGCACTTAGTTGTGATTTTGGGTGTTATTCTTGAGAAGAGGTGAGCTCATGTCCTCCTCCGCCATCTTGTTCCACCCCCAGTAAACATTTCATTTGTGAAGGGCTCCATTTTCCCCCTGCAGCAGCTCCTTACAGTGGGCGGAAGACAGCCTTTTGTAACTTAATTTATAGGTCTCCAAGTTTTGTAAGAGTAGCTACAAAGCTTTTTTTTTTTCCCATCAAAAGAAGTTATAGTAAATAGCTTGGATTAAGATTTTTAAAAAACCTTCTCTCATTTACAGAGAGGATGGTGGAGTAAGGATATGTGGAAATAAGGAAAGCTCAGTGTAAAATATTTGACCATTTTCTTCTAAAAGAACTTTTATGGAGTTTTCATCGACTAGTTGAATGAAACATAAGCTTTAAAATAACATTAATGTATCAAAATATTTTAGTCTCTGTGCTTGTGTAAGATAAACCTTTAAAAATTAAACTAGTGATTTGGTAGTAATTTGGCAGAGATTTAGAAATTTTGAGTTATTAATTTAAGGCTTGAAATAAAAAATCATTTTAGCAAATATTTTTGGAGGTTGTCAGACATCTTTAAGGATGTTTAGTGGTTTATAATATAATAATCCTTTTTTTTCTTAAATATTTAGTTAATTCCATGTACCATGAAACTTCCAGAAAGACGGCCTGAGTTTTTCTTTTACTATTCTTTACTGGGGAATGATGTTACAAATGAACCCTTCAATGATTTGATCAACCCAGACTTTGAGCCAGAGAGAGCATCTGTTCGAATACGTAGCAGTATAGAAATTCTTCGTGTTTACCTGGCTCTTCAGTCTAAACTACAGGTAGGTATGGCAGAGAATTGTTTCCTATGAGATGATTTTTTTAAGCATTAAAGAGGTACCCAAACTCTGTCTTATTTCTGAAGTGGATATCATCTTTCTGCCACATCTTTTAATTTTTAAGGAATTATCCTGACTTGTACAGTCACAGCATGACAGTTATTTCAGAATTTTAGGAGATATACCACCTTACTTTGTTACTGTGGAAAGAGGTAGATCAGTTATCGGTCATTTATAATAAAAAGTTGTACCTGGAGCTTAAAGCTGCGGGCACCAGGCAGGTTTTATTATTGTTAGTGGAGATTAGCTGTCACCACACAGATCACACTCTAGATTTCAGAATTTATACACCTTATTGCTATTAAAATCAGAGATAAAACAACTTTCTAAAACCTGTTCTTGAACTTGGTAGTTTTGTAAACCAGTTTTAAATTGGACTTTATTTAAAAGTGAACCTTATCTAGTCCAAAATTACTTTTCTGTTTGTTATGATTAATTTTAATCAGACTGAAATGGGTGGTGAAGTAGGGTGGGGTAGTCTTTTTTTTTAATAGTAAAGTGATCATTCGTTAGACTTTGCGTTTTGAGTGGATAGTGAAAAGAGGCATTAAGAAATTTTAGTGGAACTAAATTTTAGAGGTGGTTCTGCTAAATCCAAGGTATTTATTTAGAAAGTTGAAGATTATATAAAATGAAATGCAGGAAAAAAGCACTTTGAATTTTATCTTATAAAATTCCTTACCAAAACTATTTATTAGTTTGATTCTCATGGACATTTAAGTCATAAAAATCCTTTCTCTCCAGCCCATTAAAAATATCACACCTAATAACATTAGGACTGTTATAGGTCATTGCTGATAGTAGAATTAAAAGTTTTGTTTTGTTTTGTGGTAAGCGGGCCTCAGTGAATACCTAGTATTCATTGTTCATATGAATACTAGGTTCGCTGTGTCTTCAATGTAGTAAGGGAAAAGAATAGTTATGTGACACATATCTGGAGCAGCCTTTCTTTGTTTTTTTGGTCGTTGCAAAAGGTGGTAATGTTTAAGTTTTGATTAGCTAGCAGTGATTAACGGTACATTCCACCACCCCAGAGGTATTCTCTTTTACCTTTCACTGTTAAGCACTCTGTTTTATATATAAAGTTTGAAAAGCAAAAAAAGAGAGAAAGAAACATTCATGGTGTTTTATGGGTGACTAAAACAGAATTATTTGAGGTTCTTTATTTTCCAAATAGGGCTGGACCCACTCACTTATTTTTTAAGAACTGTTTAATGTTATAATGGAAATAGAAAAGATGCTTGATGTATTTGTTTTCCGTTTAAATTCATATATTCATGATATAATTTGCATATGTAAGATAGCATAGTAAAATATTAAAGTAACCATAGCTCACCAAAGAGACAGAAAAGAGAACGTGATAACATAGGAGGGTACAGTACTGAAAGGAAAAATGAAAAGAATTAATAACTTTATTATTGAGTTCTGGGTAAATTTTGTGCTTTAGCAACAGTTTTAACAATCATGTGTGAGTACCTTAGTCACTGCAGGTCAATAAGATAATCTGCATTCTGTTTTCCTTCTATGGATCATTTTATAACTTTTTGTTAAGTTTGTGTGCTTAGAATAAAGGAGAAAATATAAAGCCTGATTTTGATTTTCCCTGTCATATTAGATACACCTCTGCTGTGGAGACCAGTCACTGGGAAGTACAGAAATACCCTTAACCGGACTGCTGAAAAAGGGTAGTACAGAAATCAACCATCGCCCAGTCACAGTTGAAGGTGCTTTTATTCTGGACCCTCCAAACCGAGCCAAACAAAAGCTTGCACCTGTTCCTGTGGATCTGGCCCCCACTGTGGGAGTGTCTGTGGCTCTGCAGAGAGAAGGCTTAGATGCCCAGGCAAGTAGTGACCCTCCTTCCCCTCCTCCAGCTTCTTCGATGTAGTTCATGATTAGTCACAAAAGTTGAGCTTCAGAAGCATTACCCCGCATAAGAAAGTATTTATTATTCTTAGGTAGTGGCCTTCATTATATGATAACCTTCTCTCCAAAAAGACCCTTCTGAAAAGTGCTGTGGCTTCTGCCGCATTTCATAGGTGACACTGTCCAGAGCCCTTCAGTCCAGTCTTTTCATGTAGTGAAAACCATTCCCCACACCCCCAGCTCGTAGTCAGTGACTGTGGCAGAAGAGGGACTACGGTAGAAGAGAATATTTTTAGACCCAGTTTCTGGTAATCTGCGTTAATGGATCCTTTTTGGTTGACTCAGCCTTAGCTAAGATAAGGTTTTTGGCTCAGTATTTTATAGTCCTCATACTGTCTCTAGGCAATAGAGACATTTATTTGAACATATATGTTTTTGATTATATATAGCCCCAGAATCAACTTTAGTGTCATGGTTCTTTTAAAGAACTGATTTTTATGTAGGCTGAACTGAAGTGAGAGTTTAAAAAGACATATATGCATGTATTTTTAGAGGATAGTGGATGGAGCAAAGGAAGAAAATCATACTAGACTTCTGGGTTTTTGGTTTTTTGTTTGTTTTCTAGTAATATAGACCTCCTTTGTATTGCTTTGGTAGGAATAACCATTACCAAGGACACCTATGCCTGACTTCTTTTACTGAATATCCCTTCTTATGCATTAGGATGCATTTTGATACGGAGCTCTGGATATCATATTTCCTTCCTGTTCATCTTCCTTTTTATGGTCCTAGATGCTATAAGAAAATTTGCAAATTATGAAGAGAAATAGACTAGGAATGTCCAAACTGGGAAAGGAAGCTAATATTTTTTAAAAACAACATCACGATTTTTGCTTAATTATGAAGGAGAGTTCTTTGCAAATTATACTTTATTTAAAAATTGTTTTTAGTCTTTAATTGAATTAAAGACCCAGAATGAACATGAGCCACACCATTCAAAGAAGACAGTTTTCACCCCCACAAAGGAGAAGACACACACTGGGGCCAAGTCTCCACGCATGTCCCCTGTTCCACCTCACAGTCAGTCACCTCCAACAAGAGACGACGCAACAGAAAGTGAAGTGGAAAGCTTACAGTATGATAAGGACACAAAACCGAATCCAAAGGGTAAGGTATTCTTTTCACAGATCTTTTAGTTATAGGTTTTTCAGCCATCTAATAAATGACTGTGCGAGTTTTCATGGGTGCTAAGTAAAAATTGAGTTTTTTAAAAAGCCAATGTAAAAAAAAGAATCAGATTAAAGTAATTGCAATTTACTTAACTTCATAATAGAATTTGCTAAAAGGTAAGAGAATTTTTCATTTATTTTCATACTAGAAATAGTAGCTTATTCAAAAGAAATTAAAGAATATAGTTCTTTCTAATAGATCGTTAGCAAACTCTTCAGTATCTCAATTTCACTGGAATTTTAGAGAAAAGAGATACTAACTGCCTCTTATAGTAAACTTAAAATAATCATTTTTGATCCTAAAGTTGAGACAGTCTGAGAATGCATATTTATCTGGTCTTATAAAATTTTTCCATCTGTTACGTAAGAATCTACAGTTAAATTTAGTAGTATAAATTGTAAGAGCAGTGGTGGATTAGGAGTTAGAAGTTCGGGTGCAAGTTATAGGTCTGTCACTGAGTAGCTATAGGACTTGGGCCATTCATTAAACATCTCTGGTGTATAATAGGATTGGACTAGATACCTCTGTCTTTTCAAGTTTTAGTGTTTTTGTTTGTTTTTAATTTTTGTTGGAGTATAGTTGATTTACAAACGTGTGTTAGTTTCAGGTGTACAGCAAAGTGAATCAGTTATTCATATACATATATCCACTCTTTTTTAGATTCTTTTCCCATACAGGCCATTACAGAGTATTGAGTAGAGTTCCCTGTGCTATACAGTAGGTCCTTATTAGTTATCTATTTTATATATAGTAGTGTGTCTATGTCAATCCCAATCTCCCAGTTTATCCCTTCCCCTCCCCTTTCCCCCTTGGTGACCATAAGTTTGTTTTCTACATCTGTGACTCTATTTCTGTTTTCTAAATAAGTTCATTTGTACCATTTTTTGATTCCACATACAAGCAATATCATGATATTTGTCTCTCTGTCAAGTTTTAGTTTTTTGTTAGACATAGTCTAACAAACTACTTTTTAAACCCTAACCAAACTACTTTTTAAAAAGTGATGTAATTATATCTGCAATAAGTCTCAAATACAACCCTTCAAATACTAAGCTATATTCACCTGTCTCTTAGAAATATTAGTGCCTGCCAGGCTGCTATCATACATTACCGCATTGGTACTGTATGCTTTTATGTTTTGCAATATATGTTGAGAGTGAGAGTAAGCTCTTTTTTACACAGTTCTATAATGGGAATTAAAGCCTACATAATGTTGGACAAGTCACTTTAAGAAGTTTATGCCTCAATTCATATGTTTATAAAATCAGATAGTCAAGTCTTTGCTTGAAGGTAAATGAGATGATATCTTTAAATTATCTGAATAAACTTAAGAGAAATTGTTAGCAAACAGAATTTTTTTTTTAATTTTTATGTTCATTTTAGCTGTCAGTTCTTCTGAACCTGCTTTACTGGCCCAGCCAGTGACTACATCCATTGCTTCAGGAACAGCTTCAGGACAGAAAATTGCTGTTCCTGCAACATCACATCATTTTTGCTTTTCAATAGACTTAAGGAGTATCCGTGATTTGGAAGTTGGTTTTCCAGTCAACTGTATATTAAGGTATGATTTGATTTTGTTTCAGAATATTTTCTGAGGAGAAATGCCTTTCCTCTGTTTGGGGTTTGCAGAGGAGAAATGTCACCAAAGAAGTTATGACATTTGTTAGATCAGTGGACTAAAAGGGTGTAAGGCTATTATGTCCTAATGACTTTGAACTTAATCAAAGGTGGCATTAGTAGTATGAGAGGTAACAGTCTTGCCAGTAATTGTAGGTATTGATAATAATTTGTTAATGTTCCTTTTTAAAATATAGTGACTCTTGAACTTAAAGTGTATTGTTTCCAGAAAAGGTGCCATAGGTCAAAATAATGGGAGTATAGTGTCTGATTTTTCTATAAAACTGTGTTATAATGGGAGGTTATAGTCTTAATATCTACCTTTTATACCTATGAATCTAAAAACCATACCTAATGAACTGGAAGTGTCCACACTGTTCAGTTTAGAGAATTGAAATATATATATTTCAGTCAGTTAAATGGCTTTTACATAATGGCTTGTTTTTTTTGTTTTTTTAAATTTATTTTGGGCTGCGTTGGGTCTTCGTTGCTGAGCTTGGGCTTTGTCTAGTTGTGGTGAGCAGGGGCTACTCTTTGCGGTGCATGGGCTTCTCATTGTGGTGGCTTCTCTTGTGGAGCACAGGCTGTAGGTGTGCAGGCTTCAGTAGTTGTGGCATGTGGGGTCCAGTAGTTGTGGCTCGTGGGCTCTAGCACAGGCTCAGTAGTTGTGGCACACGGGCTTAGTTGCTCCGCGGCATGTGGCATCTTCCCGGACCATGGATCAAACCCATGTCCCATGCAGGGAAGTCCTAGGACCAGGGAAGTCCCCATAATGGCTTGTTTTTAATAATATTACATTTCCATAGACTTTGTGGCTAATATATATATTAAATGTAATATAATTATGTGTTTTAGTTTGGAGTCTTTAGGTCCTCATAAATTACTTTGGAATAAGCATTAGCATTTGTAATAAAATTTTTGGTCTTTATTTGATTAAAATGAGAAAATCAGAAAATCTTTCCATCATCTTGGATTGCCATTCTCAGGAATGTCAGCAACTTCTCATTGCTTCCTGCTGTTATTTGAGGCATGTCTGTCTTTCAAATGCATAAATCAACTCCTACTTGTATCTAATTTTTCAGTTGTTTGATTCCTTATCAAGTTGTTTCCAAAGTCCTCTGAGCTTTGGTGTGAATAATGGACAGAATCAAAGGGACCCAGCACTGAGTTCACACGGTGAAGTCATAGAATGGAAGTCTGTCCTCACAGCCTAAGTTCTGCATTTTACCTCATGTTAGAGGCTGAGAATCATGACTAAAATGTTTTTTTAAAAATTGAAAGCCAGGAAAAAGTTTTCTGCCATAGACATAGCTTTTCTCACAGGGTTTATATAACATAGAACTGTTCCTTTTTCTCTCCTGCTACTACTGGAGAAACTGATCTTAGGACACTTAGAGATGATGTTGGCCAGAAGCACAGGGATGATCTGAGATTGGATGCTGTGAGGGAGGAGCCTTGAACAAGCCCAGTTAGAAAGCACATATTAGTTTTGTGTTTCCTGCTTGCCATAGGGCCATTTGTTTAATCATTAAGTGCCTACATTATGCCAGCAGTTTGTCCGGTATTAGGGCATGGGGCATATAAACAAAGAGCTCAATCTAGTGAAGACGACAGAGTCAGAAATATGTCAGTACATGAGGGAGGCTACTAGTTCACTTGACAAAGAAAAGGGAAAGAATATACTACCCCGAGGAAATAGGTATGATCCACTTAATACTCTATAGAAATCACTTGAGGACTACTGCTTCTGTCTTTGATTCATTTTAAGGCTTTTTTTTTAAATGTTGGGCATTTTATGTTTGATAGATTTTATGTTATCATGCTCTGTGTTGATATGAAATTGTAGTGTACAATTGTCTAATGGAATTTGTGAAATAACTGATATTAGAAAAAGTTTAATGTGTTTGCTTTTTTTTTTCCTTTTAAATCACTACATCTGTAGTAGGGGGTTAAATTTCTAGGGGATGAGCTCTCTGAGATGACCTAAATTCAGTTTATGTAATTGTGTAGGAATTGAGTTTATGAGCAGGATTCTTGTAGGAAAAGCAATTTCTACTAGTAGAGTTTAAAGTCTAGTTTTATTAATGAATAACAAATTATAAAATGAAATTTAAGTGAGCATTACAATATCTCTATTTGGCTTTACGTACAAAATAAGTTCAGCCGTAGTCAGACATTCTTCTATTTAATCTGATGTGACTTTTATGATGAAAGAAAGTAATAGTGTTATGCCACTCTTTGATTCATCTGTAGTATATTTGAGTTGCTTTCATGCTTGCTTCTCAATTCAGAGACAAAATACTATGAATGCATCCTTTTGGAGTTGACTAAGGGTTTTTTTAGCTCATACAAAATCAGGACATTATTATATAAAGAAAAATCGGTTTAGAAATTAAATTTAGCAAGCATTTCTTGACAGTTTACTATATGACAGAAACTGTTCTGGGAGCACAAAGATGAAAAAGGTAAGACCCATGCCCTCAGGAACTCTTTTTCCCCCCCCCCCCACATTTTAGTATTTATTTTTTTATAAAAATATTTTTGACATATTACATTGTATGAATGTAATGTGTACAATATGTTAATTTGCTACATTTGTATACCTCAGGGAGCTCTTAACAGATGGCAGCTCTGTCTTTGTTTAGTGGAGTCATTTTCACTTCTGAATCTTTGTCTTATTTGAAGTGTATCAAAGTGACTGTCTCTTTCTTATTTGGTGTATTGCCTTCAAAATACCAGTGTATACTCCTCCTTCCCCAGAGGATCTTGTAAAGGAACTTTGGAAACCAGTGCTGTGCAAATAATGCATTTTCTCTATAATTTTCTCTATAATTCTCTATAATTTCTGTGATTTTTATATCAACACTGAAAATATTTGTATAATTTTAAAGTTGGTGATAGGATTAAAACCATAATGTATTTGTACCATTTATCTATGAAAAAATTTTTATTTAATATTCATATTATACTTTTTAACAGACTAAATTTGTAAACTATAGGATTTTGTTTTTCTTAAATTCTAGGTACTCATATCCTTTCTTCGGAAGTGCAGCTCCTATTATGACTAATCCTCCTATAGAAGTTCGGAAAAACATGGAAGTTTTTCTTCCCCAATCTTACTGTGCATTTGATTTTGCAACTATGCCTCATCAGCTGCAGGATACCTTCCTAAGGTAATGTATACATGGTGTGTATGATATTATATTATGATATTATTTTCTCAAATCAACTCTTGAAAATTTGTATCATATTAACAAGAGGAATTCCTATATTTTTACATCCATAGCTGCTTATGCATTTGCGAATCTAGAAACAAATTTAAAATCTGTGACACTTGTGGTTCCACTATAAAGTTTTATGTGGTTACGAGGGCTCTTTTTAGATTTTCATATCTTGTTTGCCTGAGTTGGGATATTAGAACTTTCTTAAAACAATATATGAATAATGAAGGAACCTTGAAAAGTAATCTTGCTTTTTCCTAATATAATATGTGATGATAAATAAACTGTTTAGTTTTTATTATTGATTTACTTAATGACTAATGCATTATTTGCTTTTTCTGTTTTTTCATCTATATAAAATGGAAATGTTGATCCAGCCATCTGAAATGGATTTGTGACGAAAAATGAGATCTGTGAAGTGTCTTTTTACTTTCTCAGAGTATCACAATTTGAAAAGAATTTTAAAAGAAAGAATGAAGAGTAACTAAACGTTATGTAACCATTTGTGGGAATAGTAGTGTTCGGAAGGGTTTTCTTTATTGCACAGGAAGAGGTGTAAAAAAATCTAATAGTATTTTCTGTTTGTTACCTGTGGAATTGAGCCTTTACATTCCAGGTAGCAAAAACATCTTTGGCTACATTGAAGGAATTCAAAAATTTTAGTCCAGAAAAGCCTTAGTTCAGAGTTGATAGAAAAGCCTTAGTTCAGAGTTGATAGGTATGAACATATGTTTCTCTTTTCCTTTTAGGATTCCATTGCTGGTTGAATTATGGCACAAGGATAAAATGAGTAAAGATTTACTTCTGGGAATTGCCAGAATCCAACTTTCTAACATCTTGTCTTCAGAAAAAACTCGCTTTTTAGGTTCTAATGGTGAACAGTGTTGGCGACAAACTTTCAGTGAAAGCGTGCCTATTATAGCAGCACAAGGGTAATGCATTTCCTAGAGCTGGTCTTAGCTTTGCTTTTTATTCTGTTTAGCCAGCTACAACCTTATCCTTTCATGTCTTTTTTTTTTTTTCTGATCTTTTTTCTTTGACCTATGGGGGTTATATCCCAGTTTGCTCTTTAGCTTTCTGGTACCTACTATATCCTCACAGAGTGAATCTGTGCTACCATAATACTGTTAGAGTGTTGAGTAAGTATTTCTCTCTCCTCTCTTTAGACTGATAATTTTAAGTTCAGGATCAGTTTGGTTTTTTTTAGCTTAGTAACTCAGGGTCAAATTTATAATGTATTTTTACATTATTTTGAATTTTTCTACTAGAAAAATATTTAAACATTTGCCTCAAATATACTTGGAGAACGTTGCAAACGTTCGACACTTTTAAAAAATGAATATTCTTTTTTTGCCCTGAAATTCACTGCCACAGTGAAAAACTTGAGTTCACATATTTTACACAAAATCATTCAACAAATATGTTATCTTTTTATATTTAACAATAGAAATTTAAATTGACTTTAACCTTACATATCACATGCCTTTATTTTTAAAGCATAGTAAGACTGTAGAAGAAAATCAGGCCCAGTAAAAAGCTGAGATGTAGAAGTATTATTGGAATTTCTTCCCTTACTTTTCCTCATCCATGCCACTTTCAGAGAGTGAAGGGTATAGTAGACCTTTATTCACTTGGAGATCTGGGAACAGGTTTTTAGAGAATCAGTTATTCTGGTTAACTGAAAATTCTTTTAAAAATCAGCATTCTTTTCTCTTATTGTAAGTAGAATATAATGAAAATAATCATTACTTGTTGGAAGTTATTTTAATGCTGATTGCTTTGAATAACTTTTATCGCCCTGCTCTGTAGACAGACGTTTTAAGAGATTTACCTAAGTGAAAACTTCAGAGATGATAGCGCTTCATTTTATTTTATTCATTTCTTCTGAAATCTGACATTAGAAGAAGAAAATGTAAAAGTTATTAAGAGTTCTAATCATGTGGGATCCATTCATTAAAGCTTTGTTTGATTTAAACAAAGCCACATTTTTTTGTTGGTAGAATTTTATTTTCCTCTAACATTGTCCTTTTATTTAATGGTAAATGCTGCATTCAGGTTCTGTGATACAGAAAGGTATTCGTTATAATACAAGTAACATAATTATCCCACTTCTAGGATTTAATCCTGAAGCAGTGCTCATATCCAGTAAAAGATTTATGAACAAGGCTGTTCATTCCAGGCAAAGTAGAAAAAGAGTCTAGAATAATCTATATATAATTGAGTAGGGGAATTGTTAAGTTTTTAAAATTTTACTACATAAATTCATTAGTGTGTTTTACAGGCATTAAAAATTATATTTTTTAATTAATGTTTGTCATTACACAGGAGGAAAATGCAGGAGGATAAATGGGGAAAAAAGGACAAAACTGTATGATTTTATGTGCATGAGTACATGTGTATCTACAGATCTAAAAAAGAGGAAGGAAATGAAATTTTAGCAGTGATTATCTGTGGGCAGTGAGATATAAAATTTCTTTTTTATACTGTTCAGTTTTTTCAAATCTGTAACTGTTGTAGGTCATTTTGTAGTGAATGTAAGTATGTACTTCATACTGTGTTTGTGATCATATAATATCACATATATAGAAGGTCTTGAAGTCTGCAGAAGCTGTTGCACTTTGAGCAGCAAGTGTCAGGTGCAAGACATGCTGTCTACTCAGTGCTCTAGCATTGGGGAAGTAAAAGGAAATAATATAAAAGTGTTTCCATGAGTTTTAAAATATCTCTGATTTCATTTGTAGGTCAAATAACAGGATAGTAGATCTTTCTTACACAGTGACTTTAGAAGATTACGGACTAGTGAAAATGCGTGAGATTTTTGTGTCTGATTCATCTCAGGTATATGTCATTGAATCTTATGAAATTATTCTTTAAAACAGACCTAACGTGTATATATGCGTGAGTGTGTTTGTTTTAGTATGCTTCTTTCATTCATATCTTAGGGTGTATCTGCTGTACAACAAAAGCCATCTTCTGTTCCTCCAGCACCTTGTCCTTCAGAAATCCAGACAGAGCCTCGTGAAACCTTAGAGTACAAAGCAGCACTTGAGCTAGAAATGTGGAAAGAGATGCAGGAAGACATTTTTGAAAATCAGGTTACTTTTTAAATGTTACGTAAAAGATTTTTTGTCTATTTAGTATATTTTCCCTTCTCCATAGTAGGCTTTTCTCCCTTTTCCATTGGTACTCTGTCTAGTCTCTTTGAATTCAAGAATGCCTTACTCTTTAAAAAAATGAAGAATTAAAAATTACTCAAAATGTGACAGCTTCACAGAAGCCACTCAGAAAGGATTCTCCTAAACTTTCTCCATGATTTGTGGGCAAAATTAGCACTGAAGGTTAGAATTCAGAGGTTAAGGACTTGAAGGTTTCTTTTAATTTCAAGATCTCATTTATCATACCCTCCTGGAAGCTGGAATCATTAGTTGTTAAACAAGAGAGGTAGAAAACAGCTATTAACTTTATACTGTCCTGAATTATACTCATATGGGTATTACTCACCTCAGGCATCCTCTGTTTTGTTTTAAATAAAATGGAATGTCTGAAAGAAATATATCATGATCAATATTAATTATTTAACTGAAAACAGCTGGTTTATTTATTTGAAATATTTAGGGTTTCTCTTTTTTACTTTATTTTTCTTCCTTTGACAGCTAAAGCAGAAAGAACTGGCTCATATGCAAGCTCTTGCAGAGGAATGGAAGAAAAGGGACCGAGAGAGGGAATCACTAGTAAAGAAAAAGGTAATGACTTTTATAAAAATTGAAGGAGGAAAGAAAGAATATTAATGATAGTATCTTCTATATACATTAAAGAAAATCTCTGGAAGGAATAACTAATTATAGTGGTTATATATTGGCTTGGATAAAGTGAATGAATGGGTCAGGGATAGGAAGAAGGGTTTTCACTGTAAGTTGTTTTGTACTCCTTAGATTTTGAACCCTGCAAATGTGTTATTACCTGTTCAAAAAGTGAATAAATATAGAAAGTGAATACTTTAGAGAAGAAGCCTATCTCTGTATTTAAAAAGAAAATAGAACATTTAAGTATATATAAATGTTACATTATAATCTATTAGTTAATAAAAAGGACCAAAAACTCTTAAGCTGTTTTAAAAGATTGAATCATGAAATGTTATAAGTCACATCTTTTAGAATGATAACGTGAGACCATCTGATCTTATTCCAGAAAGCCAAAATTTAATATTTATCTATTTATACTCAAGGTATTGAGTAAAACAACCCTGAAAATTAGACTTGTCTAAAATATTCCAAATTCAAGTCTGTAAAAATACTCTCATATTAGTGGTTAATGAAATGTCTATAAATGGGAGAAGACCGTGGCAGGGTAGTTGCTACACTAGATCAAGAGACAGGACAGGGTATGGACTAGAAAATTCTTTAAAGTTTTTTTCGGCCATTTATATTTAATTATTGACGTGCTTGGGTTTAAATCTATCTTGCTCTTGGTTTTCAATTTGTCCCATACATTCTTTGTTTTCTCTCTTTTCCTGCTTTCTTTTGCATTCATTGAATTTTTCTTTTCTTTTTTTTATGATTCCATTTTATTTCTACAGTTGCCTTATTAGCAATATGTATTTCTTTTTTTAGTGATTGCTGTAGGGCTTACGGTATGCATCTTATCACAGTAAGCCTTCAGATGATACAGCACATTTAGCTTTTAAGACAAGTTAATCTTTGAGCCATTTTTTAATGTGACTGATGTGTTTTTCAATGTTGATGCTTATATGTAAAAGCAAAATATATGATGAAAATAACTCAAAGTATGGAAGTGAGGAAATGGACAAACACTGTTGTAACGTTCTCATACTATTTTACTAGTTTAAGCAATCACAATCGCTTTCCTAGATAACTACGTTTACTTCTTTATTTATTTTTATTTTTATTATTATTATTATTTTCAGCCGCACCGTGCGGCATGTGGGATCTTCCCCGCTCGGGATCAAACCTGTGTCCCCTGCATTGGCACTGCGGAGTCTCTGCATTTACTTCTTAACTTGGTATCCTGTCCTCCATTACTGACCCCTGTAGCTTGAGATATCAGCCAAGAGTAGAGGAAGTCAGATTATGTACTCCTCCTCCTTAAAACACATCATACTCCTCATCACATTTAGAATAAAACTCGAAGTTCTTACCAGGACCTACAAGGCCTTTTGTAATCTGTCCCCTCGCTTTCTCTGTGACCTCATCTTCTGTCAGCCTTCTGTTCACACAGTCTATTCTAACCATCTTGGCCTCTGTGTATTTCCTCAAACATGCTAAGCCACCTCTCTCCTCAGGATCTGTAGACTGCTTTTCTTTCAGAGATACTTTCTGGTTTCTGCTCAGAGTAATGTGAGCGAGGCCTTCTCTGACCACTGTATCCAAAATACTGCTCTCTTCCCCTGCCCCCAGGCACTAACTGTCCCCTCATTCTGCTTTACTTTCTTCGTAGCATTTACCTACTATTATATTAAATATTCACTTCTTTGTTTATAGTTTGTCTTCTCTGAGAGTATAGATTCCACATGACTTTGTTTTGCCCAGCATCTGCTACGTATACAATAAATATTTGTTTAAATTAAAAGGATAGGGCTTCCCTGGTGGTGCAGTGGTTGAGAGTCCGCCTGCCGATGCAGGGGACACGGATTCGTGCCCCAGTCTGGGAAGATCCCACATGCCGCAGAGCGGCTGGGCCCGTGAGCCATGGCCGCTCAGCCTGCATGTCCGGAGCCTGTGCTCCGCAACGGGAGAGGCCACAACAGTGAGAGGCCCGCCCGTGTACGGCAAAAAAAAAAAAAAAATTAAAAGGATAATGAATGATTTCAGGTTTTATAGTTTTGAGTTTGAGATTTATGGGGACTCTTGGCATGTTCAGCAGGTATTTGGATTTACAGGTCTGCAACTCTGGAGGGGGGGTTGAGTTTGCAAAATAAATTTGGGAGTACTTCGCATCTGTGATGGTACATGGATAAGATGTTTGGGTTGCCAGAGGACGAACATATGGGTTGAATACTTCCTCCCCATCCTGTTTACCTGTCTTTCTATAAGGCTTTTTTACATGTGGCACTCAGAATTTGACACACTTATATTAGTGATTTGGTTAAGAATTTAAAGGTGAACCAAAAATCAGTGGTAGAGTTAACAGAATTAATAAATGATCTTGCTTGGTTGGTATGTTGAGCTAAATCATCAAAATAAAGTTTAATAAAGAAAAATGTCATTCTGTAGTCAGAGTAAAACATTCACTTGGACAATGGGTGTAGTTATTCCAAGTTTAAAAACAAAGACCTTGGGGATTTTCTTTGACATAATGAACAGTGTGACTAGGATCCTCAGATAGCAAATGCAATTTTAGATGGAGTTAAAATTAGGAGACATTTGTTGACCTGTCTTTAGCAGTGCACATTCTTTAGTCTCTGAACTAGT
The DNA here is from genome assembly GCF_949774975.1 of Lagenorhynchus albirostris. Lineage (NCBI taxonomy): Eukaryota > Metazoa > Chordata > Mammalia > Artiodactyla > Delphinidae > Lagenorhynchus > Lagenorhynchus albirostris. Next base: position 101,550,204 of record NC_083097.1, on the reverse strand, counting down.
GAGATCACTTCTGGGTACCTTTTTTTTTTTTTTTTTTTTGCGTTAGGCAGACCTCTCACTGTTGTGGCCTCTCCCCTTGCGGAGCACAGGCTCCAGACGCGCGGGCTCAGCGGCCATGGCTCACGGGCCCAGCTGCTCTGCGGCATGTGGGATCTTCCCGGACCGGGGCACGAACCCGTGTCCCCTGCATCGGCAGGCGGACTCTCAACCACTACGCTACCAGGGAAGCCCCCTGGGTACCATATTTTTGAAAGGACTTAGTTTAGAATGTAGACTCCAGATTAAATACAAGTATTAGAGGATGTGGAAATAATAACATGTGAATAATAGTTGACGCTTGTGCTTATCTTGGAGAAAAAAAGACTAGGAGGATGTATGATGGCTATCACTGGAGTCAAATATGTGAAGATACTTTTTTTCTTCCCAAGGGATAGAAACAGGATTAAAGGCTTAAAAACAGGGCTTCTAACGAGCATCAAACCCAGGCTTGTAAAGAGAAAATCAGGTTGGGGCCTGGGACCTGGAGACTTGTTGGTGAGGAGGACAGAAAATTTGGTTCAGAAAGTCCTAGTAAATATGATCAGTCTGAACTAAAAGATAGAAAACCATGAGAGAGGATCCTATACAGGCCAAGCAGGTAGACCTCTATCCTTAATGGGACTCACATCCTTAAAGACAGAGCAGAGCAGGACTTTAGGCTTGTACAAATTGGGGTACTAGGCTAAGGTCCCAAGCAGGAACTGTAGCTTCAGAAGCAATTAAGAACTCAGTTGTTTAAACTGTAATAAAGGACTAGATCTCAATAATAGGAGAACTGACTTGAAACTGATTGGTGATAGCTGGCCTATCACCAGTCTTAGTTCCAGAGAAAGAGCATAAGTGACTAAGGGCTTCAGAAAAATACTGGAATATTGAGCAAGGCAGATTTTTAAGGAGCTAAGTTTTTACTAAAACACAAGATTTTACTGGCAGTCTAACTTACCACCCAGTGGGAGAAGGGCTTCCTCAGGAGACTGAATATTACTAGAGATACCCAAGCAGAAGCTAGATTGGCTTCCTTCCTGAGAGTATAGTGGAAAGAATTTCTGCTTTGAATTGGTATATGTAATTCATGATTTTCCTAGTCTCAGATCCTCTGTTTCAGTAAAATCATAATATATGCATTTTTGAATTTGTGTTTTGAATTTGGGGAAAAGATAACTTTTATTATATTTTAGGTTGCTGAATATACTGTTCTCGAAGGAAAACTTCAAAAAACCCTAGTTGACTTGGAGAAGCGAGAGCAGCAGCTGGCCCTTGCAGAATCAGAGGTACTCTATTCATCTATCATGCCTTTATTTCACAGAATCCATATATTAAATTCATACCATTCATTTGTTTTTCCTTTGTACTGTATAAAGTATATTTCATGGAAATAGTCTTTCAGACATTATGGAGAAAACTGCTATTCAACTAGGTGAAGCATGTTTTATATGTTAGAAGGTGAGGAATTAGGTAGAAAACTGTTATTTGAAATTCTTAACTATTATTCAGTCAGCTTTGGCTGACTTTTGCAATAGTGGAGATTTTTGGTTACCTTCGCAATTATGTGGAAGGAATGGATAGTTGCACTACCTAGAGAAAAGAGAAAATGTAGTGTAGGCTCAGGGACCTAGAATCATGATTTCGTATTTCACTAAGAAGGGAATATACCTCCTTCTTGCCTATTGAAGATTAGATCCCAAGAGAGGATAAACTTACGTTAGTACCATGCCTAGTTAGCATTTTTGTTAGGTCTTATTAAATTGTACCCTAACTACTTTTTTAAATTACTATAAAGTTCACCTCAAATTATTAGAATTTCTTCCTTGTGAAATATTATATGCCCCTTCCTTACCCAAATGTTTCTTAAAATTTTCTCAGCATATCACCCTAGCCTTATCTCTGCACATTTTCGGCAATTTCTAAATTGATTTAGATTGTTAAACCTAAACATAATGTGTATTTGTTCCTAATACTAAGGCTTTGTTATCTTCTATGTGATTAGGTAAAAACTAAGAAGTTTCTAAAGACGTGAAGAAACTTGGGCATATTTGCTTACATAATAAAATGGGTTTATTCAAATAGGGGTTTTAAGCATTTAGGGCCTTTTCAATTGAATTTATGCATCATATATGGATTTTGGGATAATACTTTGTATTTTAGGAGTAAATGATTGAAAATTTATAATTTAGTACACTTAAACATTAACTCTCTAATACCTGAAAATGATATAAAAATCACTTCATAAAATATTCTGAACATTTGACCATATATAAGGGTAATAGAATATTGACTAGTATAATGCAGGTAGTATAATAGGTCAGCCTCTTAAAGATGTACCTGTTTTAAGCTTCAGAGAGAAAGAAGGGAACTGAAATCAGAACGTGAACGGAACCTGCAAGAACTCCAGGACTCTATCCGTAGGGCCAAAGAAGATTGTGTTCACCAAGTAGAACTAGAAAGGTTGAAGATGAAGCAACTAGAAGAGGATAAACACCGACTTCAGCAACAGGTTGGATGAAAATACCTGTCATCTCTTTAAACTTAGAGTTTATTTGCATTCTAGAAATAATAGAAATCATTCACTAAGGAGTTATAAAAATTCCCAGTAATTTGGATTATTAATCACATTTACTACACTGAGAGTCAAATGTAAGTTGGATCTTCTTTTCCTGAAAGCTGAGGACTATATTGGAATAATCTTACTTCCCTTATAATTATTTGTATGAGATTGTGCTATATTTTAGTTAACTCTCATCTTAAAATTTTTTGCTCCTTTGAGCAAATGTAGATATTCTTCATATATCACTGGACCAAGTTCAGTTAAGAACCAAATTTCATGAGAGAATTGTCTGTGCTCCTTTCCATTTTCTCACCTCTCAACCCATCCACCTCAGCTTTCCATCCCCATTGTCCCAGCCAGCCAGTTGTCAGAGAAGCCACCAGTGGGTGTTTTTCATTTCTCATCTTACTCAAACTTACTGACAAACTTATTGACAACATCAACACTGTTGTTCTTATATATTCTCTTCTCTCAATTCTATAACATCACTCTTCTTGTTTTTCTCTACTTTTCTGGCCATGCCTCAGGTCTGTTGCAGGTTTATTTTCCTTTATCTAGCCATTAAATATTGGACTTCCTCCAAGCTCCAGACTTACACTGTGCTAAACAATCTTATTCGTGCCTGTGGTTTCAGAGACAATCTGTATCTCTGAGACTTGTGCATTTATATCCCAAACCTTTCCTTTGCACTCAACCCATTTATCTCATTGCCTTTTAGACATCTCTACTTGGGTGTCTTAAAGGCATCTAAAACCCACCATGATCCTCCTGTCCATACTTGACCTTGCTGTAAGTATTCTTTGTGTCAGTAATGGACCCCTGTAACCTGTTCTTCTGTCGCAGCCTGAGTGATATTTTTGAAATTTGGAATCATGACACCCTCCTCTAAATTCAGGGTTGTCTTAATGCTCATAAAGATCAGAATTACTACCTAGCCCTACCAGTCTTTGCATAGTTTGGACCCAGCCTACCTCTCACACCTCATCTCCCACTCTTTCACCTTTTCTGTGTGCTCTCCAGCCACACTCGTCTTCTTCAGGTCCTCAGGCATACCATGCATGCTTCACCCTTAGGATCTTTGTGTGTGCTGCTTTTTCTTGGCCTAGTGAACTGTACTAACCCCTCAGTTTCCAGCTGAGGCATCACTTTCCCAGAGAAATCTTCCCTGACCCCTGCTGTCCAAGTCTAGGTCAAGTTTTTGTTATATGTTTTCTTGGGGTATTATTCTCTTATTCTATTTCTTTATGATATGTTATAGCAGTTTGTTTTTATTTTCATTAGTGTGATAATTTGATCAGTGTCAGATTATTAGTTCCATAAAACTGTTTTGGTTTCTGTCTGTATGCCTGGAGCCCAGCCAGTCTTCAGCACATAATAGGGGCTTAATAAATATCTGCTGGAAAAAGGAAGGCTCAGGCTTTTAAAAATGAAGCTTATCTATCTGTCTTGAAACATTTCAGTGTAGATTAGATATGTATGATGAATGCCTCTGAAGTCTTTAGTAAATCCTGGCATGAAGAATAGTTTCCATAGCAGTTCAGGGTCAGTTAAGATCATATTATTTAGGTGGTTATAAATATAAATTTGATTGTTATTGTGGTGGTCACATGTAAATTTATGAAAGATAAAGTTGTAAAAGTGGGCAATTGTGATGGGATTCGCCGGTAATGCTTATCTTCTACCACTTATCAGGGAGATTCAGCCATCTAGAACAAAGGCTTCTAACATGTATTAGAATTACCGGGGGAGCTCATGAAAAAATCCATGTGTCCACCCTGTCCCAGACTGGTATAATTAGCTTACAACGTTGTGGGAAGAACCCTGGCAACGTTGTGGGAAGAACCTTGGCGGGAAGAACTGGTATTGTGGAAAAATTCCCCGGGGCACTTCTAAAACATAAGGGCACTTCTAAAACATAAGCTAAGACCTGGGGAAAAAACTGTGGTGGGCAGCAGAAGTTTCTGGGATGCCCAAATTGCAAAGTCCATGACTGTAAACATTTCCCCTTTTATAAATAAGAAAACTTTTTAGGCCCTTACTCTGAACCAGGTTACATGTACTATACACACAATTCTAACTGGACAGGTAGAAGGGACAGATAGATACACTGTCAGTGCAAGGTGATGAAGATAAAGTATATATATTCAAATATGTAAAGGCAGTTATCAGAACTGAAAAAAATCAATGTAGTTCATAGGCCACTTAGCAAAGGAAAAAGAACCCAGTATGCCTAGTAGCTTGATTAGTAATTCTTAATAGTAGATTGATAATATCCTGAATGGTCAAAAAATGCCAAATATTAAGTTTATTAGTTTTTGTTTAAAACAAAAATGTGACAGATTCTTTAGAGAGGTTTCTATTCAACTTTAAACAAAATTTACATGTTCAAAGAGGTAAACTTCAGTTATATGGAAAATTTCCATGTGTGGGATATTCATTACCTAAAGATGCTAGATAAATCCTAATTAGAATTATTGATAATTATTAGCATAAAACAAGAATTTATTATTGGTAATTTAAGTTCCATTTTTGCCACCAGTTTTCTCAGTATTTCGCATTTAGTTAAGTCTTAGTCTTAAAGAGATAATTGGGTTATCTAAAGATGGCTAGTCATATTGGTGTATGTTTTCAGAAAGCATCTTTAAACAGTGCTTCTTTGCATTTGGTTAGAAAAATCCCACATTAAAAAAAAATACCTTTATATCTTTTTTTCTTTTTCTTGGTAGTTTTGAAACCATTCTAAGGGAAATTACAGTGTTTAGTCAAGGCAGTCTCTCTCTCTTTTTTTTTTTTAATTTAAGGAACTATTCATTAGAGCGTCATTCCAGGGGATGAAAAGATCTGAATTCTCTTCATTCGTCTCCTAGTGACTAGCTCACTAGCTCTTTGGCACTGCCTCAGTAATTTAGCTCTTTGATCCTCAATTTTCCTACCTATAAATATGAAGGGACTGGGCCAAATAATCCGTAAGTTGTAATAGCATTGGAATTATGAAATTCATACAGTATCAAATTATAGGAACAATAAATAATACTGCATTAAAATTACTTTCATCGATAATCAGGTATAATGCTTTCATCGATAATCAGGTATAATGCTCAATCTTACATGTTGCATTTTTAAAAATTATTTTCAGTATTTTTATAAATCGACTTTTCCATTTGCCATCCAAAATTTAACAAAAATGTTCTCAAGATACTGGTTTTATAAGAAATTTCGTACTCCTAAAAAGGTTTTGTATATTGTTAATCGATTGCATTGTATTGTTAATCAATACAATTGTACAATTGTATTGTAATCAATTGTATATTGTTGATTTACTGAATTTTTAAGATTACTGGAGATCTTAATTTTCGTTATACTTTATTTTCTAAATTTTCTAATATAAACATGCCTTAAAGTAAAAAATGACACTATTGAATTGAATTCTGTAATACTAAACTTTGCGTACTGCTGTTTTAAAGTGGCTATAATTTTTTTTAATACAGCTCAATGATGCTGAAAATAAGTATAAGATTTTGGAAAAAGAGTTCCATCAGTTCAAGGATCAGCAAAGCAGCAAACCAGAAATTCGGCTACAGTCTGAAATAAATCTTCTCACTTTGGAAAAGGTACCCATGTCAATTTATGGCAATTTAACTAGCCTTACTGGTAAATTTATAAAACAAAAAATGATACTTGAATATACAATGTAATAACATTTAACTGTAGTATTCTGATACCAAATAACATATCAGAGAATTTGAGGCACATGGCATTGTCAATACTTGAATTTCATAGCTTTTATCAGTTATAGCTTATACCACAGTCCTTGGTTACAGACAACAGAACTGAGTAACTCTTGGACTAGAGGAATTCACAAACCTGTCAAGAAAGCTAAAAAACCTGGGGGAAGCAAGTCATGGGCCCATCCTGTCATAAAACAGTCTACTCAGGATGCTACTGTTGGTGCCATGACTGCCATGTCCCTGGATTCTGTCTCCCCTGATTCTAGTGTTAGGCTGTTGAACTCTCAGTTTTGCAGTAGCCATTGTGAATACCCTCTCTCCGTATTAGTGCCCTTTAGATTCACTGTCTCAGGTAGGAGCACGCATTTAAATCACAGGTCTGTACTCTACTCTTAGTTTGGAAGAAGCGATAGCCATCCTATTTTGCTTTCTGCAGTTGGAAGCCAGGTCCTGACTCTCATTTATATTGGGATTCCCCACAGACAGAATGTTCAAGTTCTAGGCATTAAAAAATGTGTAATATCCAACAGACAATCTAAGTTTGACAATATGAGCTCTTGCATTTTAGAGTTTGATAAATTTTAGGCATTATTAAAAAGATATAGCATACTTAAGAAAATAACAGAGTTAATAATAAACAGGAAAATAAGCTTTAGAAGCTTAAGGATTTAATTGTCGTGGCAGCCATTGCCTGTCTGTTCCCACTCAGCATTGTAGTGAAGGCTTCCTTGCCCTTTCTCTTCTGTAGATTCAGCCACTAGGGGACACTAACAGAAGATTGGTAGATAGGAGTTGGGAAGATGCCAGAGTAGTTCTTTCTTCTCTCTCTTTCTGCCTCTCTACCTCCCTTATTTTCTCTGGCAGTAGTTACATCTTTTTATGGTTCCATCTCCCACCAGGCATCCCTTCTCCAGCTTCCTTTAGTCAGTCTCCACTGTGGTTCTAGCCCACTGGACATCCCCAGTTTGTGGGTTGCTTGTATTAAGAACTACTATTTCCTGGTACCTTTTTGTAGTCCCTCCTACCTAGGAGAGGTGGGGGCTTCTTGCTGCTGCTGATTACTGGGTTGCCTCACCATATCCTCTTTGGCCTTTCTGCTCTTCCTTTATCTGTTGAACCGGTTTCCTGTATTAAATTGCTTCTGATTTCTAGATTCCTGGCAGGATGCTGATTGATAGAGTTGGTTTTTCATTATCCAGCAAAGTTGTATGCTATTTATGATACCATGCTAAATGCCATTATGAATGATTCAGAAATGTTCAGGATACTGTCAAGTAAATAACAAGTTACAGAAGGAGACGAGGAACATACCCAAATAATTAAAGCAAAAGGCAAACGAGCAGATATCGTCTAACTTTCTCTTGCTAAATGCCATGAGTCCAAAGGGAAAACAAAGTCAACTTCTGAAATCAACACACTAAGTATAAAGAAGGCATGACATTGTATATGGAGCCTAAGAATAGGTGAAACTTTAAATAGGTAAATATGTGGGTGAGGTTATTCCAAAAAGAAGTACTGAACAAAAGTATAAAAAAGATTAAAATATCTATTGCATATTTGGATAGCTGCTTGACTAGAACCTAGAGTCTAATCATTATAGTAGTATGGTTTACCCTTGAACAACATGAGTTTGAACTGTGAGGGTCCACTTATACACAGATTTTTTTCAGAAAATACAGTACCACATGACCCGTGGTTGGTTGATTCCTCAGATGCGGTACCGCATATTCAGAGGGCCAACTGTAAAGTTATAGGCATTTTTTTGACAGCATGGAGGATTAGCATTCATACCCCTGCATTGTGCAAATGTCAGCTGTAATTTTAAAATAAGTGTAGGCCTGATAAGAGAGTGCTGGAAATAAAGGTAATTTTCAGCCATATGAGGGAAGAGCTTAGATGTTTGCTTAAAGAATTCATATTTCATCTGGTAAGAAAAGTCAAAGATTACTCTTTGTAAGCCAATTTATAAGATTGGCTTAATGGATGTTAATATTAAGAGAAATGAAGATTTTCGATGAACTTTTTTGGAGGGATGGAAGTTGTAGAGAATTCAGATTTTAGACATACTACATTTGAGATGCTAATGCAGTAATCTAAGTGAAGGAGTTAACTAAATGGTTAAAAAATGAGAAAATACAGTACGGAGAGAATAGGGCTAGACAAACAGATTTGAGAGTCATTTGAATAAAGTAACAGCTTACAGGTATATGCAATTGCTTAAGGAGTGTTTAGGAAGGCTAATTGATGATAAAACTTGGGACGTTCAGCTTTGAGAACAATCAAGAGTTGAGGAAGGAGGCTAATGAGATTTAGAGAAGTAATAAAAACAGTCTAGTGCTGTGCCCAAAAGGAAAGGGGGAGTTTAAAGAATGAGGAAGTGAAAGTAATCTCTCATGATGGGCAAGTCAAGAGTGGTTGAGGAAAGACCCCCCATGTATTTGGCAGTTAAGAGATCACTGATTTTTTAAGAAGCCAAATTGCAGAAGGTTACAGAAAGTTTGGCTTTGAAAAGAAAACAAGAAAAGGGCTTCCCTGGTGGTGCAGTGGTTAAGAATCCACCTGCCAATGCAGGGGACATGGGTTCGAGCCCTGGTCCGGGAAGATCCCACATGCCGAGGAGCAGCTAAGCCCGTGAACCACAACTACTGAGCCTGTGTGCTGCAACTACTGAAGCCTGTGCACCTAGAGCCCGTGCTCCGCAAGAGAAGCCACCGCAGTGAGAAGACCACACACCGCAACGAAGAGTAACCCCCGCTCACCACAGCTAGAGAAAGCCCACGCACAGCAACGACGACCCAACACAACCAAAAATTTAAAAAATAATAAAAAAATAAATTTCAAAAAACCTCAGAAGACAAGAAAAAATGTAGCCCAAGGGCCTAAAGCTCTTGAGAAAAGCTTATTTAGAGGTAGGAAAATCAGAGAATATTTTTAGATTAAGGAGAAGAAATTAACAGCAAGGAGAAATTGAAGCTTTAAGAGAGATGGGGATGGTTGGAGCATAGATATAAAATTTAGCCCTTGATATGACTATTCAAGAGGCAGAAGGGTGCATATAGAAAATTTGGAGACAAGAATAAGAGTGGTTAAAAAAAATTGAGTTGAAAAGGGTATTAACTGCTTTCGTCTAGCGTTTCTGAATTCATTAAATGTTTCTGCAGCTTGTCAGATGCCATGCTATTTTTGGTTCCTCTTCTTACCCCAAAATCTATTTAATTGCAAAGTCTTGTTGATTCTGCTTCGTTCTTTTCTGGACAACCTCTTCATTCTCCATTTTTGGCCTTCTCATTTCTCTACCAGTAACCTTGAATTTGAATCAAACTGGACATTTCCCACCCCTTTTGATTAAACCAAATATTAAAGTATTTCTGTTTATATATTATGAATTATGTGGCCTGCCAGAGATATTTGAAGCATTCAGACAATATCTCATCAATTCTCACAAGTTCTCTTAAGTAGGTGTCAAGAGTATTTCCATTTTATCTTGGGGAAATTCAGGGCCAAATATCTCAAAATTGGAACAGAGGGCTTATGATATTCATCTTTTCTGAATATATACTAGATAATATCACCATAGAAGTAATTGTAAATGATTTTTAAAAATTTCTTCTTCCAATTACACTTCTACCAAAAGGATAAAAATCACCAAACAAACATATTACAAATATAAACAGCACCATTAACTTGTTGAGGGGGAAAGAAAAGTGTAATGGAAGCACCTTTATATCAGACCTAATGAATTCATCCACTGTTTTTAAATGCCTAGCAAAACAAGGCTTCTCAGCTCTTTTGAACATTCTTTGTAAGTTTTTTTGGAGCCAGAAGAGGGCAGAATCTTATTTCTTAAGTAACAAAGAGATAAAAGCATAAAAAGGAAGACTTAAGTGAAAAAGTACCTGATTTAGTCTACAACTTCTGGTTATGTCTGATTGAGAGCTTTTTTCTTTTCTGTTTACTGGTCTCTTCAGTATAACACAAATATTTCCATTTTCACTGAAATAGTCTAAAAATAAGTTAACATTAAGATACAGTTTTACCAAATGTAATTCTTGATTCCCTTAAGAAGTGAATAGTTTGATGTGCTTTTAGCTAGGAAATGACTTTTAGATGGCTTAAAAACAATTGGAACTTTTAACAAATAAAATAGGGAAAGCATTATAATTTAGTAATGCATACAGAAGATTAAGACAGAAACTAAATTTGTGTATTTAAGAACATTTGGTGAGTATCTAATGTGTCTTAGGACAAAGGGAAAAATGAGAGAAAAGAAAAGAGTAAAAAGTATGTTATCCTTTTGGGACCTCACTTTTTTTTTTTTTGATGACCATTTTTAAAGTCTTTATTGAATTTGTTACAGTATTGCTTTTGTTTTATGTTTTGGTTTTTGGGCTGCGAGGCATGTGGGATCTTAGCTCCCCGACCAGGGATTGACCCACACCCCCTGCATTGGAAGGCGAAGTCTTAACCACTAGACCGCCAGGGAAGTCCCTGGGACCTCACTTGTAGAAGAGTTTGTAATATAATTGGGGAGATGACTCAGAGAACCTTAAATGACCATATATAATTGAATACCAGGGAATGTGATAGGAACTCTTTGTAATTCAGAAGTCATTTGGTGTTCAGAATATAGTAGTTTTAAGACAGCTCCATGGAGAGGTAGAATTTGAGCTGAATCTGAAGTTTTAAATAAGCGATGAAGAAAAAGAATCGACAGGCTCAGGAAGTAACTTGGACAAGGTGAATGTAGGGGAGACAAACCCGGTGGTTGGAGTAGAGGGTTTCCTGTTGAGGAATACCAAGAAAGTAGTAGAACAAGTAGGATGGAAATTATATCTTGGAGTGCTTTAACACCTAGGCAGAGGAGTTTAGGCTCAGTCCTGTAGGCAAGTAGTAGCTGTTGTAGATCTTTTAGTAGAGAGTAAATTGATATGATATAATAGTTATTTCCAGGATTTGTAGATAGAATACGTTTGAGGCTGAGCAGACAAGAGATGAGATAAGCCTGAGCTTAGGAAATGGTAGAAAGAACATAAAAGAATATAACTGGAAAATATTTCAAGGGAGAAATCTATAGTTTTTTGTGACACATTGGAACTGGGGAATAGGAAATTAGAGGCAAAGACAATGCCATGCCTCCAGTAGAGAATTAGAGTTGTGGGTATATCAGGGATAGAAACAGGGACATTGAGAATCAGTGAAAGTCTGTGCTTGGTCTTCACTAGCCTCTGAATTGACTCTAGGTCCTGAGCCAAGTTTTAATTTGAGTCTGTAACTTGGCTTATGATTTAAGTCAAAAAAGCCTTCCCAAAGTCTCATGTCTACCCACAAAAAAGGGCTCTTAACTCGAGGTCTTTGAATGCCCTGAAATTGTGTCAAAATTTTGGTTGTGTACCTTTTTTTGGGAGTTGGGTCCATATAATTCTTTAGAATCACAGAGGCATCTGTATCCTTAAAAAAAGTTAGGCATCACTGATTTGGTAGTTTGGGATGAATTAGAAAAAGGATGTGTAACGTCTCAGATTTGTTAGCTGCAGTTTTTTTTGGTTTGTTAAGAATAAAGACATTATATGTTTTGATTATATATGCATTTTAAATTAGTGTGAACTACTGTGTGAATATCAATGCAAATGTGAGTTATTTTGATAATCATGGCAAAACTGACAAAACCTCCCCAGCTTTTTCTGATGGAGTCAGTTCAGTGGGTACAAGTGATCTCTCTAGGTTGTCCTAACCCTCATTCTGAGGCTCGTCCAGGATACTGTACCTTCTCCAAGACCCAGGGACATGGTCACTTTTATAATTGAATACTATTCTTTTATCACACAGTCATAAAACAGATTTTTGCTTTTCCTCTGACATATGTCCTCTTGTTAAAATAACCAGCTAATAAGTATAAGTCTTTAGGGCATAAGTGGAAGAGATCATCTTTGATAATCTCAGAGTATTAGTCAACTTAAGATGTATGAGTATAGTTGTGAAATGTCAACACATTTAAATCCAAGCACTAGGGATTTGTAAAGCAGAAAAGACCTTGACTCCATGAAGTCATATATTACTGCAGAGAACATTCTGGTCTTTTGTGAAGGGATTTTGGCAATCTGCTTTTCCTTTCATTTTATTTTCCTTCTGAGCTTTCTGAAGCTTGAATTTTTGGATAGTGTCTTCGATTTTATTTTTCTGCAAAACATTAGGAGTTGTGTGTATGGGAAAAACTAGACTTGATATAAAAAAATTAGACCAGTTTAGATTAACAGTATTTTACTGTAATTCATCCATGTAATTACCTTATCACTTAAATAGTAAAACTGTCTGTTGGCTACATGAATTTGTTTGGTACTTGGTTTGAAACTTTGAGAGAGTACATTCCAAAACGTAGCCAAGTTGGCTTCAGTTCATACACAACAGATTGCCTGCTGCAAGTATAAATAACCGTATTTTAAAAATCAAATCTATTTCGTGTTTTTCTTTATATATTTGAGGAAAAATAGAAAATAAAAGTTAGATGAGTGTTTTTAGGAGCATTATTTTTCTTACTCTTGGGTTTAACATTCTTAAAATATTTTTGACTTTGTACTCTCAGTAAACTGCCTTCTGATAAAACAGTTCACTGTTCTCAGCATTCTATGATTTTTGCCAAAATAGAGTTATAAAAGTATCTCTACAAGCTCTCTTCAATGTAAGACAAAATTCCACATAATGATAGGTCTCCAAAAGGAATAATTTGGTTTCAAGGTTGAGAGTGTCAGTGAAATGGAATGCTAACAACTGCTTTTTGTTATATTAAAAAAAAATGTATTTTTCACTCTGTGATCTTTATGTAATATATATGTTTTAAATACATTTATAGTAACTGCCTTGAGGTTAAGACTGATTCAGTTCCTTTTAGTATAGGCTGTTAGGCAGTAAAAATACAACTATATTTTAAACAAGAAAATGTTCATGTGCCATAATATTTACAGTAAATTATGTAACAGTTTTAGATGATGTCGTATGTTACACTATATAAACTCTTTTCTTAAGCCAGAGTCTTTGTATATATTATCTTTCAGTGATTGTACACAGTGGTATAGTGTTTCACTTGATATGATTTTAATCACTGTTAGGTTGAACTTGAAAGAAAGTTGGAATCCACAACTAAGTCTAAGCTGCATTATAAGCAGCAGTGGGGACGAGCTTTGAAAGAACTTGCCAGACTTAAACAGGTATGTAGTTTATAGCTAATGATGGATTATTCTTTTTATGTCTTTCTCCCTTGATTTTTTTTTTTTTTACAAGTTTACACATTTGGCAATATCTGTTAGGTTCATATGTCTGTATTTCAATGTCCAGTTCTGTATTTGAGATTAGGCCCCACCCCCCCTTTTTTTAATGTGTTACATATAAGATCCTCCTTTATAAAAACTAAAACTTCTAGTTCCTTTTTCTTTTCCTTTTTTTTTTTTTTTTTAAAGCCAACTATCCTCTTCCCCACAGCAAGTTGGGAATAATTTCTACTTTCACTTTAAAAACAATCATTCTTTTTCTCCTTTTACTTTCACTTATAAAACTACCATCCTTTTTTCCTTAGTATTAATTTCCTTCTATTGGGAGTGCCTTTGGGGGGAGAATTTTAAGAACGTATTTTAAAAGTCATTCCTAGGAAGACACAGTAATTTATTCATTAAAAAAAAGGATCACGGGATTTTTGCATAATTTTACAAGGATTTAAAAGTGAGAGTAGTTTCCTAAATTCTTTACATTACTTTTTTTTTTCCTTCCTGGTACCAGGTAACAAATGCCATTAGCTTCCTGAGGAATTAACCTTAATTTTGGCTATAATTTCTTCAAATTATTAAGATCAAATAAAATATGAGCAAGATTTTTATTTTGAATCTCATCTATGTGACCTAAACTTTTAAGGATCATTAGTGGTTAGTTTATTGTAAGTTTTGCTTTTCTGAAATGTGTCCGTTATATGCCGAATGCAATTTTGGTACGTAGGGTCTCTCAGATTTGTATTTTTTTTTAATGTGTCTCCCAAACCATCAAATGTCATTAAACATCTTTGTGGTATTGTACTAAATGCTTACCACCTTCATAGAAGAGTATGTACTAGACTGCCTGAGAATAAATAGTGCAGTTTGCCTTAACATAGCTTTTAGATGAATTGAGATTGTAAGCATAAGTATAAAATAATATTACACACACTGAATATGTTTTATAGGTGCTCACAAGACTAAGGATAGATGAATGAATGAATAATCATATATAGTACTGAGGGCCTCCTGTGTTCAAGGCACTGTCCTAGATTTATAGTTATAAGTAAAACATAGGTCTTTGCCTCAGGGAGCTTGCAGTTTAGTAATAGGGAAGAAAACTATAAATATAACATTTACTGCCAAATAGTAAGAGCCCTGAAAAGACCTGTACAGAGTACTCAGGAGGGGAAGTACATCTATTTAATAGAACTTAGGAAAGGTGTCATAGAAGATGAGATATTTGAGATGGATCTCTGGAGAATTGGTTGTGATTTAGGAAAGCTGTGGGGAAAATGTATATACAATGAATAGAATGATTATAGCAAGGAGGCACAAAGTCAGAAAGTATCGACTCTCCATGGAGAACAGAGGAGGTCCCATTTTAGAGGTCATTTCAGGAAATAAGGACTAGGTAGCAGTGGGAACATGACAAGGAGATTATTGTAAAAGACATGGTTTTGGTAGATTCTATACAGTACGCTATACCTAATCAGAATGCAGAGTGGAAAGTCAAAGATGATGTCAAGGGTTCAAGCCTTAGTGTCTGGAAAGAGAGTTTTCCAGGATTGTAATGATGGTTACTAAGACAAGAAGCTGATTGAGGCATGGGGAGGAGACAGGACTTGCAGATTTGAAAATTTTAATTTTTACAGAAAGAAATTCAGCAAGCATTTAGAAATATGGACTGATGTTGGGAGGATGATTGAGCTTAATAGAAGGAATCCTTTTGCAGAGGTGATAATTGAAGATGTGGCAGATAGAACTTAGAATTCTTATGTTTAAGGAGGAAGGAAAGCTGATAAGTGCTTGGTATTATGCTAAGCCCTTCATACGTTTTCATTTGATCCTAACCAAGATCCCTATATAGCAGGTAATATTTCCATTTTATCGATGAAAGAAACAGACTTAGAGACATTAAGTAAGTTGCGCACGATCACACAGGTACTAAGTGATAGAGCAAGGATTAGGCTCATTTGACTAGAGTGCGGTCTCAGGCTCTTCCTGCTTTATAATGTTATGGTTTAATTCCGTAGAAGCCACATAGTGAAAGAATTTCAAATAGAACAAAGTGAGCTGTGGAAGACATTAGGGATTTCTGACAGAGTGAGTATTGAAGCAGAAGAAGTCATGATTTGGCATATCATAAGCAAGGAAAATGACATCACTGACAGATAGACTAGCTCAGGTAATGAGAATTAAAGTGACTTTGAAAGAGAATAAGCTAATATAAAGTCATGATGGCAAGATAGTTAAGTTACATTTAGTACCACAGGGAGGCGTCCCTGTGGAATTGGGAGCAAGGAAATAATGTGGTGAGAGTGGCTATTAAAAATAACAGGATACAAATTCTACCACAGGCAGCATACATAGCAGTTTAGAACATGGCCTTGGAGTCAAGAGAGCTGTATTGAATCTTGGCTGTACTTCTTAACTACCTCTGGGACTTGGGGAATATAATTTCTCTGATTAGTCTCCTCATTTGGAAAATGAAAAATCTTTCCTCACAGGTTGTTCTGAGAATTAAATGAGTGGTCTGTAAAGCATTTAACACAGTGTTTCGTACATAGTGTATGCTCAATAAATGGTAACTGTTGTTAAAAGGATATGAGCCATAAAGCTATTGTGTAGTATTCTTGGTTTCAGTCATTGGGGACCTAATCAGATGGTAGCTTTGGAATATTGATGAATAGAACAAATATTAGAAGGATTTACGACTGAGTAGCTGAAAAATGACAGACACCAACCAAAAATAGAAAATTTTTAAGTCTACAAGATAGGAGAATGTTGTTATATAATAGTAGCAGTGAGGAAGTGAGGTTCAGTATAGTTTGACTAGTAACAGTAGTTTGTATTTGGATGGTAGATTTAATATAGATGTTCTGTAGAAACTGACAAAAGGGGGAAAACCTATGTTAGGGCTAATTGTGCACATATGCAATATTGTCAGTAGGTGAACTTCCTAAAGTTAGGTGTAAAGAGATGAGAGTGCATTGAGTCTGAAGAAACATCTATAGTTGTTTTATTTGTTCATTTTTCATTCATCAAGTACTTATTGAGAGCCTATTATGCACCTTGCACACTGGTAGATGCTCTAGATACAGCAATTCTCTCCCCACAGTAAACTTAAAGTTCAGCTGGGAGGGCTGATATTTAACAAGAACATGGCAGAGTGGTAAGAAATGCAAGTGAAGTTAGCATAAATAACAGAAAATAAGTATTAGAAAAACACGAGGACAGTGGGTTATCATTGTATTTTGTCATTCAAAGCTGAGGGAGAAATGGTTCAAAAACGGTGTTTCAAATATCAGTATTAGAAAAAGGAATCCAAACTGGAAAAGAAGTAAAACTGTCACTGTTTGCAGATGACATGATACTATACATAGAAAATCCTAAAGATGCTACCAGAAAACTGCTAGGGCTCATCAATGAATTCGGTAACACTGCAGGATACAAAATTAGTGCACAGAAATCTCTTGCATTTCTATACACCAACACCAAAAGATCAGAAAGAGAAATTAAGGAAACAGTCCTGTTTACCATCACATTAAGTAACTAGGAATAAACCTACCTAAAGACCTGTACTCTGAAAAGTATAAGACATTGATGAAAGAAATTGAAGATGACACAAACAGTTGGAAAGATATACCATGTTCTTGAATTGAAAGAATCAATATTGTGAAAATGACTTTACTTCCCGAGGCAGTCTACGGATTCAGTGCAATCCCTATCAAATTAGTAATGGCATTTTTCACAGAACTAGAACAAAACTTTAAAATTTCTGTGGAAACACAAAAGACCCCAAATAGCCAAAGCAATCTTGAGAAGAAAAAAACAGAGCTGGAGAAATCATGCTCCCTGACTTCAGACTATATTACAAAGTTACAATCATCAAAACAGTATGGTATGGGCTTCCCTGGTGGCGCAGTGGTTAAGAGTCCACCTGCCAATGCAGGGGACACAGGTTTGAGCCCTGGTCTGGGAAGATCCCACATGCCATGGAGCAACTGAGCCCGTGCACCAAAACTACTGAGCCTGCGCTCTAGAGCCCGTGAGCCTAGAGCCCATGCTCTACAACAAGAGGAGCCACTGCAATAAAAAGCCCACACACTGAAACAAAGACCCAGTGCAGCCAAAAATAAATTAAAAAAAAAAAAAACACAGTATGGTATTGGCACAATGACAGAAATATAGATCAAAGGAACAGGATAGAAAGCCCAGAGATAAACCCACGCACCCATGGTCACCTAATCTATGACAAAGGAGGCAAGAATATACAGTGGAGAAAAGACTGTCTCTTCAATAAGTGGTGCTGGGAAAACTGGACCAGCTACATGGAAAAGAATGAAATTAGAACACTCCCTAACATCATACACAAAAATAAACTCAAAATGGATTAGAGACCTAAATGTAAGATCGGACAGTATAAGACTCTTAGAGGAAAACATAGGCAGAACACTCTTTGACATAAATCACAGCACTATCTTTTTGGATCCACCTCCTAGAGTAATAAAAATGAAAACAAAAATAAACAAATGGGACCTAATCAAACTTAAAAGCTTTTACACAGCAAAGGAAGCCATAAACAAAATGAAAAGACAACCCACAGAATGAGAGAAAATATTTGCAAACAAAGCAACCAACAAGGGATTAATCTCCAGAATTTACAAACAGCTCATGCAGCTCAATATGAAAAAAACAAACAACCCAATCAAAAAATGGGCAGAAGATCTAAATAGTTCTCCAGTGAAGACATACAGATAGCCAAAAAGTGCATGAAAAGAGGCTCAGCATCACTAGTTATTAGAGAAATGCAAATCAAATCTACAGTGAGATATCACCTCATACTGGTCAGAATGGCCATCATCAAAAAGTCTACAAATAGTAAATGCTGGAGAGGGTGTGGAGAAAAGGGAACCCTACACTGTTGGGAACGTAAATTGGCACAGCCATTATGGAAAACAGTATGGAGATTCCTTAAAAAATTAAAAATGGAGCTACCATATGATTCAGCAATCCCACTCCTGGGCATATATCTGGAGAAAACCATAATTCGAAAAGATACATGCACCGAGTGTTCATTGCAGCACTATTTACAATAGCCAGGACATGGAAGCAACCTAAATGTCCATTGACAGAGGAAAGGATAAAGAAGATGTGGTACATATATACAATGGAATATTACTCAGCCATAAAAAAGAATGAAATAATGCCATTTGTAGCAACATGGATGGACCTAAAGATTATCATACTATGTGAAGTAAGTCAGAGAAAGACAAATACCATGATATCACTTATATGTGGAATCTTAAAAAAAAAATGATACAAATGAACTTATTTACAAAACAGAAACAGATGCACAGACATAGAAAACAAACTAACGATTACCAAAAGGGAAATGTTGGGGGGAGGGATAAATTAGGAGTTTGTGATTGACTTATACACACTACTATATATAGAATAGATGATCAACAAGAATATAAGCACAGGATTGTATAGCACAGGGAACTCTACTGAATATTATGTAACAACCTAAATGGGAAAAGAATTTGAAAAAGAATGGACATATGTATATGTATAACTGAATCACTCAGTTGTACACCTGAAACTAACACAACATTGTAAATCAACTATACTCCAATATAAAATAAACATTAAAAAATAATAATAAATATCAGTATTAGATATGAAATCATTTCAAGTGTTTTGTTTTTTGCGGTATGCGGGCCTCTCACTGTTGTGGCCTCTCCCGTTGCGGAGCACAGGCTCCGGACACGCAGGCTCAGCGGCAATGGCTCACGGGCCCAGCCGCTCCATGGCATGTGGGATCTTCCCGGACCGGGGCACGAACCCGTGTCCCCTGCATCGGCAGGCGGACTCTCAACCACTGTGCCACCAGGGAAGCCCCTCATTTCAAGTTTTAAAATGGAGAGTAGATTGGGAGGAAGTGGCAGACAGTGCCTACCACTGAAGAAATTTATGCAACTTATGAAGGATAAGAGCTAATGCAATCGTAATTAATTACAAGGCATTGCCAAAGTTAGTAATGAAAAGATGGAAGCCTGTGAGCTGTTGATAGGGCATTTCTTCTGGAGAAATGAGTGATTAATTATCAGAGCATAATTTCATTATAATTGTTATGTTTCTTAAGAAATATCCATGCAAAAATTCATTACTTTGAGTAAATTGATTTTTAAGTTATGTTAATATGTGTATGTTGACAGACGACATTGTTTTCACTGTTTGAGGTGGTTTTTCAAATGTAAGAAAATAATCTGAACAAAAACCCCCCAGTTCATGGACTGAGACTCTTAAAAAAACGTTCAGTTTAAAAGGCTCCCACCCAAGCACCCCTCCTTCCTAACATATGCATTCTCATACACTTTTGCTATCTTCTGGATTTTTCCTTTAATTCATTGTTTTCTGTTTACCCTTTTTTCCTAAGTGTTTTCTATCTTCTTGCCTAAAAAGCATTGGCAAAGTAATTTTAACTATTTGTGCCTAATAACAGAGGATATCACAAAAGTTCAGATGCCTCTTTTCTCTTAAGTTACTGTAAGTGAATTAAGAAGAAAAGAAAACATGGTGTTAAATTCCTGGTTCAACTCCAGACTTCTACTTCATGAAAGAAAATAGTCTCATTCTTTCAGTACAGTAACCTTCATTGCAGACCACTTCTATTCCTTATCCCACAGACTTTCTGCTTTAGAAACAACATTGTAAACATATTTCAAGGTCACTAGGAATCACTGATGTTCTACAGACCACATTTGAGATGCAACACTTTAAGAAGAAATTTAATAGACCTTGCGATTACCATAGTGAATTGTGTTCTGCCACTGTTTTTGGAAGATTAAAATTAATACCTTCATCAAATAGGCACAATTTATATGTGTGAAAGTTACTTCAATTTTTTTCTAAAGCTTTTTATTAAAAACACATTGTATTTGAATATAAAATTGGAATCCTCTATCTGCTTTTGTTCAGAGGATTGTTTGTGCAACTTCTTGTTTAAATTGGATTAGTACCATGTTAATTTTACATTGCCTCTGGTGAATAGCCACGGGGCTATAATCTCTGCCAGTAATTTGTCACAGCAAAATCCTCTGGAGGGCCATACAAAACATTTGTGTAGTACGGATTAGACGGCGAAAGCCATATCTTAGATTGTTAATAAATGTTAATGACAAAACCCAGCTGGTAAAGCTTGGAAATAAGACCTAATGCTCCGTGCCTGTTGCCAAAAGAATGTTTAAACAGAGATTTCCATTACTCAAAGGTGACCCAGTATAGTCAATTTGTGAATTTAAAAAATCATAATCTTCCAATTATTTGGAAAAAAATCTTTTGTTCTGATTCAAAAGCATAAAACCCTGTTTCCATGTTGTAAACTTTTTTGTTCTTGGGTAACTGGGTAGGCGACAGCTGTAAAATATAAATAAGTGTAACGTAAAATGGGTCCTAACTTAGAAGACAAGGAAACGATATCCATACAGTCTGGATATGCTATCTTTGGTATGATGTATAACACTGACTTTAAAGAGTTCTGGTTGTTAGACATTTAAGGGGTAATTTAGATTCTTTTTTTCCCATCTCCAAGTTAAGATTGTTACTTTACTGTGTTCTAAGTAGCATATTTATTTTAAAACATTTCTTGACACATTAGAATATAGTTATGGAGGAAGAATAACAGCCACTACTTTTTAAAAATAAATGAATCATTATTAAAAGGTATGAATTTGTTGTTCTGAGAAATTTAACATTTTTATCATGTCTGATACATTAAAACTAGGTATGTTTGTTCACAGGACAGGAAACAGAACTAAGATTTTGGGTAGGATGTGAGTCCCTTACCATATTTGTGCACAGTAGATCTGTTTAAAACTAAGCTGATATATTTAGTTAAAACAACACAGACTTCATTGGCTGACATCAGCACTATCTTGTCCAGCCTCCTGCTTATCCACTCAGAGTAATTAATTTGATTAATTTACAAGTAATTTAGCCAAGGATGGGATGTAAATCTTTGTTTAAGAAAACAGTTGGAGGTCCAAGTCTTGGTTAAAAACTGTGTCTTGAAACCATCCAGGCCCTCCTACTGACTTGTCAGCTCTGGGTTATTTTCAGAAAACTTGACTTGAGCTCCTTAGTTTAGCTGTAAGTTTTTTCCCACAGACTTACATGGTATGTGTGAGTGGGAGAGTAAGTAGTGGCCACGTTTTAGCCGCTGTTTAGTCTAGTGTATGCATGTTTACATCTCCTCTCTGGATTTATAGGCAGCCAAGGCAAAATAAAGATTATACTCACTTGATTGAGGAGCCTTTAACCCAGAGCACCTGGCAGCAGAGAGGATTTCTTCCTCTAACCTCTAATTTTTGTGTGTGCATGTGTGATTATTATTAATGATATATACTTGACTAAAAATTCAAGGCATTTAAAGGCTTTTCTTATGTTTAAGGATTAAAATGTTTCAAGTTTCATACAGTTTTACAAAATAACCTAAAATTAAATAATTGACCATTTTTTTCCTGTTTGCAATTATATTTGCTTCGTGTAAAAGAAATCCAAATTTTGCAGCATCATGACATAGAAAAATAATAGTCACTGGTAACCTTATCACCTCCTCAGCCAGAGATAACAACTTGGTGTATCCTTGTCTGGATTTCTTTTCCTTTCTTTATTTTTTAATAATTACTCTTTAAATGAAATATATCATACATTCCAAAGAGGGGGAAGAAAGAAGATTCTTCTGCACTTCAACCCCCACCTTCTAGTGTAAGAAACAGCATTATCAGTGCTCCTTGTGCCTTTTCTAACCTGCATCCTCTCCACAGGTAACTACTTAGCTGAATTTGGTATTTATTATTCCTTTGCTTTTCTTTATAAGCTTATAAGGTATTAAAAATATCAGTAAACAACAGTTTACTTTTGTATGTTTTTAAACTTTATATACATGGAAATATTCTGTTTGAATCATTCTTCTGTGACTACCTTGTGTGATTCAAAATTTAGCTATTTTGATGCAGTAGCTAAAGTTTATTTTATTGCTTTATAAAACTTAAACATATGAATAGTCTAAGTTTTCTCATAATAAGACAACAGTGAAATATTTTATACATTAAAATTTTTCTCTAGTGTTTAAAAGTAGAACTTCTGGTCATAGGGTTCACTCATTTCTTCTGCTTCACTAAATGTTGTGAAATTACTTTCCAAAGTGGTTGTACAAATCTGCAGTTCCCAAGAATGGTGTATAATTGTTATTCTTCACACCATGTCTAACACTTGGCTGTTATCAGATGTATTAATTTTTTCCAGTTTGGTGGGTCTGAAATCATATCATTCTGTGGCTTAAATTTTCATTTCCCTTTGAGCATCTTTTCATTTGTTTATTAGACTTGCATGTGGAATGTCTTATTGTCTTTTGCTCAACAGAAATAAATCAACAGATTTTGGAATCACCAGACACAAAGTTAGAGATAACTACTAGAAAATAGGTGATATGATGGAGAAATGTATTAGAGAAGTAGAACCTTTTCAATCATATAGACATTCTGGAACTGAAAAGTATCACAAATGAATTGTAAGATTCAATAGATGAATTAACAGCAGAACCAAGGATATGTGAACTGAAGATAAACCAATAAAAAGTGTCCAAACTGGAACAGAAGAAAGGATGGAAAATACAACAAAGAACATAAGTGACATACAGGATAGGGTATGTGAGACTGACTACTTTTTGTGTAGCCACAGACCCCTGTGTTAGTCTGTTTGGGCTGCTGTAACCAAATAGCACAGACTAGATGGCTTATAAACAACAGAAATTTGTTTCTCACATTTCTGAAGGCTGGAAGTCTGAGATCAAAGTGTACACATGGTCAAGTCCTGTGTCGAGAGGGCCCACTTCCCCATTCATAAATGGCCATCTTTCCACTGTCTTCACATAATAGAAGACCTAGAGAACTCTGCTGGGTCTCTTTTGTAAATAATTTAAAATAGTCAAACTACTAGAGTTCGTTAATGAATTTGGTAAAGTTGCAGGATACAAAATTAATACACAGAAATCTCTTGCATTCCTATACACTAACAATGAAAGATCAGAAGGGAAATTAAGGAAACAATCCCATTTACCATCACATCAAAAAGAATAAAATAGCCAGGAATAAACCTACCTAAGGAGGCAAAAGACCTGTACTCAGAAAACTATAAGATACGGATGAAAGAAATCAAAGATGACACAAAGAGATGGAAAGATATACCACATTCTTGGATTGGAAGAATCAGTATTGTCCAAATGACTACCCAAGGCAATCTACAGATTCAGTGCAACCCCTCTCGAATTACCAATAGCATTTTTCACCGAATTAGAACAAAAAAATTTACAATTTCTGTGGAAACACAAAAGACCCCAAATAGCCCAAGCAATCTTGAGAAAGAAAAACAGAGCTGGGGAATCAGATTCCCTGATTTCAGGCTATACTACAAAGCTACAGTCATCAAAATGGTATGGTACTGGCACAAAGACAGAAATATAGATCAATGGAACAGGATAGAAAGTCCAGCGATAAACCCATGCACCCATGGTCACCTAATCTATGACAAAGGAGGCAAGAATATGCAGTGGAGAAAAGACAGCCACTTCAATAAGTGGTGCTGGGAAAACTGGGCAGCTGCATGTAAAAGAATGAAATTAGAACATTCTCTAACACCATACACAAAAATAAACTCAAAATGGATTAAACACCTAAATGTAAGACCAGACACTATAAAACTCTTAGAGGAAAACATAGGCAGAAACTCTGACATAACTCACAGCAATATCTTTTCAGATCCACCACCTAGAGTAATGAAAATGAAAACAAAAATAAATGGGACCTAATCAAGCTTAAAAGCTTCTGTACAGCAAAGGAAACCATAAAGGAAAAGACAACCCACAGAATGGGAGAAAATATTTGCAAATGAAGCTACTGACAAGGGATTAATCTCCAAGATATACAAACAGCTCATGCAGCTCAATATGAAAAAAACAACCCAATCAAAATATGGGCAGAAGATCTGAATAGACAGTTCTCCAAGGAAGACATACACATGGCCAAAAAGTACATGAAAAGAGGCTCAACATCACTAGTTATTAGAGAAATGCAAGTCAAAACTACAATGAGGTATCACCTCACACTGGTCAGAATGGCCATCATAAAAAGGTCTACAAATAATAAATGCTGGAGAGGGTGTAGAGAAAAGGGAACCCTCCTACACTGTTGGTTGCAATGTAAATTGGTACAACCACTATGAAAAACAGTATGGAGGTTACTTAAAAAACAGCTACCATGTGATCCAGCAATTCCACTCTTGGGCATATATCTGGAGAAAACCATAATTCGAAAAGATACGTGCACTGAGTGTTCATTGCAGCACTATTTACAATAGCCAAGGCATGGAAGCAACCTAAATGTCCATTGACAGAGGAAAGGATAAAGAAGATGTGGTACGTATGTACAATGGAGTATTACTCAGCCATAAAGAAAGAATGAAATAATGCCATTTGCAGCAACATGAATGGACCTAGAGATTGTCATACTGAGTGAAGTAAGTCAGAGAAAGAAAAAGATCATATGATATCACTTATATGTGGAATCTAAAAAAATGGTACAAATGAACTTATTTACAAAACAGAAATAGAGTCACAGTTATAGAAAACAAACATGGTTACCAGGGGGAAAGGGGGAAGGAGGGGTAAGTTAGAAGTTTGGGATTGACATATACACACTACTATATATAAAATAGTTAACAAATAAGAACCTACTGTATAGAACAGGAAAGTCTACTCAATACTCTGTAATGACCTATATGGAAAAAGAATCTAAAAAAGAGTGGATATATTTATATGTATAACTGATTCACTTTGCTGTAGAGCAGAAACTAACACAACATTGTAAATCAACTGTAGTCCAATAAAAATTAATTTAAAAAAATAGCCCCAAAGCAGAGAAAATATTTAAAGCCATGGATGAAGAGGGAAACGTTTTCTTCACAGGAGCAACAATGAGATTGACAGATGAACTTTCAACAGTAGTAAAGGAATTCATAGTGGAATAACATCCTTAAAGTACTGAAAAGAAGTAATGGCCCACCTAAATTGAGTAGCCAGTGAAAATGTACTTCATTATTGAAAGCGACGTAAGACTTTCAGACTAACAAAAATTAGGAGAAAACAATAATCACAGTATTTGTTGGGTTTAAAATATAGAGAATTAAAATTCATGGCAAATAATAATACAAAAGATACGAAGGGATAAATAGAGTTAAAATGTTTAAAGTATGTTGCATTTTCTGTGAAGTTGTAAAGGTCCTAATTTCTATGTAAAAGAGGAGTAAAAATAAGCTGATAGAAGGGAAAAATAGAATGACATAAAATATTAGGTAAATCTAAAAAAAGACAAAAGGAGAGAAGCAGAACATAAAATAGATGGAAGTAGAAAATAGTAATATGTAAAGATTTAAACCCATATATATCACCCATTTCTTTAAATATAAATGGACTGAATACCATTATTAAAGACATATTCAACTAAAACCTGAATTAAACAACAGTATGTGACTTAAATATAAGGACGCTTTAACTATAAGTACAAAATGGTTGACTTTAAAAAGAGGGGAAATTGTATGTTACATTAATATTAACCCACATCTTAGACTCTAGGGCAAGAGGCATTACTGTAGATTAAGAGAGTTTTCATAATCATAAAAGGGTCAGTCACCTAGAAGTTGACAACAGTTCTGCATTGAGTGTTCCTGGTAACAGCCACAAATTTATATAAAGCAAAAATTAATAGAACTAAAAGGAGAAATGGACAAACGCATAATAATGTAGATTTTACCGTAACTCTCCTGGGAACTGATAGAGCAAACCAACAATGGATAATAAGATTTAGAAGATTTAGATGACCTAACCATTGTTGTATGTAGAATACTTCATCAAAAAAGTCCCAGGGGGCTTCCCTGGTGGTGCATTCGTTGAGAATCTGCCTGCTAATGCAGGGGACACGCGTTCGAGCCCTGGTCTGGGAGGATCCCACATGCTGCAGAGCAACTAGGCCCGTGAACCACAACTACTGAGCCTGCGCTCTGCAACAACAGAGGCCACGATAGTGAGAGGCCCGTGCACCGCGATGAAGAGTGGCCCCCACTTGCCACAACTAGAGAAAGCCCTCACACAGAAATGAAGACCCAACACAGCCATAAATAAATAGATAGCCAAGCATTTGAAGCCCTTTAAAAAATAAATAAATAAACAAACAAGTCCCAGGATACACATCATTTTCTAGTGCACTGGACATTTAGCTAAATTGCTCATATGCTGAATCGAACAGCAATTCTAAACAAATTTCAGAGGATTGTAATTCAGATTATGTTCTCTGAGCACAGTGAGATTAAGCTAGAAATTAGTAATAAAAAGATAGTAAGTATCCCCCATGATTGAAATAGTACACTTCTTATAACCCATGGCTAAATTGGAGACCACAAATGAAATTAGAAAATGTCTTGAACTAAATATTTAAAACATGTTTAAATATTTAAAACATATTTAAAGACATGAGCTTTAATGACAATTGTGCTTAAGGAGATTTATAGCCTCAGGTTCACTTGAAAAATATCAATAAGAAAAGCATGAAATCTATTCTCTAAATATCTCTTTCAAACAGTCAGTAAGCAAATAGGAAATTAGGAGGAAGGAAATAATCAAAATGAGTAAAAATTGATGAAATATGGGAAAAATGTACAGCAAAATCAACAAAGTTGGCAAAGAATGTTCAAGAACCAAAACAATAGGCAGTAACTCCCAATATCAACGTTTAAAAAAAATGGGACAGGGCTACAGATCCACAGACATTTAAGGAGATAAGAGAATGGTATGAAACTTTTATGTGAATATGAGAGACAGAACTCACAAAACCAATACAAAAAGAAACATAATAGAAGTAGTCATATAGCTATTAGAGAAATTTAATATGTAATGAAAAACCTTCACCAAAAGAAGGCTCCAGACCTAAGTGGCTTCACATGTTTTAGTAAACATTTTAGAACTAACACTGATCTTACACAAACTGTTTCAGAAACTATGAAGAGAGAATACTTCTTACTTTTTAAAAAAACGAGACCAGCATTATCTTGATCCTAAAATCTGACAAGGATATTATAAGAAAATTAATTGGCCAATCTCATGAACATAGATATAAAACTTGTAAGCATCACAACTAAGTTTATTTATTAAACAAAGGGGAAGTTTACTATTTACCCCTTTAAAAAATAAAGGAGGACTTCCCTGGTGGCGCAGTGGTTAAGAATCCGCCTGCCAACGCAGGGAACACGGGTTCGAGCCCTGGTCCGGGAAGATCCCACATGCCACAGAGCAACTAAGCCCGTGTGCCACAACTACTGAACCTGCACTCTAGAGCCCGTGAGCCACAACTACTGAGCCCACGTTCCGCAACTACCGAAGCCCGTGCGCCTAGAGCCCGAGCTATGAAACTCGGAGAAGCTACTGCAATGAGAAGCCCACTCACCACAACTAGAGGAAGCCCGCACGCAGCAACGAAGACCCAACAACAAAGACCCAATGCAGCCAAAAATAAATAAATTTATAAAAGAAAAAAAATAAAGGAGAAGAAATCAAATGCTCCTATCAAAAATGCAGAAGAAGTTAGTACCCATTCATAGTAACAATTCTTAGCAAACTAAGAATGTAGGGGAAATTTCTTAATCTAATAAAACCTACCAAAAAATATTTCTTAAAGGTTTTCCTCTGAGATCAGGAATGAGAGAAAAATGCCCTCTATTATCATTTCTTAATATTGTACTAGAGGTTCTATCCAGTGTAACAGGCCGAAAGGGTCTATCATCTGGAAAGGAAAAAGTAAAGCTGTTGTCATTTGCAGATGACAGTTGTTATGTACATAGTAAACCAGAAAGTATCTACAGATGAACTATTAGAATTAATAAGTGAGTTTAGCAAGCTTGCTGGAAACAAAATGAGTATGTAAATATCAATTTTAATTCTCTATACCAGAGACAGAGAACAGAAATTTTTAAACTCTGCCATTTGCAGTAGCATTTAAAAACTTGAAACTCCTAGGCGCACATTCCAAGAAAGATGCTACTCAGTATATAGAGAAGTATAAAATATTGTTAGACAAAATTAAAGAAGACCTGAATAATTGGAGAGGTAAACTATGTTCACTGTTTGAAGAATTAATATTGTAAAGATAATGGTTTTGGCCAAATTGATTTGTAGATTCAGCATAATCATAAGCAGTTCCAGCAGGTCTTTTTTTTCAACCCTAGAAATTGATATTTATATGAAAATACACAAGTCAAGAATAACTAAGAATTTTGAAGACAGAAGACATACTATCAAATATCCAGAGTTATTGTTACAAAAGTTACAGTAATTAAGACAGTGAACTTTACTGGAAGGATAGAGAGTCCAGAAACAACTCATATATAAAAGGACAGAGGTGATGTATAACAGGTGACACTGCCAAGCAGTGGGGGAAAAAGTTGTTTTCCAGTAAATGTTGCTAAGTCAATTGGAGCTCTATATGCGGAGAAGAAACTTGATCTCACCATACACAAAACCAATTGCATATGAGTTTTTGATAAATGAAGCTTCAAGAGGGTAATGTAAAGTAATGTCTTCAAAACAGGCACATAGGGACTTCCCTGGTGGCGCAGTGGATAAGACCCCACGCTACCAATGCAGGGAGCCTGGGTTTGATCCCTGGTCAGGAAACTAGATCCCACATGCATGCCGCAACTAAGACCCCATACAACCAAGTAAATAAATAAAAATTTAAAAACTGAGGCAGACAAAAAGATAAATTTGGACCATATTAGAATTAAATAACACCATTAAAGTAAAAGGCAAGACAAAGACTAGTGGAAAATATTTACAATTTAAATAATTGACAAAGGATTTATCCAGTATATGTAAAGAACCACACACATATCAATAAGGAAGGATGGACTGCCAAGTAGAGCAAAAGGCCAAATGGTTGAACAGGAATTTTACAGAATAAGAATGCCATTAAAAATATTAAAACACGTTCAACCTCATTAGTATTTGAAAAAATGCAAAATAAAATCATGAGATACCACTGCATAAGTTATCAGAATGGTTTAAATGAAAAAAAAGTAAAAAAGAAAAAACTGACATTACCCAGTTTTGGCAAGAGTGTAGAGCACTGGAATGCTTACATGGGAGTGTAAATTAGTACTACGACTTTAAAAACAGACCATATTTACTAATATTGAAATTCTTAAACCCAATGACCCAGCACTTTGAATTGCACGTATATACACAGTAGAAATGCATACAAAAGTCCATGAATGTACGATAATGTTCACATCAGCTTTAAAATACAAAACTGGAAACTTAACGCAAATATCCCTCGGCAGTGGAATGAAAAGACTGTATATTCATCCAATAGAATGCTAAGTAGTACTGTGAATCATCAACTACACATAATACGAACGGATCTGAAAAAATGTTTAGTGAAAGAAGCCAGACATAAACTTACATTGTACAGTTCCACGTACACAAAGTTCAAAGCAGTGAAAACTTACTCATGGTGTTAGAAATTAGTCCTATCTTTGGTGAAGGATGAGTGGTCAGTGACTTGGGCGGGAGCACAGAGGGGCTTCTGGGGTTATGATAATCTCCTGTTTCTTGTTCTGGATGGTGGTTATGTGAGTAGTTCACTTTGTAAAATTTGACCAAAGTGCACCTTTATGATTTGGTAGTTTTGTTATTATTCAGTAAATGCTTCTTTTTTAAAAAAGATGATATTACCTATTGATCTAAGCTTTCCCATTTAGGGGTTCTGTCCTAAAGAAAGAAAAGCACTTCTGGTCCCTAAGGAAATATATAGAAAGATTCATGAGCTAACTATGTTAGATGACAGGATGTCTTACTGCAGCATTCCAAAATGTCTGTTATTGAGAGAGTGGTTGACTAAATCATGGAATATCCATTGTGTGGAATGTCACACATTTATATAAAAGAAATTTTATCATGTGCATAGATTTCTATGTAAGCCTGGAGAAAAGAGTGGAAAGGCATATTATTTCTTGAGGTAGGAGTGGAGTTACTAGTACAGGGACAGTTACTGAATCTTAGTACCTCTTTGTGTAATTTGTATTTTGTATAATCAATTTGTATAATTTACCATTCCTTTATATAATTGTAATTTCTTAGATAATTTTGTATAATTAACCATTTCTTAAATACTACTCTTACCATTGGTCCTGTGGCAACTCATTGTGTTGATAGCAGACTCTTTCTTGCCTCTAACTACTATTAGATCTTACGATATTTAGCTAACCTCAATCACTGATTGGGCCATGAGTGGTTATGGCTTATAACAAGAAGGCAGATCACAGAAAAGTTTGTAAAGAGAACCTGGGCTTTCTAGATAATAGAATCTGCAGTGTGTGGCTCTATCATGGGTGCTGTCAAGGAGGATTATAATCATAAGTCAAAGTCATATAAATATATTTATTCCTAACATTAGAGATCTGGCTTGTTTCTTTCAAGCGGGAGCAAGAAAGTCAAATGGCTCGTCTTAAAAAACAGCAAGAAGAGTTGGAACAGATGAGACTACGTTACTTGGCTGCTGAGGAAAAAGATACAGTAAACACCGAGAGACAAGAATTGTTGGATATAAGAAATGAACTGAACAGGTATAATAACTAAGAAATTACTTTTTTTTTCATACAAAAACTAAAGTTCAAATAGGACAACTTTTTATTTAGTCATTGGTCTAGGGAAAGTACAACATCAGGTCTTTCAAGAATAAGGTACATCATATATAAAATGTAGCTGAGTTATACAATAGAAAATCTTTGCCAAAGACCATTACTCTTAACATTTTTTTGCCATGAACGTAGCCGTATTTAGCTTTTTTGTTTCCACTCATAGCATTAGTACTTTAAATTTTATTCCTGTGTGACTATTTTAGGATTATTGCTACTATTTCAAGGTAATTGATTATACTGAATTTTTAATTACATAAAGTAAAATAAATTTCGAATATTGTTATATTCTTAATGTAAGTAATACAGAATATAGCTCTTAATTATTGCCGTGTGTGTCAGCAGCTATTTTAAATGCCTTATATGCCTATCTCCACTTTTTTTAATCCTCGAAGCAACTTTTTGAGGAAGATATTATCCCCATTTCGAGATGAAGAAACCAAGGATTAAAGAGATTTAAGTACCCTTTCCAAGGTCACACAGCTAGTAAATCGGGGAGCCAGAGTTCATATCTGATTCCAGAGGTTGTATTTTTAACTACTCTGCAACAGTGGGCTTCTCTATAGTGTCATGTTCATCTTAGTTACAATTTCAAGTATTTGATATTAGAAAAGTAATCATTAGGAAGCAGTATTAGAACAAATTACTGTCTTTTTAAGGGGAGTATACAGGAAGACTTTCTAACTTAGTTTAGCAAGAGACTAGTATTTTTGTTGCAGCGAAGCATACTGTCTTAGCTCAGGCTGGCATAACAAAATACCATAGATTGGGTGACTTAAACAACAGAAATTTATTTTCTCACAGTCCTGGAGGCTAAAAGTTCAAGATCAAAGTGCCAGCATGGTTAGTTTCTGGTGAGGACTCTCTTCCTGACTTGTTAGACAGCTGCCTTACCTCTGTGTCCTCACAAGCTCTACTGTGTCTCTTCTAATAAGTGCATAAATCTCATCATGACACCCCTACTCATGATCTCATCTAAACCTAATCATCTCCCAAAGGTTCCATCTCCAAATACCATCACATTTCGGGCTGGGGCTTTAAACATATGAATTTTGAGAGGACACAATGTGTACATAGGACATACATTTGACAGAATATCCCATGATATATCCCTATATAAATGGGGAAAATTCAGTCACTATATTAGGTGGGTTTGGAGCTGAATTACACCACTGCATTTAGAATATTAATGTATAAATATCAGTTGGAAAAGGTCAAGGTCTATAATGCATGCTACAGGGCTCAATTCACACTATTATTCTCTTTTTGTTCAGCAAATATTTATTTGGTATCTACTATGTCATAGGTTTGGAAGATGTTACAAATTAATTTTAACATGTCCTTTGCCTTGCAAAATTTTGCTATTATATATAGCAATTCGTTTTAGTTTAGCAAATACATATTAAGCACCTACTGTTTGCTGAGCACTGTTTTGGTGGTTTAAACAAAGATAGCTATTTGCCGATAAGTCATATAAAATTAAAACTTATTATTAATGTCTTAATTAAGATTTAGGGAGAACTGAAACCAACAAGATTAAATACATTAGAAACAAAAGCAGAGTTCTCTGTATAAATTATAAGAAAAATCTCTCAAGTGATGGGCAAGACATAATAAAACAGTTGATGTGAGGAAGCCTAGGAGGGTTTAAGTGACTACTACTAACAATGTGACTTGGCTGCCAAAGAGCCAGTGCAGTTAGGGACATTCATAGAAGGAGTGTTCAATACACACTGTGGTAAAACCACCTCTGGGTTGTTCTTACCAGTGTGCAACAGACTTTAAGGGAAATCAGCTACCTAGAGAGCTGCCAAAGGAATGTGACCAAAAAGTGGTTAGGAGAGTGAGGGATATTAATTTGTAGAGAAGTCTTGGGCAAAGTATTAGAAAGTTCTCTTCAGATATCTGGAGGGCTACCATGTTAAAAATAATTCAGTAGGATTTCCTCTTGAACAGAATCATAGCCAGTTATTGGAGAGTATAAAGGCGCATACTGAATTCAATATAAGAAGGAACTTTCTAACAGCAATTCTAAAAGCAGTAGGTTCCTAGTGACACGAAGCTGGGTGAGTGGAGTCCATACATAGTGTTTGTCAGGGAAGTAAAGTTTCCTTTGATAACTTTATGGACTTCTTCAGCCACAGGGTTCTAAAATCCTGTTGTGATCATGAATGTTGATTGCATTTTAGTAAAGACTTGATAGGGATAATCTCTCAGTTGTGTAAAAATTTCATTTGTCCTTCATGCATAAACAGATGAACAGGGAAATGGTTGAACTTCCTGGTACATAGTCTGGCACTGTGTGTCATTAATCTCCCAAGAGGACCTCTTCCTCCAAGAGAGATGTTGTAAGAGTTAGAGTAGGGGAAACAGCTATTCAGAAATCTTCTCTTACTCATCCCCATGTGTTGCTCAGTTTTACTAGTGTCCCATTAATCACTTGATTTCCACCCCAGTCTCAAAGCACAGGGCCCTCACTATTTAGGGTTTTTTTCTTAGAACAGAGAGAGGTATTTGGTATCCTTTTTGGACTGTATACCTCAGTTTCTTGTTCTTTTGTGAGGGATCTTAGGAGTCAGTTCAGGTTTCAGAGAGGTATATGAACAAACGAGACTGTACACTCCCAGTGCTCCTTGTCTGTCGGGGCAGGACACTCTCCTCCCAGGCTCTTCCTCCCTCTCCCCCCAAACGCCATGTGTAATTTGAGAAGTGGATTTGGTTCTCATTGGCTTACTTACCATCTAGAAGCAGGGCCTTAGACTCAATTGCTTTTTAATCTTATTTATAAAGACAAAGGTTAGGAGTAGTTGCAAATTAAATATTTTCGTAGCCAGTTTCGTAGAGTATAAAGTTATGTCTTAGTTGTAGATTCCAAATTAAATTAAAACCTACTCTGTGTCCAAACTTAGTATACTTACTAAGTGATAGTAATGCCAAGTATACTTCCCATTTTCAAGGTAAAGTGATTGATGATATTCCATTGTAAAGACCCAAATCCCAGGCTGGCACCTGCTCCCCTTTCTTCATCTCTTAGATAAGATCATCATGCATATAACTTGAAGCTATCCATACAGTCTCTTAAAATGTACATGCCCTTTGAACCAGGCATTCACAGCTATAGAATATCACTTTCTATGAATACTTAGTAATATAAGCTCCATAATAATGGGAACTTTTCTTCTTGATTCAACTGCAGTATCCCCCAAACCTAGCACTGTTTAGTAAGAGTAAATATTTGTGGGATGAATTTAGAAGAAAATTTTATGTTCAAAAAACATAACAAAAGTTTAATAACAACCTAAAGATCAATAATAATGATATAGGAAGATATTCATTATAGTAATAAGTGATACATATAATGTACAGAATTGCCTATATAGTTTTCTAAAAAGTTAGCAATACTGTGTTTAAAATACATGCATTTTTAAATTGAGAATACAGAAAATTATTACTCAGATTGGTTATCTCTGGTTAATAAGATTGTGATGATTTTCTTTTCTACACATTCCCCAAATTTCTACAGTTTTCATGTATTTTATAATTAGAAAAACAAGTATTGTTTTTAAAACTGTCTTTTATAAGTGCCCTAACTCTGCCCAACCAAGTGGTTTTTGTTTTCTTCCTGAAAATATTACTAAAAAATGTATTTTACCACTAAATCATTTTGTTTTTAAGTGGTGGTGTTAACCGAAAACCAAAAGAGTGTTTGTTGCTTGCTAGAGTGGCATGCGTTCTTGACTTCTCAGGTTAAGGCAACAAGAACAAAAACAGTACCAGGATTCCAGAGAGATTGCGAGTGGAAAAATGGATGGCCCACATGGCAGTGCATTGGAAGAAGGTTTGGATGATTATTTGACTCGCCTCATAGAAGAAAGGGATACTTTGATGAGGACGGGTGTGTATAATCATGAGGATCGAATAATAAGTGAACTTGACCGACAGATTGGAGAGATTTTGGCAAAAAACAATGCCAGTAATTAATAACATTTGGAAAATCTTTACAGAGACTCCAGGTCTAAATTTTAATTTAATAGTAAAGCCCTCAAAAGAAGGGAAAATGGATGTTTTACAATGCAATTTTCAGTTTTTTATAAGCAAAATTTTGTATGTTATTGTATAGTATTTATTCGATTTTATTTACTTTATGCTACCTCTCCCACTGGTTTATTTGTAATTGCATTTTATATTCTCATTTTTAATGACTTTTCAGTGTTTCTCATAATTTATAATTGCATGGCTAACTTTCAAAACAGCTTTTCACTAAATTTGTTCTCAGAGAAATGACTGTAGTAATTTCCAGTTACATAATTTTTTATGTTGAGCCAAAAGAGTACATGTTGCACTTTAAAAACGCTGTCCTGTTCATTTGAATAGAGGTATCTTAAAAGTTGAGACCACTTGTAAATGCAACTAGTTTTATTTAATTCATTTTAGATGAGCTGTCTTTTTTAACTTGTAACATTTGCAGGTGACACGTTCGAAAACAGAAAGCAGGATCAGTGCAGAGAAGCCATTTGTGATCTACTGAGTGACAAATTAGTCATTTATTTAAATAAAGTTAATACAGATTAAACTTGTTTCAACAGCTATTGAATTTTCAATTTTTTAGTATACTCTTAACTTTTAAGAATATGAAGTAATAGCTTAGTAAGTTTTCTCTGTCAGTCTCCTGCTCAAGATTGCATTGTTTTCTTTTGTTAAAAATAGAGAATTCATTTTGCAGTAATAGTAATACTAGTTGTTAATGTAAACCCTCTGTAATAAAACATGGAAACAGATGCATAAACGCTTTAGCTAAGAAAGTAGAGTGAAAACCTACTATTTTTGACTCCCCCTGAATTTAATCAGTCTTTAACAAAAGAACATGAGATTAAGCCATTGGATTTATGTAGTACCATGTCAGTATAAATTTTTAAGAATTCCTTTACATCATATTCTTCAGAGCCAACATTTGCCCTCAAAGCAACACTTTCCACTTCCTTTTACAGGGTACTAAAAAGGTTTGATTAGCAAATTCACAGATTAGGTGAGCTTTGAAATATATGTAGTTTAAAATTTCTTACTTCCAAATATAATAAATTTTAAGTATATACTTTAAGAAATATTTACTGATAACTTCCACAAAAACAGAATAGGCTATTTGGTGACACTAAATTTTCTGTTGTTTTCAAGGTGGTGTATTTCTTGTTTGGGAAATTAAAGTCCCTACATGCTTTATATGTTTTTTTCCTCCCCCCCTTGTTAACAAGTATTAATCTGAAAACAACCCAAGAGTAAATAGAGAAATTACTGAGAGAATAATGAATATGTGAATTATAGCAAGAATGTGAAGTATTAATTATGGCTATATATTTTCTCTCATTGATTTTTGTGCCACATGAATGGAACAGAAGTATTCTTTTTATTTGGGAAAGTCTTGGGGAAATATTGTGACTGTGCCTTCAATTGCACTGTGTGCTGCATGTGACTGTTTTCAAACACTAGAGGGGGCCTTAGATTTAAAGAAACAAAAAGGACGTTTCTAAAATGGATGTGCGGTTTGCCTTCTCTAATCTTTTGGCTATGTATTTCATCAAATAAAAATGACACTTGTATGCATCTTTGAGTTTCTGAGCAGTCTGTTACTTTTTTGTTGAACGGATTGGGCAAGTGCTTGGCACTTCCTGTATCAAGTTACTTTGTATTTTTGGTTTTTAAGTGCTTACATTGCAGATAGATACTTTTATATGTTCTAAAATTGATTGGGAGAGTCTGAAATTTTAACACCTTTTTGTGGTCCTGTAGCAACAGACATTTCATTTGTAAGTGGCATTTACCGTATTTATACTGATTGCTCTTACTAAATTATCATCGGTGCCTGGGAGTTGAGTTATGACCATAGTAGAGAGATGAGTGAATGACCAAGTGAGTAGGTGAGTGAAGTTTCCTCAGTACTATATGTAACAGCAGACCTTTCATCAGGTATTTTCATGTGAAACAAAGTTTACCTTTAAAATGTTTGTGATTCCTTTTCACGGAGAAAGCCTAGTTCCACGTGTAAGGCTAGCACACACTGCGTGGAAGGTGTATTACTACGTCTTCCCGGTATGTGTGGTGCCGTGTCTGTATAAATTGCAAGAGTTCCTTTACAGGTATATCCCAGTGATTTCTATATAGACTTGGGATCCTGTTGCTTCCAGCAGGTGTGGAAGTTTTGAGTATGATTTAAGGATGTATTAAGCACTGCATGAACAATTTAAGATTACAACAGGCAAGTCTGGTCAGATGACTTTCTCATCTACTTACTGCTCTGTCCAGATACGTCCCAGCCCGAATCTGAGTCCTCAGATTGCCCCAGTACATACTGCTTGTCCTCAGCCACCTCAGAATGGACTGACTGACCTGGTTCTTACAGTCTATAAAAAGGGTCCCCTGGTAGCTATGGATGGACTTTGAAAATTTGGCCTCTCACTACCATTGTGTCTGGCTTGACTGAATACCTGACTTGACTTTTTTATTGATATAATTCACATACCATAGGATTCACCATTTTAAAGTATGCACTTCCGTGATTTTTAGTATATTCACACGGTTGTGCAGCCATCATTGCTATCTAATACCGAAACGTTTTCACCATCCCCTAAAGAAGCACCACGCTCATTAGCAATCATTCCCCTTTTACCCCTCTCCCCAGCCCTTGACAGCCACTTAGCTACTTTCTGTCTCTGTGGATTTGCCTATTCTGGACATTTCATATAAATGAAATTCCAAATTTGATCCTAAAATTGGAAACCTTAAGTATTTTTGTATGCCCAGCTTCTATGGTATATAGCATTTTATCAGATGTTAAATTAAATGAAACAGATGCAGAAGGCCCAAATAAGGGTATAACATTTATCAATCAGTTAGTATAGCTCAGCTGTTCTTATCCATTACCTAGTAAAGCAGTGACCTAAAATAGAGAACGGTAGATAATGTTCTGCCGTAACACCTCTGAGCAGTCCTCTTATGCTGGAAATGGATTATTGATACAGGGCATGTGTCGTGCCACTGGTATCCTGTCAAAATTGCACACTTTCCCACGTGATTTCTAGAGTGGGGATAAGGAGAAGCATGGTTAACTAGAATAAAAGGTCCATGAGGACAGAGGTTAGGTCTGTCTTACTTTCTGCCATTTGCCAGGACTACTATCTTTTCATTCCTTGATTGTAGGAGTGGATCAGATACTTCATTATACGTTTGTAGTGCCTTTGTTGGCAAATTCTGAAATTAGTGAAAATTAATGGCTACTTTTTCATCCCAACCTCTAAAGGTAAAATTGGAGCATCCTTGAAACTTGGAATTGTAATGCCTTCATGTATTATAAAATTAAGGTCTTATTATCCTTTTAAAAAAGAATAATGACAAAATCAACACAAAACAGTACTGGTTATTTAATTTAGCAGGTAGTCCAGAACATGGA
Source organism: Lagenorhynchus albirostris (assembly GCF_949774975.1). Taxonomy (NCBI): domain Eukaryota; kingdom Metazoa; phylum Chordata; class Mammalia; order Artiodactyla; family Delphinidae; genus Lagenorhynchus; species Lagenorhynchus albirostris. Next base: position 101,511,408 of record NC_083097.1, on the reverse strand, counting down.
CATAAATTTGAGTGAGAATTTTTCACAGTGGATTACTAGTTCCCTAAATTAGGCTTAATATCTTTTCGATTGAGGTAGTCTGTTAGTTTGGTAGTCTGGTAGTTTGTTGCTACTATGAGGTAGTCTTATTGTTGGTTGGTGGTCTTATTAATTGACGAAATGGTTTGTGTGGGAGTGCTGAATAAAGTCTGGGTGGATAATTTTTAACATGGTATGACTTGAAAATTCAAATCCGTCTTTGATATTTGTGTTTTGGCAACTGGGACAAAGGCCTCAGAACCCAGACTTTCCAGCATGCACTTCTTCTGCCACCTGCCTTAGAACACAATCTATGTATCTTCCTATCCGATGGGCCCTCGGCTTCTGTGACTTGGCAGACAAAGACATAACTTCTCCATCTTGGTGTAAATGTGGAAGTACAGACGGAAATGTTTAAGCACCTAAATTTTTCACTGAAACCAAAAGCACTAGAGTGCTCACTGATTTTGTTATATAACCTCTATTTGGCATCAAATTAGAACCCACTATTGTTAGGAATGTAACAGTAGAAGGGCTGCTATATACTTAAATCTCATTTTATTTGCTTCTCTGGGGGTTGTCTTCATGTTTTCTTTAGAAATGTTTTTACAGATGTAGGCTCTTCAGATATAAAGTTGCTGAAATAGAGACTCAGAAGTTTAGCTTTCAAATTGAAGGGGGGTGGAAATCTGTTTAGAAAGATTAATTTATAGATAAATAATTTACTGACTCTGATACATTAATGTACAATAATCCCTAGAGGCTTTTAAAGATGTAGTCATTATATTCTTAGGGTTTCTAAGAATGTTAAACCTGTCATTCATAATAGGAGAGAACTAAAATAGGGTCCATTTATAATTTCTTCTTGGAAACATTTCATCCACAAATTCACAGACAAATATTTTTTCTTTTCCAAATAGCTTATCTAATAGTTGGACAGCACAACCCTTTTCTTGATTAACATGTTAACTAGTCAAAAGCATGCAGATTCATTGGATGAGTGCTGAATTTTCCTCAATATTTTAGATTAGAACTTGGCCAGGGCAAATGAAATATTATTGCAAAATCCTACTTTGACATTATTGTAAATTTTAGTGAATGCCAACCCAATAGTGAGAGAGTCTATGCCTAGTAGATTTGCTCATTTTTTAAGCAAATTCTCATATTAATGCATAGATGGAGCAAGGTGAAAAGCATTAAAGAACTCATTTCATTTCTATGACTTCTTTCTGTAATCTGAAAAATTGAGAAAGATTTGGTTACTAAAATTTCCATCTGTTTTCTTGAGAGAAATTCTGAATTTCAAGCAAGGCTGTTACTGCATTACTTGAATTCAGTTCAGATTGTGTGCCAAGATGCCCTGAAAATGGGATGTCAAATCAAGAACTTGAGATATTAATATTCAGCACATATCTTGAGTCATCCTGTTTAGATTGGATGAGATAGTATAGCAGACTGGTGTAGTGCCCGGTTGTTGCCTCAAGGAAGGAACTTTCAATTCCTGATTTAGCTTCATTGTTGGCAGATGAGATTAATGGTATTCTCTTGAAGGTTTCTGGCAGAAGTTTATTTAGGTAACCAACTGAAATTTGTAAAATTTGCACAAAGAGAATAAAGGTACCAAATAGGAAAGTTTTATAGTCTTCAGAAGTGATTTAGCCCACAGACTTTTTTTTCACCAATAAAAACTGTAATAGCCAGCCCACATTTGGCCTACCACCTCTCTCCCTGTTATCAATCCACACTTCTTTCTCTCTTATCTCCCTATGAATGTGTAAGTGTTTACTGGGAACAAATGACACCCAAAATTTGTCTGTAAAAGATTCTTTATAAACCCCCCAAAAACGAAAAGGAAGAAAGAAGGAGAAAGAAAAACGGGGGAAAGAAAGAGTGGAAAGAAGAGCTCACACCTCAATTTTCCTGTGGTATACCTTTTCTTTTTCTTCCTAAGGTCTATAAAATTGTCAGGTGGGTTCACTGGTTCAATTACTCTTTACCCCTTATATTATCACTTGAACCTCAGTGTCACTGTCCAGATCTATCTGAATATGTCTATGAATCTAGCAGTGTACGTACACATGAGAAGTAATTGTCAATCTAGTATATTCTGGCATGAATCTAAGCTTAAAATTTGGAGCACATGTGCAGTATTCATTTCAATGCTTCCTTCAGTGTGTGTACATAGTTAGCAATTGCTAGTGGCATGCTGTTCTACCAAGTGAAAGAGAATAATCTGCCTGTTCCACAGAGATCAAATTATAGATTTATATACATTTATTATATATAATATATATATATACACATACACACTATATGTAAGTGCTTTATGTAGTATACAGTTCTACATACAGTTGATTATTGAACAATGCATGTGTTAGCAGTGCCAACCCTGGCAGTCAAAAATCCACCTGTAACTTTAGGACGACCCTCCTACCTGCGGTTCTGCATCTGAAGATTCAACCACAGATCACATAGTTCTATAGTATATATTTGTATAAGTGGACCCATACAGTTCAAACCCATGTTGTTCAAGGGTCAACTGTAGTTATATATAAAGTATTACTATTGTTCTTCCTAGTATGTAATCTTGGGCAGAGATTATACCCTTCATGGTTATCAGGAAAAACTACAGGTGACAGTGCACCTCCAATCCCTTCATGTAATCAACAGCAAAGAATGACCAAAATAGCATTTCTGCATTTTCCTTCTCCTCATCCTTTATCTACACTCCCTGATCTGTTTCTGATAGATTCTGTTACTATAAAGTAGAGTAAGCGACAAAGTTTCCAATCACAGCTTTATTAGTAGAAGCTTTGCTCATGCATGTTATTTTATATCAAGACTTTTTCTCAGATTTTGTAAGAGTATTTGGATACTAAATTTGATATTAAAAGTAGCATCAAACTTCTTTGAACCAGAGGAACAATTTATGTCATAAGCTACATCAGAGTAGTTGCTAGTCACACTAAAACTTCAGAGGTAGGTATAGGGGGAGAATGAGAAAAACAACAACAAACCAGTATGTTTATAAGCCTGTGCTCCCAAAGCTTAGCTAGCAAAGCGGGGTGTGTATGCAGGCAAACTCAGCTGGAATCTAAGATGGCCTTAAAATCCATAGCGTCCAAAGCATTTCCATAGAATGTGTCATAGCCAATTCTGGGTACGAGTGACAATAGCAGTCAGGTGAGAAAAAGCATTTGTCAAAATCCAACATCCATTCCTGATAAACACTGCCAGCAAACTAAGAATATAAGGGAACTTCTTCAATCTGATAAAGGACATCTACAGGACCCTATAGCTAACATACTTAATAATAAAAGAGTGAGTGCTTTCCCAAAAGATCAAGAACAAAACAGTATCTGCTCTCATTATCTCTGTTCAAGACTGTATGAAAGGTTCATAGCCAGTGAAATAAGGCAGAAAAGAACCAGATAATGGAGTAGGATATACTAGCCTTCATTCCTCAAGAAAATATAACAAGTATGCAGCTATTCATGAATGAAAACAGCCCTGGGAGGACTCAAGAGTCCAATTAAGAGCCTATAGCAACACAGTGGAACCAAACGAGAATAACTGCACGACAAAGATCTCCGAGGAGATCAGCATAGCTGAGGTGTCCAGAGACAGCTAGGAACCAAAAAATAAAAAAGGTGAAGGCTATCGGTGTCAGCCACATGGCAAAGGCCACCACATTCCCCATGGCATGCTCTGTGGAGAATCCCAACAGACTTTGCCACTGAGGAGCTCAACAGCCCCCATGACAGTGGACTACTCCATTGTGTTTGTGCATATGAATCCCAATGGCCTGCTCCACAGAGAATACAAGCAGATTTCCCTACTGAGGTAAGCAACAACCATTGCCATCATGGACCCCTCAGAGAGGAGATACTACAACCCCCCAAGAAAGAGTCTGGTGTCCTGGGACCAAGGATGCCACCCCTCCCACCAAGCCCCATACTTACCCCAGACCCCAGAGCCACAGCTGTTCTGCATGTCCCAAAACTTCAGACCCTGACTGTGCATGTGCTCTTGTGTGCCTGTTCTGTGTGGACCCACATCTTGGGCATTGGAGTCAACACCACTGAGGGCTAGGCAGTGCCCCAGATTCTGGAGTTACTGTCTCTACAAATGCACCCACTCTCCAGCTCCCAGCTCCTTGGCTGCTCAGCAACCACCACTGTGGGCAGCCAGTGCCCCAATCCCTGGAGCCGCTGTTGCTCTGTGGACATCCACTCCAGAGCCAAACTTCATAGCTCCATGGTGCCTATGCATCAGACACCAATGCCAACTCTACCACGATGGCTCTCATGAGCTGGACATGGATCCAAAAGGGATACCATTTGCCATGACAACCCCAGCAGGAGAAGAAAGATCAGGAGTTCCCTAGAAGACTTTACCGCCAAAGACCCCATCAGACCCCACCACTGCTTCAGACAGTCACGGCCCTGGCCAATGAAGACCCCAGCAATCTTTGTGAACAGTGACCTCAGCTGGTGGAGCTGCAGGGAGCAGCAGCACCAGGCCTTACCTGGAGCCAGAACTACCACACCCCACTCAGCCACTGCCCTTGTACCACATGCTGATGATCTTTTCCCACCAAAACCTGTCCATAAATTCTGGAAGAGGTTACTGTTCCATCAAATGCAGAGACATCAACACAAGCCTACAATAAAGGTGAAAAATCAAGGAAGCATGACACAACCAAAGAAACATAATAATTTTCCAGTAATCAACTCCAAAGAAATAAAAACTATGAATTGACAGAGAATTCAAGATAATTGGTTTAAGGAAGACTAGTGAGCTATAAGAGAATACAAATAGACAAATTAGGAAAACAATACATAAACCAAATGAGAAGCTCAACAGAGAGAGAGAGAGAGAAATCATAAAAACAAAACAAAACAAAATCCAAAAAAAAAACCATATTCTGGAGCTCAAGATTATAATGGAATGAAAAAAAATGCAAGAAGAACATCAACAGCAGGCTTTAATGATACAGAAGAAAGAATCTGTGAACTTGAGAACAGGTCATTTGTTATTATCCAGTCAGAGGAGAATAAAGAAGAAAGAATGAAAAACAGTGAAGAAATCCTATGTGAATTATGGGATACCATTAAGTGAAACAATATATGTACTATGAGAGTACCAAAAGAGAGAAAGGGGGCAGAAAGCTTATGTAAAGAAATAATGACTAGAGAGATCAAGATGGTGGAGTAGGAGGACGCTAAGCTTGTCTTCCCTCCATGAACACATCAAAAAAAAAAAAAAAAAAATATATATATATATATATACACACACACATGTGGAGCAATTCTCACTGAAAACAAACTGTAGACTGGCAGAAAGACTATAAAGGCGATAAAGAAACCAAGGCTATAAAGAAAGAGCCACACAAAGTCAGGTAGGAAGGAAAGAGAAGTGATCATCTCAGGACCTGCACCCCTGGGAGGGGACACAGAAGGGGGGTATTACACACAGGCCTGGAGATACTTCCTGGGAAGTGAGTGGTTCAAACCACATATGGGACGTGCCAGACCTTGAGTCCAATACCAGGAAGATGAGTCCCCTTGGCTTGTTTGAGGACCAGTAAGACTGGTAGGGGGGCTGTGAGAAACTTGGACTGCACTTGTGAAGTGCAAGCACATGCTTCCTTGTTCCCCAAACAAGCCTGAGTAAGCAGTTTGAGACTGCCTGGGACTCTGGCCAGTTTCCCATGACACCCCACCATGCACCCTGGCCCACACTCTGGCCCCTCTTGCTCTGTGGGGCAGCATCCCACTAGGATGAAGGTTGCTGCTGCCAGGGGGAATGTGCAGTTGTGGAGGACGGAGCTGGCTTATACCTGGCACTACATCTGAATGGGTTTGGAGTGGCCCTTCCTGGCACTCTTGGAGGCAGCAGATCAGGAGTGGTCTGGAACTCTGTATGGTATATGGGACCACTCCAGTACAGGCCCTGGCCTGCACTGGGTGCCTGATCTGGCCCCTCTTGCTCCAACTCTGCTTCCATCTGGAGCTAAGGTATTAATGCTGGGCGGAGTAAGGAGCACACACTTAGAACAGAACCAGCTTGGATCCAAACCTCAGGGCCTCTTCTTTAGCACCTTGAGACCTGAAGCCATCCTCAATACAGTGGTGTCAGGCACTGAACATAGGAGAAGCCCCAGCTCACACCTGGCTCTGGCTCTAGCTCTGCCATCTCTGTGGCCCACCTCAGTGATAGCTGTCAGCATACCCTGGGGGAAGACATGACTCGTGTTCTCCCATCAAAAGCCACTAGACACACACAGACTGTAGATGGACACACCCACATAAGGACACCCCTTCAAGACCAGGATGGGTAACTCTTACATCTAATTTCATAGAAATAGAGAACCTTATGGAAAATGAAAAGACAGGAATTTGTTTCAAATGCAAGAATAAGAAAAAAACCTCTGCAACATCCTGAGCTGACATGTCAGTGCATCCATTTCTCACCAGGATCTCTACCTGAATCACCAGGTGAAAGGCCTCTGCCCACAACACATTATAAACAAGTGAAACTAGACAGAGCACAAAGGAAAACAAAAGCTTTGTAGGGTCTGAGGACAAGAAGGCAGAGTAGAAGGACCTGAGCTCACCTGCTCTCATGAAAACACCCAAATCACAACTAACTGCTGAACAACCATCAACAAAAGAGACTCGAACCTACTGAAAATGATATTCTACTTCCAAAGACAAAGAAGAAGCAACAACAAGATGGGGGCAGACACCAGAAGCAGCAGCAACTAAATTCCTGCAGCCTGTGGGACTGCAAACACAGAAAGTTAGACGAAATGAGATGGCAGAGGAATATGTTCCAGATGAAGGAACAAGATAAAACCCCAGAAGAACAAGTGAAACAGAGATAGGCAATCTACCTAAAAAAATAATTCAGAGAAATGATAGTAAAGATGATCCAAGATCTCAGAAAAAGAATGGAGGCACAGACCAAGAAGACATAAGAAATGCTTAACAAAGAGCTAGATGATATAAAAAACAAACAGAGTTGAACAATACAATAACTGAAATGAAAATACACCAGAAGGAATCAATAGGAAAATAAATGAGGCAGAAGAACAGATAAGTGAGCTGGAAGAAAGAATTGTGGAAAGCATTACCGTGGAACAGAATAAAGAAAAAAGAATGAAAAGAAATTAGGACACTTTAAGAGACATCTGGGACATCAAATTCACCAACATTCACATTATAGGGGTCCCAGAAGGCGAAGAGAGAGAGAAAAGGCCTGAGAAAATACGTGAAGAGATAATAGCTGAAAACTTCCCTAACATCGGAAAGGAAACAGTCACCCAAGTTCAGGAAGCACAGAGAGTCCCAGGCAGGATAAACCCAAGGAGGAACACACTGAGGAACATATTAATCAAATTGACAAAAATTAAAGACAAAGAGACAATATTAAAGCAACAAGGGAAAAGCAACAAACAACATACAAGGAAATTCCCATAAAGTAATCAGCTGATTTCTCAGCAGAAACTCTGTGGGTCAGAAGGGAGTGGCATGATATATTTCAAGTGATAAAAGGGAAAAGCCTACAGCCAAGAATACTCTACCCATCAAGGGTCTCATTCAGATTTGACAAAGAAATCAAAAGCTTTACAGACAAGCAAAAGCTAAGAGAATTCAGTACCACTAGACCAGCTTTGTAACAAATGCTAAAGGAACTTCTCTAGAAGGAAAGGAAAGGGCACAACTAGAAACAAGAAAATTACAAATGGGAAGGCTCACCAGTAAAGGCAAACGTAAATGTAGTAGATCATCCACACACAAATATGATATCAAAACCAGCAATTGTGAGAAGAGGAGAGTACAAATGCAGGATATTGGATGTGCATTTGAAATTAAGAGACAAGCAACTTAAAACAGTTGTGTATATATATAGACTGCTACATCAAAAACTCATGGTAACCACAAACCAAAAGTCTACAATAGATGTACACACAAAAAAGAAAATGCAATACAAACACAACACTAAAGATAGTCATCAAATCACAATAGAACAAAAGAGGAAGGGAAGAAAAAAGACCTACGAAAACAAGTCCAAAACAATGAATAAAATGGCAATAAGAACATACACATCAATAATTACCTGAAATGTAAACAGATTAAGCCAAAAACATAGACTGGCTGAATGCATACAAAAACAACACCCATATATGTGCTGTCTAAAAGAGACACACTTCAGATCTAGGGACACATACAGAACGAAAGTGAGGGGATGGAAAAAGGTATTTCATGCAAATGAAAATCAAAAGAAAGCTGGAGTAGCAATACTGATATCAGACAAAATAGACCTTAAAAAAAAAGACTGTTACAAGAGACAATGAAGGACACTACATAATGATCAAGCAATCTATCCAAGAAGAAGATATAGCAATTGTAAATATATATGCACCCAACATAGGAGCACCTCAATATATAAGGCAAATGCTAACAGCCATAAAAGGAGAAATTGACAGTAACACAATAATAGTGAGGGGCTTTAATACCCCATTTACATCAAGGGACAGATCATCCAGACAGAAAATCAATAAGGAAACACAGGCCTTAAATGACATATTAGACCAGATGGACTTAATTGATATTTATAGCGCATTCCATCCAAAAGCAGTCAATACACCTTCTCAAGTGCACATAGAACATTCTCCAGGATAGAGCACATGCTGGGCCACAAAGCAAGCCTCAGTAAATTTAAGAAAATTGAAATCATATCTAGCACCTTGCCTGACCACAACACTATGAGATTAGAAATCAACTACAAGAAAACAATTGTGAACACAAACATGTGAAGGCTAAACAATATATTACTAAACAACCACTGGATCACTGAACAAATCAAACAGGAAATAAAAAATACCTAGAGACAAATGAAAACGAAAACAGGATGATCCAAAACATATGAAATGTGGCAAAAGCAGTTCTAAGAGGGAACTTTATAGCAATACAATCTTACCTCAGGAAATAAGAAAAATCAAAAATAAGCAACCCAACCTTATACCTAAGCAACTAGAGAAAGAACAAATAAAACCTAGAGTTAGCTGAAAGAAAGAAATCATAAAAATCAGAGCAGAAATAAAAGAAATAGAGATGAAGAAAACAATAGAAAACATCAATGAAACTAAAGGCTGGTTCTTTGAAAAAATAAGCAAAATTGATAAACCTTGAGCCAGACTCATCAAGATAAAAAGGGAGAGGGCTCAAATCAATAAAGTTAGAAATGAAAAAGGAGAAGTTACAACTAACACCATAGAATTACAAAGGATTATAAGACACCACTACAAGAAACTATATGCCAATAAAATGGACAATCTAGAAGAAATGGAAAAATTTCTAGAAAGGTACAATCTCCCAAATCTGAACCAGGAAGAAATAGAAAGTATAAACAGACCAATCACAAGTACTGAAATTGAAACTCCCAATGAACAAAAGTACAGGACCAGATGGCTTCACAGGCGAATTCTATCAAACATTTAGAGAATAGTTAACACTGATCCTTCTGAAACTGTATCAAAAAAACTGCAGAGGAAGAAACACTCCTTAACTCATTCTATGAGGCCATCATTCTGATACCAGTACCAGAGAAAGATACTGCAAAAAAAAAAAGAGAATTAAAGACCAATATCACTGATGAACATAGACGTAAAAGTCCTCAACAAAATACTTGCAAACCGAATCCAACAGTGCATTAAAAGGATTATGCACCATGTAAAGTGGAATTTATCGAAGGGATGCAAGGATTTTTTCAGTAACTGCAAATCAGTGTGATACTCCATGTTTACAAATTGAAAAATAAAACCATATGTTCATGCTCACTTTGGCAGCACATATGCTAAAATTAGAATGATACAGAGAACATTAGCATGGCCCCTGTGCAAGGATGAAATGGAAATTCATAAAGCATTTCATATTTTTAACAGATATAAAGGGAGAAATTGATAGGAATACAATAATACTAGGAGAATTTAACACCCTACTCACATCAATAGACAGATCTTCCATACAGAGAATCAATAAGGCAACAGAGATACTAAATGATACACTAGAACAGTTAGATTTAATTGAGATTTTTAGGAAATTACATCCAAAAAACCAGAATACACATTCTTTTTGGTACACGTAGAACATTCTCTAGGATTGAACACATACTAGGGCACAAAACAATGCTCAGCAAATTTAAGAGTATAGAAATTATCTCAAGCATCTTTTCCGACCACAACAGCATGAAACTAGAAATTAATGACAGAAAAAGAAATGAGGAAAAACAATTACACAGAGACTAAAAAACATGCTACTAAAAAACCAATGGGTCAATGATGAAATCAAAGAGGAAATTTAAAAATACTCAGAGACAAATGACAATGAACACACAAAATCTGTGGGATACAGAAAAGCAGTTCTTAGAGGGAAGTTCATAATAATACAGGCTGTCTTCAAAAATATAAGAAAAATCTCAAATAAACAACCTAACCTACCACTTAAAAGAATTAGAAAAAGAAGAAGAAACAAAACTTAGAGTCAGCAGAGGGAAGGAAATAATAAAGATCAAAGAGGAAATAAATAAAATAGAAATTTAAAAAAATAGAAAAATTCAATAAAACCAAGATCTGACTCTTTGAAAGGATAAACAAGATTGACAAATCTCTGGCTTGGCTCCCCAAGAAGAAAAAAGAGAGAGAACCTAAATAAACAAAATGAGAAATGGAAAAGGAGACATAACAACAGATACTGCAGAAATATAAAAAACCTTAAGGGACTACTATGAACAATTATATTAAAACAAATTCAACAATCTATAAAAAATGGACAAGTTTCTAGAAACATACAGTGCACCAAAATTGAATGACAAAGGAATTAGATAATTTGAACAGACTGATCACTAGAAGTGAAATAGAATCTGTAATTTAAAAAATCCCTACAAACAAAAGTCCAGGACCAGATGGCTTCACAGGCAAATGCTGCCAAACATACAAGGAAGAAGTCATACCAATCCTTCTCAAACTCGTCCAAAAAACTGAAGAGGAGGGAACACTCCCAAAGACATTCTATGAAGCCACCATCTCCCTGATACGAAAACCAGACAAAGACACCACCAAAAAAGAAAATTGCAGGCCAATATCTTTGATGAACATAGATGCAAAGGTTCTCAACATAATATTAGCAAACCGTATCCAACAACCCATAAAAAAGATCATACACCACAACCAAGTGAAATTCTTCCTAAGTTCACAAGGATGGTTCAACATACACAAATCAATCAACATTATATACCACATCAAAAAAAGAAAAGACAAAAAAAACACATGATCATCTCAATAGATGCAAAAAAAGCATTTGACTAAATTCAACATCCAATCATGATAAAAACTCTTATCAAAGTCGGTATAGAGGGAACATATCTCAAAATAGTAAAAGCTATTTATGACAAACCCACAGCCAATATAATACTCAATGGTGAAACATTGAAAGCCTTCCTGCTAAAATCTGGAACAAGACAAGAATGCTCACTCTCATCTCTTCTATTCAACACAGTATTAGAAGTCCTGGCCACAGCAATGACACAAGAAAAAGAAATAAAACATATCCAAATTGGAAGGAAAGAGGTAAAACTGTTATTATATACAGATGATATGATACTATGTATAGAAAACCCTAAAGACTTCACACAAAAAGTACTAGAACTGATAAACGAATTCAGCAAGGTAGCAGGATACAATGTTAACATACAGAAATTAGTTACATTTCTTTACACCAACAATGAAACATCAGAAAGGGAATGCTAAAAAAAATAATAACTTTTAAAATCACAACCCCAAAACTAAAATAAATAGGGATAAACCTCACCAAGGAGGTGAAAGACATATGTTGAGAACTATAAAACATTAATAAAGAAAATTGAAGATGATTCAAAGAAATGGAAAGATATCCCATGCTCTTGGATTGGAAGAATTAATATTGTTAAAATGGCCATACTACCCAAAGCAATCTACAGCTTTAACGTGATCCCTATCAAATTACCCATGACATTTTTTATAGAACTAGACCAAATTATCGTATAATTCATATGGAACCATAAAAGACCCAGAATTACCAAATCAATCCTGAAGAAAAAGAACAAACCAGGAGCATAACCATCCCAAACTTCAGACAATACTACAAAGCTACAGTAATCAAAGCAACATGGTACTGGCACAAAAACAGACATATGGAGCAACAGAATAGAATAGAGAGCCCAGAAATAAACCCACACATCTACAGTAAATTAATCTTTGGCAAAAGAGGCAAGAATATACAATGGGAAAAAGACAGTATTTTCAGCAAGTGGCGCTGGGAAAGTTGGATAACCACATGTAACTCAATGAAGTTAGAACACACCTTCTTACCATACACAGAAATAAACTCAAAATGGCTTAAAAACTTAAATAGAAGACATAACACCATAAAAATCCTAGACGAGAACATGGGCAAAACATTCTCTGACATAAATTGTACCAATGTTTTCTTAGGTCAGTCTCCCAAGGCAAAAGAAATAAAAACAAAAATAAACAAATGGGATATAATCAGACTTACAAGCTTTTGTGCAGGAAAGGAAACCATAAACAAAATGAAAGGACAACCCACCGAATAAAAGAAAATATTTTTAAATGATGTGACTGACAAAGGATTGATCTCCAAAATATACAAAGAGCTCATGCAGCTCTATATAAAAAAAACAACCCAATCAAAAAAGAGGCAGATCTATATAGACATTTCTCCAAAGAAAGCACACAGATGGCCAAGAAGCACATGAAAAGATGCTTAACATAGCTAATTATTAGAGAAATGCAAATCAGAACTACAATGAGGTATCATCTCACACTAGTCAGACGGCCATCATTAAAACCTCTACAAACAATAAATTCTGGAGAGGGTATGGAGAAAAGGGAACCCTCCTACACTGTTGGTGGGAATGTAAATTGGTGCAGCCACTATGGAAAACAGTATGAAGGTTCCTCAGAAAACTAAAAATAGAGCTGTCATATGATCCAGCAATCCCACTCCTAGGCATATATCTGGAGAAAACCACACTTTGAAAAGATACATGCACCCCTATGTTCACAAAAGCACTATTCATAATAGCCAAGACATGGAAACAACCTAAATGTCCATTGACAGATGAATGGATAAAGAAGATGTGGTACATATATACAATAGAGTATTACTCAGCCATAAAAAAGAATGAAATAATGCCATTTGCAGAAACATGGATGAACCTAGAGATTATCATACTATGTAAAGTAAGTCAGAAAGAGAAAGACAAGTACCATATGATATCAATTATATGTGGAATCTAAAATATGACCAAAATGAACCTATCTGTTAAACAGAAACAGAATGACAGACTAAGAGAATGGACTGGTGATTGCCACGGGGGAGGAGAGTGGGATAAGGATGGATTGGGATTTGGGGATTAGCAGATGCAAACTGGCATATTTAGAATGGATAAAAAACAAGGTCCCACTGTCTCACAGAGGGAATTATATCCAATCTCCTGTGGTAAACTATAATGGAAAAGAATATGAAAAAGAATGTGTGTGTATGTATATGTATGTATGTACATATATATATATATATAAAATGAAGTCACTTTGCTGTACAGCAGAAATTAACACAACATTGTAAATCAACTACACTTCAATTAAACAAAAAGAAAAAAAACCCCATATTATCATCTCAATAGATGCAGAGAAAGCTTTTGACAAAATTCAACATCCATTTATGATAAAAACTCTCCAGAAAATGGGCATAGAGGGAACATACCTCAACATGATAAAGGCAATATATGATAAACCCAGAGCTAACATCATACTCAATGGTGAAAAGCTGAAAGCATCTCCTCTAAGATCAGGAACAAGATAAGTATGTCCATTCTCACCACTTTTATTCAACATAGTTCTGGAAGTCCTAGCCATAGCAGTCCAAGAAGAAAAAGAAATAAAACAAGTCGAAATTGGAAAAGAAGTAAAACTGTTACTGTTTGCAGATGACATGATACTATACATAGAAAATCCTAAAGATGCTACCAGAAAACTACTAGAGCTCATTAATGAATTTGGTAAAGTTGCAGGATATAAAATTAATACACAGAAATCTGTTGCATTTCTATACACTAACAATGAAACATCAGAAAGAGAAATTCAAGAAACAGCCCCATTTACTATCACATCAAAAAGAATAAAATACCTACCTAAGGAGGCAAAAGACCTGTACTCTGAAAACTGTAAGATGCTGATGAAAGAAATCAAAGATGACACAAACAGATGGAAAGATATACCATATTCTTGGAATGCAATAATCAATATTGTCAAAATGACTGTATCACTCAAGACAATCTACAGATTAAATGCAATCCCTATCAAATTACCAATGGCAATTATCTTTTTTGCAGATCTAGAACAAAAATCTTAAAATTTGTATGGAAACACAAAAGACGCCAAATAGCCAAAACAATCTTTAGTAAGAAAAATGGAACTGAAGGAATCAGGCTACCTCACTTCAGACTATACTACAAAGCTACAGTAAGCAAAACAGTACGATATTGGCACAAAGACAGACTTATAGATCAGTGGAACAGGATAGAAAGCCCAGAAATAAACCCACACGCCTATGCTCAATTAATCTACAGCAAAAGAGGCAAGAATATACAATGGAGAAAAGACAGTCTCTCCAGTAAGTGGTGCTGGGAAAACTGGACAGCTACATGTAAAAGAATGAAATTACAACATTCTCTAATACCATACACAAAAATAAACTCAAAAAGGATTAAAGACCTAAATGTAAGACCAGATACTGTAAAACTCTTAGAGGAAAACACAGGCAGAACGCTCTTTGACATAAATTGCAGCAATATCTTTTTGGATCCACCTCCTAGAGTAATGAAAATAAAACCAAAAATAAACAAATGGGACCTAACTAAACTTAAAAGGTTTTGTACAGCAAAAGAAGCCATAAATAAAACAAAAAGAAACCAAAACAAAACAAAAAACCCACAGAATGAGAGAAAATATTTGTAAATGATGCGACCGACAAATGAGGCGATGAGGGATTAATCTCTGAAATATACAAACAGTTCATGTAGCTCTATATGAAAAAAAACCCAATCAAAAAAGGGGCAGAAGATATAAATAGACATTTCTCCAAAGAAAACACACAGATGGTCAAGAAGCACATGAAAAGATGCTTAACATAGCTATTAGAGAAATGTAAATCAGAACTACACTGAGGTATGACCGCACACTGGTCAGAATGGACAGCATCAAAACGTCTACAAACAATAAATTCTGGAGAGGGTATGGAGAAAAGGGAACCCTCCTACACTGTTGGTGGGAAAGTAAATTGGTGCAGCCACTAGAGAGAACAGTATGGAGATTCCTTAAAAAAATTAAAATAGAGCTACCATATGATCCAGCAATCCCACTCCTGAGCATATATCCAGAGAAAACCATACTTCGAAAACATACATGCACCCTAATGTTTATTGCAGCACTATTTACAACAGCCAAGACATGGAATCAACCTAAATGTCCATCGACAGAGGAATGGATAAAGAAGACGTGGTACATGTATACAATAGAATATTACTCAGCCATAGAAAAGAATGAATAATGCTATTTGCAACAACATGGATGAACCTAGAGATTATCATACTAAGTAAAGTAAGTCAGAAAGAGAAAGACAAATACTGTATGATATCACTTATGTGTGGAATCTAAAAAAACGATACAAATAAAGTTATTTACAAAAGATCAACAGACTCACACATTTCAAAAACAAACTTATTATTGCCAAAGCAGAAATGTGAGGCAGGGGTATAAATTAGGAGTTTTGGATTAACATATACATACTACTATATATAAAATAGATAATCAAGAAGGACCTACTGTATAGAACAGGGGACTGTACTCAATACTCTGTAATAACCTATTCTGGAAAAGAATCTTAAAAAGAATACATATATGTATATGTATAACTAAATCACTTAGCTGTACACCTGAAACTAACACAACATTGTAAATCAACTATACTCCAATGTAAAATAAAAATTTTAAAAACAAAAACAAAGCACACCTCTTGGAGGTAATGTAAACTGGTAAAACATCATGAGAAGGCAATTGGCCATTAATATATATCTATGATATATTTAAAGGGAAATCAGCTTACAGAGCAATATGTGTAATATGATACTATAATGTGTAAACCATATACATGTGTATATATGTCTAATATATATAAATATAAAGGCACACAAACACATATTTTGGTAAATGCATAGAAATGGTTTGGGAAGGATGTGGTATACAAAATCATTAACAGTGTTTATCTCTGGATGAGGAAAGGGGTATTATGGAAAAGGAATACAAAAAGAGCAAATGTCACTCTTCTCCTTTATATACGTGTATGTTTTTGCATTTTTATAATGAACATGTTTTCATTTAGGGAAAAAATTACATTATTATGATAAATACACTACTCAAAAAAAGAAAAAAACCTCTGAAATAAACAACTAATGAAACAGATAAATAATTTACCAGATACACAGTTCAAAGCATTAGCAATAAGAATGCTAACTAGGGAAAATAATAGATGAACATAGAATTTTAACAAAGAGCTAGAAAATTTTAAAGAGAACCAATCAGAGCTGAAGAATACAATAACTGAAATGAAAACCACACTAGATGATAAGAAGAACACATAAGTGATCTGGAAGATAATAGAATACTGGAAATCATTCAATCAGAAGAGCAAAGAGCATATAAATTTTTTTAAAAATTAGAACAGTTTAAGGGACCTGTGGAAAAACATTGAGCATACTAACATTTGTATTATAGGGGTCCCAAAAAGAGAAGAAAGAAAGGGGTCAAAAACATATTTGATGAAATTATGTCTGAAGACCTCCCAAACCTGAAGAAGGAAACAGATATTCAGGTGCAGGAAGCAGACAGTGTCCCAAACAAGATAAACCCCGAAAGACCCACACCAAAATATATCATAATTAAAATGGCAAAGTAAAAGATAAAGAGAGAAATCTAAAGGGAGCAAGAGAAAAACAGAATCACATACAAGGGAGCCCCCATAAGTTTATTAGCTGATTTTTCTGCAGAAACTTTGTAGGCCAGAATGGAGTGACATGATATATTTAAAGTGCTGAAAGGGAAAAACCTACAACCTAGGATACTCTACCCAGCAAGATTTTCCTTCAGACTTTAAGGAGACATGAAGAACTTGGATAAGCAAAAACAGTTCATCAATACTAAACTGACCCTAAAAGGAATGTTGAAGGATCTTCTCTAAGTGGGGGGAAAAAAAGGGTTACAATAAGAGGTAAAAATTTATAGGAAAAGAAAAATCCCACTAGTAAAGTTAAATAAATAGTAAAGGTTGTGGATCAACCACTTAAATAAGCTAGTATAAATATTAAAAGGTAAAAAACTGTACAATCAACTATAACTACAATAAACAGTTAAGGGATAAACATGAAGTATAATACATCAAAAACAGAAAATGTGGGGGAGGGGAGTAAAAAATGCAGATCTTTTAAAATGTGTTTGAACTTAAATGATTACCCGTTTAAAACAAGTAGATATAGGTCAACATATATGAACCCCATGGTAACCACAAATCAAAAACATGCAAAGGCACACAAAAACTAGACAGAAAGAAACATAAACATACAACTAAAGAAAATAATCAAACCAGAAGGGAAGAAACTGAAAGAAGAAAATAAGAGAGAAGAACTACAAAAACAACCAGAAAACAAGTAACAAAATTGCAATAAGTACATACCTATCAATAATCACTTTAAATGTCAATAGACTAAATGCTACAATCAAAAGACATAAGGGGCTGATTGGATTTGAAAAAAAAACAAGATGCATCCATATGGTGCTTACAAGAAACTCACTTCAGAGCTAAAGACACACACAGAATGAAAGTGAGAGCCAAGAGAAAGATATTTCATGAAAATAAAAATGACAAGAAAGATGGTGTGGCAAATTCACACCAGACAAAATAGACTTTAAAATAGTCTATAAAAAAGACAAAGAAGGACATTATATAATGATAAAGAGATCAGTACAAGAGGAGGATATAAAACTTGTTAATATATATGCAACTTATATAGCAGCACCTAAATATACAAAGCAAATATTAACAGACACAAAGGAAGAAACTGACAGTAATACAATAATAGTAGGGGATTTTGATGTCAGTGGGATGTTAAAGGACAGGTCATCCACACAGATAATCAGTAAGGCAACTGAGGTCCTAAATGACACAATAGACCAGTTGGACTTAACAGATGTCTATTGAACATTACAACCTAAAACAGCAGAATACATATTCTTTTCAAGTGCACATGGAATGTTCTCCAGGATAGATCACATGCTAGACCACAAAACATGTCTCATTACATTTAAGAGGATATAAATTATATCAAGCACTTTTTCTGCCCACAAGTGTGGTTGGAAAATGGTAAAGAAGAAAGGGGGGGGGAACACAAGGAAGAAAAATTGGAAAAACTCAAACACATACAAACCAAACAATATGCTACTAAAAATGGGTCAGTGAAGAAATTGATGAGGAGATTGGAAAATATCTCAAGAAAAATGAAAACAATAACACAACTTTCCAAAATCTATGGGATGCAGCAAAAGCTGTTCTAAGAGAAAAGTATAGTGATACAGGCCTACCTCAAGAAATGAGAAAAATATTAAATAAACAACATAACCCACCCTCTAAAGGAATTAGAAAAGGAAGAACATACAAAGCCCAAAGTCAGAAGAAGGAAGGAAATAATAAAGATCAGAGAGGAAATAAATAAAATAGAACCCCCTCCCCCCAAAAAAGAAAGAAAAAAGAAAATATCAGGCAAAAAGCTGGGGTTTTTTTAAAGATAAAGAAAATTGATAAACCTTTAGCCAGGCTCATCAAGAAAAAAAAGGGGACCCAAATAAACAAAATAAGAAATGGAAGAGGAGAAACTACAAGTGCAATCACAGAGATACAAAAAATCATAAGAGACTACTACAAATAGTTATATACCAACAAAATGGGTAATGTAGAAGAAATGGATGTTTCTAGGGACTTACAATCTTCTAAGACTGAATCAGGAAGAAACAGACAATCTGAACAGAGCAATCAGCAGTAGTGAACTTGAATTTGTAAGTTAAAAACTCCCAGCAAAGGAAAGTCCAGGACCAGATGGGTTCACAGTGGAATTCTACCAAACACAGAAAGAAAAGCTGATATCTATCCTTCGCAAAGTATTCCAAAAAATTGAAGAGGAGAGAACACTCTCAAACTCATTCTATGAGGCCACCATTACCCTGATACCAAACCCAGACAAAGATGCAACCAAAAAGACAAAATTACAGGCCAATATATGAAAAATAGATGCAAAAGTCCTCAGCAGAATATTAGCAAACTGAATTCAACAATATATAAAAAGTGTCATACACAATGATCAAATGAGATTTATTCCAGGGATGCAAAGATGATCAATATCCACAAATCAATCAAGATGGTACACCACATTAACAAAAGAAGGATAAAAACCATATGGTCATCTCAATAGATGCAGAAAAAGCATTTGACAAAATTCAACGTCATTCACAATGAAAACTCTCTCATCAGATCAGGAATATGATAGGCCACTTATAACAAAACCACAGCTAACATCATACTCAATGGTGAAAGCCTGAAAGCTTTTCCTCTAATATAAGGAACAAGACAAGGATGCCTACTCTCACCATTCATATTTAGCATAGTATTGGAAGTCCTAGGCACAACAATCATACAAGAAACAGAAAAGGCATCCAAATTGGAAGAGAAAAATTTAAACTGTCACTATTTGCTGATGACATGATACTATATAGAGAAAACCCGATAGTATCTTTCTGAAAACTATTAGAATTCAGTAACTAATAAATGAATTCAGTAAAGTTTTAGGATACAAGATGAATATACAGAAATCTGTTGCTTTTCTATACACTAATAATGAACTATCAGAAACAGAATGTTAAAAAAAAATCCCACTTAAAATCCCATCAAGAATCAAATACTTAGGAATAAACTTTACCAAGGAGGTGAAAGAGCTATACTCTGAAATGTATAAAACAATGATGAAGGAAATTGAAGATGATACAAAGAAATGAAAATATAAACTGTGTTCATGAATTGGCAGATAGAGTATTGTTAAAATGGTAATACTACCCAAAGCAATTTACAGGTTTAATGAAATCCCTACCAAAATACCCATGACATTTTCCTCAGAGCTAGAACAGATAATCCTAAAATTTACATGGAACCACAGAAAACCCTGAATTGCCAAAGCAATCTTGAGGGGGAAAAAAAATTAAAAAACCAAAGTTGGATGTATCATGCTCCCTGACTTCAGACTAAGCTACAAAGCTACAGTCATCAAAACAGTATGGTACTAGACTTCCCTGGTGGTGCAGTGGTTAAGAATCCACCTGCCAATGCAGGGAACACGGGTTTGAGCCCTGGTCCAGGAGGATCCCACATGCTGCAGAGCAACTAAGCCCATGCACCACAACTACTGAGCCTCTGCTCTAGAGCCTGTGAGCCACAACTACTGAAGCCCATGCTCCACAACAAGAGAAGCCACTGCAATGAAAAGCCTGTTCATCACAACGAAGAGTAGCCCCTGCTCGCTGCAGCTAGAGAAAGCCCACTCTCAGCAATGAAGACCCAATGCAGCCAAAAATAAATAAATAGATAAATAAATGTATGAAACAAGCAAACAGTATGGTACTGGCACAAAAAGAGACATATAGATCAATGAAACAGAACAGAGAGCCCAGAAATAAACCCACATTTATATGGTCAATTAATCTATGACAAAGGAGGCAAGAATATACATTCTCTTCAATGAATGATGCTGGGGAAACTGGATAGCTATAAGTAAAAGAATGAAATTAGAATATTTTTTACACCATATGCAAAAATAAACTCAAAATGAATTAATGACCTAAATGTGAGACCTGAAACCATAAAACCCCTAAAAGAGAACATAGGCAAAACACTCTGACATAAATTGTAGCAATATTTTTTTAATCTGAGTCATAAGGAAACAAAAGCAAAAATAAGGGGATCTAATTAAATTTAAAAGCTTTTGCACAGCAAAAGGAAACCATCAATAAAACAAAAAGACAACCTATAGCCTGGGAGAAAATATTTGCAAATGATGCAACTGACAAGGGGTTAATATCCAAAATATTAAAGTTTGTCATAAATGGCCTTTATTAGGTTGAGATATAAATTTACACTGAAATACCAAGGACCTAGAATAGCCAAAGGAACTTATCAAAATGAAAAACAAATTTGGACAATGAACACTACCCAATTTCAAGTTTTATAAAGATATAGTAATAAAGACCACATACATACACAGAACTGATTTTTTACCAAAATGCAAAGTCAATTCAGTGAAGAAAGAATTGTTTTTGACAAATTGTTCTGGAAAATTTGGATGTCCTTAAGTAAAAAAACTGAACTTTTCATATTTCACACCATATACAAAAGTTAACTCAAAATATTTCATAAAACTATAAGAGTTCTGGCAGGAAACCTTGTAGTTTGGGGTTAGAAAAAAATGCCCTACATATAATACCAAAAGCACAATCCATAAAGGAATAAATTGATAAATAGAACTTCATCCAAATTAAAAACTCACACTTCAAAGACACTGATCAGAAAATGAATAAACAAGCTACAACTAGGGAGGAAAAAATCTGCAAATCACATATCTGATACAGGACTTGTATTCAGAATATATAAACAGCTCTTGCAAGAAAATAATAAGAAAACAAACCACTCAAATTTTAGGAAGGTAAAGCTTTTAACAAATGCCTCACTAAAGAAAGATATATGAATATCCAATAAGTACATGAAAAAATATTCAACATCAATAGTCATTAAAAAATGCAAATTAAATCCACAATATTACTATAGAACAATTAGAATGGCTAAAATTAAATACACTAAACAGACTAAATACATTAAATAGTCCATTCTTTTCCTAGGTGTTTACCAAAAAATAAATAAATAAATAAAAATAAAGCATATGTCCATAAAAAGACTTGTAAATAACTGTTCATAGAAGCTTTATTTGTAGCCACATTGGAAACAGTCCAAATGTTCATCAGTATGAGAATGGATAAATTATGGCATATCCATACAATGGAATATTAGTCCCCAATAAAAAGGAATGAGTTATTGATGCAACAAGGATAAATCTCAAAACAATTTCAAAGAGTGTATTCGTAGGCTGAATAAAGTCCAACTAAAAGAGAGCATTTAATGAATGATTATACTTATAGAGATTCTTAAAAGCTAAAATTAATGCATAATACCCAAAAGCACATCAACATTTCATTTGTATTAGGGTTTAAGGTAAGGAAAGGAACAGTGTGGAGGAATTATAAAGTGATACAAGGAAACTTCTAGGGGTGATGGATATGTTCATTATCTTGACTTAGGTGGTGATTTCACAGGTTTATACATATTTCAAAACTTTTTGAATTGTATACTTTGAATATTTGCTATTTACTTTATGTCACTAATGCCTTAATAAAGGCATTCTTGGTTGTTTTTCAATTGTATTCAGTTTTTAATATACTATTTACTATATTGATAATGCATCTGTTTCCCATATTAGGGCATAGAGAGTTGACCTTGAATAACATGGATTAGAACTGTGCAGATCCACTTATATGTGGGTTTTCTTCAATAAATACTTACTACAGTACTACACAATGAACAGCTGGTTGATTCCATAGATGCAGAATATCAGATACAGAGTGCCAACTGTAAAGTTCAATTCTGAGGAAGGTCAGTGCCTCTAATTCCTGCATGTTCAAGGATCAACTGTACATTTCCATGTAAGTGGATTTTCCAGGTAACTGAGAAATACTGCATTGAAAATTGCTTATTCTAACCATTTTAAAGATAAATATTTAAAGTGTCAAAGTCATCTTTGCTTTTTGGAACAGAGAATACAGAAACCAAGTAATCTTTATGTCACAGACTAACATTATGACAGCTGCAGCAGAGGTGGAAAAGTACTCTATTTGAAGTTACTTGATATTATGTACAGGTTTATATTTGCTGCCTTTAACAAGGAATTTCAGATGATTTACAAAATTAAATTTAATTCAAAAGGAAATAACAAATAATTGAAGAATCAGTTTGAGAGAAAAACATAAACTGGCAAATACTAACGCCAGAGAAAATATTAGTGATATCATCATACTTAAGTCTCTTTCTCTAAGTGACAGAAAATCCAGCTTGAAATTGCCTGGGCACTAAAGAGGATAAAATTGCCAAAAAAATACAGCAGTAATGAAATGGGAATGGCCTTGAGATTAACATCATTAGGATTCTGAGTGTTGTTATCTTTGCTTCTCTGTACTTAAAGGCTCCTTCCTTCACTACATTAAGGGGCAAAAAAAAGGTTGTAGAAGACCTTCAATATTATTAATTAGATAGATATAATTTTTATATATGCATTTTGTACCCAGAAAACTGTATATAAACCTTTACAAGTTCACATGAAATATGCAAAAATTGAGTATGTTAGGCCATAGAATATTTTATGACCTAAAAATGTAGAAAGCACAGTCTTGATAAAACTAAAAATTAAACCCAGCAATCCCACTAGTGGGCATATACCCAGAGAAAACCATAATTCAAAAAGACAAATGCACCCCAATGTTCATTGCCTCTATTTACAATAGTCAGGTCATGGAAGCAACCTAAATGCCCATCAACAGACAAATGGATACAGAAGATGTAGTACATATATACAATGGAATATTACTCAGCCATAAAAAGGAATGAAACTGGGTCATTTGTAGAGATGTGGATGGACCTAGAGACTGTCATACAGAGTGAAGTAAGGCAGAAAGAGAAAAATATCATATATTCACGCATATATATGGAATCTAGAAAAATGGTACAGATGAACGTGTTTGTAAGGCAGAAATAGAGACACAGACATAGAGAAGAAATGTATGGACACCAAGGGGGGAAGTGGGGGAGGGATGAATTGGGACATTGGGATTAACAATATATACACTAATAGGTATAAAATAGATAACTAATGAGAACCCGCTGTATAGCACAGGGAACTCTACTTCACTTCGCTGTTTGTTAGAAACTAACACAATATTGTAAAACAACTATACCCCAGTTAAAAAGAAAAAACTAAAAATTAATATGAAAACTAGATTATAAAGAGGCTCTTCTACTTAAAAATTACTTAAACACTCTCTTTACACTTGCATCAAAGAGAAAAATACAAATCAATACAAATTACAAGACCTCTAGAATATAAAAGTGATGAAAAGTACACTTATTAAAATTAATGTTATAGTGACACAAGCAAGATGGTGGACCAGGAAGCTCCAGGCCTTCATTCCCCCATGGAAACATCAAGCAAACAACGGACTGACTAGAATAATTTTGGTGAGCTCTAGAAATCGAAGTTATGCAGCAACCAAGTGAATAACAATTAAAAAAAGGCACACAAAAAATCACACAAAATGATAGGAAATTTTGTGGCATATTCTGCTCACATTTACCCCTCCCCATCCCTGATGTGGAATAGTGCAGAGTAAGGCAGTCAGGAGAAAGCTGCCAAATCCCTGGTCCTCTCTTCAGGACAGAAGGGAAAGAGCAGAAGTTGCTTGCAACATTTTGGCTTATCTGAAAAACCCTGAGGGACTAGTTTCTGTTTCTCCTGACTTGAATCTCAGACAGGAACAGTGGCATAATTTTGATTATCAGGTTGGAGACTGCTGAGAGCAGTGGCAGGCAAAATAACACATAAAAACTACAGGGGACTGCAGACCCATGGGTGCCTGGGGGCAAGATACTATAGGCTGAAGAATACAATAAAGCTTTGAAGA
Source organism: Lagenorhynchus albirostris (assembly GCF_949774975.1). NCBI lineage: Eukaryota > Metazoa > Chordata > Mammalia > Artiodactyla > Delphinidae > Lagenorhynchus > Lagenorhynchus albirostris. Next base: position 101,486,390 of record NC_083097.1, on the reverse strand, counting down.
CCTGAGAAAAAGCAGGGGTAAAACTCAGGGAAATTAACAGATTTAAAAGCAGGCATGTATACTGGGGAGTTAGGGGAAAACACACACACAGGCTCAGGGAAGACACAAGCCCTGAAAAGGTCTGAAAAGAATTAAACCTTCAGGCCAGTTGAACTAGTGAAATTCTTCCTTTGCTCAGAGCCTGTCTGCAAAGACTTGGAGAGGTGGCTCATTCCTCCTGTGCCCAATTTTCAACAAAAGATCTCAAGTCATACAAAGAAAAAAGGAAACATGGCCTATTCAAAGTAACAAAATAAATCTCTAGAAACCAACCCTACAAAAACACAGGTTTCAGTTTTACCAGACAAAAATTTTTAAATAATTATATTTAGGTGATCAACTATATTGAGCACCTAAATACATAAAGCAAAAACTAACAGAGCTAAAAGGAGAAATAAATAGCAATAGAATAGCTGGAAACTTTAATACCCCACTCTCAACAATAGATATATCATCCAAAAAGAGAATCAATAAAGAAACAGTGGATTTGAACAACACTACAGACCAAATGAACCTAACATATATAGAACATTCAATCTGACAACCAGCGAAATACACATTCTTCTTAAGCACATATGGAACACTATCTAGGATAGACCAAATGTTAGACCACAAAAGAAGTCTTAGAAAGCTCGAGAGCATACCCTATACATATCTTCTCTGACGACAATGATATGAAACTAGAAATCAATAACAGGAGGAAAACTGGAAAGCTCATGAATTCTTAGAATTTAAACAATAACCACCTGAACAACCAAAGGATCAAAGAAAAAATTTAAAGAAATTAAAAAGTTTCTTGAGAAAAATGAAAATGGAAATACAACATATCCAAACTTATGGGATACAGCAAAAGCAATTCTAAGAGGAAAGCTCATAATAATAAATGTGTACATTAAGAAATAGGAATATCATGGGGACTTCCCTGGTGGTCCAGTGGTAAAGAATCCTCCTTGCAATTCAGAGGACACTGGTTTGATCCCTGGTCAGGGAACTAAGATCCCACATGCTGCAGGGCAACTAGGCCCATGTGCCACAACTAGAGAGAGAAAACCTGCATGCCACAACTAGAGAGAAGCCCACACACTGCAACAAAGAGCCCACATGCCACAAGGAAAAGATCCCACATGCTTCAACTAAGACCTAATGCAGCCAAACAAAAAAGAAAAAAAAAACGAAATTAAAAAAATAATAAAAAGATAAAAAAAAGAAATAGGAATATCGTATGATATCACTTATTTGTGGAATCTAAAAAAATGATACAAATGAACTTATTTACAAAACAGAAATAGACTCATCAGACAGAAAGCAAACATATGGTTACCAAAGGGGATAGTAGGGGGTGCTAAATTAGGAGGTTGGGATTAACATATACATACTACTATATATAAAATAGGTAAACAACAAGGACCTACTGTATGGCACAGGGAACTATACTCAATATCTTATAATAACCTATAATGGAAAAGAATCTGGAAAAGAACATATATAATATATATTAAAATATAAATATTATATTCTTTTTCAGATTATATATATAACTGATTATATATATATATATAAACTGAATCACTTTACTGTACACCTGAAACAACATTGTAAATCAACTATACTTCAATAAAAAAATAAAGAAAAACAATTCTTTTTTTGCGGTACGCAGGCCTCTCACTGCTGTGGCCTCTCCCATTGCGAAGCACAGGCTCCGGACGCGCAGGCTCAGTGGCCATGGCTCACGGGCCCAGCCGCTCCGTGGCATGTGGGATCTTACTGGACCGAGGCATGAACCCGTGTCCCCTGCATCAGCAGGTGGACTCTAAACCACTGCACCACCAGGGAAGCCCCAGAAAAACAATTCTTAAATAAATAACTTAACTACACCTCAAGGACTACAGTAAGAACCAACTGAGCCCAAAGTTAGTTGAAGGATGGAAATAATATAGAACAGAATAAATAAAATAGAAAACAGGAAAACAATAGAAAAGATTAACCAAACCAAGAGTTGGTTCTTTGAAATGATAAACAAAATTGACAAATCTAGCTAAACTAACCAAGGGGAAAAAAAGAGCACTCAAATCAACAAAATTATAAATAAAAAGGAAGATTTTACCAACTGACATAACAGAAATACAAAGAATCCTAACAGCCTACTATGAACAATATATGCCAACAAACTGGACAACCTAGAAGAAATGGAAAAACTCTTAGAAACATACAACCTACCAAGACTGAATTGGAAAAAATAGAAAATCTGAACAGACCAATTACTAGTAAGGAGATGGAATCAGTAATCAAAAATCTCCCAACAAAGAAAAACCCAGGGGCTGTTGGCTTTACAAAAAATTTTAACAAATATTTAAAGATGATTGCCAATACTTCCAAACTGTCTAAAAATTGAAGAGGAGGATCACTCCCAAAGGACAGCATTACTCTAATAACAAAATCAGAAAAGGACATTAAAGAAAACTACAGGCCAAAATTCTTCATGAATATAGATGCAAAAATTCTCAGCAAAATACTAGTAAATTGAATTCAGCAGCACATTAAAAGGATCACTCATCATGATCAAGTGGGATTTTTCCTTAAGATGTAGAACGGTTAAATATATGCATATCAATAAATGTGATATATCACATAATAGAAAGAAAAAAATCATGATCATATCAAAACACAGAAAAAGCATTTAAAAATTCAACACCCATTCATGATAGAAAATCTTAACAAATTAGGTATAGAAAGAATGTACTTCAACATGGCCTGTACAATGTACAGGCTATGTATGACAAGTTCACAGATAATATCATATTCAGTGTTGAAAGGTTGAATGCTTTTCCTCTAAGATCAAGACAAGACAAAGTCTCAACTCTCATCACTCCTATGGAAAACCGTACTGGAAGTTCTAACCTGAGTAATTAGGCAATGAAAAGAAATGAGACGTATCAGAATTGGAAAGTAAGAAGTAAAATTTGCTCTATTTACCAATGACATCATTTTATATATAGAAAATCCTCAAGACTTCACACACACACACACACATACACACACAAAATCCTGTAAGATCTAAACAACGAATTCAGTAAAGTTTCAGGACACAAAATTAGTATAAAGAATCAGTAGTGTTTCTATACACTAGAAACTAATTATCTGAGTAGAAATAAAGAAATTGATCCCATCTATGAAAGAGAAACAGACTCACAGAAGTAGAGAACAGACTCGTGGTTGCCAAGTGGGAGGGGGGATGGGGGAGGGATGGATAGGGAATTTGGGAATAATAGATGCAAACTATTTTACGTATGTATAACTGAATCGATTTGCTGTACACCAGAAACTAACACAACATTGTAAATCAACTATACTTCAATAAAATAAATTTTTAAAAAGGAAATTGATCCCATTTCCACAAACATCAAAAACAATAATATTCTTAAGAATAAATTTAACCAAAGAGGTGAAAGATCTCTATACTGAAAACTACAAGACATTGATGAAAGAAACAGAAGAAGACACAAATAAATGGAAATAAATGGAAAGATAATCCAAACTCACAGATTGGAAGAATTAATATTGTTAAAATGTCAATATTACCAAAAGCCAATGCAACCTCTATCAAGATTCCATTGGCGGGGAATCTTCAAGATGGTGGAGGAGTAAGACGTGGAGATCAACTTCCTTCCTACAAATACACCAAAAATATATCTACATGTGGAACAACTCCTACAGAACACTTACTGAACTCTAGCAGAAGACCTCAGACATCCCCAAAGGCAAGAAAATCCCCACGTACCTGCATAGGGCAAAAGGAAAAAGAAAAAACAGAGACAAAAGGATAGGGATGGGACCTGCACCTCTGGGAGGGAGCTGTGGAGGAGGAAAAGTTTCCACACACTAGGAAACCCCTTCACTGGCAGAGACGGGGGGTGGGTGGGTGGGGAAGTTTTGGAGCCATGGAGGAGAGTGCAGCAACAGGGGTGCAGAGGGCAAAGCGGAGAGATTCCTGCACAGAGGATAGTGCCAACCAGCACTCACCAGCCTGAGAGGCTTGTCTGCTCACCCGCTGGGGCAGGCAGGGGCTAGGAGCTGAGGCTTGGGCTTCGGAGGTCAGATCCCAGGGAGAGGACTGGGGTTGGCTGTGTGAACACAGCCTGAAGGGGGCTAGTGTGCCACAGCTAGCCGGGAGGGAGTCCAGGAAGAAGTCTGGACCTGCTTAAGAGGCAAGAGACCATTGTTTCAGGGTGCGCAAGAAGAGGGGATTCCTTCCCTGTCTGCCCACAGAAGGCAGAGCACCACCTAAATGAGCTCCAGAGACAGGGACAAGCTGCAGTTATCAGCTTGGACCCCAGAGACAGGCATGAAATGCTAACGCTGCTGCTGCAGCCACCAAAAATCCTATGGGCAAGCACAGGTCACTATCCCCAACCCCCTGGGAGCCTGTGCAGCCCGCCACTGCCAGGGTCCCATGATCAAGGACAACTTCCCCGGGAGAACACACGGTGCACCTCAGGCTGTTGCAATGTCACTCTGGCCTCTGCCATCGCAGGCTCACCCCACATTCCAATTATAACTACTGTACCCCTCCCTCCCCCTGGCCTGAATGAGCAAGAGCCCCTTAATCAGCCACTGCTTTAACCCCATCCTGTCTGGGCGGGAACAGATGCCTGAGGGTGATCTACATGCAGAGGGGGGCCAAAACCAAAGCTGAACCCCCCAGGAGCTGTGTGAACAAAGAAGAGAAAGGAAAATTTCTCCGTGAAGCCTCAGGAGCAGTGGATTAAATCCCCATAATCAACTTGATGTACCCAGCATCTGTGGAATACCTGAATAGACAATGAATTATACCAAAACTGAAGCAGTGGACTTTGGGAGCAACTGTAGACTTGGGGTTTGCTGTCTGCGACTGATTTGTTTCTGATTTTTAAGTTTATCTTAGTTTAGTTTTAGTGATTGTTGTCATTGGTGGATTTCTTTATTGGTTTTGTTGCTCTCTTCTTTTTTATTAATTACTTTTTAAAAAATAGTTTTTCTATTTTAATAATTTTATTATTTTTTTCTTTCTTTCTTTCTTTTTCTCTTCTCCCTTTTCTTCTGAGCTGTGTGGCTGACAGGGTGTTGGTGCTCTGGCTGGGTATCAGGCCTGAGCCTCTGAGGTGGGAGAGCCAAGTTCAGAACATTGGACCACCTGAGACCTCCCGGCCCCACATAATATCAATTGGCAAGAGCTTCCCCAGAGATCTTTGTCTCAACACTAAGACTGAGCACTACTCAATGACCAGCAAGCTCCAGTTCTGGACACCCAATGCCAAACAACTAGCAAGGCAGGAACACAACCCCACCCATTAGCAGAGAGGACACATAAAGTCATACTAAGTTCACAGACACCCCAAAACATACCACCAGATGTTGCCCTGCCCACCAGAAAGAAAAGATCCAGACCCACCCACCAGAACATAGGCACCAGTCCCCTCTAACAGGAAGCCTACACAGGCCACTCAACCAACCTCACATACTGGGGGCAGACACCAAAAACAACAGGAACTACAAACCTGCAGCCTGTGAAAATGAAACTCCCAAAAAAGTAAGTTAAACAAAATGAGAAGACAGAGAAATATGCACCAGATGAAGGAGCAAGGTAAAAACCCAGCAAACTAAACAAATGAAGATGAAATAGGCAGTCTACCTGAAAAACAATTCAGAATAATGATAGAAAAGATGATCCAAAATTTTCAAAATAGAATGGAGAAAATACAAGAAACATTCAACAAGGACCTAGAAGAACTAAAGAGCAAACAAACAATGACGAACGACACAAAAAATGAAATTAAAAATTCTCTAGATGCAATCAATAGCAGAATAACTGAGGCAGAAGAATGGATAAGTGACCTGGAAGATAAAATAGTGGAAATAACTACTGCAGAGCAGAATAAAAAGAATGAAAAGAATTGAGGACAGTCTCAGAGGCCTCTGTGGCAACACTAAATGCATCAACATTCAAATTATAGGGGTCCCAGAAGAAGAAGAGAAAAAGAAAGGAAATGAGAAAATATTTGAAGAGATTATAGTTGAAAACTTCCCTTACATGGGAAAGGAAATAGTTAATCAAGTCCATGAAGCGCAGAGAATCCCATACAGGATAGATCCAAGGGGAAACATGCCAAGACACATATTAATCAAGCTATCAAAAATTAAATACAAAGAAAAAGTATTAAAAGCAGCAAGGGAAAAACAACAAATAACATACAAGGGAATCCCCATAGGGTTAGCAGCTGAACTTTCAGCAGAAACTCTGCAAGCCAGAAGGGCATGGCAGGACATATTAAAAGTAATGAAACGGAAAAACCTACAAGCAAGATTACTTTACCCAGCAAGGATCTCATTCAGATTCGACACAGAAATTAAAACCTTTACAGATAGGCAAAAGCTAAGAGAATTCAGCACCACCAAACCAGTTTTACAAGAAATGCTAAAGGAACTTATCTAGGCAGGAAACACAAGAGAAGGAAAAGACTTACAAAACCAAAACCAAAACAATTAAGAAAATGGTAACAGGAACATACATACTGATAATTACCTTAAATGTAAATGGATTAAATGTTCCAACCAAAAGACACAGACTGGCTGAATGGATACAAAACCAAGAACTGTATATATGCTGTCTACAAGAGACCCACTTCAGACCTAGGGACACATACAGACCGAAAGGGAGGGGAAGGAAAAGATATTCCATGCAAATGGAAATCAAAAGAAAGCTGGAGTAGCAATTCTCATATCAGAAAAAATAGACTTCAAAATCAAGACTATTACAAGAGACAAAGAAGGACACTACATAATAATCAAGGGATCAATCCAAGAAGAAGATATAACAATTGTAAATATTTATGCACCCAACATAGGAGCACCTCAATACATAATACATAAGGCAAATGCTAACAGCCATAAAAGGGGAAATCGACAGTAACACAATCGTAGTAGGGGACTTTAACACCCCACCTTCACCAATAAACAGATCATCCAAGATGAAAATAAATAAGGAAACACAAGCTTTAAAGGACACGTTAAACAAGATGGACTTTATTGATATTTATAGGACATTCCATCCAAAAACATCAGAATAAACTTTCTTCTCAAGTGCTCATGGAATATTCTCCAGGATAGATCATGTCTAGGGTCACATATCATGCCTTGGTAAATTTAAGAACACTGAAATCATATCAAGTATCTTTTCCAACCACAATACTATGAGACTAGATATCAGTTACAGGAAACAAAACTGTAAAAAATACAAACACATGGAGACTAAACAATATGCTACTAAGTAACCAAGAGATCACCAAAGACATCAAAGTGCAAATCAAAAAATACCTAGAAACAACTGACAATGAAAACACGATGACCCAAAGCCTATGGGATATAGCAAAGACAGTTCTAAGAGGGAAGTTCATAGCAATACAATCCTACCTCAAGAAAAAAGAAAAATCTCAAATAAACAAGCTTGCTTTACCCCTAAGGGAACAAGAGAAAGAAGAAGAAGAACAACAAAAAAAACCCAAAGTTAGCAGTAGGAAAGAAATCATAAAAATCAGATCAGAAATAATGAAAGAGAAATGAAGAAAACAATAGCAAAGATCAATAAAACTAAAAGCTGGTTCTTTGAAAAGATAAACAAAATTAATAAACCATTAGCCAGAGTCATCAAGAAAAAAAGAGAGAAGACTCAAATCAACAGAATTAGAAATGAAAAAGGAGAGTAACAAATGATACTGCAGAAATACAGAAGATCATGAGAGATTACTACAAGCAACTATATGATATGGCAATAAAATGGACAATCTGGAAGAAATGGACAAATTCTTAGAAAAGCACAACCTTCCAAGACTGAACCAGGAAGAAATAGAAAATATAAACAGACCAATCACAAGTACTGAAATTGAAACTGTGATTAAAAATCTTCCAGCAAACAAAAGCCCAGGACCAGATGGCTTCACAGGTGAATTTTATCAAACATTTAGAGAAGAGCTAACACCTATCCTTCTCAAACTCTTAAAAATATAGCAGTGGGAGGAACACTCCCAAACTCATTCTACGAGGCCACCATCACCCTGATACCAAAACCAGACAAAGATGTCACAAAAAAAGAAAACTACAGGCCAATATCACTGATGAACATAAGTGCAAAAATCCTCAACAAAATACTAGCAAACAGAATCCAACTGCACATTAAAAGGATCATATGCCATGATCAAGTGGGGTTTATCTCAGGAATGCAAGGATTTTTCAATATACACAAATCAATCTGTGTGATACACCATATTAACAAATTGAAGGACAAAAACCATATGATCATCTCAATTGATGCAGAAAAATCTTTTGATAAAATTTAACACCCATTTATGATAAAAACTCTCCAGAAAGTAGGCATAGAGGGAACCTACCTCAACATAATAAAGGCCATATATGACAAACCCAAAAGCCAACATCATTCTCAATGTTGAAAAACTGAAACCATTTCCACTAAGATCAGGAACAGGAGAAGGCTCCCATTCTCATCACTAGTATTCAACATAGTTTGGGAAGTTTTAGCCACAGCAATCAGAGAAGAAAAAATAAAATAAAAGGAATCCAAACTGGAAAAGAAGAAGTAAATCTGTCACTGTTTGCAGATGACATGATACTACACATAGAGAATCCTAAAGATGCTACCAGAAAACTACTAGAGCTAATCAATGAATTTGGTAAAGTAGCAGGATACCAAATCAATGCACAGATATCTCTTGCATTCCTATACACTAATGATGAAAAATCTGAAAGAGAAATTAAGGAAACAATCCCATTTACCACTGCAACATAAAGTATAAAATACCTAGGAATAAACCTACCTAAGGAGAAAAAAGACCTGTATGCAGAAAATTATAAGACACTGATGAAAGAAATTAAAGATGATACAAACAGATGGAGAGAGAGACCATGTTCTTGGATTGGAAGAATCAACATTGTGAAAATGACTATACTACCCAAAGCCATCTACAGATTCAATGCAATCCCTATCAAACTACCAATGGCATTTTTCATGGAACTAGAACAAAAAATTTCACAATGTTTATGTAAACACAAAATAACCCGAATAGCCAGAACGATCTTGAGAAAGAAACACAGAGCTGGAGGAATTAGGATCCCTGACTTCAGACTATACTACAAAGCTACAGTAATCAATACAGCATGCTACTGGCACAAAAATAGAAATATATATCAATGGAACAGGACAGATGGTCCAGAGATAAACCCACGCACATATGGCCACCTTATCTTTGATAAAGGAAGCAAGAATATAGAATGGAGAAAAGACAGCCTCTTCAGTAAGTGGTGCTGGGAAAACTGGACAGCTACATGTAAAAGAATGAAATTAGAACACTCCCTAACATCATACACCAAAATAAACTCAAAACGGATTAAAGACCTAAACATAATGCCAGACACTCTCAAACTCTTAGAGGAAAACATAGGCAGAACACTCTATGACATAAATCACAGCAAGATCCTTTTTGACCCACCTCCTAGAGAAATGGAAATAAAAACAAAAATAAACAAATGGGTCCTAATGAAACTTAAAGCTTTTGCACAGCAAAGGAAACCATAAACAACACTGAAAGACAACCCTCAGAATGGGAGAAAATATTTGCAAATGAAGCAAGTGACAAAGGATTAGTCTCCAAAATATAGAAGCAGCTCATGAAACTCAGTATCAAAAAACAAACAACCCAATCCAAAAGTGGGCAGAAGACATACATAGACATTTTTCCAAAGAAGATATACAGATTGCCAACAAACATATGAAAGGATGCTCAACATTACTAATCACTAGAGAAATGCAAATCAAAACTACAATGAGCTATCACCTCACACCAGTCAGAATGGCCATCATCAAAGAATCTAGAAACAATAAATGCTGGAGAGGGTGTGGAGAAAAGGGAACCCTCTTGCACTGTTGGTGGGAATGTAAATTGATACAGGCACTATGGAGAACAGTATGGAGGTTCCTTAAAAAACTAAAAATAGAACTACCATATGACCCAGCAATCCCACTACTGGGCATATACCGTGAGAAAACCATAATTCAAAAAGTCATGTACCACAATGTTCATTGCAGTACTATTTACAATAGTCAGGAGATGGGGGCAACCTAAGTGTACATCGACAGATGAATGGATAAAGAAGATGTGGCACATATATACAATGGAATATTACTCAGCCGTAAAACGAAATGAAAGTGAGTTATTTGTAGTGAAGTGGATGGACCTAGAGTCTGTCATACAGAGTGAAGTAAGTCAGAAACAGAAAAAAAAATACCGTATGCTAACACATATATATGGAATGTTAAAAAAAAAAAGGTTCTGACGAACCTAGGGGCAGGATAGGAATAAAGACGCAGACGTAGAGAATGGACTTGAGGACGGGGTGGAGGGGGGAAGGCTAAGCTGGAATGAAGTGAGAGAGTAGCACTGACATATATACAGCACCAAATGTAAAATAGATTCCTAGTGGGAAGTAACTGCATTGCACAGGGAGATCAGCTTAGTGCTTTGTGACCACCTGGAGGGGTGGGACAGGGAGGGTGTGGGAGGGAGAAACAAGAGGGAGGGGATATGGGGATATATGTATACATATACCTGATTCACTTTGTTATACAGCAGAAACTAACACAACACTGTAAAGCAATTATACTCCAACAAAGGTATTAAAAAAAAAGAAAAAAGATTCCATTGGCAGTTTTTACAGAAGTAGAAAAAACACTCCTAAAATTTATATGGAACCACAAAACCCCCAAATAGCCAAAGCAATCTTAAGAAGAACAAAGTGGTAACCATCTCACATCTTGATTTCAAGCTATATTATAATGTTTTATTAATCAAAACATTATGGTATGGACATCAAAAAGACACATAGACCAATGGAACAGAATCAAGAGCCCAGAAATAAATCAATCATATACAGTCAAATGAGATTTGACAATGGATCCAAGCATACTCTGTGGAGAAAAGACAATGTCTTCAGTAAATGTGCTGGGGAAATTGGATATTCACAATTAAAAGAATGAAACTGGACACTTACCTGACACCATTACCCCAAATTAACTTGAAATGGATTACAAGATTTAAATATAAGATGGAAAACCATAAAACTCCTAGAAAAAATCATGGGATAAAAGCTCCTTGACATGCATAAAGAAATTGTGCTATATATACACACTGGATATTATTCAGACATAAAAAAGAAGAAACTAGTGTCTTTTTGGCAAGATGAATGGACCTCGAAGGCATTATGCTAAGTGTGATAAGTCAGAAAGAGAAAAACAAGTACTCTATGATCTCACTTTATGAGAAATCTAAAAAACAGAAACAAAAAACCCACCAAATCATAGAAAAAGAGTTAAGGTTTATGGTTACCAGAGGCAGGATTTGGGGGAGGGGAAATTGGAGGATGATAGTCAAAAGGTACAAACATCCAGTTATAAGATAATAAAGTACCAGGGACATAATGTACATTATTACTATAGCTAACACTGTGTGGTATATATGAACATTGTTAAGGGAGTATATCCTAAGAGTTCTCATTACAAGGAAAAAAATATTTTTTTATTTTTCTTTTTGTATCTATGAGATGATAGTTGATAACTAAACTTATGTGATAATCATTTTACAATATACATAAGTCAAATCATTATGCTGTATACATTAAATAGCACTTTATGTCAATTATATATCTATAAAACTGAGGAAAAAGGAGAAAAAATATTGAATAACTGCAAAAAATCCTCAAAATTATATTAAATATGTTTAAAAAGCTAAAGAAGAACATGAACAAGGGACTAAAGGAAATCAGAAAATAATCAACATAATAAAAATATGACAAAGAGAGAGAAATTATCAAAAGGAAACAAAAAAATTCTGGCCTGAAAAATACAATAACTGAATTGAAAAATACAGATGGGTTTAATAAGCTTACCCAAACATTCAAAGGAAAGAATCAGCAAATTTTAAGACAGGTCATTTGAAATGATCAATTCTGGGGAGGAAAAATAAAGGTAGGAAAATAAACAGGGCTTGTGGGATACCATCAAATAGCTCAATATGCACATTATAGGAGTAGACAAATAAAAGACAGAATGGGACAAAGATTTAATTTGAGAAATTAATAGCTGAGAACTTCCAAACTTGAGGAAATACATGGAGATACAAATAAAAGAAGATAAAAGACCTCTAAGTAGGAAAAACCTATTACAGTCAAACTGTTGCAAATCAACAACAAAGAAAAAAATCTTGAAAGTAACAAGAGAAAAGTGACTCTTCACATATATGAGATCCTCTGTAAGAGCATAAGCAGATTTCTTGACAGAAACCTTGCAGGCTAGAAGGCATTAGGATGATAAATTTAAAATGCCAAAAAAAAAAAAAAAAGTAGAGTCTACCAAGAATTCTATATGCAGTAAAACTATCCTCCAAAAATCAAGGAGAAATTATGACATTCTGAAATAAACCAAAGCTAGGGAGTTCATCACCATTAGATCTGCACTACAGGATATGCTAAAGGGAGTTCTTCAAATTGAAATGAAAGGATAACAGACAATAACTTGAAGACATGAAAATATAAAGTTCTCCAGTAAAAGTAAATACATGAACAAAGATAAAACCAGTATTTTTAAACAGAATTTAAAAGATAAAAACATAAAAATTATATCTATGTTAATGGGTAATGATATATGAAGATGTAATTTGTGATCAATAGCACAAAGCTGGGTGTGGGTAGCTCTAAAGCAGTAGAGCCTTTTCCCTCTCTCTTTAATGGGTTATAGTTGACAAACAAAGGAATAGAGTTTTTGTATGCAACTGAACTTAAGTTGTTACTTGTTTCAAATATATTACTGTAAGTTTATAATTCCCAGTATAACTGCAAAGAAAATATCTGTAGTATGTACACAGAAAGGAAATGAGAAGGGTATTAAGATGCATCACCACAAAAATCAACAAAACACAAAAGGCAGTATGGAAGGAAATAACAAACAAAAAACCTATAAGACAAACAAAACAAGTAACAAAATGATAATAATAAGTCTTTTAAATAATTCAGTAATTACTTTAAATGTAAGTAGATTAACTCCCCAATCAAAAGACATAGATTGGCAAAATGGATTAAAGAAAAATGACCAACTATGTGCTGTCTACAGGAGACTCACTTTAGATCTAAGGACACACAGATTGAAAGTGAAAGGATAGAAAAAGATACTCCATGCAAAGAGTAGCCAAAATAGAGTAAGAACGGCTATAATAAAATCAGACAATACAGTTTAAGTCAAAAACTGTTATGAGAGACAAAGATAGAATTTATATAACCATAAAAGAATTGATTCATCAAGGTCTAACAATTATAAATATTTTACATGGAACCCTAGAGCTTCTAAAAACATGAAGCAAACTTTCAGAATCTAAGGGAGAAAATATTAACACAACAATAGCAACACAATAATAGTAGAAGACTTCAATACTCCACATTTAATAATAGAACACTGAAACAGAAGATCCTTAAGTAAATAGATGACTTGAACAACACTGCAGGCCAATTTGACCTAACAGACATATACTGAACACTTCATCAAACAACAACAGAACATATATTCTTCTCAAATACACATGAAACATTCTTCTAGGATAGGCCACATGTTAGGCCAGAAATCAAATTAACAAATATTGAGATTATTCAAAGTATCTTTTCAAAGATACAATAAAATGAAAAAGAAATCACTAGCAGAAGGGAAACTGGGAAATTCATATATATGTGGAAATTAAATAACACACCCTTAAACAACAAGTAGGTCAAAGAAGAATTCACAAATTACAAAAGATCATAAGACAAATGAAAATCAAAACACAGCATACAAAAACGTATGGGATGCAGTAAAAGTGTGCTAAGAGAAAAATTTATAGTTGTAAACACATTAAAATGAAGAAAGATCTCAAATCAACAGCCTAACTTTATACCTTAAGTAACTAAAAAAGGAATAAACAAGACCCAAAGCTAACAGAAAAAAAAAAAAGGGAAGCAAAGGTTAGAGCAGATAAACAAAGGGAAAAAAACAGAAAAAAAAATCAAGAAATCAAGAGTTGATTCTTTAAAATGTTCAAAAAATTGGCAAAACTTTAGATAGAATGACTAAGAAAAAAAGAGAGAAGACTCAAATAACTAAAATCAGAAATGAAAGAGAGGATATTACTATTTGCTTTACATAAATAAAAAGAACTATAAGAGAGCACCATAAACAACTATATGCAAATAAAATTGGACAACCTAGGTGAAATAAGCAAATTCCTAGAAACACACAGCCTACCAAGACTGCATCATGAACAAAAAGTAATATGAATAGACATATAACTATAAAGAGATTGAATCAGTAATGAAAAATCTCCCAATAAAGAAAAGCCCAAGGCCAGATGACTTCTAAATACTTATAGGAGAATTAAGAAAAATCATCTACAATCTCTTCCAATAAATTGAAGTAGATGGAAAACTTCTAAACTCATTCTCTGAGGCAGCATTAACAAGATTAACAAAACCAGACAACGACACTGCAAGAAAACTACAAACCAATATCCTTGATGAACAATGATGCAAAAATCCTCAATAAAATACTAGTGAATAGAATTCAACAATACACCAAAAGGATTATAAACTGTGACCAAGTGGGATTTATCCCTAAATGCAATGATGGTTCAGAATACCCAAAACAACAACAACAATATAATACACCACTTTAAAAGAATGAAGGGGGAAAAAAATCACACGATCATCTCAATTGATGTAGAAAAATTATTTGATAGAATTCAACACCCTTTCCTGATAAAAAACACTCAACAAACTACAAACAGAAGGAAAATACCTCAACATAAGAAAGCCCCTACATGAAAAACCCACAGTTAACAGCATACTCAATGATAAAAGAATGAAAGCTTTTCCTCTAAGATTAGGAACAAGACAATGATGCCTACTTTTATCACTTCATTCAACATAGTACTGGAAGTCCTGGCCAGGGTAATGAGGCAAGAAAAAGAAATGAGGCAACCAAATTGGAAAAGAGAAGTAAAATTATCTTTGTTAGCAGACAGTATGACCTTATATGTAGATAACTCTAAAAATTCCACAAGAAAAAACCCTGTTAGAACTAATAAATGAATTCAACAAAGCTGTAGGATACAAAACATACAGGCAAAATCTATTGTGTTTCTTTCTATACACCAATAAATAAAAAGGAAATTAAGTAAACAATTCCATTTACAGCAACAGTAAAAAGAATACTTAGGAATAAACTTAACCAAGGAATCAAAAGACGTGTACACTGAAAACTATAAAATGTTGCTGAAAGAAATTAAAGATGACACCAATAAGTGGAAAGACATCTTATGTTCATTGATTACAAGACTTAATAGTACTAAGCTATAAATACCACTAAAAGCACTCTACAATAAAGTCTCTATCAAAATCCCAGTGACCTTTTTTTTGTTTTCCTAGAAATAGAAAAATCCACCCTAAAATTCATATGGAATCTTAAGGGACCCTAAATAGCCAAAAGAATCTTGAGAAAAAGAACAAAGTTTGAAGTCTTAACTTTGATTTCAAAATTTACTACACATATACAGTAATCAAAATAGTGTGGTATTGGCATAATGACAGACTGATAGACCAATGGAATGGAATAAAGAGCTCAGAAGTAAATCCTCACATATATGTTCCAATGATTTTCACCAAGGATACCAAAACCGTCAATGGAGAAAGGGCAAACTTTTCAATAAATGGAGCTGGGAAAACTGGATATTTACATGTAAAAGAATGAAGTTGGACCCATACCTTACATCATATACATCAGTTAACTCAAAATGGGATCAAAGGCCTAAATTTAAGAACTAAAACTATAAAACTCTTATAAGAAACATAGAGAAAATCTTTGCAACATTGGATTTGGCAATGATTTCTTGGATATGACACCAAAAGCAAAGGTAACAAAAGAAAAAAAGATAAACTGGAATAAATCAAAACTAAAAATTTTTGTGCAAAGGACACAATCAACAGAGTGAAAATATCAGATGTATAAAATACTACAACAACAATGACAAAATCAAGCAACCCAATTAAAAAATGGCTAAGAACTTGAATAGACATTTCTCCAAAGAAGATATATAAACTACCAATAAGCACATGAAAAGATGGTCACCATCACTAAACATTCACCATCAATACCACCGTGAGATATCACCTCACACCAACTAGAATGAGCACTACAAACAAACAGCCCCAGAAAATAACAGTTGTTGGTAGAGATGTAAAGAAATTGAGAAACTTGTGCTCTGTTGAAGGAATGTAAAATGGTACAGTCACTATGGAAAACAGTACGGCATTTGCTCAAAAAAATGAAAAACAGGAATGATCATATTGTATTAGGGTTCTTCAGAGATAAAGAACAAATAGGGTTGTTCGGAGAAACAGAACAATAGGATATTTATTATGAGGAATTGGCTCAGGTAGTTATAGAACTTATGAAGCCTCAAGATCTACTGTCTGCAAGCTAGAGACACATGAAAGCCAGTGGTGTAATTCAGTAAGTCCAAAGGCCTGAGAACCAGAGGAGCCAATGATGTAAATTCTCAGTTCAAGGGCAGGAAAAGATGACATGGTATGTCTTAGCTCAAACAGTGAGGCAGGAAAAAAGGAACAAAATCCTCCTTCCTCTGCCTTTTGTTGTATTCAGACCCTCAATGGATTTGGATAATACTCACCCACTTTGAGGACAATCTATTTTACTGAGTCTAAGAATTCAAATACTAATTTCAGCTGGAAAAAGAAATTCTGACATATGTCACAACATGGATGAACCTTGAGGACATTATGCTAAGTTAAATAAGTCAGTCACAAAAGGACAAATAGTGTATAACTCCACTTATATGAGGTAGCTTGAGCAGTCAAATTCACAGAGAAAGAAAGTAGATTGCTAGTTGCCAGGGCCCAGGGGGAGTGGGAACAGGGAGTTACTGTTTAATGAGTATGCAGTTTCAGTTTCACAAGGTGAAAAAGAGATCTGGAGATGGATGGTGATGATGGTCACTCAACAATATGAATGTATTTCATGCCACTTGACCATACCCTTAAAAATGATTAAGATGGTAAATTTTACATTATGGGTATTTTACAATAAAAAAGGTTTTAATGAAGGATTTCAGACCCCACTTGGATTTCCTGATTCTGAGCTTGCATATTAACAAGATCACAGGACCTGGACTAGAAAGGCATCCCACACTGAGACGTCACCCCCAATGCATACTCAGGAACACTCCACGCATGGTTATATACACACAGATATTAGTAAGAATTAGCAGAACTGGCCCCATAATACCTAACTCAGGCATTATATGTAAGAAGATTGAGGAAATGAGGAAGAAGAAATTGTTGGAACTCTGAGCCATCAACCTAGAGGAGGGCACTGGGGCTTTTTCTCTCCCCCTTCCTCTCCCTCTCTCTCCTCTCCTACTCCCCTTCCCTCTCTAACTGGTGGTCCCAGTGTGAAGGGTTCTAAGGCAATTACTCATCAAGTTTGATAGTGCCCACAAGAGGAGAGACTGTCATCTCATTCCTCTATTGACCATCTGCTAAGTCACATTTAGATTTACTGAATGCAGCTTCCTAAGCGGGAAGGAGAGGCCTGATGAGAGAGGGTAGGATGAGAACAAAGAGGAGTAACTTGAATCTCCAACAGATGTGTGAGGATCTGAGGTAGGAGGTAGATGGGCCTCTGGGCTGAGCAGCTGGAGTTTGTCAAGTGGAGTAAATTGGAGCTTGTTTTCCCTGACACTTCAAGGACAAAGTTAATGGCAGAAGCTGAGCTCTGCTGGAGTAAAGAGATAAGATGACCATATCTATCACTCCTGAGGTCAAGGAGACCTCCCTAACTACACATGCACAAGAATGCTCCTCGGGGGTCAAAAAGGGAGGGAGCACCACCCCATAATAGGTGCTATCAATATCCCATAGGCCCCCATGCTGGAATCCGTTTTGGCAATAAGACGTGCATGCATATTGGGAAGGGCCAGATGTGGGAAAAGAGGCGAGATAATTGGCCAGAGGAAAACAAAGACCCAGAAGAAATGCTCCATTTAAGTGATTTAAATCACCTCTGTGGCACGCTCCTCATTAGGAAGGATGCCCACACTCTTCCCTGGTTGTGTATTTCTGCCTTCCTTCTGCTCTAAGTAAGTTGCTCCTTTGTTCTCTTTGCACATACTGTGCTTCCAATAAACTTTGTGCCTGCTCTATATTGTCTTTTTGTGGAAATCTTTCTCCAAAAAAGACAAGGATGGAGGTCTTCTCACCTCCTGACATCAGATCCTACGGGTCAGGGGGTGCTATGAAAGGGAGATGGGCCTGAGCTAACCTTGCTGGAACCCACAGATAGGCCCATGAATGAGAGGTTACAGGTTGTTCCCCTAGTCCCCACCCCAGGCATTAGAGTTTAGGAGGGTAGAAAGAAGTCAAGCTGGAACTGGATGTTCCACATCAGAGAATGGTACAGAGGGGAGGCTCCCCAAGTTCCTCACCCTCCATCCCATAAAAACCTCACATGTGACCCAGGAGAGAAGTGCTTTTGGACCTGCCACAAAGAATGCAACCAAGGCCAGCCATAATATAGAAACTTCAACAACCTCAAAAGAGAAGGACACAAATAAAGACAGAAAGATAAATCTGTCCCTTTCCCTCTCTCTCCCTCTTGCCTCATCCAGCCAATGAGAAGAGCTAGAGGCAGGAAGAGGAAGGAGGTGGAGGTTCCCAGAAACTAATCTGGCCATGCTCTAAAGTGTTACTGGGTGACTAGCAACTGGAGTCAGTTGTTAGTGAAACTGGAGTGAAAGGGTGGAATGTGCCTTCTCCCCACTCAGAATTCCCCAACTCAAAAGCCTGGTGTGAGCAGGGAGTAGAGTACAGCTTCATTATCCACTAATTGAGTGATTTTTAAAATAATTTCATTTTTTCAATAGGTAAAACATGTACATGGTTCAATATTCAAAAGTAACTAAAGTTTACAAGGGGACATCTACCTCCTACACCAGTGACCCAGAAAAACAGGGGCACACCAATCCTCACCAAAGGAAAACCAGAATGTTCAGATTCTTCTAATCCTTCTAGAGATACTCTGTGCAGGTACAAGCAACAGTAACTGTTAACCATGTTTTTTATTTTCCCATTTAAAAATATAGAAAAATGACCACAATAAGATACAACTACCCACCTACAAGAAAGGCTAAAATAAAAAAGATTAACTTCACAAAGTGTTGACATACATGTGGTAACTAGAGTCCTCATATATCATTGGCTAAGAGTGTAAAATGTGACAACTACTTTCAAAGTGTTTGGCAGTTTTTAACAAAGTTAAACATACACAATCCTATGACTCAGCAGTTTTACTTGTAGGCATCTACTCAAGAAAATTGAATGCAGATGTCCAAAAGACTTGTACAAGTTGTTCATGGCAGCTTTATTCATAATAGCTCAAAATTTGAAATAACACAAACCCATCAACAAGAGTGGACAAATTATGAATATTCACACAACACAATACTACTCAAAAATACCAAAACAAAAAAGAATGAACTGCTGAGGTATGTAACAACATGGATGGATTTCAAAATCATTATGTGAAAAAAGCCAGACATTATATGGTATGATTCCATTTACGTGAAACACAAGAACAGGCAAAACTAATCAATGCTGTTAGAAGTCAGAATAGTGTTACATTTTGTTTTCACAAGAGGGGAGTAAGGGATATTGCCTCACTTCTGGGAGTGAGGAGTGTTCTATTTCTTGATCTGAGTGGTGATCACATAGGTGGATACAAGTGTAGATATGTATTAATATAATTTTTACACAATACTGTATAATCCATTGTATGGTGAAATTCTCAATTTTCTTTATGTAATCAATATTTTTGGACCTTACTGTATATAAATTATATCTTAATAAAGTACCATAAAACATAAGAGTTAAGATTTAAATAGGATGAAATTAGAATTTTAAACAGAATTTTAATAACCTGAAATAACTGGAAAGTTCTGACATCTGTCCAGGATGTAGTTAAGCATAGGAGAGATTTAATAGAGTAAAAGGAATGAAGAAAAATGACATGGATTTATCCTTACATCTTACTGATTAGAGACTTCTCACTAAACCAGTTACAATTCCATTATGGAACATTCAGTTACATATAAAATGAGGCTATAAGTTGTTTATGGAACACACATATGTAATAAAAGTTAAAAAAAAAAAAACAGGACAGGACTGTGAACAGCAATGGAAACATTTAGGAAAATGGTCAAAAAGGAAAAGGAAGTAGTGGGGGGTAAAAAAGATTAAGAGAGATACAAAAGGGTCTTCAACTGTTTCTTAAAAGGCAAAGATTAAAAAATAATAAAATGTGAATATTTGTTAAATTTAGGCAGTATCTTTAAGAGTGTTTTTAGATATTTATCTGTAACCATTGTTTAAATATTTCATATTAAAAAATGAGATAGATCTTTATATTAAGAGAAAATTATCTCCAAGATTTATTGCAAGCCATCACACTTTTATAGCTGGCTTGCATTGGTGCCATTAAATAAATTAAATGTATGCTTGTGTACAGAAAAATTCAAGAAGATTACCCAGGAAACTGTTATTAGTCCTTGCCCCTGGGATAGGAAAGAACCTTAACTTCATTGTATAACATTTAGTAATAACTGAATATTTCTTTTCAGTGATATTTATTAATAAATAGCATAATTAAATGAGTGGTTTAGATTATATGATCTTTAAGGTATTTAAAGGTTCTAAAATGCTATTTAGTCATAATTTTCCAGAAAGGACTTTATTCTAAGAACTGAAGACATAATTTTGAGATCACACATATTTTGAGTTGGAACATTTTATTAAAAGTACCTTATGGGAAAAGCATAAATATTATCTTCATCCTTCAATAAGCATTATGTCTGTACACCAGTCCATTTTAAAGTTACTAAA
This sequence comes from Lagenorhynchus albirostris, assembly GCF_949774975.1. Taxonomy (NCBI): domain Eukaryota; kingdom Metazoa; phylum Chordata; class Mammalia; order Artiodactyla; family Delphinidae; genus Lagenorhynchus; species Lagenorhynchus albirostris. The sequence continues at coordinate 101,465,282 of NC_083097.1, read as the reverse complement.
TATTAACATATAGCATTGTGTTGCTATTGCACTGGATTTTTCCCCCAGTTTTATTGAGAAGTAATTGATATAGATCACTGTATAAATTTAAGGTGTACAGCATGATGGTTTGATTTACATATATTGTGAAATAATTACAATAGATTCAGCTAACATCTATCATTTCATATAGATAAAATGAAGAAAAAAGAAATTAGGACTTACTCTCTTAAAAATTTTCCTATATATCGTACAGCAGTGTTAACTATAGCCATCATGTTGTACATTACATCCCTAGCACTTATTTCTCCTATAACTGGAAATTTGCACCTTTGGACCACCTTCATTCAATTCCCCCTCCTCCACCCTCCACCTCTGGTAACCACAAGCAGTCTGAACTCTTTTTTTAAAAAAACATTTATTTACTTACTTATTTATTTGGCTGTGCCAGGTCTTACTTGTGGCATGCAGGATCTTTAGTTGCAGCATGCAGGATCTAGTTCCCTGACCAGGGATTGAACCCAGGCCCCCTGCACTGGGAGTGTGGAATTTTAACCACTGGACCACCAGGGAAGTCCCAGTCTGATCTCTTTTTCTATGAGCTTGATATTTTATTTTTTAAGATTCCACATGTAAGTGATATCATACACTATTTGTTTTTCTCTATCTGATTTATTTCACTTAGCATAATGCCTTCCAGGTCTGACCATGTTGTTATAAATGGGAGCATTTCCTCATTTTTATGGATGAATAATATTCAATTGTGTGTATGTTTGTTTGTGTGTGTGTGTGTATCTCACAACTTCTTTATCCATTCATCCATCAGTGGACACTAGGTTGTTTCCATATCTTGGCTATTGTAAATGCTATGAATATGGATTGCAGATATCTTTTCAAACTAGTGTTTTCATTTCCTTTGGATATATTCCCAGAGATGGAATTGCTGAATCATATGGTAATTCTACTTTCAATATTTTAAGGATCCTCCATACTGCTTTCCATAGTGGCTGTGCCAACTTACAATCCCACCAGTGTGCACAAGAGTTCCTATTTCTCCACATTCATGCCAGCATTTGTTAGCTCTTGTCTTTTTGATGGTCATTCTAACAGGTATGGGGTAATATCTTATTGTGGCTTTAATTTGCATTTTCCTAATAACTATTTTGTTGAGCATCTTATCATGTACCCATTGGCCTTTCTTACATCTTCTTTGAAAAACTGTCTATTCAATGCCCCTGACCATTGTTTACTGAGTATTGTTTTATTTTCATGTGTGTCAATTTTACTTTTGTTATTACTTTCCAGTTTCATGCCATTGTGGTCTGAGAAGATACTTTGTATGACTTCAGTCTTCCTGAATTTGCTAAGACTTGTTTTGTGGCCTAACATTTGGTCTATCCTAGAAAATATTCCACTTGAGAAGAATGTGTATTGTGCTGTTGTTGGATAGGATGTTCTGTATATGTCTATTAGGGCTATTTAGTCTATAGTATTGCTCAAATCTCCTATTTCCTTATTGCTTCCCTGTCTGAATGATCTATCCGTTGTTCAGAATGGGGTATTAAAGTCCCCAGCCATTGTTGTATTACTGTTTATTTCTCCTTTTAGCTCTGTTAGCTTTTACTTTCTTTAGGTCTTCCAATGTTGGGCACACAAATATTTACAACTGTTTTATCCTCTAGATGGATTGAGCCTTTAATCATTATGTAATGACCTTCTTTGTCTATTTTTACCATTTTTAGTTTAAAGTCTATTTTGTCTGATATAAGTATAGACACCCTGTTTGTTTGCTTGTTTTTGGTTACCATTTGCTTGAAATGACTTTTCCCATCCCTTCACTTTCAGTCTATGTGTGTCTTTAAGGCTAAATTGAGTCTCTTGTAGGCAGCATATCATTGGATCTTGTTTTTATCCTTTCAGCCATCCTAAGTCTTTTGATTAGAGAATTTGATCCATACTCCATTTATGTTTAAAGTAATTATAGATAGGTGAGGACTTACAATTGCCACTTTGTTATTTGTCTTCTGGTTGTTTTGTAGATCCACTCTTCCTTGTTTCTTACCCTGCTGTCTTTTATTATGTTTTGATATCAGTGTGTTTTGACCCCTTTACAATGTTCTTCTGCATAATCACTACATATTTTCCCTTGTGGTTACCATGAGGCTTACATAAAATACCTTAAAACAATAACACCCTATTTTTTAACCTGATAATTTAACTTCAACAGAATTCCTAAACTTTACACTTGTACTTCTTCTCTCTGTGCAATGGATTTTTGTGAATAAAGTTACTGACCTTGGTATCAAGATTTTAAAATCTTAAAATATTACTGGAGAATATATATTAATTCATTTACAGAAATTTCATATAATCTTATAACACACATCCTGTTTCTACCATAACAGATTTAGTTTTCTGTTCCAGGTTATATTTAAAAGTACTTAAATTGTCCTTTCTATTTTAGATCCAAGGTAGACTTGCATTCTGATTTGGCATGCCTCATATATTAACTATATATCTGACAAAAGCCTTAAATTAAGGCTTATGTATTTTTTCACTATTTAAACTTTGATTACCTCTTATTCAGTTTAACATTTTGTACCAGGCAACTGGCTAGGTATGGGGAGAGAGAGAAGACTAAAACATGGGGGTTTTAATCTAAATTGTCATGTGCACAAATCACTTATACAAGGCATACTTTGGGATTAACACTATAATGGAATGTTAAAAATACTATAATGGTGCTCAAAGGATAGAAATACTTCAGAGAAGGAAGGTCACAGAAGAGATAGCATTTGAACAGGCCACAAAAGATGAAAAACTTAATAATGCCCTTATATTGTTTCCTTTAAAATTACTCTTGTTTTCTGGGAAATGCTCAGAAGTTACTACTTTTAATGCAGTTATTGACATTTTTCTATTTTTCTACTTAAAGAAAAATGATTTTTGTGTAAATGTGTGCACTGCCAAAAAAAATGTAGTTATCATGAAGTGTCAAAGCATCATATATGTAATGATATATTTATTAACAGCATATAAAGTAATTTTATGTCTTCTCAAGAGACATATCCAACAGAAAAGTCCAAATTATATCACTGATTCACTAAAGGATGGACTAGATAAAAGAATACCTATAATGTTTCTTATTCAATATGTGTAATAAAGTATCAGATGGCCTAGATCATTACAGTAATGAGAATTTAAAATACAACATATTCATTGTTTAAAAGGTCAGAGATGGCTAGGTAATAACAGCAGCAACAACAATAAGTAATAATACTTTGAAATTTGGATAAAAAAAAATTCCCCAAGAGAAACCTCCCAAACTTGCAGTGTAGAGGTCAGGGGAAGAAGTGATGGCAGAGATAGGAGTCATGGTTTTAAATCCCAGCTCTACTACCTAACCTCTTAGCACTTCTGCTTTCTAAGCTATCCAAATGGTATGACCTGGACCATATGCTGTAAGCATCAACTCTCTTGGTTGAATGTGCTTTAAAAAATATAAATAATTATCAGATGTAGTTGTTATTAGTTAGGTATGACTTAAACTACTGGAAGCTTTCCAAGCACATCGTGGAGAAGAGAAGTTGGAGACAGCATATGATGTATCTAATTAGGACTTTCTTTCATACTCTTATTTTTACTATTGCATTGACTAAATTTTGCTGAGAAATAGTTGAGGAGTCCCCTTTACACAGTTAACTAGCTGCATGACCGTGGAAGTTTTCTTCTACCCCACTCAGCCTTTGTTTCCTCATCTGTAAAAGAGAGATCTTGATAGTACCTCCCTTCTAAAGTATTTTGAAGATTAAATAAATACCACATGTGAAGTACTTGGCACAATGCCTTGCATGTAGTAAGTTCCCATTAAATGACAGCTCTTGTTATTATTATATTTCTCCTATTCTCAGAGCAATGAGAGAGTACTAACTAATACATTATATAAGTTCTAATGGGAACACCAACTTTCCAATTTGTGAATCTACTCCTGAGGATCTATACAAAGGTGTTTTGAAGTTCAGAGTTATAATTATTAATGACTTTTTCTGGAATTATGCATTATTTCTTAACATGTCTTATTAAAATCTCAAAAGTCTGTTTATGTATTTGTTCTCCTTGAAACAATTCTTGCCCTCTTCAATCCCAATTCACAAGTATGTGAATCCTCAGACTGTCAGTAAGAAGCACCACCTTTGCTCTTACATATGGTTTGAAGAAGTATTTAGATAACAGTCCTGACTGACAGAATAACAAAATAAAGAAAAGAAAGGCCTATTGAAGGTTAACCAAGCTGTAACTATTCCAAAAGAAATAAAGTTGGTTCACTAAATGTCATACCATGGGCCAAAATAAATCCCACCAGGGAAAAGAGTTTTTTTTAAAAAAACAAAAAAAACTCAGGGTGCTAAAGGATTTTCAAAACCTAAAAGGCAAACGAAGAATCCCTTAAGGAAAGGATTGATAGATTTAATTTCTTTCAGTCAAAAAAACAACATAAATAAAACTAAAAGGAAAGGAACAAACTAGTAAAAATATGTGCAATATAAATGACAGATTTATGCTTTTAATTATAGAAGGAAATAATCAGAGTTGTGTGCAAGGATATATGTGAAAAGATTGTACAATAGTGATAAATTGTATAATTCAGTTTATAAAATGGGGATAGTTTATGGAATGGGTAAAAAATGAATAGTGTACACTTATTAAAAATTAGATTATAAAAGAATACTTTAAAATAGTACACTTAAAACATAGTTATAAATAAAATACTTAAAAATACTTAGGGGCTTCTCTGGTGGCGCAGTGGTTGAGAGTCCGCCTGCCGATGCAGGGGACACGGGTTCGTGCCTCGGTCTGGGAAGATCCCACATGCCACGGAGCGGCTGGGCCCGTGAGCCATGGCCGCTGAGCCTGTGCGTCCGGAGCCTGTGCTCCACAACAGCAGAGGCCATAACAGTGAGAGGCCCGTGTACCGCAAAAAAAAAAAAAAAAAAAAAAATACTTAGACAATGTTCACATTTAATTAAATGAAAATTATAATACAGGATGTTTAATATAATACAAACTAAATAAGTGTATATTTTGAGCAAATACTAACTTTGGAAGATGTGATTATGGGTATTTTGAATTTTCTTTTGCTTTTGTATATTTTACAAAATTTAAACATAAATATGTACATTTTAACTGAAATCACAACAAATGGTATTTTAAAAACACATCATAAAAAAACCACACACATCATAATCAGATTAGAAGTAAATGAAAACTATTGCAACATATCTCACAAGAAGTTGACATTATTACATTGATGCTGTTTCCTCTTTTCTAACCTAAATCTTACCTTTATGCTGTTAATTGCAAAAACTGAACAGAGAAGCCACAGATTCATTTAACAATGTAAAACACAGAAAAAATTAAGTGGAGTTGATGTAAATGTCCAACCATGGGGTTAAAAAATTATTTATAAGATTTATAAGATAAAATGATGTGCATCCATTAAATAAGCATCTTTTAAAGAATAATGATCAAAGCAAATTTCATAGTATGTTGTTCAAAATGATCCCAATTAATACCTTTGTTCAAATATCACCTTTTCAATAAGACCTCCTCTAGCCATTACATTTAAAACCACAATCCCAACCCATCTATATGCTGCCTACAGATGCAAACTTCAGATATAAGGACACACACAGCTTGAAAGTGAAAGGCTGGAAAAATAAATTCCATGTAAACGGAAACCAAAAGAAAGCTGGAGTAGCAATACTTATGTCAGACAAAATTGACTTTAAAACAAAGACAGTAATAAATGACAAAAAAGGTCAGCACATAAAGTGCTCAATCCAACAAGAGGATATAACATTTGTAATATTTATGCACCAAACATAGGAGCACCTAAATATATAAATATTAACAGACCTAAAGGGAGACATAGACAACAATACAATAATAGCAAGGGATTTTAACACCCTGCTTACATGAATAGATATTATACAGATTGAAAATCAGTAAGAAAACATTGGCCTTAAATGACATGTGAGATCAGATAGACTTAACGGATATATATAGAACATTTCATCCCACAGTAACAGAATACATTCTTCTCAAGTGCACATAGAACATTCTCTAGGATATATATGTTAGGCCACAAAATAAGTCTTAATAAATTTAAGAAAACAAATCATATTGAGCATCATTTCCAACCACAATAGTATAAAACTAGAAATCAAATGCAAGAAGAAAACAGGAAAATTAATAAATATGTGGATATTAAACAACATACTGCTGAACAACCAATGAGTCAAAAAGAAAAAATCAAGAGAAATAAAAAAATACCTTGAGACAAATGAAAATGTAACATACCAAAATTTATGTGATTCAGCATAAGCAGTTCTAAAAGGGAATGTCATAGTGATAAATGACTACATCAGGAAACAAGAAAAGTCTCAATTCAACAACCTACCTTTATATCTCAAGGAACTATATAAAGAAGAAAAAACAAAGCCCAAATCTTTAGAAGGATAGAAGGAAGAAAAGGAAGGAAAGGAAAAGAAGGAAGGTAGAAGGAAGGAAATAACAAAGATCAGAGTGGAAACAACTGAACTAGAGACCAAAAAGACATTAGAAAAGATAAATGAAACTAAGAACTGGTTCTTTGAAAAGATAAACAAAGTTGACAAACCTTAGCTAGATTCACCAAGAAAAAAAGAAAAAGAGAACTCAAAATAAGAAATGAAAGAGGAGACTTTACAACAGATACCACAGAAATACAAAGGATCATAAGAGATTACTAAGAACAATTATACACCAACAAATTTGACACTCTAGGTGAAATGGATAAATTTCAAAACATACAACCTACCAAGAATGAATCATGAAGAAAAAGAAAAACTGAACTAGTCAGGAAATTGAACCAGTAATCAAAAACGCCCAATAAATGAAACTCCAGGACCAGATGGCTTCACTGGTGAATGCTACCAAACATTCGAAAAAGAATTAATATCAATCCTCAAACTCTTCCAAAAAAAGATAACACTTCCAAACTCCTTTTATGTGGCCAGCATTATCCTGACACCATAACCAAACAAAGATGCCGCAAGAAAAGAAAATTGTACATCAACATCCCTGACAAACAGATGCAAAAATCTTCAATGAAGTATTAGCAAACTGAATTCAACAATACACTAAAAGGATCATACAGCACTGTCAAGTGGGTGCAAGGATGGTTCGACAACTGCAAATCAATCAGTGTGATACACATTAACAAAATGAAGGATGAAAATCATATGAACTTCTTAATAGATGCAGCAAAAGCATTTGACAAAATTCAATAGCCATTTATGATTAAAAACTCTCAACAAAGTGGATATAGAGAGAAATTACCTCAGCCTAATAAAGGCCATCCATGACAAGCTAACATCACACTTAATTGCAAAAGCTGAAATCTTTTTCTCTAAGATCAGAAATGAGACAAGGATACCTACCTTCACCATTTTCATTCAACATAGTATTGGCAGTCCTAGCCAAAGCAATTAGTGAAGAAAAAGAAATAAAAGGCATCCAAATCAGAAACGAAAAATAGAAATGCCATTCTTTGCAGACGACATGATAGAAAAACCAAAAAACTGTTAGGACTAATCAACAAATTCAGTAAAGTTGCAGAAGAAAATCAATATACAGAAATATGTTGCATTTCTATACACTAATAATGAACTAACAGAAAGACAAATTAAGAAAACAATTCCATTTACAATACATTAAAACGAATAAAATATCTACTGATAAATTTAACCAAGGGGCTTCCCTGGTGGCGCAGTTGTTGAGAGTCCGCCTGCTGATGCAGGGGATGCAGGCTCGTGCCCCGGTCCGGGAGGATCCCACGTGCTGCGGAGCGGCTGGGCCTGTGAGCCATGGCCACTGAGCCTGCACGTCCGGAGCCTGTGCTCCGCAATGGGAGAGGCCACAACAGTGAGAGGCCCGCATACCGCAAAAAAAAAAAAAAAAAAAAAAAAATTTAACCAAGGAGGTGAAAGACTTTTACACTGAAAACTATAAAACAGTGATGAAAGAAATCTAGGAAGACACAAATAAAAGGAAAAATATTCCATGTTCATGTATTGGAAGAATATTGTAAAAATGTCCATACTACCCAAGGCTATCTACAGATTCAGTGTAATCATAATCAAAATACCCATGGCATTTTTCACAGAAATAGAACAAACATCCCTAAAATTTGTATGCAAACACAGAAGACCTCAAATAGCCAAAGCAATTTTGAAAAAGAACAACAAACTTGGAGGCATCATGCTCTCTGATTTCAAACTACATTACAAAGCTCTGGTAATCAAAATAGTATGGCATTGGCCTAAAAACACATAGATCAATGGAACAGAATAGAAAAACCCAGAAATAAATTCATGAATATATGGTCAATTAATTTACGACAAAGGTGTCAAGAATATACAATGGGGAAAAGACAGTTTCTTCAACAAATGGTGTTGGGAAAATTGGACAGTCACATGCAAAAAAAAAAAAATGGAACTGGACCATATTTTTATACCATACACAAAAGTTAACTCAAAATGAATAAAAGACTTGAATGTAAGACCTGAAACCATAAAACATCTAGAGGAAAACATACGTGGTAAGTGCTAAAATTGGTCTTGGCACTGATTTTTTTGGACGTGATACCAAAAACAAAGGCAACCAAAGTAAAAACAAACAAGTGGGGTGACAATATAAAAAGCTTCTGCATGGCAAAGGAAACCATCAAAAATGTGTAAATACAACCTACAGAATGGGATAAGAAATTTGCAAATCATATATCTGATAAGGGGCTAATATCTAAGATATATAAAGAACTCATACAACTCAAAAGCAAAATCTAGAGCAAAAAACCCTCAATCCAACTGAAAAATGGGCAATGGATCCTAATAGACATTTTTTTTCCAAAGAAGACAGAGAGGGCCAATAGGTACGTGAAAAGATGCTCAGTATTGCTAATCATCGGGGAAATGCAAACCAAAACCACAGTGAGGTACCATTTCACACCTATTAAAATGGCTGTTATCAAGAAGACAAAAAATAAGTGTTGGTGAGGATGTAGAAAAACTGGAACTCTTGTGCACTGTGATGGAAATGTAAATTGGTGTAACCACTATGGAAAAAAGTATGGCGCTTTCTCAAAAAATTAAAAAATAGAACTATCATATGATCCAGTAATTCTATTCTCAAGTATTTATCTGAGGAAAACAACAACACTCACTTGAAAAGATATATGCACTGCCATGTTCAGTGCAGCATTATTTACAATAGCCAATATATGGAAACAACCTAAGTGTCCACTGACAGATGAATGGATAAAGAAATTGTGAGATCTATAGCTATAGATATATATATATATGAATATTATTCAGCCATAAAAAGAATGAAATCTTGCTATTTGGGACAACATAGATAGACTTGAGGGCATCATGCTAAGAGAAATAAGTTAGATAGAGAAAGACAAGTACCATATGATCTCACACATGGATCTTAAAAAGCAAAACCAAACAACACTGAACTCACAGACACAGAGCACATATTGGTGGTTGCCAGAGGTGGGGGGGGAGCAGGTAAGGGCTGGTTGACATGGGTGAAGGGGGTCATAAGGTACAAATTGTTACAAATTTACAGTTATAAAATAAGTCATGGGGATGTAATGTTTAGCATGGTGACTATGCTAATACTGATTGCATATCTGAAAGTTGCTAAGAAAGTAAATCTTAAAAGTTCTCATCACAAGAAAAATTTTTTGTAATTATGTATGATAACAGATGTTAATTTCTTGTGGAGGTCATTTTGTAATACACAGAAATATAGAATCATTACATTGCATACTTCAAACTAATATGTTATTTGTCAATTATACCTAAAGAAAAAATAAGGATTCCATTGACAAAATAAAACTATTTGTCTACCCTATTTTAAAAAATATCACAACCTCCTCCACTCTGCCCCAGCATCTCTGACCCCATTACTCAACCTGCAATACTTTTTTCATACACTTAACACCTTCTACCATACCACATAATTTTCCTTTTATTATGATGATTGTTTACTGTCTTTTTCTGCATAGAATGTTGGTAGTCCTAATGACAGTTCGTTGAATAAATGAATGAATGACTGTGTGTGGACAGATACATTAAAAAATAAAAATACACCAAAATACTAACTGTAGCTTTTTTAGATGGTGTGATTATTATTTTCTTTATACTTCCCTAGATTGTACAAATTTTCTGCACTGAACATGGATAACTTGTATAAGGAAAACTAGTGTGTGTATGCATGTATATGTTTGTAGAATGTTAAATTAGATCTCTAGGTATATCTTTACCCCTGAATCACACTAGGTATTCTACATTTTCAAAGACTCCCTGGAGAAATGATTTCACAATCTTTCTCATCAACTTATGCCAGGGTTTAACATCTCTGAGAGTCATGAAATATTTCTCTCTGACTTACTTCTGATTGCCACTTGGCAAAGTTAAATGGTGCCTCTGGATCTACTGCCAGGCATTAAGCATGTGTTGAAGACAAGAAAAAAGGAGCAGGAGAGAGACACATTTGTTTTTTTTTACAGTGATTGAATAATGACAATTATGGAGAGAGACGAGAAGGAAAGGCATAACAATTGTAAGTTGCAAACATTTATTGATCCTCATTTATGTGCTAGCACCCTATAACTGGGTGCTATGGTTTGCGTAAAGGTGATTGTTACAGACTGCCTGCCCTCAAGGAGTTTATAATATAGCAGGGGAGCTCTAGGTCTAGCGATTATGCCTTGTCTCCCCCCATATCCTCAGCAGGCTTTTTTTTTTTTTTTTTTTTTTTTTACTACAGGGATGGATGCTAGACAGCTATTGTAACAAGTATTTGACTATTTTCAATTATCCTTCTGTGGTTTATCTCCCATATGTATTATCTGCAGCTTTATTTTATTGGATGGTATCTTTTTGTCTCATTTTAATCCTTGACTAGATTTCCTTAGCACAATTAAGACACATGCTTGGGAGATTTCAAAATAACCCTAAAAATGGTCTAGGTGAAACAAATAGGTAAACCTGGAATAGGAAAGAGAATCGCATTAGAATTCCAGAGCCAAGCACAAATGATTTACAGATTTGATGTTTGAGGTATTGGTCCTAGGGTGTCTCTTTATCTTGCCAGGAAATGGAGAATAGTTTGCCGGGCTGGTATCAATCCTTCCTGCTTTCTACCTCCTGGGAGATGACAAAAAGTAAGCTGGTCATTGTCTGTCACAGAATGTTTTTGATAAGCAACCTTTGATAGTTTTCTTCAAAGAACCCAATTTCTTTGACTTTCCCTCCTGAGTCTTGATTTTCTAGTTCTTCATGCCCTCCTGAAGCTATGGGGCCCTGTCTCAACATCAGTGTTACAGGTAATGTTTGAATTCTATCAGATCTGAGAGTAATTGTGTCTTGGCTTGATTTTGAATTGTACTTCCTTTCTTACATCCAGATAAAATGCATTTCCTTAGGCACCAGTGTTACCAGTATTACTGCTGAACACATCTTTGAGTCATGTGGACCCTGACCAGAAATACCATACTCACAGTGCCCTCCACATGTTACTTTAGTCCTCCTTTGCACTGTTGAGCTGCTCTGGTTTGGTGGAATAGCTGTGGGAACTGAAATCAGGAGATCTGGATTCAGGTCCCAGACTTACTACTTCTGGTCCATGGCCTTGGTTAAATTAAGTCTCTAAACTACCCAAGTTGGTTGTGAGCATTAAACACAGGAGCTAAAGTGAAAATGCTTTGCAAACTGGAATCTATATCATCAAGACCCACCTTCTGCTCTACCTATTTACTTTTTGGTAGCAACTTTCTTGAATCCCCCCTTGCTCCTTGCCATCAATAGGCATTTCTTTTGTACACAATACTCCACTAGCCCCTTTTTCCCTAGTTAATGCCCACTCTGCCTTCAGCTGTCATCTTAACTGTCTCTACACCAGGAAGCCTCCCCTAGGTCATTTCCTCTTAAAATAGGCTTAAGAATACGATGAATCTCTCCTCCACAGCTCTTGGAACAGTTATAATTTTCTACAAATTATCATTTGGTCTACAAGATTATTTGATTATTGAAAGTCAGTGTATCTCAGGAGGCAGACTGCCTGGATTCTGATCCTGGCTAACATTCATAGCTGCATAATGTTGGGTAATGTAATGAATCCCTCTGTGCCTGAGATTCTGAATCTATAAAATGAAGATTTTGCAATACCTACCACAAAGGGCTGTGGTGAAAATTAGATGAGTCAGTACATACAAACCACTTCAAACTGTGCCAGGCACATACCGGCCCTCGGTGAATGTCACCTGCCATTGTGGAGAGTGGTCTTACTCCATCTGTGGCCACCGAGATCAAGGAAGCTCCATAAGGATCATGCTTTGTCTTTCAAGTACAAACACAGGGTTTGGCTTAGACTAAGTGCTTCATAAAGATTTGTGGGATATAATAATGAATACTTAAATTACTAGATCTCAATTCTAAACATGTCCTCATCTTAAAATGCTGGGATCATGATTTCCATTCTATTATCCATGTTACATCAATCATGTAAATGTTAAAAAGCAGAGGACATAAGACCAAACCTTAAAAAATAACATCCCCTAAATTACAGCTAAATCACTGGAAACTCTTTGTATACATCATGAACTTTCATTCAGTTGGGTACTGCCTAGTTATTTATTTCTACTGTCTAAAATAATAATTAACGAACATTTACCAGAGTATAAAGAATTCTGCTAGGCATTTTGGATAATAAAATAATGAATGAATAGCTCTCTATTGGAGATGCTGGTTGGGAAATTACAACATGGAGGTTAGAGCATAGTATCAAACCAAGGCCCTCATGCTAAGCACCAAAAGAGGAATAGACAAGTTTTATATGCTGGTGACATATATCTGGTGACAGATGGTAAAGCACTTTCAGTCACAGATCAGGAAAATAGAAAAATCCAAAATTATTCATATTGAACTCTCTCTTCATCCACCAAGTCTATCATTTGGTTAACATGTAAAATGTTAACATAGATGCAAAAATCCTCAACGAAATACTAGCAAACAGAATCCAACAGCACATTAAAAGGATCATACATCATGATCAAATGGGGTTCATTCCAGGAATGCAAGGATTCGTCGATATATGCAAGTCAATGTGATACACCATATTAACAAACTGAAGGAGAAAAAAACATATGATCATCTCAATAGATGCAGAAAAAGCTTCTGACAAAATTCAATACCCATTTATGATAAAAACTCTCCAGTAAGTAGGCACAGAGGGAACTCACCTCAATATAATAAAGGCCATATATGACAAACCCACAGTCAACATCGTTCTCAATGGTGAAAAACTGAAAGCATTCCCACTAAGATTAGGAACAAGACAAGGTTGTCCACTCTCACCACTATTATTCAACATAGTTTTGGAAGTTTTAGCCACAGCAATCAGAGAAGAAAAAGAAATAAAAGGAATCTAAATTGGAAAAGAAGAGGTAAAACTGTCACTGTTTGCAGATGACATGATACTATACATAGAGAATCCTAAAGATGCTACCAGAAAACTACTAGAGCTAATCAATGAATCTGGTAAAGTAAGAGGATTCAAAATTAATGCACAGAAATCTCTTGCATTCCTATACACTAATGTTGAAAAATCTGAAAGAGAAATTAAGGAAACAATCCCACTTACCACTGCAACAAAAAGAATAAAATACCTAGGAATAAACCTACCTAAGGAGACAAAAGACCTGTATGCAGAAAATTATAAGACACTGATGAAAGAAATTAAAGATGATACAAACAGATGGAGAGATATACCATGTTCTTGGATTGGAAGAATCAACATTGTGAAAATGACTACTACCCAAAGCAATCTACAGATTCAATGCAATCCCTATCAAACTACCAATGGCATTTTACAAAGAACTAGAACAAAAAATTTCACAATGTTTATGGAAACACAAAAGACTCTGAAGAGCCAAAGCAATCTTGAGAAAGAAAAATGCAGCTGGAGAAACCAGGATCCCTGGCTTCAGACTATACTACAAAGCTACAGTAATCAACACAGTATGGTACTGGCACAAACACAGGAATATAGATCAATGGAACAGGATAGAAAGCCCAGAGATAAACCCTCACACCTATGGTCATCTTATCTTTGATAAAGGAGGCAAGAATATACAATGGAGAAAAACAGCCTCTTCAATAAGTGGTGCTGGGAAAACTGGACAGCTTCATGTAAAAGAATGAAATTAGAACCCTCCCTAACACCATATACAAAAATAAACTCAAAATGGATTAAAGACCTAAATGTAAGGCCAGACACTATCAAACTCTTAGAGGAAAACATAGGCAGAACACTCTATGACATAAATCACAGCAAGATCCTTTTTGATCCATCTCCTAGAGAAATGGAAATGAAAACAAAAATAAACAAGTGGGATCTAATGAAACTTAAAAGATTTTGCACAGCAAAGGAAACCATAAACAAGACAAAAAGACAACCCTCAGAATGGGAGAAAATATTTGCAAATGAAGCAACTGACAAAGGATTAATCTCCAGAATTTACAAGCAGATCATGCAGCTCAATATCAAAAATCAAACAGCCCAATCCAAAAATGGGCAGAAGACCTAAATAGACATTCTTCCAAAGAAGATATACAGATTGCCAACAAACACATGAAAGGATGCTCAACATCACTAATCATTAGAGAACGCAAATCAAAACTACAATGAGGTATCACCTCACACCAGTCAGAATGGCCATCATCAAAAAATCTACAAACAATAAATGCTGGAGAGGGTGTGGAGAAAAGGGAACCCTCTTGCTCCGCTGGTGAGAATGTAAACTGATACAGGCACTATGGAGAACAGTATGGAGGTTTCTTAAAAAACTAAAAATAGAACTACCATACAACCCAGCAATCCCACTACTGGGTATATACCCTGAGAAAACCATAATTCAAAAAGAGTCATGTACCACAATGTTCATTGCAGCTGTATTTACAGTAGCCAGGACATGGAAGCAACCTCAGTGTCCATCTACAGATGAATGGATAAAGAAGATGCGGCACATATATACAATGGAATATTACTCAGCCATAAAAAGAAATGAAATTGAGTTATTTGTAGTGAGGTGGATGGACCTAGAGATTGTCATACAGAGTGAAGTAAGTCCGAAAGCGAAAAACAAATACCATAGGCTAACACATATATATGGAATCTAAAAAAAAAAAAAGAAAAAAAATGGAATGGTTCTCAAGAACCTAGGGGCAGGACCGGAATAAACACACAGATGTAGAGAATGGACTTGAGGATACAGGGAGGGAGAAGGTTAAGCTGGGACGAAGTGAGAGAGTGGCATGGACATATATACACTACCAAATGTAAAATAGATAGCTAGTGGGAAGCAGCCACATAACACAGGGAGATCAGCTCTGTGCTTTGTGTCCACCTCGAGGGGTGGGGTGGGGAGGGTGGGAGGGAGGGAGATGCAAGAGGGAAGAGATATGGGGATATATGTTTAAATATTGCTGATTCACTTTGTTATACAGCAGAAACTAACACACCACTGTAAAGCAATTTTACTCCAATAAAGATGTTAAAAAAAATAGAGATAGAAATAGCATCCACCTCAACAAATAAATAAATGAAAATAAAAAATGATACAAGTGAACTTATTTACAAAACAGAAATAGACTCACAGACCTAGAAAACAAACTTATGGTTGCCAAAGGAAAATGGCGAGGAGGGATAAATTAAGAGTTTGGGATTAGCAGATACAAACTACTATATATCAAATAGATAAACAACAAGGTCCTACATATTATAGGACCTTGAATGTAGCTGAATTACTTTATTGTACACCAGAAACTAACACAACATTGTAAATCAACTATACTTCCATAAAGAAAACTTTTAATGACTAAAAAACTCCCCAAAACCTTATGATTTAATTGTGAGGAAAGCCAGGCAAGCATGGCAATCTAATAAGTACTGTTATTTAGAAGCACAGAAATAAATTGACTACCATATATGTGGATACAAAATCTGGAAACTTCCTTATGGTTAAAAGTACTTAGGAACCTGTGAAAATACTGTATCTACATATATCACCTTCATGTAGTCTAAAAAATTTAATTTTTTTCTCTTGCTGTTTGAAAAGTTGCTCAAATAATGAATTCAAGGTTTAAAAGTCAAAAGATGCAGAATATATTTGGGGGGGGTGAAACAACAACATTATATGATGCTTCCACGATGCTCATCAAAGATTTTTATTTGTATGCATATGTTTCTAGATCACAAAGTGGAATACAGTTTTAATAATTCTTCTAAGGTTCAATATCATTAAGACTGGATAATGACCAGTGAAATTATTTTCTTGTAAGAAATAAAACTTGAACACTAGATGAAAAAATCCTATGAAAACTATGAGCAGGTCAAACCCGACAATGTCAAATATGCTATATATCATGATCAAGTTGAGTTTTTTCCTAGAATGCAAGGTTAATTTAACATTAGAAAATCAACTACAGATATTCATCACAGTAATAGAGAAAAATCATGTGCTTATCTCAATAATGAAAAAGTATTTGACAAAACTGAATTTACATTCATAATAAAAACCTCTTATCAAAGAAGGAATAGAACTATACTTACTGAATACTGATAAAGGGGTATCTACAGTAAACATCACATTTAATGGTGAAATGTTCACCGCATTCCCTTTAAAGTCAGAAGTAAGACAAGGTTGCCTGCTATTAAAAATTCAACCTTTCTCCAGTGAAGTTTAGGCAAGTAAAATAAATAAAAAGTATAAGCATTGGAAAGAACAAAAGCAATATTCCACTTATAAAACCACTGTGTAGAAAAAAAATAATATACAGATAAAGAATTATAAGCTGCTGAATACAAAATCAATATACAAAAATCAATTGCATTTTTATACTCAGCACTGAATAAATACAATTTTAAAAAATATGTCATTAATATATCAAAAGTATAGAGATTACAGGAATTTAAGAAAAGTTGTATAAAAATTCTATGAATAAAATTATAAAGCTTTTTTAGAGCTTTAAAAAAATATTTTTAAAAAATTAGAGAAATCAAATCATATACCATGTTCATGGATTGATATGATTCCAATAAAAATCTCCCAAAGTTTATTTTTGTATGAAATTGACAAGTGATTTTAATATTTTCAAGGGGTCAAGGGGGAATTTATAGATATCACCATTTACAATGAAAGTATAGCTGATTCAGTATGGTATCAATTTACGGATAGACAAATTGATCAAAGGAAAAGAAGAGAGAGCCCAGAAGGAACATACACTTACACACTTAGTTTATGACAACAGCCATTGCATTTCAGGGACTTTTCAGTAAATGATGCTGGAATAATTGGATATCCATACAGTAAAATTGAAATTGTGTCTATACCTTATGCCACATATGAAAATCAATTCCAGGTGCATTAAAAACTTAAATGTGCAGGGTAAAATCATAAAACTCTTAGAAGACAATATGAGAGACTATCTTTATATCCTAGGATTAGGTTTGTCTTTCTTAAATAAGACACAAAAACCCCATGAACTATATAGTCAAAGGGATAAATTAAACTTCATTAAAATTAACAACCTCAGTTCATTGAAATTTACCATTAAGATAATGAAAGGACAAGCCACAAACCAAGAGAAGATATTTGCGAAATATATAACTAACAAGCAGAAATAGGCAATGGAAAAGAAAACAGGCTCCTCACAGAAGAGAAAATCCAGACAGCCAATGAAAAGATGTGCAACCTCATTACTAAGTGGAGTAATCCAAGTACAAATCACAGTAAGTATCTATTCTGTTACCACTAAATTGGCAAAAAATAAATTGAAAAAATCTGATACTATTAAATATTGGTGAAGGGATGCATAATTTCTATATATACGTATGCTAGTGAGAGAGTAAACCCATGCAAATGGGTACAGAGACCCATTTGGCATTATCAATACATAAAGATGTACACACCCAGTAATTCCACTCCCAGTTATACACCCTAAGCCTAGAGAAATCCTAGAGTGAAGACCAGGAAAAATCTATAAAACGTTTACAGTAGCACTATTTGTAATAGAATAAACTGGAAATAATCCAAGTGTCCACCAACAATAGAAGGGATAAAAACAGCAGTGAATATAAGTGAATTATACCATACTGCATGCAGCAGAATGGCTAACTCTTAGGAACACAGTGTTATCTGAAGGCAGGCCACAAAGAATATGTACGATTCTATGTATATAACATTCAAAAACATGCAGAAATCTTAAAAAAAAATTTTTACGGAAGGAAACACATAGTAAAATTACATATTAAAATCGTAAGGGGCTACTAATTGAAAAATTCACAGGGGAGGAGACGGGGACACTGGATTAGAGAAATCAAAGATCTTAAAAGGAAACAGCTCATGTCCTTATACTACATATCCACTGTATCATTATTCTTTATACCCTACCTAGATTTTAAGTATTCTTTTTATCAGCTTGATAGCCAATGTTTTTAAAAAGAGAAATACCGACCTGTAGCAATCTTTACATTGATTAAACCCAGTTTGTGGTTTTTAAGATACTTTCCTATAGAAATCATTTCCTAACATTAATATTGGAATAGAAGTAAAAAAATAAATCCTCATTATCCCAATAAACATGACAGAAAAACTTCAGAGAGGAACTTCAGGAAGAGGAGGAGAGAGAGAATAATCAGCCCCCTACATGAAGCCAAAAGTCTCCCTTAGAAAAGGAGGAGAGACACATTCCACCCCCACCACCCCCACCCCCGCCTTTAATTCTGTGATAAGGCTGTAAATTCTCTTTGCTGGCCTGGAGTTTAGTGTAAATACTTCAAGAGCCTGAGGGACCACAGAGAGAAAGAGAGAGAGAGAAACGGCTCTGGCTGCTTCTCCTCTGGAGGGAATGCTCACTATCAGCTGTTAAATCACAAAACCCAAACTCTCCGCCTCTATCAAGGGCTGTGAGCCCCTGCGGTGGGGAAAGTATCTCACACTGGGGGAAAGCAGAGGGACGGTGGGAGAGGGGGGAGAGCCCGGGACAGTCAGGCCAGTGCAGGCTGGTCCTGGGATGCCCGGCAGGGCGCAGCTGAGCATCAGGCTGCATCAGCTCCACAGGCCTGTCCCCCTCCCGCCCCCACCTACCACGGCCTCTCCTCCACGTCGCAGACTAGTTCAGCACCTTCTTCCTCCCACGTCTAACTGGCCTCGATGAATGAAATCATAGATAATATTCCAGAACTGCAACTTGGAAAATGAAAAAGAAAGAAGCGCTGGGTACGAAGTTGATAGATACTTATTTCCATGTTCACGTGGCAGATAAAAGTACATCTTGCAATTCATGGGCCTGTCTTGCGATCCCTTCCCAAGAATGAAACACAACACAGTGTGCGGCAAGGAAAACTCAGCCACTTGCAAGGAAAACTCTGAGCCGCTTGCCGGGGAGAGCAGGCTGCCTACCCTCTGCGGGCAGAGCCAGCCTGAAACTTCTTCTCAGATAGCAGTTGGCAGTAACAGCTGAGCCTGTCAGCTACAGCACTTAAAGCTGATGGATATACATTATTTTTGCTTGGAGTTAGGTCAACTATTTTTTTAATATTAAAATAAAAGATGATTTAGGAAGGTTTCCCATGGCATCTCAGTAACCTACGCCAGTATATAGTTTTTAAATCAACTTTATCGAGGTATAATTTACATACAATGCACTGCACTCATTAAGTGTATGGTTTTAGGAGTTTAAATTGTGCAACTAACTACGATGAAGATGTAGGACATTTCCAACACATCCAAAGCTCCCCTACTCCTTCCCGATGATGGTCCCTCTTTCCTGCACCCCTGGCCTGAGGCAATCTCTGACCTGCTTTCTGTCACTATAGGTTAGTTTTGCCATTTCTAGAATTCCAAATAAATTGAATCAGCCAATATATTTTTAATTCAAGGTCCTCCGTTCTGATAAACTTGTATTACTTTTTTTAAAAAATAAATCTATTTACTTTTGGCTGCATTGGGTCTTCGTTGCTGCATGTGGGCTCTCTCTAGTTGTGGCAAGCGGGGGCTACTCTTCATTGCGGTGTGCAGGCTTCCCATTGTGGTGGCTTCACTTGTTGCAGAGCATGGACTCTAGATGCCTGGGCTCAGTAGTTGTGGCTTGCGGGCTCTAAAGCACAGGCTCAGTAGTTGTGGCGCACAGGCTTAGTTGCTCCGCGGCATGTGGGATCTTCCCAGACCAGGGCTCGAACTCCACGTCCCCTGCACTGGCAGGTGGATTCTTAACCACTGTGCCACCAGGGAAGCCATAAACTTGTATTATTTTCTGAGGCATTTCTCTTGATTCTTTTCGACATGGCACGACCTTATTTATTAATCCCCCCCCCACACCCTGCAAACTGGTTTCTCCAATTTTAGTACATGCACTGCTGAAGGGAGCATTTGGGGCCTGATTTTAAACTTATAAAGCAGAAAAGTTAAAGATTTCTAAATTGAAGTGCAAATATGTATGACTTATGGAGTGATATTTAAAAAAACATTTCCATCCTATCTGTTCCATATGAGTTAACTGGACAAGTTGCCCAACCCCATGGCTGCGGCTCACTCCAAGTGTCGGCTGCTGGGGGAGTGTGACAAGATTCATTTACAATATCCACGAGTAGAACGAAAAAGAAAATGCTGGCAGATCAGCCAATTCTGAAGGAGTGAAATATAAAGAGCTGCCAGTTGGAATCACCGAATGAAAATCTCATCTCTGTCCAGTCGCTGGTGGGGACCACAGAAGAAGGTGGTTTCTCTCTCAACATTTCTAAAATGCCTTCTGAGAGGCAGGAGAATTTGGGGTAACATAAGTGATTCCACTAATCGCCAACCGTGCCCAGTCCAGAAAGAGTAGAATCCCTTCCACAGCAGGCAGTGCTGCAGTTCCCTCTCTGAACAGTAATGTCTTCTTAGGCACAAGGCATCTTAGGAACTCAGGACCAGACTTGTCCCCCCAGTACCATTTTCACCTTTTTCTTCTTCTTCCAGGCCAATAACTTGAGACTTTGAGAAGCTACAAGTCACACGATAGTAGAGCTTCATCTACCAGAGCGGAAAAGGGGAACACAGACTGTTTTTCTGCCTTCTATTTTTGTGACCCACCATATCTATTTTAATGGCAATTAAACTCTGGTGCCCTTTCTTATCTCTGCTGGCTAAATGTATTTAATTCCACCACTCCCATAGGGAATAATCCCAAATCTAAAGCCTGTGCTGTATTAAAGACCCATGAATGCTTAATCAGAGCAAACAGAGGATTTGGTTTGTATAAACAGTAAAAGCTTGTGTCTTTTATGTCCAGAGAGCAGGACTAAAAGAAGAAAATGACAATAAATCATTTCAAGAAACAGCATAACGTAAATGTTGTATGTTTATTTAAAACTTAATACAATCATTTGTCTAGAGCTACAGCCCAGCTTCAGAAAATGACTTGCCATAATGAGGTTCGGAGGCTAGCAGCATTTGAGAGCCAGAAGACATATTGCCTCCTTCCCAAATGGGCTTGTGCGGGGAAAATGATAAGCTCTTAAGCAGAACCAAAGCGTCTAAGAGGGTAATGCAACAGTGACACATACTTTGATTTCTTTTGGTTTTGTTTTGCTTTTCTAGCTGTTCTTCATTATCGGGTTACACAACAATCTAAGATGACAGTAAAAAGGATGTGACTTTTAATCCAAGTTGATATTATCCTTAAGTTTGCTTCCAACGAAAGGAAATTCGAAGAATAACAGTATGAGTGGGGGTGGGGTGGGGGGAGGATCTACTTGCCGTAGAGCACACTTCCCTCTGTTAGCTATTTATAAAGAGGACCTGTTCAGGGATTTAGATTTTGAGTGGGATCTGCCTTCAGGCTGACTGCGTGTGAATTCTGACTTGGCCACTTCTCAGCTGAATAGCTTGGGTAAGACTTCTTTATCCCTTTGTCTCCTCATCTGTAAAATGAGGTGATGATAAAGGCACCAGCCTCAGAAAACTGTTGCCAAGATGAAACATATATGGAGCGTTTAGGTACTGTCTGGCAACTAATGAGTAAGAGTTGGCTTTCAAGGGAGAGACCTTCCACATGTCTCTGAACGTGGCATTAAAAAAATCTCCATTGTGGTTTTCCTAGAAGGTGGTGGCAGCTAGGGATGGACAAGAATCAAGTTACCCCGCTCTGTCAACCCTGATTACCCCATTTCCTGGAGAGAGGGAGAAAAATTATAAACATCAAAAACTAAAATTATACTCAAAATGTTTCTAATGTGAAGGGTAAATACAATTCTGTTTCTACATTGCCTCAAAACCACGACATACAAGAGTAACTCTTACTTCCTAAGTTTGCATTGCCTTTTAAGGTGTGCATTCTTTTCTCTTATTTAGAACACCATGGGACCAGCTAGGCCATTGTGAGCTTTAATATGCTGTGGGTCATGATGGTGACACACACATGATCACATACAAAGCCTGATTTAAGAGGCAAAACACTCCCAACACGGATGAACTGTAAGTCTGATCAGCAGTACTGTCTTAGAACTGCATTCAGCTGCTCATGGTATCCTGCTAACAGTTGATGTGGCAGATTTTCTTTTTTCCTCACTAGTTTGTGAAGGGTGGGGTGGGGGACCGTGATGAACTTTCAACTCTATAATAACTAAGTAGAGAAGGTGGTGGATGGTAGGAAGTTTGTTGGATTGTGTAGACGCGTTATGTGCAGTGACGTTCTCGGTGCTCACACATTGCAAAGAAATAAATTATGAGGAATTTTCCACAGAAGGAGAACAGTTTATCAGTAGTTAAGAGAACTCATTCTTGGGAAGGAAACAGATCTGAAAGTACAGTGCAACTTCAAAAAAGATCCAATTCTGCAGTTTGTTAGAATATTAATAAAAATTTCAAGGGAAAGTACTGTTTATCAGTCTCAAATCCATCAAACCTAGCTCTTCCAAATCAACAAGGTGAGGCTATTATAATGTTATGCTATGGCATTTGCAGTTAATGGGCTTTTCCCTCAATTTTTTCAGGTAAAGTCATAGTGTGTATGTGTATCACGGTACATTTCTTGTCCAGATAAATAAGGACTCATTAAAAAGGTCAACTGTTAGTTAACATCAGTGTGTCATTAATGATAAATATTCTCATTTAATCCAGCACCTTCCAATCCTGGTTTTGAGACACTGAAGCAGTAAGATAATGTGCCCGGTGTGTTGGTTTGTCCATATACCTTTAGTTTGCTTGAATTTGAAAAGGTGAAGTTTTCTTATAAAAACCCAATCAATATTTTTATTTGTGTTACGAGTTCTGAGAAACCTAAATTGTGAGGCCTTTACCTTTCCAAGGCTTATAATCCAGAGGCAGAGACAGATATAAACATGAAACATTTTAGAAGGAAAGAAACTTTAAATTTTTGAAGCGATTTCACTGTCTATATGATGAATTCTTCATAAAACCTATGTAGAAATATTTGCTGGAGAAATTGAAGGAGAAATTCACTTCCTAGGGAGAGGGTTGGTGGGAGAGAGAAGGCACAACTTTGCTTGAAGGATGGGAAGGCAGGAGGACAGGAAGTAAGGGCTTGAGGAACACTTTAAGAATTGTACATTCATCCACCCAACAAATATTTATTGAGCTTCTACTACATGCCAGGCACTGTGCTCATTTCTGAGGCGCTGAGGATACAGGCTGAATGAACAGGTCCAGTCCCTGGACCTTAGAGTTGTTAAAAACAAGACAACAGGCCTCAAATGGAGTTACTTATGCCAAGCCCCATGACACCAAACTGAGACTTACAGTTTCAGCTCTCCAGAAATGGAACACCTGCCATACCCTAAAGGAAAGTAACTTTGCAATAACTGACTCCATCTTTTGCCTGGTTTAGATTTCTTTTTCCTGCTCCATTCTGACTGTAAAAGTCTTTCATTTTTCCACATCTCCTTGGAACTCCTTTCTATCTGCTATATTGGATGCTGCCTGATTCAAATCGATGTTTGCTCAAATAAACTCTTAAAATATTTAATGTGCCTCAGTTTCCCTTTTAGCAGAGTTTACAAAGAAAAACTTTTTAGTTTTTAGAAATCAGTATTTTTGTTTTTGTTACTAGACTCATTTAAATGCTTGCTTTAGATTGTGCCAACTAGGGAGACAACTGCTAATTCATTTCCTCTCTTCCCCCTTCTTTCTTCTCCCTGTTCTCACTCAGGAATGCAAATCTTCATGTGCTTTCTACCTTTTCCCCCTATTAAAAAACTGTTTTCATGAAAAACTGGATACATTCATATAAAAGATTGAGAAGACCAAAGGACTGTATCCTTCAGGAGATATATTTTATCAGAAGATAATGTCACAGTTAATGGTGTAATTCCAGGTGCCACAAGATTGCCCAAGAGGCAATTTTGGTGTGAGGAAGTGGGAGGGGGGCGGGTGAGTACAGAGAGCCTTCCTTTCCCCTCAACCCTGCAATCACATCTCCAGGCAAATATCCTTACAAGCACTGACTTAAAAACCTAACATTTCTTTAAAATTGCTTGAGCTTTTTCAATGTGTCAACTAACCTGTCCATCTCAAGGTATTTCTCAGAAGTCATTTAAGTGAAAATCTTTGAGCAGTTTTACTCTGTTCATATAACTTGTAGGTCTTATCATTGATCTCTTCTTATTCTTCACTTCTTTGAGCATTTTTTTAATCCGTTTTTTTTAAACATCTTTATTGGAGTATAATTGTTTTACAATGGTGTGTTAGTTTCTGCTGTATAACGAAGTAAGTCAGCTATACCTATACATATATCCCCATATCTCCTCCCTCTTGCATCTCCCTCCCACCCTCCCTATCCCACCCCTCTAGGTGGTCACAAAGCACTAAGCTGATCTCCCAGTGCTGTGCCACTGCTTCCCATTAGCTATCTATTTTACATTTGGGAGTATATATGTGTCAGTGCTACTCTCTCACTTCGTCTCAGTTTACCCTTTCCCCTCCCCGTGTCCTCAAGTCCATTCTCTACGTCTGTATCTTTATTCCTGTCCTGCCCCTAGGTTCTTCAGAACCATATATTTTTTTAAGATTCTATATATATGTGTTAGAAAGAGAAAAACAAATACCATATGCTAAGTTACTTCACTCTGTATGACAGTCTCTAGGTCCATCCACCTCACTATAAATAACTCAATTTCGTTTCTTTTTCTGGCTGAGTAATATTCCATTGTATATATGTGCCACATCTTCTTTATCCATTCATCTGTCGATGGACACTTAGGTTGCTTCCATGTCCTGGCTATTGTAAATAGAGCTGCAATGAACATTGTGGCACATGACTCTTTTTGAATGATGGTTTTCTCAGGGTATATGCCCAGTAGTGGGATTGCTGGGTCGTATGGGAGTTCTGTTTTTAGTTTTTTAAGGAACCTCCATACTGTTCTCCATAGTGGCTGTATCAATTTACATTCCCACCAACAGTGCAAGAGGGTTCCCTTTTCTCCACACCCTCTCCAGCATTTATTGTTTGTAGAATTTTTGATGATGGCCATTCTGACCTGTGTGAGGTGATACCTCATTGTAGGTATCCAAAAGTAAGGGCTTTAGTAGAGTAATCTTTGATAGAGATTCTGAGGACTGTTGGGAAGGTGAAACTTCAATGTGCGGGAACTAGGGTGTGGTAAAGAATTAAACACAATCAAGGTTGATAAAACCACAGGCTTTAAGTTTTACCAGTTAATAAAACTATGGCTTTGGACAAGTTCTTTAATGTTCCTCAGCAGCAGCTTTCTCATTTGTGAAATAATTATAGCATCTGTCTTATTAGGTTGGTATAAGAATTTGATCCATGAATGCATATAAAACACTTAGCACTGATAAAGGCCTTACTAATTATTAGCGAGTATTCATTCTTTTATGTTGCAAGGGTTTATTTCTGCCAGTCTTTGTTTCAGGTGTTGGGATACAGCAGTGAAAAAAAGTTCCAGTCTCATGAAGATTGTCTTCTAGTTGGAGTTCCCATGCAGTCAGTACATAAATATATAACATGTCAGATGCTAAGTGCTGTAAAGAAAACCAGGAAGGAGCTTCAAGATGGCGGAGGAGCAAGACGTGGAGATCACCTTCCTCCCCACAGATACATCAGAAATACATCTACAATGCGGAACAACTCCTACAGAATACCTACTGAATGCTGGCAGAAGACCTGAGACCTCCCAAAGGCAAGAAACTCCCCACGTACCTGGGTAGGGCAAAAGAAAAAGGTAAAAACAGAGACAAGGGAATAGGGACAGGACCTGCACCAGTGGGAGGGAGCTGTGAAGGAAGAAAGGTTTCCACACACTAGGAAGCGCCTTCACGGGCCGAGACTGCGGGGGGGAGCAGAGGGGGGAAGCTTTGGAGCCGCGGAGGAGAGCACAGCAACAGGGGTGCGGAGGGCAAAGCGAGGAGATTCCCGTACAGAGGATCAGGGCCGACCGGCACTCACCAGCCCAAGAGGCTTGTCTGCTCACTCGCTGGGGCGGGCGGGGCTGGGAGCTAAGGCTTGGGCTTCGGAGGTCTTACTCCAGGGAGAGGACTGGGGTTGGCAGCGTGAACACAGCCTGAAGGGGTTAGTGCACCACGGCTAGCCGGGAGGGAGTCCGGGAAAAAGTCTGGAGCTGCCAAAGAGCCAAGAGACGTTTTCTTGCCTCTTTGTTTCCTGGTGCGCGAGGACAGGGGATTAAGAGTGCTGCTTAAAGGAACTCCAGAGGCGGGCGCGAGCCGCAGCTAAAAGCGCGGACCCCAGAGACGGGCGCGAGCCGCGGCTAAAAGCGCAGACCCCAGAGACGGGCGGGAGATGCTAAGGCTGCTGCTGCGGCCACCAAGAAGCCTGTGTGCGAGCACAGGTCACTATCCATACCTCCCCTCCCGGGAGCCTGTGCAGCCCGCCACTGCCAGGGTCCCATGATCCAGGGACAACTTCCTGGGGAGAACACACGGCGCGCCTCAGGCTGGTGCAACGTCACGCTGGCCTCTGCCGCCAAAGGCTTGCCCCGAATCCGTACCCCTCCCTCCCTCCGGCCTGAGTGAGCCAGAGCCCCTGAATCAGCTGCTCCTTTAACACTGTCCTGTCTGAGCGAAGAACAGACACCCTCCGGCGACCTACAGGCAGAGGCAGGGCCAAATCCAAAGCTGAACCCCGGTGGCTGTGCGAACAAAGAAGAGTAAGGGAAATCTCTCCCAGCAGCCTCAGGAGCAGCAGATTAAATCTCCACAAACAACTTGATGTACCCTGAATCTGTGGAATACATGAATAGACAACGAATCATCCCCAATTGAGGAGGTGGACTTTGGGAGCAACAATATATATATGTTTCCCTTTTTCTTTTTGTGATTGTGTATGTATATGCTTCTGTGTGTGCTTTTTTCTGTATAGCTTTGCTTTTACCATTTGTCCTAGGGTTCTATCTTTTTTGTTTGTTTGGTTTGTTTTCTTGTTTATTTTTTAGCTCTTGTTATCATTGGTGGATTTGTTTTTTGGTTTGGTTGCTCTTTTTAAATTACTTAAAAATTAAAAAAAATTTATTTTAATAACTTTTTAATTTAATTTAATGTTCTTTTATCTTCTTCTTTTTTTTTCCATTTTATTCTGAGCCAAGTGGATGACAGGCTTTTGGTGCTCTAGCCAGGCATCAGGGCTGTGCCTCTGAGGTGGGAGAGCCAAGTTCAGGACATTAATCCACAAGAGACCTCCCAGCTCCATGTAATATCAAACAACGAATATCTGCCAGAGATCTCCATCACAACTCCAAGACCCAGGTCCACTCAACTACCAGAAAGCTACAGTGCTGGACACCCTATGCCAAACAAATAGCAAGACAGGAACACAACCCCACCCATTAGCAGAGAGACTGCATAAAATCATAATAAGGCCACAGACACCCCAAAACACACCACCAGATGTGGACCTGCCCACCAGAAAGACAAGATCCAGCCTCATCCACCAGAACACAGGCACTAGTCCCCTCCACCAGGAAGCCTACACAACCCACTGAACCAACCTTAGCCACTGGGGGCAGACACAAAAAAACAATGGTAACTAAGAACATGCAGCCTGTGAAAAGGAGACGCCGAACACAATGAGTTAAGCAAAATGAGAAGACAGAGAAACACACAGCAGATGAAGGAGCAAGGTAAAAACCCACCAGACCTAACAAATGAAGAGAAAATGGGCATTTTACCTGAAAAAGAATTCAGAATAATGATAGTAAAGATGATCCAAAATCTTGGAAATAGAATGGAGAAAATACAAGAAACGTTTAACAAGGACCTAGAAGAACTAAAGAACAAACAAACACTGATGAACAGCACAATAAATGAAATTAGAAAATTTTCTAGAAGGAATCAAGAGCAGAATAACTGAGGCAGAAGAACGGATAAGTGAGCTGGAAGATAAAACAGTGGAAATAACTACTGCAGAGCAGAATAAAGAAGAATGAAAAGAATTGAGGATAGTCTCAGAGACCTCTGGGACAACATTAAATGCACCAACATTCTAATTATAGGGGTCTCAGAAGAAGAAGAGAAAAAGAAAGAGACTGAGAAAATATTTAGAGATTATAGTTGATAACTTCCCTAATATGGGAAAGGAAATAGTCAATCAAGTCCAGGAAGCACAGAGAGTCCCATACAGGATAAATCCAAGGAGAAACATGCCAAGAAAGATAGTAATCAAACTATCAAAAATTATATCCAAAGAAAAAATATTAAAAGCAGCAAGGGAAAAACAAATAACACACAAGGGAATCCCCATAATGTTAACAGCTGATCTTTCAGCAGAAACTCTGCAAGCTAGAAGGTAGTGGCGGGAAATATTTAAAGTGATGAAGGGGAAAAACCTGCAACCAAGATTACTCTACCCAGCAAGGATCTCGTTCAGATTTGACAGAGAAATGAAAACCTTTACAGACAAGCAAAAGCTAAGAGAATTCAGCACCACCAAACCAGTTCTACAACAAATGCTAAAGGAACTCTCTAGGCAGGAAACACAAGAGAAGGAAAAGACCTACAATAACAAACCCAAAACAATTAAGAAAATGGTAATAGGAACATACCTATTGATAACTACCTTAAATGTAAATGGATTAAATGCTCCAACCAAAAGACATCGACTGGCTGAATGGATACAAAAACAAGACCCGTATAGATGCTGTGTACAAGAGACCCACTTCAGACCTAGGAACACATACAAACTGAAAGTGAGGGGATGGAAAAATATATTCCATGCAAATGGATATCAAAAGAAGCTGGAGTAGCAATTCTCATATCAGACAAAATAGACTTTAAAACAAAGACTATTACAAGAGACAAAGAAGGACACTACATAATGATCAAGGGATCAATCCAAGAAGAAGATACAACTGTAAATATTTATGCACCCAACACAGGAGCACCTCAATACATAAGACAAATACTAACAGCCATAAAAGGGGAAATCGACAGTAACACAATCACAGTAGGGGACTTTAACACCCCACTTTCATCAATGGACAGATCATCCAAAATGAAAATAAGGAAACAAGCTTTAAATGATACATTACACAAGATAGACTTAATTGATATTTATAGGACATTCCATGCAAAAACAACAGAATACACTGTCTTCTCAAGTGCTCATGGAACATTCTCCAGGATAGTTCATATCTTGGGTCACAAATCTAGCCTTGGTAAATTTAAGAAAATTGAAATCGTATCAAGTATCTTTTCCGACCACAAGGCTATGAGACTAGGTAACAGTTACAGGAAAAAAATCTGTAAAAAATACAAACACATGGAGGCTAAACAATACACTACTCAATAACCAAGATATCACTGAGGAAATCAAAAAATACCTAGAAACAAATGACAATGAAAACACGATGACCCAAACCCTATGGGATGCAGCAAAAGCAGTTCTAAGACGGAAGTTTATAGCAATACAATCCTACCTTAAGAAACAAGAAACATCTCAAATAACCAACCTAACCTTACACCTAAAGCCATTAGAGAAAGAACAAAAAAACCCCAAAGTTAGCAGAAGGAAAGAAATCAAAAAGATCAGATCAGAAATAAATGAAAAAGAAATGAAGGACACAATAGCAAAGATCAATAAAACTAAAAGCTGGTTCTTTGAGAAGATAAACAAAATTGATAAACCATTAGCCAGACTCATCAAGAAGAGAAGGGAGAAGACTCAAATCAATAGAATTAGAAACGAAAAAGAGGAAGTAACAACTGACACTGCAGAAATGCGAAGGATCATGAGAGATTACTACAAGCAACTATATGCCAATAAAATAGACAACCTGGAAAAAATGGACAAATTCTTAGAAATGCACAGCCTTCTGAGACTGAACCATGAAGAAATAGAAAATATAAACAGACCAATCACAAGCACTGAAATTGAAACTGTGATTAAAAATCTTCCAACCAACAAAAGCCCAGGACCAGATGGCTTCACAGGCAAATTCTATCAGACATTTAGAGAAGAGCTAACACCTATCCTTCTCAAAATCTTCCAAAATATAGCAGAGGAAGGAACACTCTCAAACTCATTCTATGATGCCACCATCATCCTGAAACCAAAACTAGACAAATATGTCACAAAGAAAGAAAACTACAGGCCAATATCACTGATGAACATAGGTGCAAAAATCCTCAACAAAATACTAGCAAACAAAATCCAACAGCACATTAAACGGATCATACACCATGATCAAATGGGGTTTATCCCAGGAATGCAAGGATTCTTCAATATACGCAAATCAATCAATGTGATGCACCATATTAACAAATTGAAGGACAAAAACCATATGATCATCTCAATAGATGCAGAAAAAGCTTTCGACAAAATTCAACACCGTTTTATGATAAAAATCCTCCAGAAAGTAGGCATAGAGGGAACTCACCTCAACATAATAAAGGCCATATATGACAAACCCACAGCCAACATCATACTCAATGGTGAAAAACTGAAACCGTTTCCACAAAGGTCTGGAACAAGACAAGGTTGCCCACTCTCACCGCTATTGTTCAACATAGTTTTGGAAGTTTTAGTTACAGCAATCAGAGAAGAAAAAGAAAAGGAATCCAAATCGGAAAAGAAGTAAAGCTGTGACTGTTTGCAGATGACATGATACTATACATAGTGAATCCTCAAGATGCTACCAGAAAACTACTAGAGCTAATCAATGAATGTGGTAAAGTAGCAGGACACAAAATTAACGTACAGAAATCTTGCATTCCTATATACTAATGATGAAAAATATGAAAGTGAAATTAAGAACACACTCCCATTTACCATTGCAACAAAACGAATAAAATATCTAGGAATAAACCTACCTAAGGAGACAAAAGACCTGTATGTAGAAAACTATAAGACACTCATGAAAGAAATTAAAGATGATACAAATAGATGGAGAGATATATCATGTTCTTGGATTGGAACAATCAACATTGTGAAAATGACTATAATGCCCAAAGCAATCTACAGATTCAATGAAATCCCTATCAAAGTACCAATGGCATTTTTCACAGAACTAAAATAAAAAATTTCACAATGTGTATGGAAACACAAAAGACCCCAAATAGCCATGCAATCTTAAGAAAAACGGAGCTGGAGGAATCAGGCCCCCTGACCTCAGACTATACTACAAAGCTACAGTAATCAAGGCAGTATGGTACTGGCACAAAAACAGAAATATAGATCAATGGAACAGGATAGAAAGCTCAGAGATAAACCCATGCACAGATGGTCACCTTATCTTTGATAAAGGAGGCAAGAATATACAGTGGAGAAAAGACAGCCTCTTTAATAAGTGGTGCTTGGAAAACTGGACAGCTACATGTAAAAGAATGAAATTCGAACACTCTCTAACACCACACACAAAAATAAACTCAAAATGGATTAAAGACCTAAATGTAAGGCCAGACACTATCAAACTCTTACAGGAAAACATAGGCAGAACACTATGACATAAATCACAGCAAGATCTTTTGACCCACCTCCTAGAGAAATGGAAATAAACAAAAATAAACAAATGGGACCTAATGAAACTTCAAAGCTTTTGCACAGCAAAGGAAACCATAAACAAGACCAAAAGACAACCCTCAGATGGGAGAAAATATTTGCAAATGAAGCAACTGACAAAGGATTAATCTCCAGAATTTACAAGCAGCTCATGCAGCTCAATATCAAAAAAAACAAACAACCCAATCCAAAAATGGATAGAAGACTTAAATAGACATTTCTCCAAAGAAGATATACAGATTGCCAACAAATACATGAAAGAATGCTCAACATCATTAATCATTAGAGAAATGCAAATCAAAACTACAATGAGGTATCACCTCACTCGGGTCAGAATGGCCATCATCAAAAAATCTACAAACAATAAATGCTGGAGAGGGTGTGGAGAAAAGGGAACCCTCTTGCACTGTTGGTGGGAATGTAAATTGATACAGGCACTATGGAGAACAGTATTGAGCTTCCTTAAAAAACTAATAATAGAACTACCATATGACCCAGTAATCCCACTACTGGGCATATACCCTGGGAAAACCATAATTCAAAAAGTCATATACCACAGTGGTCATTGCAGCTCTATTTACAATAGCCAGACATGGAAGCAACCTAAGTCTCCATCAACAGATGAATTATAAAGAAGATGTGGCACATATATACAATGGAATATTACTCAGCCATAAAAGGAAACCAAATTGAGTTATTTGTAGTGAAGTGGATGGATCTAGAGTCTGTCATACAGAGTGAAGTAAGCCAGAAAGAGAAAAACAAATACCGTATGCTAACACATATATATGGAATCTAAAAAACAAACAAAAAATTGGTCATGAAGAACCTAGGGGCAGGACGGGAATAAAGACACAGACCTAGTAGAGAATGGACTTGAGGATACAGGGAGGGAGAAGGGTAAGCTGGGACAAAGTGAGAATGTGGCATGGACATATATACACTACCAAATGTAAAATAGATAGCTAGTGGGAAGTAGCCGCATAGCACAGGGAGATCAGCTCGGTGCTTCGTGACCACCTAGAGGGGTGGGATAGGGAGGGTGGGAGGGAGGGAGACACAGGAGGGAAGAGATATGGGGATATATGTACATATATAACTGATTCACTTTGTTATAAAGCAGAAACTAACACACCATTGTAAAGCAATTATACTCCAATAAAGATGTTAAAAAATTTAAAAAAAAAAAAGAAAAACAAAGCCTGGGAAGGAAAGAGAGAATGCTGGTTATAAGAGAAGTTCTTAAAAACAGGTCAGAGCAGGTGTTTCTGTTATTTAAGCAGAGTGCTGAGTGGAGGTGGTGAGCCACAGGGAGATCGGGAAGGAAACTAAGGGAGAGACTGAGGTGAGTATCACAAGATATGAGTCTGAGAGCCCTAGAATTTGCTTTCTTTTTGCCAGGTCCACTTTTGAGATGTTCTGTGTCTTTTGCCACATCTATTTTCTTCACTGCTCTTTAACTTCCATAGTTACAAAATTCAGACATTACTATGTGTTTCCTTGGAGCTGTTGGGAGGGCTAAAGGATTTGGGATGAGCTTGCAGGATGAGCCCTGGAGTCACTCCACAGAGCTGTGGCATGCTTGGAGGAGGACGCTGCCAGGGGAGCTGAGAGCCTGTCTCCGAGGCCCGCTCTACACATGGAGAAATCTGCACTAGCAAAAGGATGATTCTACTTCAGGTACCCTAATAACCTTCGGACCCACCTCTGATGACAGTTATCTTCTCCATCCCCTGAACTTGGAAACGTCAGGATCATTTAAAAGCCAGGTGTTCTGAGTTCCCTGGTGCCTCAGAACAGACTAGGATGTGG
The DNA here is from genome assembly GCF_949774975.1 of Lagenorhynchus albirostris. Taxonomy (NCBI): domain Eukaryota; kingdom Metazoa; phylum Chordata; class Mammalia; order Artiodactyla; family Delphinidae; genus Lagenorhynchus; species Lagenorhynchus albirostris. The sequence goes on along the minus strand of NC_083097.1, from coordinate 101,431,353 downwards.
TCTTCAAACCTGGGCAGAGGACTGCTGGACTGCATTTGCTAATTGATACAGGTCAATCATGTCAAGTCATTCCACAAAGGTCAAAACTATGACATCTAATTTACCTGCAATCCACACTGGATGCCAGTAACGCCTTCCAAGAAAACTCATTATCTGTCTAAATCGTAAATATAACAAAACCAGTGCCAGCTTCTAGTATTATGCCAAGTCTAAGCATGTTTAAGAGGATGGAGTTCCTCTTAGCCAGAGCATTATTCAATCTAGCCATCATTTACTGAATTCCTCTATGTACTGCCTCTCCTGGAGTAGAAGCTGGGCCTCACAGGGGCCTTCAAGAGGAGAGACCTTGCAATCACAGCGTGGTCAGTGGAAAGCACTTGATGCTTTGGAACATCTGGGACTGGGGTTGGGACAGAGATCCCTGAGAGTCAGGAAAGAGGTACATAATTATTTTATATACAATGGTTCTGCCCACTGGTCTCTATGGGCTAATAAATGCCCTGCAATTCGTCCAGATTAATAGTCCCTCATCTTTGGAAGTGATGAAGCAGGAGATGAGCAAAGAAGAAAAGATCATAAAGTGTCTCGAATAGAGGAAGAGGGCTGAGAACTCTGCCCTGCTACAACTGCAAGGTGGCAAGCCCTAGGGAAAAGAAACATCATATATAACACAGCCCTCTGGGGTTGCACAAGTCCCTCAAACATAGCAACCTAATGCAACATCATAAATGAGTCCTTGTCACATTGTAAGCTAGCGGTGCAAGCATTTCAGAACTTTCCTCAAGCTGTTTTTTATCTTTGCCTGTAATGCATTCCCCTTACTATATGCTCAGAATGCTTCTCCTTCCGGAAGCCCTCCCCTGCCCTCCTCTCCCCAAATGAGCCACCTGCTTTCCCATTTGGTTTGCTTAGGACCTAGGTCACATTTCTCTGATGTTCTGATCATTCATGTAGTTATTACTACACATGCCTGTCCTCCAGATTGGATTTGGGAGCCCTGGAGGGAAGGGCTTCTTTTGTAGTGAGGCATCTTTGGAGTCAGGTGTTGGCCTTATAGTTTTCAACCGTCACTCTAGCATCTGAGGTGGGTTTTTACAGCTAACAAGTGGGGGTACTGAGATTCACACCCTTGTCTGTCTGGCTCTACCACGGGAGCCCTTAACCACCATGTTGCACTTAATGTCATAACATTTTGGTATATCCAGTGTCCATTACTGAACCCAAAAGAATAAATGAGGAATTTGATCAGCTAATAGAGAAAATAATTGCAGGCAGGTTCATAGGTCCCACCCCGCAGATGTTTCCATATGTGGCCTGGGTATATGATGGGCTCAGCTGTTAGAATCAAGGGCCCAACAAGGGGGAGGTCAGTCCTTCCAGGGTAATCCTGGGTTTGGTCCCTAAAGTCAGAGATTCTGGAAGCCTAAAAGCAGGAAGCACCCCCTCCAGTGGCAACATGCCCTGATCACTATGATGGATGACGTTCCAGGCCCCGATAAGTTAAATCTGTGATGAATATCTTGAAGTCTACCTGGTTTTGGTTTTCTGCTCTGTGTGATTTGTGCCCACTGCAACCCTTTCTATAGGGATTACCTCCACAGTTAAGCTTCAAGGGTGCTTGAGGGTTAATAAATAGCACTCAGGGACTATTTTCAAATTTGTAAACATAGGTTTTCTGGACACTTTATCAAGCTTCGTATTTGGGACTTGGAGTTTTCTTGAATGGCCTTTATGCTTTGTTTGAAAATGTCTTTCCACACACAGTGTAATGGAAAAAAAAAATCCACGCAAATAAGAAGTCCTACTGGCAGGTGTTTTAACAGCTCTAAAATTATAAAATCAAGTGCTCATTCTCATATCTTTAAAAATGACCAGGCCCAGGGGGCCCCTATTATTGTTTTCTTAGTTCTATTAATAGACTTCCTTAGCTGGTGCCCTGGTGCCAACATACAGTACATGGCATGTTTTATGGAAACACTAACACAGACTGTTTTGGAAGTTTCTTTTTCTTTCTTGCAGACTTGACATTACGTGTTTGATCAGAAGTAATCATAATTTATACTTTTTTTTTTTTGGTACAAGCTACTTGTTTTAGTTTCTCAAAGTGAGGAATGTCAGTGCAGAGAAAGGACTATTTGTGAGTTAAAACCCTTTGAAACACAGAACACGTTTGATATTTGAAAACTGTTCCAAAAGTTTGTTTGGTTTCCCTCTTTCAAAGTGGTCAAATGCAAGCTGAAAATGTTTCATGTGAAAACCCCACTGCTGTCTGTCATCTCCTGTGCTTGATAAACACAGATGAGAACTGAAACCTACTGGCTCAACTCCGTAGCGTCACTGACAACTTCTCAGTCCATCCCAATTTGCAAGGAATTCATTAATTTTTTGAAAAATTTCTACACATAGCTAAAAATTCAAAAGGCACAGAGTCTACAATAAAAAAAATCTTTTACACTAGCACCTGAGTCCTCCAACTTCCTAGTTTCTTATGTGTTCTTACAATAATATTCCATGCATATAATAAACATTGGTAGCCTACGTTCTATGCAGTTTTTAAATCTTGCTTTCCTCACTGCACGGTGTGTTTTGGAGATGGTGTCTTTTAGCACCTAATAGCTTTACAGAAGCATTGGGTTGGTCAAAAAGTTCGTTCGGGTTTTTGTAACATCTTACAGAAAAATCCGAACGAACTTTTTGGCCAACCCAATATTTTTAAAGGTTGTTTAGTGTTCCTTATGTATTTAACAAGTTCCCTTTTGATGGACATGGAGGTCATTTCCAGCCTTCTGCTGCTGTAATCAGTGCTTCAGTAAGCCCTGTTCCCAGGGAGGGGCAGACCTCTGGAAGCACGGGGGTAAAGCATGAATGCCACAGAGAAGCAAAATAAAATAATCTCACTCATTGTGACCTCTGAAGTGTGCAGTAGTTGTTCCTGAAGCCGGGAAGTTTCATTCCACGACAGAGTCTTAGTGAAAATGATGCCCATTTACTATGCTTCCTTTATTTCTCTCATTTTATTTCCCTGTCCTTGCTTGGTGCTTAATATGCAAAATTACCATCTCTGCTAGCTACCCAAGCCAATTTTACGTGTTGTTCATAGTATCTCAAATAGAAAATAAACTGTCACTCCAGCTTTTTAAAATTCAGAATTATACCCACCCTGAAATAATCTTGCCTCAAATATAGAACCTGAATCTAATCAAGTCTCTAAATCTAATTACCAAATTAGAAGAAACAGGGAGAAAGGATTGAGTTCACACCACAGAGAAGTATTGAGCCAATTCAGAACATGAGGTGGTCTACAAAACAAGTAATTCAGCTTTTTCCATAAATTTATACCACAGAAAAGGGTAGAGACCGAGTTATGTTCTAGAATAAAACAGACTTAAGAGAAATGACAACCAAATACGCTAATTGAATTTCAGTTTTGATTCAGACTGTCTGTAAACAAACCAACACCTTCTTTGAGACACCTGGGAAAATTTGAATATGACCTGGCTAACAAATAATAGGAAATTACTGTTAGTTTCATTCGGAGAAATAATGACCTGGTGAATATGTATTTTTTTCTTTAAAAGAAAAGGCCCTTAAACAGAGATGCATACTAAAATATTTATCAGTAGAAGGATATGATGTCTGGGAATTATTTTATAAGAGTCCAGGAAAAATCACTGGAGGAGATAAATGAAACACAAGAGAAACGATTTGTTAGTTGTTGAAGCTGGGTGGTGGGTACCTAGAATTCATTATACTATTCTTTCCATTTGGGGATACTGTATTACTTTACTAGGGCTACCATAACAAAGTACCATGCGTGGCTTAAGCAACTTAGAGGCTTAAACAACAGAAATTAATTTTCTTACAGTTCTGGAGATAGAAGTCCAAGGTGTCTGCAGGGTCGGTTTCCTTCTGAGGTCTCTCTCCTTGGCTTGTAGATGACCCTCTTCTCTCTCTCTCTTCACACAGTCTTTCTTCTGGAAGGCTCCTCCTTTCTTATAAGCACACCAGTCATAATTGAATTAGAGCCCACCTCCAATGACCTGATTTAACCTTAATCACCTCCTTAAAGGCGCCATCTCCAAATACAGTCATACTCTGAGGTATTGAAAGTTAGGACTTCAGCATAGGAATTTGGGGGAAATACAATTCAGCCCAAAATAGGTGCCTATGGACGTTTCCACAATAAAAAGGCTTTATAAGTAAAAGAAATGTTAGCTTGTATAAGAGACAGTATATCATGGGCAGCTTTTTGGCTAACGCACAAGTAACGTCAGGTGAGCCAGATCAGCTCCCCTCTCTTCTCCAACAGAATCACACAGCCACTGACCACAACCCAAATCAGCTGAGGTGTTTCACTTAATTGACGAACACAGTAGACCTCCACTGACCACAACCCAAATCAGCTGAGATGTTTCACTTAATTGACAAACACAATAGACCTCAAATTCTAAGAACCCCCTTTTAGAGGATTATGTGCTTTACGAAGTGCAAAGGTCACTCCAAGGTTGGAAAGTGTTTGCATTCCAAGAGAAGCCAAGCTGTTCCCAAAGAACCTTGGGTGCCAGGTCACTGATGTATTGGAGGGGTGGGTTGTATCTGTTTAGCTCCCGTTTTTAAAAAATAAACCTTAATATACTTCTTTAACCCTACCATCCACTTTTTTTTCCCTCCTGAACTTTTTGTTCCTCCCCCTCTTAAAAAGTAAATCCAATGACCATTTGTATAAATTTTATATTACAAATGAATGTCAGGCATTCAGGTGTCAGTCTTTTAGAAACACAGACAGGTTTCTTGGTATTCTCACAAATTGCTCGTGGGTTTTCTTTTTGGAAAATTATTTTGACAATGTATTATCAAGAGCCGTGGTCTAGTACTCTCGCTTAAAAAACCATATTCTTGCCTAAAATAAGGAAAAAATTATAGGTACAAAGTGGTTCATCACAGTAGTATTTATATTGCCTAAAAGTTGGAAGCAACAGATCCGCACTTAGTGGTAAAAGTTAAATTATAATGCATTTAATTGCTAGAAAATTCTACAACCATTAAGGGAGAATACCATAAATGAAAACCTTAAACTATTTCTTTACATGAATATTTTAAATCCTGGTAGAAGGGGAGAAACAAAATCAGAATAGAGACAAATCTGGACAAAATTTTTGTGATGTATACACAAAAAGCCCGTTTCCTTAATATACAGCAAACTCTTACAAATCAACAACAATAATAACAGTGAAACACCAGTATTTCAATAAAATAAGGAGCAAGGAGGGCAAGCAATCTACAAAAAATGAAATATTAATGGCTAACTATATGAAACAATGTCAAGTGCACTCAAAGTTGAAGAAATGCCTATTACAATTACAATGAGATTCTGGGTCTTACTTATCTGGTGGCAAAGTACTAAAGACTGAGGACAGGGTTTGAAGAAAGAGGAACTGTTAGTTAAAGTGAAAACTGCTATAGTCCTTATGGAGCACAATTTGACAGTATCTCAAATTTTTCAAGGCACATTCCTTTACTCAAGGGTTCCACGGCCTAGTTACTCTAAGGAGACACTTTCCTGGGTGCATAAGGTATGTGTGCATGGATTACTGCAGCATTTTTATATGAGTAACTATGACTGGAGTATAGTTGGATAAATTATGGCATGTCTATACAATGGAATACCATGCAGCTATAAATGAAAATGAGACAGCTCTGTGTTCAGTAGCATGAGATAATGTCTGTGATGTAGCAAGTAAGGGTAAGTATTTCAGAAGACTTCTTTTGTGTAGTGAGAGTATATACATATATATGTTCATCTGTACCTGCAAATGCTCAGAAAGTGCGTGGAAAGAGGCACAGTGGGCCACAGGCCTTGGCTTTCTGGGGAGTGAGATTTGGTTTGGGGGCGAGTCAGCTGGGAGTCACCTTTTGCTTTTTATAATTTTATACCCTGATAACTTCAGATAAGCAGGTATTTACTCTTACAATACAAAAACTCAGAGTGACAGTTATGAAATATTAGATGATCATGGGAAATGTTCAGAATGCTGAGTGATAAACAGGAGACAAAACTGAAATTGCAAAATAGTACAAATTCATATGACGAAAGGAACAGAATGCTCTCAGATGAAGATAGTTTGTGATCTGGTGATGGCATTATAGGGGATTTTTTTGTTCTCTGCTACATAAATTCTCTGCCATCTGCCTGCATAGCGTTTCCCATTTTAAAATGATTGGAACAAAATAATGTAAGCATACAAATTTAGTTGACTTCAACTAAAAATCAAAAATCCACATATGCCCCAGTGGGTCTGTGAGGAGCAGACCAGAGTGAGAAGAAGCCGGTAGCTAAACCAGAAACCTGCAGTCAAGAGAAAAAGTTTCTCAGAGGCTTAGTCCCTGGCCATCCAGCCTCACTGAGAGGTCTCGAATGGACATCTAGAGAACAACCTTTTTATCTCGACAGTTGTGAAAAACAATGCGATTTCTCCTTGGCTCAAATCCAGGGGTCCTCAGTGATTTCTCAGTTTTGCCCCATAAACCACGGCCCACATTTTTCTCCTACAGAACCATTCCTCTCGTTCTCTCCGGCCCTTAACTCAGGGCCTACTCTTTCCCACATGCCCTCAAATCCTTACATGTGCCATCCAGAGCTGTCCCACCCTGACCTAAAGCTCTCCTACATCCTCAAACCCACCCACTTCTGTGCCGTCATCAAACCTGCCTGTCTTGCCGGACTTCCCCATTGGGCTCTCAAGGCGAGGCTGGTTTCTTGTTTTGTTGTTGTTTATAACAGTGTTATTCACAATAGGCAAAAAGGTGGAAACAGTCCAGCTGCTCATCACTTGATGAATGGATAACAAAATGTGTGTTCATAAATGGAACATTATGCAGCCACAGAAAGGAACGAAGCACTGATGTATGCTATAACATGGATGTACCTTGAAAACAGTATATCAAGTGAAAGAAGCCAGACCACATATTATAGGACACAGTTTACAGGAAATATTCAGAACAGGCAAATCCACAGAGACAGAAAGCAGATTAGTGATTGCCAGGGGTTAAGGAGAGAGAGGAATGGGGACCTGACTGCTCATGGGTACAGGGTTTCTTTTGGGGCGAGAGAAACACTCTGGAATTAGTGGTGATACATGCACAACTTTGTGAATAGAGTAAAAGCCACAGAATTGCACACTTTAAGGGGGTGAATGTTATGGTCTACATATTACGTTTATCTCAGTTTAAAAAATCACATCAGGGACCAGGAGGGGGGAGGTTTTTTATTCCCTCATCCTTCTCATCAGGTCTACCTTTGCCTCTCAAGACACTGCCATTTCCAAACCACTCTGACTCCCTAATACATTTGTCTTCCAGCCCATAGCTCTCTTCTGAGCTTCAGATCCATGTATGCCCTAGCCCCCTTAACAGATCTTCTACTGGGGTATCATATAGGCACTAAACCCAAAAAATATCCCAAGTCTGATCCTTCATCTTCCTTCCATGAGCTCACTTCTCCTCCTCTAGAGCTTTCCATCCTGCTAAAAGGATCTATTTGTGCCCCAAACCTGGGGTCCCCTTGATGCTTCCTTCTCCTTTATTCCCATATCCAAAACATCAACAAATTTTATGGACTTTTAAATACCCCTTGAGGGGACTTCCCTGGTGGTGCAGAGGTTAAGAATCTGCCTGCCAATGCAGGGGACACGGGTTCAATCCCTGGTCCAGGAAGATCTCACATGGCACGGAGCAACTAAGCCCATGCATCACAACTACTGAGCCTGAGCTCTAGAGCCCATGAGCCACAACTACTGAGCCTGCATGCCACAACTACTGAAGCCCACATACCTAGAGCCCCTGATCTGGAGCAAGAGAAGCCACCGCAATGAGAAGCCCATGCACCACAGCAAAGAGTAGCCCCTGCTCTCCGCAACTAGAGGAAGCCCACGTACAGCAACGAAGACCCAACGCAGCCAAAAATAAATAAACAAATTAATTAATTAAAAATAAATAAATAAATACCCCTCGAGTCCAGCCACCATGCTTCTCTTTACTGCTGCATCCCATCTGATCTCTTAAATAGACTACTGCAGTCACCTCTACCTGGTCTCCCCACATCTTCTCACGTCTCTTTCCCAGCTGGTCTCCACAAAGCATTCCTACACGTGTAACATGGAGAGATGGTCACTTTCTCCTTGAGATGCTTCATATGCCCAAGTGCCTTAGTCAGCTCTGTAAGGCTTTTTATAATCTGACTACACTCTAGCCTCCTTCATACCCCAAATATTAAATGAGGAGACCAAAACAGATATGGGACCTGCCCTAGCATGAGACGAGGCTGGGAATTTAGGCAGGGCCTCATCACCGTGATCAGGGAAGGAGCTGGGGTGTTATTCTAAGGATGATGGGAAACCACGCTCCCTTTACTGATTACACTCCAATCCCACTGGGGCTCTTTCATATCTTTGAATGGTTCTACATCAGCCCGGGCCAGGATCAGCCAAACCTGGTGCTGTCCTGTCTGCAAAGCTCATTCCTTCTTTTGTCGTCTGGCCGATGCCAACCCAGTGGCCATGGCTGGCCTCCCAGCTGAGATCAGGCCCTACTACATACTCACATCTCCCTGTATTTTTCATTGGTGGCACTATCACCACAGAAGTGAATTGATTCCATGACTGTTTGTCAACCACTCTACCCCAAGGACTGAGCCCAGGCTAAGTACTTTAAAAATATTCTTAAATAAATGAATAAATACACAAATTCATGAAAACTGAGGCAAGCTTAGAGTTTGTTTGACGGAGGCTGACAATGACCATAGACACTTTTAAGTTGGAAGACATTCAGAATCCACGTAAGCCAAGCCAGTTGGTTAACTGACGAAGAATGGGTCCAGAGCGGAGAAGCCCCATGTCCACAGTCACTGAGATCACTAGCAGGACCCGCTTCTGGACCCAGAGATAAGCCCCCTCACATTTTCCTCAGTGAACTCTGTGGCACTTCAATAAAGGTCCTGGGGGAAGTGAATTCCTCAAGACGAACTTTTTCTGGCTGCGAATAACTGACAAGGAAAGGAAAAATAATGTAGACAGCATTAGTATTTCACTGATGGATTTAGTTACATAGATTAAAGTGTCAGCTTGGTAAGGTTCCAGCATGTCTGGTCTGACACTAGTTTTAGAATGAAGGTAAAGACGTCCAGAGCTGGCTCCGTGACGAGTTGGGTAGCAGGGTCCCCTGGGTCTCTCTCTCTCTCTCAAAATCTTGGATAGGTTTGTCATGGTGGGTCTGATTGGCTCCAGAGAGGCCCACAACTAGAAAGAATAACAGGGGTGTGCAGTCCAGGCCCGAGACCTGTTGGCACCAAAGTGTGGGAAAAGCTCTCACAAGGCCTGCCCACAGTCAGCCCAGTCCAGACTGAGGTTATTAATCTTTCATGTCCCCAAACACTCAAATCACAGAGTTTTGAAAAGGAAAAATAAAGTGGGATGGCAGGGAGGCAGCAGGGTAGAGTAGAAAGAACAACAGAAGGTGACTTGGGAGCCTGGCCACCTGAAGTCCCTCAACCGGAATCAGGAGGGCTGTGCCAGGTGATGGCCAAGCTGTCTACCAGCTTCATGATTAGCTTAGAAGACCCTGAATTCTGTTCAGATCTGTTAGATCTGAATAGAGTTTTCAGCCACTGGGGTTAGTGCTTATGATCATGGGGTCAGACTGCCTAAATTCCAATCTTGCCTCTATCATATATTTGCTGTCTGCTCTGAACCTCTTTGTGCCTCAGCTTCCTCATCTATAAAATGGGCCTCATACAGTTTTGAAGATCACAAGGGATACTCTATTAAAGTGGCCAGGTCATAATAATGCTCGATAAATATGAGCTATTACTACTACTGTCTTCTGATGTAGGAAACCACGCCCAGAAAAGACATAAACCACAGAGAGCCAAAGGCTTGTGATCACTTACACAGAGTAGAAGAAAGATAATTCCTCAGCCACTATCTGTACTCAAATGACGTCAAAGAAAATAATGCTAAGGACATAGATAAATAAGCAGGTTCCCAAACTATTCATATGCCTTGATCTCATTTTTGCAAAATTCCATACAAAACCCATCCTAACTGTACAGATAAGGGATGGGAAGGAGGTGCACAAAAGAATGTCAGCACCACTTTATCTCTGGGGGGAGATGATGGTACTATCCATGGTTTATATTTTCTATTTTATTTCTTATTTGCCTATTTGTGTTTTCTAAATTTATTCGGCAAACATGTACAATATTACTCTGTGAAAACTATTTTTTTTTTATGTTCAGGTCAGAGGAGAGGGAGAACATGACCAAATTTTTGTCAATGGCTTTATTATATTTATAAATCACTCATCATCTGGGACCCTGAGTCATTCTTATTTTGTACCTTTCCACTTGGAAGTTATTCATACAACAGTTTCTGGGCTTCTGATCACAGAACAAAGCAAAACCAAGACTGAATGAGTGAAGTGTCAGTGGGAAATTGAAGCATGGGAAGGGTTCACATGATAATAATTATTTCTTAAGTGAATGAATGAATGAGATGATATTGTAAGTAGATGCTCATGACATGGCAACTGATAGTACACAGTAAGAATGACGCTTCTTAATATGACTCACAGCATGATTCCAATTTTGCAGGAACACAAGGAACATACACACACACACACACACACACACTCACACACACACACACCATGAATTTCTCCAGGACTAACAACCTGTGGGCACAAATGAAGTTATGTTAATGATAATAATTCAGATTCCACTGGTGCTTGTCTCTACCTGCTTAACAGAGAATTCCCTGAAAATAATGAATTCAATGGATAATGAGAAAGTAGAGACAAATGTAAAAAGAAAATTATGTTCTGTTGTCTTTAAAGTGGTTTTTCTCAGTTGATTTTTAACATATCAGACTGTCAACATAACTTTCAAAATGTACTCTTTGGAAAGGCTGTTACATTTCTCTGCTTCTGTGAAATCTAAAGGTGTGTGAATGTGCAGGAGTGTGTGTGTGTGCATATGTGTGTGTGTGTGAGTGTGTCTATGTGTGAGTGTGTGTGTGCATGTGAGTCTCCTTTCCTGCATACTATGTGTTCTTCAGCCAGTCCCTCCCTGGAAGTGGACAGATGGTCTTAGATACTTTCTATCTTCCATGGCCCTAGGTCAGCACTGGGCACGCATCACAGGAATACCACATTTTCAGTCAGGAAAAAGCTTCAAAATCTCTCCTGCCCTTTGGCAAAATGGTGCTTCCTGGACTCTCCAAAGCCAGACTGTCATTTCATGGCAAGGCTCGGGCTCTCTCTGCCCAGTATTAACTGGGCAGTTTTCGTTTCTCTGCGCAGAATACTTGTTAATTGAAATGGGAGCCAGGAGCAGTAGCTGGGAATGTCCCAAATAATTTCGCTCACAGAACCTCCATCTTTCTTCCCCTCAGTAATCTAAGAAGCCGAGTGGATCACACAGAATTTAAAGATTTAATGAGTATAAGAAGATAAATCCGAAAGCACCTGTGGCTTTCAACACTTTGTTTCTTCTGAAATATTGTAAATAGTGTTTTGGGCCCAAGAGAAGGCAGAGATAGGTAAATGAAGAGTTGAATTAAGTTATCCTTTTCCCATTCATCTGAAGCATTTTATTAAATTGTTGCAGCTTACCTAGAAAAACCTAGAGACCTTGAGGGCTTGCTCTGTGTTTTGTGATGGCTTCACTTTTGCTTTCCTGCTGACCCTCCAGTGCCCACTCACCACCACTTATCCCTGGGAGAGACCTGTCTCAGTGCATTAATGAAATCACTGATGTCTGGCCATATACACTCTAATACCACTGTTTCTAGCATGACATTTATATTATGCTCTGCCTCCTGTATCTTTCATGAGGGAGTTTTTATGTGTCACTAAAAAATACTGGATAACACTCTTTATTAGCCCCCTGATACCCCAGCCCGTCAATACTTGTCCAGCCTGATGAGATCATGCTATGGTTCTTAATCAGAGTGAAAGAGAGCAAGAAATACCTTTATTAAAAAATCAATTAAAAACCAGTTGCCCCAGGTAAACAAAAAGCATCATCAGGACATGAAAAGAGGATGAATAATGAAATGAAGTGGTAGGGAGAACTGCCCAGGAAAAGGACTAGAGACGACTGGTCACTTCCACGCAGGGTAGTTTTCTTTTCGTTTTGCTTTAAATAAAACTCTTTCCTTTGAGTATCTCCTTCAAGTACAAAACTGCAGCCACTTATCATTCTCATGTGCTCTAAATGATTTTTCTGGGAGCAGGGGTGGATTGTTATAGAATAGATAGACACACCTGGTGCTCAACATACCCAGCAGAAAGTTTACCAGAAAGCCATGGGTGCTTAGGTCTCCCGAAGAACACACCCATGTAATAACCCATTCCAACCAAGACATAGAACATTTTCCTCCCCGCAGAAAAGATCCCTCAGCCCCACTGCAGTCTTGCCTCACTTCCTTCCTGAGTAACTACTGATCTAATTCCAACCACCATAGGTTAGTTTTGCCTGTTCTAGAGCTTTGTATAAAGTACAGAATCATCCTCTTTGGCGCAATATCCTGTCTGTGAGATTTTGTGATATAATGAATGTTAGCGGAGTTCTGGCCCACATTACCTAATGCTAGCTGCTATCATCATCAATATCATTGTATCCTCTAAAGATTTTTAAATTATTAGTTTGGTTTTCTTTGCTCTTCAAAAGAGATGGGAATAAATATGGTGACCACACAGCCTGGGAAAATACTTTTTTGGCAGGATGATAGTCTTCCTGTTGGAAGGTCCAGCTACGTCAGAGAAACCCTGAGACATCAGACACAAGATGGTTGATTCACCTGAGTGCAGTATGGCTGCCACAGAGACACTGATCACTGGAGCTCGGTGACTCTGCCCACAGCAACTTACCATGATTTCTTAGAGAGCCAGGGCACAATTGTTAGATGAATATTCCTGCCTACAAGTTACTGGTTCCCAAAGCTCATGAGTAATGGAGCCAGATTCCCTCAGACATGGGAAGAAACCCTTAATTTTAGAATAGCTCTACCTACATCTCAACTTCTAGAAAGCTGGCATGGAGTTGCAAGTGTTTTCTTTCATTGTTTTCCAGCTATAATTATGACACTTAGAACACAGTTATTTCAAAAAACAGGGAGAATAGGACAGGACACAAATATTCTGGTGTTCATTTCTGGTTCAGTTGGGGTTCTTTATATGGGAATGTAGCTGGAGAAACTAGTGTTAGATTTATTTTATTATTTATGTATTTATTTTTGTCATGAAGGCTTTCAACCTGAAGTCCCTTCTGAGCAGATGAGAAACTCTTTCCAGGAAAATTAAATCTAGGCCTAAAAAATATATGGCACTAAGCTCTATTTAGTAAGATATTCCCCTGGTAGAAAGCCCAACATTAGACATTAGACATTATGGCCTGCTTGGAAAAAAATAACATTCATATTAAATAGTTTGCATTTGGAAGGAAAAAGGGATAGCAAGAAACAATAACAACAAAAAACGCTGAAGTCCTGAGTGAGGGCAACTTTCCCCTGCCATGCTGTTGGGGACAGAACAAAGTGACTCATGGGAAAAACGTAATATTTTATTCCATGGCAACCAAGGTATTAGATAGCCAGCGATGGAACCTAAAGGGAGAGTGAGGTGTCTGAAACACCTGTGTGAACTCTTGCAACAAGCATTCTGAGGCTCTGCCAGTCCTCTTCACTTATGGTTAGTTTGGAAGAATCCCTTTGTTTTGCTTTTAGTACATAATTTTTAAAATTTTTATTATTTTTATTTTTTTTTGCGGTACGCGGGCCTCTCACTGTTGTGGCCTCTCCCGTTGCGGAGCACAGGCTCCGGACGCGCAGGCTCAGCAGCCATGGCTTACGGGCCCAGCCGCTCAGCGGCACATGAGATCCTCCCGGACCAGGGCACGAACCCGTGCCCCCTGCATCGGCAGGCGGACTCCCAACTACTGCGCCACCAGTGAAGTCCTTTAGTACATAATTTTGTGGACATTTCTTTTCATTAATTTGTTTAATCAATATCTATTCAGTGCCAATTTTGTGCCAGGTGCTGGACAAGCTACAAGCTGCTCCTGGCTCTGTCTTAAAAACATAGAGAATCTCATTTTAACGTGGAATGGGAGACATGCTAATTTCCTGAAAATTCTGTTTTGGCTCTACTTTAAAATGTGTAGGATTATTATTTCTCTCAAAGAGGTGAAACTGTAGGGTTTGATTTGTGTCTAGTTCCTACATGGTCTGCAGGACATTATGTTCAGTACATCTTATTGTGTGTCTTGTCTTCCTGTGATTTAATCTCCTTGATGGCAGGGGTGGGCTCTTATTCATCTTTGTCTCCCTAGGGCTTAGCAGAGGGCCCAGGATCCAAAATTCCTCAGAAAAATTCTTCAATAGACGAATGAACACAAACAGAGGAGCTTTACTAATTTGCCTCAGAAAAAATATACAGATCAACACTTAATAGAAGGTAATTCAATTAAGAATCAGCTGGAGAGTTGATTTGAAATGTTCATCCCCCGGCAGTTGCCAGGAACACCTTAATTAGGTCTGGGGTGGGTCTCAGGAAAGTAAGTTTTTAACAAACTCCCCAGGTGGTTCTTCTGATCAGACCCATTCGGGAAACTCTGCTCCAAAGTAAAACATGGCAATATAGATACAAGAGCAATTGAAAAATAAGGAATCATGTTTTAGCTGGAGACCCTATTTGTATAGACAATAAGCACTGACACCTAAAACATACTTGAAAAAAAATAACCTAATGATAGTATTCATTTACATAGAAGCTCTGTTTCAAAGCCAGCCTTCCTCTGCATAGTGAGTGATCACTAAGCGATGTAACTCTGGCCCCGTGCACCAGGCTAGCAGCCCCACCTTCTGAGGTTGCTGGACCTTAGCAGTCCCACTGTTACTACTTCCAGTTCCCAGTTTCAATTCCTGATGTAAAAGAGGGCCATTCTGAGGTTGTCTGAGAGCTAAATTTACTGCCCGTTGATTCTCACAAATCCTGTGGGTCCTGTGAAATCCTCTTAAACGAAAATCAGATACAGGAACAAAACTGGGAAATTGAATAGGAAATGCTATCGCTCAGGGTGAAATGCGAATGGTTGTCTGTTCTGCTGAAAAGCACAGGCCCAGTGTGATCCTGCATGAGCCCAGGCCAATGTTGGTAAACACATATTTTAAGGAAAAGCCTCAGCCGTGCCCCAATTATTGTACAGATGTCCAGGTTAGAGCAGGACAAATGGGGCAGCGACTCTAATTGGCTCCTTGGACAAATTCAAATTTCGAATAAGCCCGAGAAAGGGTGAGGTTGTTGTAGCATCATTTAGTGGTAACTTCCTGCAAAAGCATTACTTTATTGACATTCTAAAGCAAAATACAGCCCCTCCTAGAACCAGTCACGAAGTGCCGCTTGCAAGCTTATGAATCCACAGTGATGAGCAATGATGCCTCTGCCAGTGAATGGCTAGTAACAGGGGTCAGTCACCTTTCCTTCACCCCAGGCACAAATGCAACAGGCTTCCATGCAAACTTGCAAATTTGCATTTTAGTGTAATTGAACAAACCATGTATCTACCGTTAGGGTCTCTTCTGCTAGGTGCTAGAAGTATTAAGCAAAACGAGTCTTGGTCTCAAACCATGCACAGTTTATAATCTGACAGAATAGTTGCCCCAAAATAAATAACATCATCAGAGTAGAACATGCAGAATCCTCAGTCGTGATATAGACCAGTGGTCCTCAAACTTCAATGTGCATAGGAAACTGGGGATCTTGTTATAATGCAGATTCTGATTCAGTCAATCTAAGAGGGTGCCCTAAATCCCACAGTTCTAATAAGCTCCCAGATAATGCAATGGTGTTGATCTGAGAATCACACTTTAAGTAATGCCGCATCAGACATCAGAGCATAGGTGTCAAGCAGGCAAGAGGATAAATGCCTTGGGAGGTCAGGAGAAAGGTATAGATATAATTTGTCGAGTTACAGACATATAGATGGCATGTAAAGCCATGAGACTCGCTGAAGTCACCCAGAGCAGGAGTGTGGAGAGGCAAGACCACACTGATGATAATGTGTTTCATGCACGCAAAGGTGGCTGGACAAAAAGGCTTCTTTCCAGGGTAGTGAAAACTAGTTAGGAGCTCAAAGTTGGAGTCCGGTTGTAGAGTGTCTCAAACGCCACTGAAAAGAATCTGGGCTTGAAGAAACAATTCTTGTTCTTAATGGCCTTGGAAGAATTTAGCAGTTCATGTAGCTGATGGCAAGATGACATCAGCCTCTTGGAGTCACATCACCCGGTGCTTATATAAATAGACTCATATTAAACAAGTTAGGCTAATATGCTACTCTGGGGCTCTGGTAATTCCACGAAACATTTAAGAAAGCAATTTTGGGTGACTTTCTCAATGCTGTAAGCAAGTTGTTCCTGTCACCAAGGGCAGACTATAAATATGACACATCTCTATTCGGTAATTGCTTTATTTCGGATTAAGGCTAGCAATTTTCTTGTCAGAGACAGACATGCGGTAGAAAGGGAGTGGGGACATTTGGACAGTTCAGGCAGTTTTTACAATTTGAAAAGCCATCTACGGTTATTTTCTTTTAAATGAACATGGCAAATTCAGCATTAGCCCCAAATTTGTTTTCTCTTGTGGGCTCTTTGGTTTGATACTCTTGAAAGCTAAAAACTTTATTAATCCTGTTAAGTGCAGATCTGTTGTATCTTGTTCTTTCCCTCTAATCTGGACTGACTTTATCCCAAGAGTTCTTGGGGGAAGTGGATGAGAAAGTTGGAAAGATTGGATATTGGTAATGGGCACCCAGGTTCACTAATCTCATCCACCCTAGTCATTAAACTAAATGTGCTCATCCCCAGGTTTGCATTTAGCTCTGCATAACCAGCTAGTTGCCATGTGTTTATGTGTCTTTTATATGTTAACATGTGTGTATTAATCCTGCCTTCCCAAGGGCACCAACTGTGGAGGTACGTACCCGGTGATTATGTGGTGAATGTGACTAAATCATTCCATTTACTGAAGAGAGCATCCATCATTTTCCCCACAATTTTTGCCCTATTCATTCTCAAAATCACTTTTGGAGGTAGTAGAGCATGCCAGGAGAGGAGAATAAAGCAGGCTGCACCTTGACCTATGAAGTTCTGGTCTACCCACACATAAAAATCTGACGCAGAAACAACAAGATGTTAACATTTGCTAATTCTGGGTGGTGACCATTCTGGTGTTTGTTATATTTGTTTTCCCTACTACTTCAATAGTATTTTAACTCTTTTCAAAATAATTTTTAAAAAGCTCTGCTGAGAACTCAGGGTAAACAACCCTGAAGGCACAGAGTAGTTTCCCTCTGACTTGTCTTTCTTGTCTCCACTTGCCTGGAATCAGAAACCATGTCCAGAGATTTAAAAAGACGTAGTAATGACATTTTGCAAGTTAAAATTAACTTAAAACTACTTTTGGTTATGGTGATTTTTTTATAGTGAATTTTTAGCTCATTTACATGCACTGACGCTCACTCTTTTGGATGCACAGGTCAATGAATTTTGACAAATGCAGAGTCTGCCCACCACAGCCAAGATACAAAAACGGTTCCATCACCTTTTATAGTCGACCCCTTCCCCGACCTCAGCCCCTGGCAACCACCCATCTGTGTCAGCCCCTAGAGTTTTGCCTCTCCCATTTATTTTCAGATGACTTCTATTTCCTGGGTTCTAACTGTGAGAGGTTCTTATTGTTCACTAAGCAAATTATCATTTTTTAGTTTCCAAAGCAGTTGGAAATAAACAGTAGCAGTAACATAGTTTTTTTTTGCAGTATGCGGGCCTCTCACTGTTGTGGCCTCTCCCGTTGCGGAGCACAGGCTCCAGACGCGCAGGCTCAGCGGCCATGGCTCACGGGCCCAGCCGCTCCACGGCCTGTGGGATCTTCCCGGACCGGGGCACGAACCCGCGTCCCCTGCATTGGCAGGCAGACTCTCAACCACTGAGCCACCAGGGAAGCCCGTAACATAGTTTCTTAACATAGAGCTCTCACTTCATTTTTCAGGCCCAAAATGTCAAATCCAAATCTTCTGAAATTTACTTTTAATTTACTGATCTTTTTGTGTAAGTGGATTTCCCATAGCTTTCCCATAGAGAGCTAAATGCAGCTCACATTTAGTCATTAGAATCTCACATGCAATTTCTGTCAGCATCCTTGCTAAGGGTGCAGAATAAACCAACACCAAATTTATTTCACTCTCAAGGGCCAAACTGTACTTCCTTTCCGGTTTCCCTTTTGTGTCAGGGCCTACAGTAAGCTGATTTGACACGAAGGTGACAGCATTTCTTTTCTTCTTCTGTTCCATTTAATTAGTTTTAGCAGAGACAAAAAGAAGTTTTAAAATTGCTTTCAGCACCTTCTTTTCAAATACTATAGTCCAAGTTTAAGCTCAAACTTAAGTGTAATGAGCCTGTTATCAACACCTGACAGAAAGGAGCATAATGAATGAATACATATATTCAAATACCCTCTTGACAAGAGTGCTTACATCCTTCCTTATGAAAGCACAGTATAGATGATTTCTGTCTGCTTTTCATGCATATCATTTTCATAAGCTATCTTGGTGCCTCAGCAATACTAGGAGTTTCTGAGAAAAATAGCTTCACCCTACAGACACTTCGGGGAAAAAATGAAATAAGTGAAAATACCCAATCCACCTTTGTGCTCGCTTTGAGAAGTAACTTCAAATTTTCACTGAAAGCAATTAGAAGATATATTTTTACTTGGGAAATACATATGCTCTATTAATGGAAGTCAGGAAGCAGGCATGAGTAATTTAAAGAGAAGACAATTTTATAACATGCATTAGGAAAAATCCCCAGAGATTCGGAGACCATATGAGGTAGCAAATAGATATATAGATGGACAGTTGGACAATATAGGACTTCTTAGGGGCCTTTCATCATTTTAGCATGCATTATTTTAAACTGCTTAATGTTTATATTTACATGATAGTTTTAATTTAGCATAATGTTTCTATGATATCAAATGAACAGAAACTAATCATCTTCTTCCATAAGGAAAAAAAAAACAAAAATGTGCATAAAAATTAATTTTACAGTGAAGAGCTGTGTGGTCTGTCAACTTTTAATGTAATACTTATAGCATTACATGTTTTTTCAATATGAGAACTTCAATACGTGAACTGTATTTGCGTGTATTCTTTAGATAAAGCAAGGAGCTGTTTCATATATTTGAAAACTAGCCACCAAAATAATCAGCTCTTAATCTACATTCCCATTATAACACTTTAGACATTTTTAATTTATGCATATGGTCTACTTGAATACGCAAGCAAATACACCCCTACAAAGAAAAGACAAATATTTATGTACAAATAAATAGTGTGTTAGCGAACAGGCACTCATGTGTGAGGGCTGATGTTTTATGACTTGACTCTTAGCCTCGATAAAACATGCTCACAAGGCAACATTTTTCTTTGGGGATAAGTCATAACTTTGCCATGGAGAGCTATTAGGGGACCATTTACTGACATGGGACTGAACCTACAATTCCCACAGAGAAATGTTATTTTAAAAGGAAGGCTGATATAGGGGATTTTCGGGAAAATCCTCCCGGGGGACCGGAAGTTTCCCTGGTACCAGATATGCAACGCAACATTCCTTATTGAAACAGAGACTATTATGTTGCTGCAATCGTTCCTCAGTGAGATATGGCAGGAGCACATCACTTCACCTGTGATGTCTGCAGGTTTACACTGATGGAAAACTAACAGCATAAGAGTACAGGCTGTTTTGAGAACTCTCACTGTCTTGCCGGAGAGAGAGATGTTTGTTTCCCTGTTTATGTGTAGAGACATGTACTTTAGTTTAAGGTCTAATAATACCTCTTAAGCGAGGACTCGCCCAAAGGTCTAAGGTGGTTGAGTCCTGGGAGATACTAAATCGATTTCATCCTAAAGCTTCAGTCCTCTAATGCCCCAGAATGGTTATAATAAGTAGTCAGTGCTCTCTCCCTTCCAACAGTTGCTGAAGCTGCGATGAGAACTTTGCAGCACGGATTCAGCTGCAGGCATCATTCATCTGCATTCCACACAAAAGTGGAATCAGGCCCTGGGGAAATGTACCACTTTCTGCTAGAGGAACAAAAGCAATGTGGGTAGTAACTAAGTATTTTGGGGACATTGCATTTAATAGGGAATAAAGCTGTTGACACCCTTTGTCTAGTCCATCTGTATCCTGAAATTTCTTTCTTGTGCAAAAATAGTCAAAGCATAGAGAAGCCAGAGAGAAGAATCAATCCTGATTTGGGGCAGGTCCTAAAGGAAAGACTCAGCTTGTACGTTCTCTTCTGCTCACCAGTGACCAGTGAGTGGGTCAGGGGTGGGGGGGTCCCCAACAGTGGGCAGAGCCCCCAACACTGGGCAGAGCCCCCAACAGTGGGCAGAGCATCAATCATTTGGCTCTTATTGAAGTGTGAGAAAGAGGAATTGGGCTGAAGTCACAATATGAACATTTTGATTGCATATAAGAGGTAATTAATATTTTTGCATACGAGATTCTAGTTTTCAAATTACTTCCAAATTATTATCTTGTTTTATCCATCCAGCAATAAGAGGAGGGCTTATTAATACTACTAATTTAAAAACTGGGGCCCCAAAGAGATTTTAGCTTTCTCCTCAAATTGACAAAGTTCCTGAAGAGTTCATCTACTCCAACAACTAATACTCCAGAAACAAGAGCCAATATTTTTCAGTGTTTACTATGTGAAAGGTATTCTGCTTACTGTTTAATATGCATTAATCTAATTTGTTTATCCAAACCTATGAGCTATGCATATGATGCATTATATATTTTTCACATTTATTAGCATTCATCTAATTTATTTATCCCATAGATGACAAAAATGATGTCCTTTAGTGGAAATAGCACTGGACTTAGAGTCTGATTAAAATTCTAGCTCCACAGGTAGTACAGCTTCAAGGTAAACTAGAGGAGACCTTGAGCAGCCTCCTGGCCCTGAGAGCCCATTTCCACCTATCAGTTTTCTGGCCTTGAGCAAGTTACTTCATCATTCTTCCCCTCCCTTTCCTCTGCAGTTAAAATGGGGATAAGACCTTGTTGAGTTGTGAGTGGATTAAAGGAGTTGATATAAATAACCTGCCAAGACCAGCGTCTAACATACACAAAGTGCTCCATAACTGTCCGTTCTTAACATTTTTTTTTACTTCCTAGCTGAACGTCATTGAACAAGCCATATCACCTCTCTGAACCTCAAGGTTCTCACCTAAGAAAATGCTTATGATGATACTTGCCTACCCCATACTGGGTTGCCCCAAAAGTTCGGTTGGGTTTTTCTGTGAGGTGTTACAGAAAAACCCAAATGAACTTTTGGGCCAACCCAATAGGTTCAGTAGAGAGAATATATAGGAAAATGAACAGTTTTTGCATTATAAGGTTCTAGATGTATGTGGTATCACTTTTATGACTTCTGAGTTTATCTCCACCCCTGTCCAATCCCTTGAGATTCACTCCCAAACTGCCTACTCTCCATTTTAAGGCAGAATTAAAAGGCATTAATTCCTCAATTCATTCTCGGAGTCCGGACTTACTACTAAGTACTTCCTCTGTGCTGAGAGATGATATGGAGAACCTGTGGTGTGTGCCTCAAGTGTGCAATCTGAGAACCGGGACAGACAAGAAAACCAAGGTAAACCACACAGCATCCCAAATGCTATGACTGATGGGGCTTGAAGGAGGCAGAGCAGGGGCCGCTGACTGGGCTTACAGTGGCCAGAGGGGCCGCGGAGGCAACATTTCAACATCACCAAGACTTAAAACATGGTCAATATATTCAACCTCTCTTTCCCTCTGTATCTTTTTAAAAGAGATGACTGTTTATCCATCTCAGGGGTCTAACAGTGGTTTGCTCTACAGTAGGGACAGTGATCAAGGGCCTGTCAAACCATTTCTTTACGTTGCAGCTCTATTAGTGTTGGGCCTGAATGGTACCAAGAATTATAGAACTCACCATAAACCTTCAGGTACAATTTGCTTGGCAGTGGAAAATCTGGGTTTTCTGAAACAGGATTCCAAAAATGGTGTCTATGATCGTTCTTTCATTGGCTACCTTAAGAATTAGATATCACTAGCCAGAAAGAGTGATGGGATCATAATAATAATTTTTACCACCCTAGATATCTAACTCCACTATTTCCAGTCTTACCCCAATGCTTCTCAAACTCTTTCTCTAGAGGGCCAGTAATGGCGGCCGAGAGGAACCAAGGGCTGGGAACCCCCCAACAAATACATTTTTTTGAAGTTTCACAGTTTCCTAAAAACTAATATCAATTTTTCAGCTAAAGCCATATGCTAAGTATATTTATTTTAATATCAGAGCATTGTTTATCTTATATTTATATAATATTTCTTCATATTTCTATTTTTTCCAATCATAAAAGCAATGTCATTGTAGGAAATTAGGAAACTGTACCAAATTATAAATTAAAAAAATTAGGCTCACATATAATTCCCAAACTGCTAACCAGTTGGTATTTTCCCTTCCAGTTATTTTCATATACATACATAAAATATAAATATACTGTTATGTAAATACATACATATAGTTTGAGGTCATAATTTATATGTATATGTGTATACATATATTTAAGGCTATATCCTACTGTTTTTACTTAACAGTAATTATCTGATGAACATTTTTATATAACAGTTTGACGAGTATAAAAATTAAAGTACAGGATCTGTAGCCTGGGGTTCAGTTCAAACTCTGCTCACATACTAGCCTCAAATTCCTCATCTATAAATTGAGGTTAATAATATTACTTTCTTCGGAGAGTGTTTGTAGGGATGAAATAATTCATACACGTAAAAGGCTTAGACACTCTCTGGCACGTAGTGAACACTGTAGAAGGGGTTGTGTGATTTCTTCCTACTAACTTGAGAGGCTACCATTGTCATATGCTGAATGTTCTTGTGTATTTCAGTCTGGGAACTTCTGGATCTTCTGTTTTCTTCCACTGAGAGCACTTTGTCTATTTTTGTGCCAGAGCCACCTTGTTTTACATGTTGTCTTTATACAAAGAGGCCAAACTGGCTAAGCTAATTCCTCTCATTACACTTATTTATCAGAATTTTTCTGGCTATACTTTCTTGTCCATTTTTCTACATGAACATTAAAAAACTTGCTTAAATAAAATTGGTTTCTTATTATTTGCATTTAAATCATATTTGCTGAATACATGACCCTTCACAATCCCTGTATAATTTACTGCTCTTCATTTTCGTTACATGCTGCTTTATTTTTATCTTATTCTACTCTGTTAAGGCTTTTCTCTAAGGGAAGCTCCCCCAGACCTGACACTTACTCAGTTATTTTTAAAGAATTTGATCTCAACATGAAAAGAGAGGAGAGGGAAGAGAAATAATATTCTGGTTCTTTAAAAGCTGACTCTATATGGCTATGCACGTAGGGAGCGTTTCCGAAGCACGCTTCTCGAAATACAGGTGCTATAGGGTGTTAACAGGTTTTATTACACAGGAAAAAATAGTGGACTGTGTGGTTAAATGCATTTCAGAAATTCTAAGTTAAACAATATTTTAAAAGTTTTTATTCTGCAAGAACTCTCACAAACTTTACTATCACTGATGTACTTTTTGAATTTCCAAAAAGAGATATATTTTTCAGAAGTGCCCAAACTTTTGAACATAGGCTCTTTTCCAAGAGGGAAACCCCTTAGGAATCAAGCTTCTAGATGCACCAGTTTGGGAAACTCTGCTATAAATGGGTTGCTTCCAAGATTTGGGGGGTTGGTACCAAGGGAGATAGTTTTTCTCTTTCCACAAGCACTGTTCAGGAAGGTAGACTATTCATTTTAAAATCTAGGATAATTGGTGTTGAATCTAAAGGAAATTCATCTCCAATTTGGTCTGTGGGTTGACCGTGAGTTCCACTTATTGGCGATGGTGTACAGTTCACCTCTTCCAATGTCTTCATGTGTATTTTAGTGAAAAGTTGAGAGACACTCAGCAAGCCAAATGCTATTCTAAATGAGAAGCCTGGTCCAATATTCTATTGGCTACATGCCGAAGGGACTCAACGTTAAGCTGACTAACACAGAGCACATGGTTCCTAAAATACACACTAAATTTATTTCTAAAACTCTTCATTTGGAAGAAAATGATTTTTTTCCTTCAGGGATTTTTTTTTATTATTTAAACAAAACAACACCCTGTACAAGTATTAGGCTATGTACCAAAATAAAGTTGTTGTTTTTTTTCTTTTCTTTTCTTTTTTGGCAGGCGGGAAATCATTTTCATGCAGTCATTTGTTGGACCTTGGGGTAAAATTATATTTCATAGTTCCCTTGTTCCCAGGCTATGGTTTAAAAGAGATTGATGTCTGAAATTTCAACTGTATTTGTCTTACAAATTTGTCTGATTCTCTTGGGAATAATTATCTCATATTATTTGAAAGTTAGTAATTCCTTAGGAATGACCTCTCTGTTATAATTAGAGTAAGGGTACTTACATGCAGCTAGCAAAAGTGAAACCTAATGGACTTATTTTCTGGCATTACTATTTTATTAAACTGTTGCTCCTTGAAATGAAAAGCAGGAGTCATAGGGACACTGCTCATTTGAGTAATCACTTTTTTCTTTCATTTTCTGAGAACAGATAATGTTGAAATACATGGTAAAATAACATTCAGTGAGAAATATTTTACTGTACAATACTAAATCTATATAAACTAGGTGTGTTGAGTGGCTATGGAGAGAGAGGAATTTCCCGATGATTTCTTCTTTCGCAATTTGCTACTAGTATTGTAGTTTAGTTAGACCCAGACATTAGATTCAGGACTTCAGTGAAGCAGGTACAAAAAACGGGAGGGAGGGAGGGAGGGAGGGAGGAAGGTAGGAAGGAAGGAAGGAAGGAAGGGAGGAGAAAACTCCAATGTCTCCCACTAAGAGACAGACACTTGAAGCCTAGGTCACTCGCAAATGTTGAGTCTAAATTTATGTCACTGAGTATCATGGAGTATCAATATGAAAAGTTAATGTTAAAAACTGGGCACCCAAGAGAAGCAAACTGCTTTATAAAAATACTCCCATAATCTAGGGTGCATCAGACTCCCTTAAAAATCCCTACTAATAATGAGCCCTCCTAAAAAATTATAAAGTAATGAGGAAATAATCCACAATAAATGAGACAGCCTATATAACTAATAGAATAATTAGAGTTTGATAATGTTAAAAGAACTATAAAGAAGTATACTCTGAAATGGTAAAAGAAACGAAGGAAGGAATAGAAACCATAATGAAATAATAGGATACAATTAAATTAACTAAAAGATTTTGAAAAAAACGAAATAAAACTTCTGAAAATAAAAATGTAGGCACTGAAGTTAAAACTTAATAGCTGCATTAAAAGCAGATCAGCCACAGCTATGGAAACCATTAATGAATTAGGAGATAGTTGTGGGCAAATTACTTAGACAATAGCACAGAGAGATTAAATAAAAGAAAGATGGAAAATATGATTGTGAGTTTAAGAAGGATGGAGAATAAAAAGCAAAATCCAATATACATACGCGCTCTAGAAACAGAAAAAAAGAAAGAACGAGGGTATGGAACTAAATTATCATAAGCCCTGAATAATTTTACTAGAACATGTGTTACAATTATAGGTCAAAACTAGAGGATGTATGTTTCATTAGCAGTTAGTGAAGAACATCAGAATGAGAAGACAGCCCTAATAGAACTTTAAGAATGCAGAGCAGTAGGTTAGCCCTTAGTCTTAATTTAGATAAAGAAGAAGGTTATAAAACTGAGTTTCCTCAAACACAGTTTAAAGAAAAGAACTTCCCTGTGATATTCAGAATTTCTTTTAGTATTTCCAAGGACTGCTTGAGACTATGATGCTTATTTTAGGGATCAACATGTATTACATTATTCTGTTGTAGAGAACTGTGTTTGTTCACTTTAAATTGTACATTATGTAGATAGGTGGTTGTGACTATAGCTTCAGGGATCGTGACATAAACCATTTTCTTATTAAGTTAGAAAAAGAACAAACTTTTCCGAATAAAATAAAACAATGCAGTTATTCTAAAGATTATTTTAAATCGCAAGAAAAGTATCCCATTGTTCCATAGCTGATATGGCTGAAAAGCTGGAGAATTTTCTGAAATTGAGAAAAGACATGCATCCTCCTATTAGGAAGCAAATCAGTCCATCAAGGTAAATGAGAATCACTGTGTACCTAGACACATCTAGATACAGCAAAACACCAAAGATAGAAAGTTTTAAAAATAACCAGAATGAAAAGATAGATTACCTACCAAGGAACAACAACTAGAGTGACTATCCATTCATTCCTGTATTCAACACTTTCCTCAAATATTTATGAAACCCTGCTTTATGCCAGACACTGTTGTAGGTGCAAACAGGACAGACTGAACAAAGACAGAAAGGAGAAAGAAAAGGTCAGAAAGTGATGGAATAATATCTTTAAATTAAAATAACTTGTGATAAGTAACTCACTAATTATAGCCTCTGTGATCTAGTTATATTGCACTCAATCTGCCTATTCTCGTTTTTACTATTATACAGTCTGTAGTAGTTATATTAGTTTCCTGTTGCAGCTA
Source organism: Lagenorhynchus albirostris (assembly GCF_949774975.1). NCBI lineage: Eukaryota > Metazoa > Chordata > Mammalia > Artiodactyla > Delphinidae > Lagenorhynchus > Lagenorhynchus albirostris. The sequence continues at coordinate 101,404,635 of NC_083097.1, read as the reverse complement.
TAACAAATTACCAGACACTTAGTGTCTTAAAATAACACGGATTTATCACCTTACAGTTCTAGAGGTCTCGCAGGGCTAAAGTCAAGGTCTTGGCAGGCTGGCTCCTACTGGAGGCTCTAGGGATGAATCCATTTTCTTGCCTTTCAGCTTCTGGAGGCTGCCAGCATTCCTTGGCTCTCGGCCCCTCCTTCGCATTCAATGCCAGCAGTGTAGCATATTCAACCTCTCCCTCTCTCTCTCCCCTTCATTTCCTCCCTTCCATTCTCTCACTCACACACTCTGTGTCTATCATCACGTCTCCTTCCCTGTCTCTGACACTGAATCGCCTATCTTCCTCTTACAAAGACCCTTGTGATGACACTGGGGCCACCTGGATACCCAGGAGATTCTCCTCTTCTCAGTATTCTAATCACATCTGCGAAGTCCCTTATGCCATAGAAGGTAACATTCACAGGTTCCAGGTATTAGGATGTGGACTCGGACATCTTTGGGGCAACATTATTGTGTCTACCAGAGTCATTGTTTCACTTTCACTTTTGAAGAATAGTCATCCTAAAACACTGTCTCCAGTTAAATAAACCATTCAAAGAGTGAAGGTAAAATAATGCTACTTCAGACAATAATCAAGGGGTTAACAGTCATAGATACTTGCTGAGAAAACCCCTAAGGCCTTTTCTTCAGTAAGAAGAAACCTGAATACAGAAGTAATAATTGAGAAGCAAGATGCAAAAGTTTAAACAATGCATATATATGCATTAACTATATTAAAAACAACGACAGAAAGTCTAATTCTAAAAGTCTGAAAAACAAGAAGGCATACAAAGTGGATGGAGGAAGGTGGGATCCTGGTAGTGATGTGAGTTACAGCAGCCCAGGTTCTCAAGAAGTGTGGGAAGAAGGGAGAAATGTTGATTAACTTCAGAGGTCACATGTTAACATTTTGAATAACCTCTAAAAGAACACAAATATACTATAGAAAGGTAGAGGGCAAAAATCACCCAAAAGATACAACAACCCTCAGACTCAAAAAAAAAAAAAATCAAATGCACCTAACAAAACAGCTTCAAAAATATCTGAAACAAAAATGGACAGAATTACAGGACAAAATTAATAAATGCACACTTCTAGTAGGAGGGTTTTAACACACCTCTCAGAATCTGATAGGCAAAAAATTCATAAGGATGTAGGATAGACGAACAATTCAATTAATAGGCTTGATCTAATGAATATGTAGAGAGCTCTGTACCCACCAAAAGAGTCTGCGTTCCTTTCAAGTACACCCAAATATTTACAAAAATTGACCAAACACTAAGCCACAAAGCTACTGTCAAAAATACGAAATAATCTATACCAGTGCTATCCAATAGATATAGAAAGTGAGTCATACAGGTAATTACAGAGCTTCTAATAGCCACATTAAAAAATGTGAAAAAGAAGCAGGTGAAATTAATTTTAACAGTATATTTTATTTTATCCACTATATCCGAATATAATTTCTTTCTCATACTAAGTCTCAGAAATATAGCACATCTGAATTTGGACTAGCTACATTTCAAGAGCTCCTCAGTCACATGACATTAATGACTATTGTAATGGACAGAGCAGTACATTGTCATACAGACCACACTCTCATACCTCAGTGTATTACACTTAGAAATCAAAGTCAAAGTGTAGTTTACATAAAAACAAATCCTGATGTCTGGAAATTTCAATAGCAAATTTAAACAAATTACAAATCTAGACATTGGGAAAATTTAAAAACTTACTTCTAAATAATTCATGGGCAAAATCAAATGGCAATTATGAAATATTTAGAACTGAACAAGATGCAAACGCAGATATCAAAATCTGGGGACAAAATGTGTTGCTTTAACTATCCAGAGACAGGTGTGTAACTTATATGGAAATGGTGTACGACAGAAGTGGCATTTCAAGTTAGTGGGGAAATAGTAGGCTATTCATTCAATGGTGCTGGACAACTGGCTTTTCACATGGGGAAAACACATATAACTGGAATCTTGTCTCATGCCATACACAGAAAATGAATTTTTGTTAGTAGAAAATCTTTCCACTTGGAAAATGGGACAATCTTACCAAATGGCTTGAATTATCAGTCAGGAATATTAAATCAAGACAAAAGAAACTATCTCTAGCCTAAAACCTTCAGTGATCACACCCTTATTTCCCACATAATGATATGAGATTAAGCAGATAGATAAAAAGGCCATAATTTATAGACAAGTATAGATGTAGCATTTGTGAACAGACAGCAGAGAGGAAAGTGCTCAGTCTTGGAATCACCTGGAATTGAGCATGTGGCCTCGGGCAAGAAACAACCTCAGTTACTTAGTTTTGGTTTCCTCAGCTGTGAAACAGCAATAATACTAATAGGAGTTTAAAAGAGACCAAGTATTGGCTTGGCCAAAAAGTTCGTTCGGGGTTTCCCGTAAGATGTTACAGAAAAGCCCGAATGAACTTTTTGGCCAACCCAGGACATTAAGGGCCTAGAAAATGGGTGTTCATGGGCTCTAAACTATAAGGTTCAGAGTGCGTTGAGGGCACCTGTCCTAGATCCCTGCCCCCTCTTTCAACACTATGAGGTGTGAGGAGTTCTGTGATGCAATGTAGCACCCAGGGTACTCTGAGGTGGACGTGAAGGGCACGGGCTCTGAAATCCAGCACACCTGTGTTTGAGTCCAAGCTCTACCCCTTGTTAGCTGGTGGACCTTAGGCAGGTTACTCAACATCTCTAGCCTCAGTATTAGTATCTGTAAGCAGGGTTAATAATAGTATCCATGTCTCTGTCGAGAGTCTTAGTTTCAGCAACAGATGTCGCTGTGGCTAATGTAAGCAGAAAGGGATCATGTAAAAGGGATTGAGGAGTTGGAGACTGCCCAGGCTGCAAAGCCAGGAGCCATGTCCAAAGTCATGCCTCAGACTGGTCCCATGGAGATGCCACTGTGACAGCAGTGCTCACTGGCTGCTGATGCTGGCAACTGTTGCTCTTGGAACCTGGCTATGGCTCTCCTGACCAGGACATGCCCCAGGCGGTCCCTGCCCCTTTGTGTCATTGGCTCTCTGGTGAGGTCCAGAACAGGTCCATCTGACTGATGGAGCCTCAGTGACTTGTCCCCAGCCCAGCTACACGGGAGGCTGAGAAAGTAAGTTTTTAGCCTCCATAAAGGGAGGAAGGGAGTCTCTGACTCTACGTAGACCACAGGCTGGGAAATCCTCCAAGAGAAAGGGAGTTCAGATGCTGGTTGGCCACGAAGAATGTCCACTACACCTGTCTGAAAGGTTACTGTGAGGATAAAATGAGCTCATGAATATGAAACGCTCAGCATAGCACGTAACAGAATTTCAGAGCTCAGCGGGGAGGTTTAATGGCAGAAAACAGGGGTCACAAGAGCATCTGTGGAAGAAAAACAGAGCATATTCTGACCAGGAAATGGGGTAGATGTGTTAGAAAGTTCTCGTGTTCCTATCAGCCAAGTTAACAAATGTTTCCAGAGATTCTGAATTCTAAATTCACACATAAAATATGAAGGACCTTGAACAACATTGAACAAATGGAAGATTAAGGAAGAAGACAGAAAAGCCTGTGTTTGGCTTCGTTTTGAAGGAGACTCATCCGTGATGAGCCAACAGAGAGAAAGCCTGTTTCCCTCTGTTCCCAGGCGGATACGACGCTATGGCCTTTTTCAGCACAGGAAGCAAACCTTCTTATTCCTGTGAGTTTTATTTTTAAAACGTAACTTACAAGATTTTTATGGAGCTACCTTAAGCAGAAACATGAAAACACCTGTAACTGCTCTTTTTTTTTTTTTTTTGGCGAAAGAATTGAGTTCACAGAAAAAGTCACTTTTCCTACATCATAATGAGGCAGCAATCACAGAAGGCTTGAAAACTCATAGTGAATAATCAGGTGGAGTTTTGCAGTCTTTATTAAAATCCTTCCTGCCTCGACATATTTCTTCAGCTCTGGCCTTATTTTCTGGGACTAAGCTTTATATCAGACCATAAGCAGGTTTCAGGGAGAGGAGCACAAGTTCTATTTTCCTGTTACTTCCCACAAAAGCTGGGCAGGATCGCACTACTCCCTCAGCATTCAGCAAACATCATTAACTACAAGCAGTCCACGTACTGTATCTGGTGGGTCACCGCCAGCCCTCTGCTCCCTGGGGCACAGGGAGAGCACCCTCACCTCGTGCTATGAGAGTGGTCAGCATTAAACGGTATTTATTAAATAGTCCTATGCATGGGGCACCGGGCTACACAAGTAAGTAGGGCCATCACAGTCCACACGCTTTGGGAGCTTACAGTATCCAACAGGAAATTTCTCAGAGCCTGGAGGCACACTGGGGAGGCGCAGCATTCATTCACATCACGGGGCCCGGTTTTCTCCCAGCCAGCGGTTCACTCCATCTGGCTCCCCAGGCTCTAGGCTATCATTTAGAGGCAGCTAAGCCTCAGCTCACTTAAAAGTTTCATTATTAGGAGAATTCACTGCAAATGCCTGTACTAAATCAGCCCTTGTACCAGAACCTCCACAAGCCCGGTCACTTCCCTTCCACAAGCCCCACCAAGCCCCACGTGGGTTACAAGGTGAATGCCATGCTCTCTCCTCTGTCCAGCCTGCTGCTGATGCAGAGGTGTGAGCAGCAGGCTGGACAGAGGAGAGAGCATGGCATTCACCTTGTAACCAACCCTGGATTGTGGCAGAGGCCAGCAGGTATGATACAGCTCCCACTACCCATGTCCTAATACACAATACAGAAAATGCAGATAATCACACGGAAGAGAAAACTGACCCTTCTGACCTGTGGGCATCAGAGAAGGATTCTGGAGAAGAGGTAATTTGAATTACATCTTGAAATCAGGTGAGATTCTGACGGGCAAAGACCAGGGGGGCAGGCATTGCAAACTTTGGATGGGTCCTGGAAGAGTTGGGGGAAATGATGGATTTATGGTCTAGCTGTCAAATAATTCTCTCCCACATAAGGCGTATTTCACTTACTTTAAAATATCCTTGGGTCTATAGGTTGGAAGCAGGATTGGGACATATGGGGCTAGGAGTCACCCCTGTTCCCCTTCTTACTGCTGTTACCACCCATCCCTCTGTTTCAGCTAGAGACTCTCCACTCCAGGAGCACAAGAATGACAAGTGGAAGAACAACCACAACCCAAACTGCAGTAATGCCAGATGAAGGAAGACTTTGGGGATCATTCAGAAATACAAACTCACCCAGCCATCCCTGCCATTCTAGGTCAGAGCCAGAGGACTGAAGACAAGGCACTCTCGTACACTGCTGGACACATGTGATCGTTTTCTCCCATCCCGGGAGTCAACAAATGCATTTCGTCTGCCAGGTGTTTGGCAGTGGCTCTGACAGGGAGAGAAGCCAGTGCCAGCCTTATAGCCTTGCAGGCAAAGGGAGCTCCACAGTACATAGTTTAGCCCGCTGCCTTTAGTCTGGGGAACACACAAGTCATAAGGCAGAGTTGAAAATGAAATGGTTGTTTCTAACTCAGAGAGTTTCTTGAGGAGAGGAGGTTTAGAAATTGATGTGTCCAGCCTGATACTGGATGCTTCCCTCTCTTGAGCGTCCTCCTACCCAGGCTACCCACTCTGCCCTTCTCATTGATTTGGGGTCACACATTCAAGAGGCACCTGCCTGTCCTTCCACTCCACATGCCAGAGTTCGCAGGGAAAAAGATGGTCCTTAACCAAGGGTCATCTTCTCAGGAGAGGAGGTATCTGCTTTGCATCAATTCCTGTTTAGTTATATCCTACAATTTCCTCTGCCTTTAGAGATCATAAATGAAAGCATACAATCATAGATACCAAAAGAAAGCTGTTATTACCCTTTTTTCAAAAGAAGAAGGAAAATGATGCCTTAGTCATTTCACATCCTCATATAGAAAACCAGCCAAGTTTGAAAAAGAACGTTTCAGCTACACAAACTGAGACTCCTACACAAACTTCTCTTGACATGAGAAAGGATTCATCCTTCATGTGGATGAATTACTCGAGATTCTCTCTGATTTTGCTGGAAGCTTGCAGTTTTCCCATGTATCCCTATATCTTCATCAATCTGACTCATAATTCTTTTTTAATGTGGTCACTTATTAAAACCAAATATGTTCTGCTTCTATCATGTCGTAACAGTGTGTGTTTGGGTTACATTCATGCGTGTTATTTAGAAAAAACTGGATAGCGTCATTACAAATGAAATTCCTCTGGAAGCTGATAACTTGTACACTGTGATTTCATCTTTCCACCTACAAATGGGACCAGTTCTAAAGATATGTGACATTAAGTGAGTAGTTGTACAGAAATTGCTTGGGGATCATCTGGTTAATAGCAACTAGCATTTGGGGGTTTGTTTCTTTTTTGTGTTATGATTTTATTATAATTATTTTGGCTGAATTTGTTTCTTCAATTTATAAACTAGACACTAGATAAAGCAACCCAGACAGGAAGTTCTCCACCAGTGAATGTGCAATTCAGATCCATTACCCTAGGTTTAAACTACCAATAAGATTTTTCTTCTTCTGAAAAATAAATGGGTATGTACTATTTCATCCAGGGCAGCAGGAAGAGAAGTTGGTCTTTCATCATTTTTATATAATTAATGTGGTACTCTCTAACGATAACTAAATAACAGTATATGGCAGATGAGTAGTCAAAATCATTCATCCAATTTGCTTTAAGAGTTAAGTATGGGGCTTCCCTGGTGGCACAGTGGTTAAGAATCCGCCTGCCAATGCAGGGGACTGCAGTTCAAGCCCTGGTCCGGGAAGATCCCACATGCCGCGGAGCAACTAAGCCCATGTGCCACAACGACTGAGCCTGCGCCCTAGAGCCCACGGGGCACGACTACTGAGCCCGCTCACCACAACTACTGAAGCCCACGCGCCTAGAGCCCGTGCTCTGCAACAAGAGAAGCCACTGCAATAAGCCCGTGCACCGCAACGAAGAGTAGCCCCCGCTCACCACAACTAGAGAAAGCCCGCGTGCAGCAACGAAGACCCAATGCAGCCAAAAATAAAACAATTTTTAAAAAGATAAAAATTTAAAAAAATAAATTAATTAAAAGAAAAAAGAGTCAAGTATATACATTGTTTGAGTGGAAGAAAAGCTGAAGCTAAGATAATTCTTTGTTGGAAAAATAAAGGTTTTTCTTCCTTCACTGTAAACATTACATACTTTACATACTTATATAGGAAAGTAAAAGGAAAAACTACCCATAATCCAAACACCCAAAGAGCAACAAATCACAAGTGTTGGTAAATTATGTCCGTTCTTTTCTCTATTCATGGCTATTGAGTTGAATGTTTGTGGTCACACTGTATTTAAAATTTTACATTATAAGTTAACATGACAACATGACAACTTTCCAAGCATTTATTGATTCTTTGTACACCTTATTTTAAAAGGCTGCATAATATTGCATTAAGCAAATAATTAATTTAAAGGCATTAGATTGTTTTCCTCTTTTAAATAAAATTACATTGGACATCTTTGTGCATGAAGCTTTCTCCATCGTTAGGATTAATTTTCACTGGATAAATTTTCAGAAGCGAAAGTACAATACCAGTACGTTTTTCATCTTTATTTATAAGACTGTTTGAGGTCTACAATTATTTTAGTTAAGTAGAACTCTTTCCCCTGCCCTAGGGAGCACTCGTCTGCCATAAGACAAGTGATCTCAAGTTTGCAATAAATAACTTCATAATTTCAGAGGATTCCCTTTTCAAGATGTCCCTGTTTTTAGGAAAATCATATCTTGATATGATCGCACTGTTCTTTTTCAAAGTCAGGATTTCAAAGCTCCGTTTTGGAACTATCTAGGGCCTGATTCAGTGCTTAGTAGAGAGAAGGGAACTCATTAAAGACTGGAAGGAAAAAAAGAGAGACAACTTCTTTTAGCAATATTAAAGTATTATTTATGTGGCGGGACCAGACTAATTTTCTTTTGTTTTTGCACCATTATGTTATATAGTCCCTGGAAGGGTGTGACACCAGGGTATGGGAATGTCCCCACGCACACAGTTCACATCTGCTTAACCATGTGAATATCACTGTGCCAGGAGGCCGGGATGTCAGTTTGCAGCATAGAAATCATGCTGTCGAGATTTAGTTCCTGAGCAACTGGAAGAGAGATTCCAGAGGGCCAAGTTCAAGAATGACTTAGAAATTATAGACCAGATCACACAACTGTCATAAAGCTATCATCAGTTAATAAAACAGGGTTTTCTTTTCATTAAAAAAAAATTGGCTTTTTTTTCCCCCTTTTAAAAAAATTATTGATGTTGGAGGCTTTGGGAACTTTGTCTGACCTTCTTTCTGCTGACTTTTTCATTTCCTGTTTCTCTTTTTTTTTTTTCTTTTTTGCATAGCACGGAGATCTCTGAAACAAGCTCCCAATGTGTTAAAAACAAACATACATTCCCTAAAAATAATTAAGCTTCAATGTCCTCGCTCCCAGAGCCCTGCTATTCTAGGGTCCATTGCTTCTGTGAACAAAAATGCAGTCTCCCTCCCCTCCCTCTCTTATCCTTCCCCTCCTCCCCTTTGCTCCCACAGAAACTAGGCTGTGCAGACATTTGTAGGAGGAAGTCCAAGAAAAAGTATGAGAATATTCTGAATGAAAAGCAAATCTCTAGTAAGGATGAATATAAGTGTCTGTAAAATGTTTCATAGATGAGCTTGGTTTAAATTCAAATCCTTACTCATAGCTCCATAGGGGGAAAAGGAGGGCACAGATAAGCCAGAACAGAAAATCACAAACATACTCGCTCCAGTTCTGCAGTGCATCAAGTTACCTAGTAGTAGGACGGCATTCTAGGGCCTTCTCTGAAGCACTGAGAAAGTGTTTCTCAAGTAGCCAGGCCCCTTGCTCAGCACTGGGAATAGAGCAGTCAATATGGCAGACACCATCAGCACCCTTGTGGGCCTTCCAGACACTGAACAGGCACACAGCCCAGGCAGGGAAGGAGCCGTACAGGTGCTGCTGTGAGATCCCAGAACAATGGATCAAACCTTGTCAGGGCGGGGCAGCCTCCCCAAGGAACATGTATTTTAGCCCAGACCTGGAGCTTGCTAAGCAGAGAGCCAGGTGGGGAGAGGGGCAAGCAAAGAACATTCCAAGCCCAGGACCCATGTATTTGGAGACTCCACACCTGGTTTACTGCAGGCAGAGAGGACTGTCCAGGGTGTCTGAGAAAAAGGAAGAAGGGGATTAGAGAAGTTGCAGGGGGTGGGGGCAGGGATGCTATCATGCAAAAGCCCCCAAGACTGTGAGATACATTTGAACTTGATCCCAAGGGCGGTAGGGAACAATTAAGTGGGGATGCAACACAAGCAGATTTGTACATGGGGCCTGAGAGTATTCTGAAAGAGTAGTTTAGGCTTTTTTTTTTCTGTCCACCATTTTCTTCTTTATCTTTTTCGTTTTTAAACAAATATCTGACTGTGCTTTCCAGTATTTGGGGGAGGTGTGCTACTTGCAGGGTAGTAAGAAGATACAGCATGCGAGAATTTCTGCTTTAATTTTTGAAGCCTAAGCACTTAGGGAACTTGGAGATCTGCAAAGGAAGTAGGAAGGCATTGTAGGGTGAAGGAGGATGGAGATAGGGGCTTCCCTGCAGGTTAGAAAAATCGATTCCTTTGGACTTGGGGAAGAAGAGAGTGATTAGTAGGTTCTGGAATGGTGGGTGTATGGGGACAACCTGTCAGCAGCAGTGAGACACCAGGGAGCTCCTAAAAAAGAAACAGAGATGTGGGCGATGGTCATCCCAGAGGACATCTCTTGGCTGCCCCTAAACCTTGATCATACAAGAACCTGGAAGACTGACACAATTCCAGGGAGCCAGAGAAATCTCAGGAATGCCTGGGGATACCATTTCTATCAGCCTGGAAGGACTGGCCTTCAAAATTAAGAGAAGGGTGATCCATGAAAAATAAAGTCCCGTGGTATTTTTTACACAGCTGACGTTGTGGGCCACGATCCATACCATTTATGCATATCGAAAGGCAAAAGGCTCAGTCTGGCTCCTGTGTGAAAAATGGATGGGAAGGAGGCAGGTGAGAGACAAGAGCGGCCTGTACTGGAGAGAAACATATGGGAATGAAAAGAAGTGGATAGATTTGCAAAATATTTAGGAAATGGAAGAGCAAGTACTTGGTGATGGGTCAGAGGTGGCAGTGAGTGAGATAAGGATAACTCCCAGGTTTCAGGCCTGAACAATTAGGTGGGTGGTAGAATAATATGAGTCCATTTCCTTCAGTGACTAACTGTGCAGTGGGGCTGAAGAAGGTCTCTTGGAGATTTTATTGGGTCAGATGCAGCAATGAGATAGGGAGGACATAACGTTTTGCCAATAGCGTATGAACAAAGACATAGTAAATGCTCCAAAAGGCAGAAAATGCAGTTATTAGCTAAGGAGAAATAATCTCAGAGGTCAACACATTGCTGGAGATATCACCAATCAAAATCCTTTCTGTTGGGGCTTCCCTGGTGGCGCAGTGGTTGAGAGTCCGTCTGCCGATGCAGGGGACGCAGGTCCATGCCCCGGTCCGGGAAGATCCCACATGCCGCAGAGCGGCTGGGCCCGTGAGCCATGGCCGCTGAGCCTGCGCGTCCGGAGCCTGTGCTCCGTAACGGGAGAGGCCACAACAGTGAGATGCCCGCGTATGGCAAAAAAAAATTCTTTCTGTTCACTGTCTCAAATACAGAAAATGAAATATTAATGCTGAAAGAGGACTCAGGAGTCCTCTGGCTGGAAATGTTCCCTAAAGCAGGAATCTTCTCTCTAAGGATTCTGACAGCAGTCTCTGCTTCTGCACGCCCAGTGCCGCAGCACTTGCTATCTTTCAAGCAAGACCACATTTGGGATTCATGCCTAATTATAAGAAAGTTCTCCTTACCTTACATGGAAAACTGCCTCATTCGCCTGCTGCTCCCAGTTTTGCCCTCTGGAGCTACGCTTAAGTCCAATTCTTCTTTTACATGACATTTGAAAGCTGTTATCATGTTTCCTCTAAGTTTTCTTTACTCCAGGCTAAAACTATACATCATTTCCTTCATCTGTTATTTTCAACGGACGTGTAGTAACAGAAAGAGCAACTAATATTTATTGTGTGTTGAGAATGTGGTAAGGGGTAGGAATGTCTTCCCTGCTGTAGCAGGATGTCTTTGCCTTCTGCCTGCTGAATGGAGAGGATTCTGAAGACCAAGAGGTGGGTGGAGGCAAAAAAGACCATAGGAGCCTGGGTGCCTGTTCGTGGACAGCCACCCCACCATGATGCTTGCATTAGACTGTGATGTGAATAAGAGAATGGCCTTGAGGATATGGGGAGGGGGAAGGGTAAGCTGTGACAAAGCGAGAGAGTGGCATGGACATATATACACTACCAAATGTAAAATAGATAGCTAGTGGGAAGCAGCCGCATAGCACAGGGAGGTCAGCTCGGTGCTTTGTGACCACCTAGAGGGGTGGGATAGGGAGGGTGGGAGGGAGGGAGACTCAAGAGGGAAGAGATATGGGAACATATGTATATGTATAACTGATTCACTTTGTTATAAAGCAGAAACTAACACACCATTGTAAACCAATTATACTCCAATAAAGATGTAAAATAAATAAATAAATAAATAAAATAAAAGAAGTGGTTCTTCCAGGGAGAAAAAAAATTTTTTTTCCTGTGTTAAGTCATTGAGAATATGAAGTTTGTCTGTTACAGCAACCAGTGTAACCTTAACTAATACAGAGATTTGTAGTGGAAGTCAGATGCCATAACAAAAACCTAAAATGTGTGGCAATGGCTTAGTGGCTAGTTCCAGAAGTTCTAGAAATCGTAGAAAGGGTCAGAGTGCTGGTGCATGTTGGCAACTACCTGGCTTTAGCAAGGTATTACAAGAAAGAGATGAGCTTGGGAAAGAATTGGCCAATTATCAAGGAAGATTGGAATGTACAGAGAAAGTCTAGGAATCAAGGATCTTACAAGGTTGGAAAGATCAATCACTTCTGGACCCCAAAGGTTAAGAGATGAAATTGAAGAATGCTTTGGGGATAATGGCCCAGTAAGACTTCTCAGTTGAACAAAGTGACTCAGTCCTGGAGCAAAAAACAGATTAAAGGTATATTCCCCTACATATAATGACCTCAAAGAAGCTGCCATTTAATTGAGAGAGATGGGGAGAAGAAAGCAAAGAAATATGAATGTTGGAGAATAATATCTGAGAAAGAACTTTGTGTATGGTTACTAGCACAAGGAATTCACAGAAGCAAATAGATCAGAAGCCTTCTAAGTTTCTGAGAATATTCTCTTGCCAGAGAAACCCTGAGCCTGAACCAAAACACAAAAACTCTTTGGACTGTTTAAATGATCAACATCCTTCAGGTCCCTGAACTTACACCATCAGAAAGCTGAACAGACTGAAAGGGACACTCCTCAATATTCAGCTTAGGTGTACTTATGGAGGATAATGGAAAATTTTTCAGAGGGTGGAGCCAGATCCTCAGGTGGAGGGCAATGGACAGAGGGTTTCTCGTAGAGAGTAGGACCATGAGAAGCCTCTTCTAGACCTGATAGAAAGGGTTATATATTTCAGAGATCCTGGACTCTGAGCCAGATGCAGTAACTGGATGGGATTCAGAGCTGTCTCCTTTGGGAAAGAGGTAAGTGTAGAGGAAGAAGGAAGTGGGTAACTGGTGACCAGAATGCTGGACTATGGCAGAGACTGCTACGTGTTCACCAAAACTCATTTCCTTTCTTCTTGGGCACTTGCATTTAGTATACTTCCCAGAAACCCTTGCACTTAGGTATGACCACAGGACTGAAGTTTTGACAATGGAATGTGAGTGGAAATGATTTGTCACTTCCCTGCTGATGAGGTTAAGAAGAAAGTAGTCTCTCACCTCATCTGCAGGTACAACCATGAGACAGAAGGATCTTGGGTCCCTGAATGACCTCATGGAAGGCCATCTGATGAGAATAACCACATTGGACTGTGATATGGGCAAGAAATAAACTGTAATTACACTGGGTCACTGAGAAGTCAGAGTTTTTTCTGTTCCAGCAGTAGGTCTTACCTTAATAAATACAATGCATTATCTCACTTAATATCCATTTTATAGATGAAGAAATTAGAGAAGTTAAATGACGTGTGCAGGATGACTCATTTAGTAAGAAGGACATCCAATGCTAGAACGTCAGTCTGTCTGGTCCCAAAGCCCATATGTTTAATCAGTGTGCTATACTGTTTCCCAGAGCAGGCTTCTAGATCCTGTACCCCCTGGCTCACAATCCCTGGACGTTCTGAGTTTGTCCACATTTTTTCAGAACTGAGCACAATAATTTACATAATAATTTAGGGGGATGTGACTTAAATTACTTCTCTCTTGTGGAATCATCATCTATGAATGAAGCCCAGGAGCCCTCTAGTTATGTTAGTGGCCAAGCCTCATCCTAGGACCACTGACTTTAATCAACCAGCACTCCTAGACCCTCTCACCACAGCTAAGCCCCTGCCCCAGGTGGAACTTAAATAATTACTTTTAATCTAAGGGCAGATTTTAGAATCCATCCTGTTTAATTTCTTCTTGATAATTTCAAACCAGTGTTCTAGCCTGTCCACATTTTTCTTCAATCACCCAGATGACTATCCCATCTGGGACTATCCCATACTGGGATGGAATCAGCCCCGTGGGAGGAACAGTATCTTAGGATTCATACTATGATGAGTCATTGTACTAAGGACTTTACGTGCTTACTTCCTTTCATCTTTTCCTCCTGCCCATTTTAGAGATGAGAAAAGCAAGTTTTAGACAGGTTAAGATTTCACAGTTAGTAAGTGGAGCCCATCATCAGCCCTAATCACTGAGTGATCTGAACTGGTAGTTAATATACTATAATGACTTTGTCCCCTGAAAGGGGAAGAGAACTAATATTTACTAAGCACAAACTTTGTGTAAGGCGCTTTACTCACCCTACCACACTTAATCCTCACAATGATCCACGGCATGGTGGAACTTGGAATAATTTTAAGAGATTTTAAACACAAAATAGAATTATTTGGGGAGGTTCCCTAGGTAGTAAAAGTGGCAGCAGAAAGAAGTCACCAAGTAGATACCTTGGGTCCAAGCTAGCTAGAGTGGAACTCTGTGAAAGCAGAGATGTTTTTCTCTTGAACACTGCCTGGCACAAAGTAAGTGCCCAATAATGTTTGTTAAAACGAATACATGAATGTGGACCTTAGTGGGCACATACAAAATTCTCCCTGAGACAAAAGCTTCACTCATACAACAATTATTTATCAGGCAGCTACTATATATGAGACAGTTTGCGGGGTGGGGGATGGCTTAGGGAAAAAAGAAATAATCCAAATACACACACACACACACACACTCACCCTGACACTACATAGATATTGATTATCCCTGACTAATTTCCTTGGAGGTTGTGGAGCTGAGCTATACCCAGGCCAGCAGCGTCGTGAAGCAGATATGCAGATTACTGTTCAAGAAGCCCTGCATTTAAACCCAATACAAACACCCAGACTTAGCATGGTGTTGGGTGTTGATCCTCTTAAATCAACATTGGCAGATGTTCCGCTGGATTGGAATAATTTAAGCACAACCATACTAGGGAGTGGGTCAGAAGACAATCCAGCTAGCCAGGCTTTCTCAATGCCATGGAATGTGTGAGCTCTCCAAAGTTCCCCTAAAACAGACACTAGGGGATGGATTCCACATACACCAGGCCTTGTTTGACTCTCCTAAGTGTCAGCCCTTGTCTGTAGGGGTTTTCCTCCATCCTGCTCCTACCTGTGCCCTTTCTTGTTCTGCTCCAGTCTCCTCCTGCCCACCCCCACCCCCGCTACCATACTATTTCCTTCTTTCTGAGTCTCTTTTTCTCTTTTCTTCCTTCCCCCTTCTCTCCCTCCCTCTCTTCCCCCCTTCCTTCCCTCCTTCCTTATTTCTTTTCTATACCTTCTTTTTTAGTCTCTTCTCTTTTCTATCACACTATTCTTTACCAGTCTCTCTCTCTAGAAGACACTGGAATTTAGAAGCTCCAAAAAGGAGTTAAGAACCTCCTTGTCCTTGCTTTGGAGGCTGAGATTAAAGCTGGCAGGGAACAATCAGAATGTGATTTTAGCAGCAGCCATTCACAGGCTACATCATACTTCCTGCTGACAAATCTACCAGCTGAGCTATTCACATGCTGTTATTTCAGGCAAAATTGTTTATGCATCGCATAATGCTGGTCTATGTTGTGTCTGTTCAAGCCCTGGCCAGGGCTCTGTCCTGGATTGGGTAGTTGGACCGAGACACATGGTCCACACAAAACATGAGCAATCCATATTTGGTCAGGAGTATGCCTTAAACACAAATGGAGTTTGGCACGACCATGGCTCTGCAAATCCAGCCCACAGATCAAGTCACACATCAGAGAAAATCAAAACAGAATTAAGTTGGCCACTTTTTCTTTGCACAGACATGAGAGGTATTTTGAGTTAAGTCTGTGAAACCTTGTTTTTCATGTTCAAGTCAGCCTTTGGGCATGGCCAAATGTTATCAGTGCCCTTTCTTTATACAACTTTTTCCCATACACAGATGAAGGAGGCCTAGGCCCAGACTCAAAGCATGGATTCAAAAGCAGCCCATGATCAAATGGTAGTTTCTATCTGAAAGAGTCTTGAGATAACTTCATAAACACCCATTTGCCCAGGACAGTTTGCATTTGTTCCTGCTCAATGGATGGGGAATAAACAGGGTCTTGCCCGTGATCCTCAGAAGTGAAAACACTTCTCAGAATAGAACACAGATTATGGACTCCCCATTGTCCTTGGCCTAGCCTTCCATGGACCTTGACATTTGGAAAGTTTTTGGACTTACCTTCCATAATTCTTCTCTAGGAACTCAAAATTTCAGTCACATTGGGTAACTCTTTGTTTGCCTGATTCTCTTTCCTTCCAGGTCTTAGCTAATGTGATCCTTTCTCCTTGCACTTTCAACATTTCCAAACCATAGTCATCCTTCAAGTCCCAGGTCAAATGTTAGTTCCCAATGGAAGCAATCACTCCTCTCTGTAACCTTGTAGCACCTTATGCCTCTTTAAAGATGCTTGTCATTTCCTATGTCCAGTTGTAACCTCAGAGAATTCTGGTGTCACTAGAGGGAGTGCTAGACAAAAAGAATGGATAACCCAGGACCTACTGGTGACTCTGATTCCAGAGTTAGGAGTTTGTGTTTCTTGGTGCTCTGAACACCCCACTCCACTCCAGCACCTACTCTGTACCTCTCTTTTGTAAAACATACATTTTTTCCTTCTTAGTGTTTTGGAAGGTGGGAGAGACAAATTGCCTGAACTGCAAAGGAAAAAAAATAGCAGCAGCTCAGGAATGAAACTACAAGAGAGTTTTCCCCCTACCATACATTCAACGTGAGGGCTTGCCTAGTACCCAGTTTAGAAAATTAAATGATCAAGGTCACCAGTGAGGGAGAGAAGTATAGATATTAGATGAGACCAACACTGAGTCTTTAAGCATTCCAGGCAACCTAGAAAACTGGGGACTCAGCTACCCAACCACTAGTCATACACTGGAGGTGGTCTTGGACGAGAACCATGGATGGGAACACTCCCCCTCCCCCTCCCCCCTCCCCCTGCCCAGATATGGGGAATAAGGCTGATGGACACAAAGTACGAGATCTCCGGCTTCTTATGAAATCCAAAGACTTGGTGTCAGTTAAACGCATTCCTTTACCCAGTGTTAAAAGTTTACTTTGGAGGTATAGGCATGGTGATAGGAAAAAAATGGTACTCATGCAGGTCCAATATAATAAGGAATTTGGCTAACTTTTGTTCCTGGTTCCTGGGAGGAAGCCTCTAATCCCTTAGACTTTCTGGAGTGACAGTGGTATCTTTGTTATTCATGGTGCTTCCCTTCCCCATCACAACCCTGTTGATGCCAATGGGATGACTCAGGATGGGGCTGGTGATGTCAGAAAGACCAACCATGTGATTCAAGGGTTGGGGCTTTGAGCCACGTGATGTCAGCACCATCTGTGAGGACAGGGACTGGAAATTGAGCTGTGTGGGACAATGATTCACTCATTCATACCTGCATAACCAAACCCCAATAAAAACTCTGAACACTGAAGCAGGGGTGAACTTCCCTGGTTGTCCTACATCGATGTGCCAGGAGGGTGATGCTCACTGAGAGCTCAGAAGCTTTGTGTTTGGGAACCTTCCAGACCTCCTCCTGTGTGTTTTTTCTTTCTGATTCTGATTTGTATCCTTTCACCCTATGAAACTGTAATCATAAGTAAAGCAGCTTTCTCAGTTCTGTGAGTCATCCTAGCAAATTATCAAACCTGAGGGGGTAGCGGGAACCCTCAAGTTTGTAACCAGTTGGTCAGAAGTGCAGGTGGCCCGGGGGCCCTGCGTTTGTGGCTGGTGTTTGAAGTGAAGGTAGTCTTGTGGAGGACTAACTGTGCCCTCAACCTGCGAAATCTAAGTCTGGGGAGTTGGTGTCAGAAGTCTTTGCAGCAAGGGAGTAAATATCCACAAAACAAGATTTGTGAAAGAAAGATACTATTCCTAAATCTAGAGACCTGAGTTTCCCATACAAGAATTAGGACCCAAATAAGATCTCTATGTTAATGCACGCAAGAGGCAGGGCTGTGCCTAAACAGCCCTGTGGTTTCCTAAATAACCAGAGCAAAGTCTTAACCTGTTTGTTGAATGAAGTAAAGAAGTCTCAAAAGAATAGACTAATTCTATCACTTTCACCAATTTTAATGGGATCAAAGTTTTGTAAAAAGTCATATGCCTTCTATGCCCAGGTTAAAAACAGAGAGTGGACGTATATGCATCAAAATGCTAACCATAGTTATTTCTGAGTAGAGGAGAGGGAATTTTCCAAAATATATATTACTTTTTGCTTGCTGGTTTGTTTGTTTACATTATGTTTTGCTTTCATAACCTATTAAATAATGTGGGTTGGGGGGGGTGTGTGGCAAGCTTCTGGGAATAGAAGGATGTCTTCCAAAGGCTAGATAAAACATTGGATTCTTTCTAGCACTGCTGATGCAGAACCTATGTAATAACAATTTTTTTCCTGTTGGTGTCACTTTGGCTCTGTGATCTTGGACAAGTCATTTCACCTCAACTTCACCATATGTTAAATTGGGGCTTAAATAAGATGGTGGCTAATATTTCTTCCCATTCTAAAATTCGAAGTGTACATCTAAAGACTTAAGGTTATGTGCCCATAGCTCCAAAACATCCACAGATGCTGGAGATGAGGAAGAAGAGTTTCTGAATAGGTGAGCTCTGCTAGGGGAATGACTATTTGCATAAAGCTGATTTAGCAAGTGAAAAATGGACTGTGACAGATTAATGCTGGGAGACTTGATCTGCTCAGTGTCTGGCCCACACAGCCTGGGTCTGATCAGATATTCAAAGTCACATGGTCCCTATTGGGTTTTACAATAAATAACTCAGACTTATGAGTTAGACACCAATTAATGAAATCGTCTAGGCCAGAGGAGAGCGATCCTCCTGGGCAGTCATTTTGGAAGCATAGACCATCCACTTGGTTTGCCAAGCCTGGGGCTTTTATTCCTGCCGGTGATAGAAATGGTAGGATTCCTCTTAATTCCAGATGATCTTTGCTCTGAAATACAACATTGGTTACCATGGAGATCCAAGAGGGACTGGCTCCCACAGACTTTACTGATGATGAAAGGCCATTCTAATTCTACTCGGAGTTTGGACTCATTACTGGGTAGTACTGGGGGTATATAAGAAGGACAAGAAACTTCTGATAAAACCATGTTTACTTACTTTTTTGTTTATATCCATCCTGAAAGGATATAGGAATGACTCCAGGTAGCGTTGTTTTGGAAAGTACTGGACGCAGTGTCTTGAGGCATCATGTTTCTGGTTGAGAAAGAAAACTATTGATGTGTTCATATATATTGAGAACTAAACCCACCACGGGCCCTCAATAAATATCAAGCAATCAATCAATTCTCCAGCACAGAGAAGCTTTCTGTTCCAAACATGCAGTCATGGAAGGGAGCTTGGCCCAAGACCTATCTCTCTTTTCCAAATGATGTGGCTCCCAACTCCAGGAAAAGTTCTGGGTGTTTTTTGTTTGTTTGTTTGTTTTTGTCCCACAGCAACTGACGGCACAATCCTTGGCAGCCCTGCAAACAGTGATTTGCAGATCAAGACACCAAAGGAGTGAGATTCTGCTGTGTGTTGGTCAAACTTTTACAACTTAATGGAAAGAGAATCTTAAATTATCACCAGGCAGCTGATTGGAAGCGGCTGTACTTGTTTTCAGAAATGTTTTAAGTAAAAATTGATGTGATTTTTAAAATGGAAATCTATTATATGGAACTCTTTAGCATGGAAAGCACTTGCTGGAAGATAGCCATAAACTACATTTATTTGATTCAATTTTGCATCAATCAGTATGCCTCAAAGATGATATTCTGCGTTTTTATTTAATGATATGTATATTATATTATAAATTTTACCTCTAAGTGTGGGGCAAGAGAATGTTAAAAATCCACTGTAATGTTTGACAAGCTCCTAACAATCGTTAAACACTGCTACTGCAGAAAACGATTACCAGTGAAGCTTGAACATTTGCAGTTACCCACTCTTCGACTTACAATACTGAGGTTTCACCAAATGTGAAATTCACTTCTGAGGGTTCCGCTTTTACATTGCCCTTTAAAATGATGCATGTTTTAATGGTTCCTTGGGCACCTATGATTTGCAAGACTGTTTCAGCTGTAACTTTAGAGACCTTTTGATGGACCATTTGTCTTTGACTTTTGGAGAGGAGAACTAAAGTTATGTGTTCATATATGTTTTCTATTTAATAGCCATGTATCAAATCCCTATATACTTTTTAGTGTGGTGGGATAATAATTTGATATATTAACCATGTGAAGCTTTTTTTGTTTGCATTTTTTTAGCACTGTGACCCCGTGAGCGTCTCCCATTAGGGCCATTAGCCATATGGCCTCCACTGGAGGGCAATTTCAGAGGTGATAGGTGAACAAAGGGGCAAACCATGAGTTTTTAAATTCAAAAGCTGCTTATCCTTGAGTCTGACAGAGGAAGCGATGAGACCTAATTAACCTCTGTGGGGTTCTACCCCTCACCCTCACCCAAAATAGCGATCCTGGGAGCTGGTGAGCAAAACAGAGCTGAGAGGATTTGTGATTGGCTATACGATGGGGTGGACACTTTGCCCAGGTTGGGGGGTGAGTAATTAGATATAGAGAATTGGGTGCGTTTTCCATTGTGGGTACTGAGAGGTGGCCAAGCCCCTTAGAATTATTTTGTCATCGTGCCCCTGGAAAGCAAGCTAATGGCATGCAGCAGTGGGGAGACAGGGAAGAGAATGGCAGTGCTCAGGAGGTCCTGAGGCCAGGGTAAGCAGCCCCTGCAAAAGGAGATACGGCCTGGGGCTTCCAGCCAGGGCTCTGATGAAAGCATCATTCACTGTAGCAGATGCCAGCATGGAGAGGTGAAGACCAGCTAAGACCCAAAATACATGGCATCGCTTAGCAGAAGCCAGATCTTCTGTATAGATATGAAGAAGCCCGAGCACTTTTCACCCTCACAATCTCACGCACCCCCCTAAACTCACCTCAGACACCCTATCGCTAAGGAAGACTCTGTCAAGTCAACTGAGATGATTCGTTGCTAAGGAAGACCTTCTGAACCCATAATCCCTCACGGGAGAAGGAAAGAAAAAGGAAACCCTTAAGTGACTGAATCTGCCCTTAAAATTACGGACCAAATGTTAGAATTGACTAGACTGTGTTCTGGCTGTCAGATGAAGGCAGAAATGAAATGTAAGGAATGGAGCCACAATTCTTATAAGTTTGTGGCCTGAGAACTCTATCTTCCACAAGTGCGGTGTGAAACAAATATCCTCCTTATCGCCTACACAAACAGCAACAACGTACTGCGCAGAAAACAGAGAGGCCAAGTAAACTTTGACTTAGTAAATCATAAATGAAAGATTCCCTGGTGAGAGGAAAGTCACCAGAAGACTGGAGTTCCAGTCTCAGCCCTGCCACTCACTAGCCGTGTAAGCTTCAGTGAGTCATCTGGTCTTTCCCAGACTCTGTTTTCTCATCTGTAAAGTAGGGATGACACTGCTGTATCTCACAATGACTTGCACAGGGTCATGGTGAAGGTCAGATAAGAAAGTATGTGAATGTGCCTCTTAGGCTACAAAACACTGCATAAATGTAACTCAACGATTTCTTTCTGAGGAACAGAAACACGGGGAGATCAGTTCCAAGAGGCAACAAGAGCATTCGGCTGCGTGTATGTAGGTCATTCAAATGGTCTGCCCTCAAGATCTAAGAAGCAAAAGCTTACTTGAGATTTTAAATAATTCTTCTTAACTGGTATATTAGGAGAATGGTTGGTAGTCTGACTATTTTTCAACACTATGATTTCAATCACATCTAAATCAGGTAAGTGTGGAAAGCATTACATCTCCCTACCTGACCTTCATCCAACATGCAGGGGGAAAGCCCTTGAAATTGATTTGGTCCAAACATGTATTCCTCTTTCTTTTACAAGGCTGATTTCTGACTCCCCCTATCAGACTAGTTCTTCATATCAGAAGAATGTATTATAAAGTGAACAACTAATCGAAATAAGAAACGTCAATCCTCTCATGCTTCATCTCAAGGAAAGTAAATCACATGCCAAGAAGCTACAAGATACTGCAAGGAAATGGGACCATAAAAAACAGGACTGGGTGATGGATAAACAAAGTCAGGGAGTGGTGGTCCGTGAATTCAGAGGAATTATTCAGCGATGGCCCCAGTGCCTGTGTGGCCCACACACACGGATGCCTGCGAAAGGCCATACACACACCAGGTTAACTTACAACAGCGCGCCCACACATACTCAGGCGGGTCTGTCTTTTTGTGCAATTAAAAATATTATAAAATTATTTCTTGCACAAGTAATATTTATTATATATTGCTTTACTATATAATGAAACTTTTATACATATACTTTTCTGTACTTTACATGCATTATAAGGGGTTTTCAAGGATGACTGGACTACGCACATTTCTTGCCTTAAATAATACTGACTTTGGAGTCAAATCTCCATATAAAATGGAACTTCTTTACATAGCTTAGTAGTCAATTCTTGCTAAGTTGACAAAATTTTAAACACAAAAGAATCATGCAGCTCTCTAAGGCAGAGTCATCTTATCCATATTTACCTACCTTTGGAGAAACAAACTGATCCCAAATTTATTTGGAAGTGAATATCCTTCCTAGATTTACAGACCTGTAGATAAGATTTGCACCTCCTCTGCTAACCTGTTTATTTCACTCCCAGCTAACCCAATTCCAGGGCTGACAATGTATTTTCAAAATCCTCAGGAATTTGGCTTCCAGAAGCACTGGCTTCACAAGTGGAACAGAAGGTAGGGTGAGTAAGGCATCACATGCACATGCACAACCAAGGCTTGAGGTAGGGCAGAGATATTTGATTTGAAAACCAATCCATTTTAATCACATCCCAAATTAAGAAGATGGACATGCAATCCTCAGGAAGGGAGAGTACAGGCAGGAAGTCAGAAAACAATCTTCAATGTCCTCTTTTGCTTTTGTTAACAGTCTCTGGAGATCTACATGAATTTTTGGTGAGAATATTTCTGCAAGTACAATGATAGGAAATTATTACTGACCTTTTCAATAGGCAAAGTTGTGATAAAATCTGTTTTTCTGATGCCTTTCAGACTGGTTACTTCTAAACACCAGCAAATTCCAGAAGTAGATAGTGACTGTAACAGGTATTGCCAGCCCAGGAAAGAGGATGGATACCCTACGTTTTTCATATCCAAGGGAGGCAAGTGGAAAATAATGACGGCAAGCAGCATTAATTCTGTCCCTAACAGCATCATTCATGGCAAAACTAAGCCTAGAAGCTTCAGCTCCAGAAATACTGGGGCCATAAGCTTTGCCAGCCATTGCCTCTGGGGAACAGGTTTGTTGAGGATATCTGGGTCAATGCTTGCCCACTGGTTAGGTTTTAAAAATAATTACCTAAAACGCAAAATTTCACCCTCTTTTCTATGGAGCCATGAGTGTTTCAAGGGACAAAGAAGAGGCCAGTGGGTCCTCCTCCACCCAAAACATCTCCACTGTTTTATATATTGGGATTTTGTTTAAGATTTCATTTTTTTTAAGTTCCACTGTTAAAAAAAAAAAGCTTAAAAATTACTGATCTAAACTGCGCCTCCAACTAGTAATTTTTTCTACTTCACTTGGACAGAAATGATACCCCCAGGTGATGACTTTCATAGGTTGATGATGCATAGAGTATATCCTTGAATCAATTTTCAGTGGAAACCTTTTGACTTAATTTTAATTGAATACTGTGTGGGCCTTGAATTATGAGAGAACAAACCAGAAACACCTGTGTGACCGTGCATTATTTCAATGTCTGTCATTTTTCCCCTGATATGCCTCATTCTGTCTAAATACTATATACCAGTAACTTCCAATTGGTTTTCTGCATCATTTCCATAACTTCATATTTTAGTTTCCTTCTAATAAGTCTTGGTAAAATGCAAAGTTAGCCTCCTACTGCTCTCCAATCCAAGAATTTCTTAGCCTTCCCTCCTCTTCTCACGGGTCAGTCTTGCTGGTTGCAAACTTCTTTGTCAGCCCATTTCCAGATATGAGAACAATCTTCACAGTTTTTCTAACTAAGAGTGAAACCAAAATGTCCTTCCAAAGTCAGAGTAAAGTCCCACAGTTTTGTACTTTCCCTGGCAGCAGGAGAAGATAAAGGTTTTCCATGCATGCATACATCACTCTGACACGTGGTTACTGGAGCTCATCAATTGCTGGCCAATTTTTACACCACTTTTGGCCTTCAGCTCCTAACACATAGCTCTTTGCACATGAGGACTCATGTTCAATGCAAAGAGACTTATTGTTCTACTGAGTGACCCCATAGGAGGCAAAAACTTCATGCTTGTTTTGAGGGAAGAGCTTCACCTGCAGGAGACCAGTTCTCATCAAGGAAATGCTCTTCAGCTTTAGTGAGGGACACGTGCAGTCCCCTTGGAGCCAAGTCATTTACAAGATCACTCACCAGCCCTGTGTGAGAAGGTTGCATGCCAACCACCACGCACCTGGGCAAAGAGGCATATGTAACTCCACAGCAGGTCATTCTGAAGACCCATTTTCTGAAGAGGAAAATGTAGTTGGGCAGAGAAGGAGGGGCATTTCCTTATCACAAAGCCTCCTTTGATAGAATCAAGCACACTTAACTGGCTGATGAACCCCAGGCCTCCCAGGGTAACCCTCAGCACAGACCAGCACTGATTCCCACTCTCTGTGCATTCCTGCGCTCTGAGGAATGGCTGTCTGAGAGAGCTTCATGAAGCTGGAGCTTATAACTTCCCTCTGGAACATTCTTCTGGGGCTCTGCCAGCTAGAGCATTGCTTAGGGCCCCTGGCTCTGCAAGGGCCACAGAAGACAGGCCTCTAGAATAGCAAAGCCTCAAACAACAACAGAAAAGGCCCCCAAGACCCAGCTTCTGACCCTGTCAGTGATGGAGCCAACCAAGCTGTTTCTACCCACCAGGCCAAATCCAGAAGAAAGGGTTTGGCTGGACATGGTATTGAGTTTTTCTGTTGGCTTCTCAGGTTGACCCACTGACCAAATATGATACCCTACCATTGCTTTGGATTTTGCAAGTTTATAATCCATACAGAAGAAACATTGTCATGTAAACCTTGCCAAGACTCTAGGCCCTTTAAATTCCCAACTAAGAAGCCGAGGAAATTTATGGCAGTGTTGCTAGATGGGGAGGCCAAGTAAACGCACAATGTTGATCTTAGGTCTGTTTAAATTTCTCTTGCCTCTGGCACTTTAAGAAGTAGTGGAAAGAAATCATTTACTCATAGGTGCATTAAGCGTTTGGAAACACAGGGGTACCGGGAAAGAGCATTAGGAATGTAATTGATGGGACACATGTGGTCCTGGCCTGCGGAGGGCAGGATTTCACTCCAACACTGTAGCCATTCCTGTCCCGGGTGGCACAAAAACCTAACAGTACCTTCATGCAATAAATAGAGTGAATTATGTGGACGCTCGGTTTTCCTACCAGTGATGTCTTGGTAATTAACCAGCCCTCCCCTGCATCCCCATAAAAGGACACGCTGCTTGGAAATGGAGCTAGTCATCATACAAGGAGGATCCAGTTGGCCTCAAAATATAAGGACGTGGCTTTTTCATGCAGGTTTCCTCTGCTCCTTTGTAATTTGTTCTGGGTCTCTCCTCTGTCTTTTGGGTCTGTAATGATTGCAGGATTAGCAACAGGAGTCACTCAGTTTCAGGTCCTTTTAGGACTGTAGGTGGAGGAGAGTGAGTTGAACCCTAAAGAGAAAAATCAGCATTTAGCACACACCGTTCAGCCTTCATTTGCACGTTGCACGTCTTTGTGGGAGAATCTGGGATTCAATCAACAATGAATGCTTTCGGCAAAAGGCTGTGCTTCTTTCTGCATGTCTCATGGAGAAGGGTGAGGCAAAATGCCACGGAATCTCCAAGTCTTGTCCAGCGTTGGAAGTGACATGAAGGAGGCTATTTTTACATGCCAGATTACCTTGATTTAATACAAGATGAAATGCAATCTGATATGAGAACTGGTAATGGACTAACAAATGACTCAAGTAAAAAGTCATTTTAATGTAAAGTCCTGGACATGATGTATAACCTTCCCGGGAAGCCTGCTAATTGTGCGCCCCTAAAGTTCATGGCTATAGGAATTTTCTCGACGTGACGCCTAACCCTTATCTACCCTCCTCCCGCAGTCTCCGCTTTAGTGCTCACTTGTGTGTAATCTGAGGATTTTATACTTGGAAAACTTTCTGGAGTTGAAAGTGGAAGAAAATATGCCTTAATAGAATTTATAATTTAACAACCCAATAAGTCAGACTAGAATTTATTGGAACAACATCTCCTAAGAATCTTCCATATCCCAACTTCCACAATCAGTGACCTAGATCTTTAAAAGAAAGAGAAAAGAAAAGCATGCCTTAGAATTTTTTTTTTTTCCAGCTGAAGAAAGCTGAACTTAAGTCCATAGGGTTATTTATAGATGGAGGGGATAGTGAAAGAAAGAAAGAGAAAGAAAGGAAGAAAGAAAAGAAAGCAAAACAAAACAAAGGTCTTGGTTTCTAATTTCCCTGCAGCAGGAATGACTTACTTCTGTTTTCATTCCCTCTAGTCTCCACCCTCCTCCCATTAAGTTCTCGGATTTGTGTATCTTTAGATGCAGGCACTCGAATGCTTTCTTCACTCAGGAAGTTATTCTCCTCACGCCTTGTGAGGTCTTGGAATAAAAATCAGTTGAGAGAGAAACAACTGCTGCTTCACTGTTCAGAAAAAAAAAAAAGTGACATTGCATCATGTAGCTCAAAAAAGTGTGGTGGGTTGTGTTTTTTTCTTTTCTTGGTTGAGGGGGGGAGGGTGGGAAGGGGATACCATTGAGTGGGAGGCAGGCAGGAAGGCAGAGGGGAGGAGAAGCTCATTTCCCACATGTGTAATTTTCTACTCAGGGGAACACATGAGCCAACAGTCACTGTCTGCAAACATGGTTTGTAGGGGAACAAAATGAAGAGCGTTTGGATATAACCACCTAAGTCAGAATGTGTGGTGTTTGTGCCTGTGAGGATTTGGAGTCTCTGTTTTGTCTAATTTCTTCACGTATCCCTCACTCTCACTCCCACTAATCCCCTACCCCGACCCCCAATACTAAGGCTTTTCTCAATAACAAACAAAAATATTTTACGAAAACTAGGCTTTATACTCAAAACGTTCATTGCTTGCTCCCTTAAAGGAGGAGAAACATGGTTTGGAAAGGCTTTGTTTATTGGTCTATAAATCATGGTCACCATGTCTGACCCAGCTGCTGGGGTGCCTGCGGTCACTGGACCCTTTCAGAACTTAGAAGCTCTAAAGCTCCTCTTTTTGCTGGGCTCTTAATCAACCCTCCAAAGGCAGAAAGAACATCAAACAACTAAGACCTTGGAGAAGGATTGGCAGTTTAAGCGACAGCCTCTGCTGAGAGAAAGAATTTCTTAGCGATTCGACCCCATCGTAAGTGTGTTTTCTGATTATTTGGAGGCAGATGAGGGATGGACAAGGGAGAAAGAAGAGATCATTCCAAATAGTAAAAATGATTTAAAACCAAGAGCAAAGACAATAAATATCAATCCCTCTGACTGAGTTCCCTCCTCTTGATAAGAAAGATAATAGTAACTGCTTCCCAGTGACACGGAGAGGATTCAAGGGTGATGCTCAGTCTCCCAGTCGGTGTGCCCAGGTCAGATTCTGGCTCTTTGTCCCTAGATTTTTCTCATCTGTAAAATGGTGATAAATTATAGTGTCTACCTTATAGGGCTGCTGTGAGAATTCAGTAAGAAAAGACAGGCAATGTGTTTAGTAATAGGCTGGTATATAGTAAGTGCTCAGTGAAAGTCAGCTATTATCAGAAGACAGTCAAGCTCCTCGCATGATATCTAGGCCCTCAATGAAAGCTGGTTTCCCTACCCACAATTCTTAATTACTGGGGCAAAATGAAGCAGCATGAAGTAATTACAAGGCATATCTGGGTCCACATCTTGATTTCTTTACTCACTAGCTATGTGACCTTGGACAAATTACTTTCTATGAGCCTTTGGTTTTCTTCTCTAAACCAGATAACAACGCCTATCTCACAAGGTAGCTATGAGGACAAAATCAGAGGCTCCACACAGGAAAATGTTTCATTTGATGGTGATATCTGCCTTAGAAGCTGTCAGAAACCACAGATACATGCTCAGTGTTCATGGGTCTGATGAAATAAGCACGTACTGAACTCCCACTGTGGGCAGGTGCTTCAACAATACATACTGAAGATACAAAGGTGAATATCACACAGTCCTCCCTCAAGGAACTTCAAGTCTAGGGAAGGAGACACATAAGGAAACATCTTTTTAATTCTCTGTGGCTCTTGGTCTTGTCAAAGCATATTCAGAAGACCAGAAAAGACTCGATAACGTACTGTTCCCTTGCCTGAGACATCTTTCTACTTTTAAAAAATTTTATTTATTTATTTATTTTTATACAACAGGTTCTTATTAGTTATCTATTTTATACATATTAGTGTATATATATATGTCAATCCCAATCTCCCACTGTCCTCACTTTTAAGACTGAACTTCACTTGGTCAAGGAAGCTTTCCCGAACTCCAAGCTGCTACACAATACAAAGGCACCCCATGTTTCCCACTTTCTACACTCATCACATATATAATGACTTGTTCATTGCACTCCCTACTACCTCAGCCTACTAGCATTTTCAGGGCTGTGTTAAACTCATTCACTTGGAAAATGCACTATAAATCTTTTACACACAAAGAACTGATATGCCCCCCCAAAGTGGCTTATGGATGAATGAACTAATTATGAGGTGAATCAACTTTCTAGGACATCCTGGGGGCCTCAGTGTCTAGCATCTGGTCTGAAGGACCTGGAAGCAATTCTGTGATCGTTAACAGAATCCAATGAGTCAAGAATTACTTTGAGAATCCAGAAATAAACCCTCCCATAGATGGTTAAATAATTTTCAGCAAGGGTACCAAGACCATACAGTGGGGAAAGGACTGTCTTTTCAACAGATGGTGTTGAGAAGACTGAATATCCCCACGTGAAAGTGTGAAGTTGGACCCTCACCTTATACCCTATATCAAAATTAACTCAAAATGGATCAAAGACCAAAAATGTAAGAGCTAGAACTATAAAACTCTTAGGAGAAAATACAGGGAAAGCTTCATGACATTAGACTTGGCAATCATTTCTTGGATATGACACCAAAGGCACAGGCAACAAAGGGAAAAAATAGATAAATTGGACTTCAATGAAAATTTTAAAATTTTGTGCATCAAAACACACTATCAACAGAGTGAAAAGGCAACTCAAGGAATGGGAAAAAATATTTGCAAATCATATAATCCCTGGCTAATGGGTTAATATCCAGAATATATTAAACCTGACAACTCAGTAACAACAACAAAAACTAACCTGATTTTAAAATGGGCAAAGACTTGAACAGACATTTCTTCAAAGATATAACAAATGGCCAATAAGCACATAAGAAGATACTCAACATCACTAATCATTAGGGAAATAAATGCAAATCAGAACCATGAGGTACTACTTCACACCACTAAGATGGCCATTATTAAACAAACAAACAAACAAAAAACAGAATATAACAACTGTTGATGAGGATGTGAAAAATCGGAAAGCTTGTGTATTGTTGGTAGGAGTGTAAAATGGTATGGCCACTATAGAAAAGAGTATGACAGTTTCTCAAAAACTTCAAACTAGAACTGCCGTATCACCCAGCAATTCCAACTCTAGGAATATGCCCCAAAGAATTCAAAGCAGGATCTTGAAGAGATGTTTGTACACCCATGTTCATATCAGCATTGTTCACAATAGCCAAAAGGTGGAAGCAACCCAAATGTCCACTGGTGGATGAATGGATAAAGAGAACATAGTATGTACATACAGTGAATATTATTAGTCTTAAAAAGGAAGGAAATTCTGACATGATACAACATGAATGAAACTTGAAGACACTAAGCTAAGTGCAATAAGCCAGTCATAAAAGGACAAATACTGTATGATTCTATTCATGTGGGTACCAAGAACAGTCAAATTCATAGAGATAGAAAGTGGAACAGTCTTTGCCAGGGTCCAGGGGGAGAGGAATACGGGGAATTATTGTTTAAGGGGTATAGAGTTCCAGTTTGGGAAGATGAAAAATGTTCTCGAGATGCATGGTAGTGATGGACGCACAACACTGTGAATGTACCTAATGCCTCTGAACTGTACAGTTAAAAATGGTTAAAATGCTAGAATACTATGTTATGTATTTTTTACCACAATTTAAAAAATAAAACATTTACTTTGAACTAAAAGCATTTTGGTAATGAAAGGAATCTGAGAATCCTATCCAAGGTTTGAAGTCTGAGGTTTTTCTCCTTATGGGTTAAGTCAGTTTCCTTTGAAAGGCTGAAGGGCAGTGTCAATTCAAGTAGACAGGTGAGGAGAGAAGGCAGGATGCAGCTCGATGGTATTTGGAAAGAGGCTGGAGTTTGGAAAATCCAAAAAACACTGATTGTCCCAAGCTTCACATCCTGCTTCTTTAGATATTCCTGTCTTTTGCAGGGAAATGGACTCCATTTGGTCTGAGTCATTAGCACTTCTTGAAATGTTGCTTTGAAGAGCTTGTTGATGTGCAAGAAAACCTTAGCCTCTTATCTCGTTTGTTTTTAATGAAAGAGGCTCTGTGATTGGCCAGAAGATCATAAAACCAGTAAGACTCAAATTCATGTCCAGAGCTGTGGCCTGTGGAGTTTGAGCACTTCCAAAACTTGGCTCAAAGGGAAAGGGTTGGAAGGAAATCCTGCAGAATGAAAGTTGCAGTAGGCTGGGTACCTGAAGAATGAGCTGGGGATGGACCCTAACTCCTTAAGCAGGGGGAGGGCAGGAGGCCAGGACCCAGGTCTTCTCTCTTGGTTTGCCTGGCTCATGTAGGCACAGCTGACAGAAGGGTAACCCACCAGGCTAACGCTCAGGAAGCACATGAAAACAACTCAGTCTAGGAAAGCCATCTTAAACTGAAAAAAGGCTGGAAAGGAGAGGAAAGACCAGGGTGCTGGCAGGAAGCTCTTAACTGTGGGAAATGGTCTTTTAAAAGAAAATGAGGCAAACCTATCAGTGATTCTTCAAACCTCACCTTGTGAGACTCAGGGAACCTCCACACTGAATCCAGTGTATTTGCCTCATCAGAGGGACTTTTGTTATTGTTATCCTTTTGTTATTTGGCCTAAAGTAAATGTATCAAAGTTGCCCCCAGTGAGCGGCAATGGGAGATACTAAATATATTTGTCCCGTGGACAACGTCAACTTTTAGAAAGCAAACTATTTCTAAACCTGAAAACAGAATTCATCCAGCTGTGGCTTTTGGCCTATTTCCGTAAGGATTCACCTAAGAATAATTTCTCCTAGAGCAGTTACTTTTGGGTCTGTGTTACGTGGGTGCTGCCCTCATATTCGGGACTCAGTGGATCAGGTCCCTTCCTGCTCCTGAAGAGAAGGGCCTAGTCAAGAGGCTTTTTTAAGACTCAGAGCCAGGGAAACTCTTCACATAGGAGATGCCCATGGAGGAGTAGGCAGTGCGTGAAGGGGGACAAATGGAGCGTAGTGTGAAGAAGGGATTTTTTTTTTTCCAGAGTCATGTCCAAAATTTGCTTGGAGAAGCAGCAGGGCCAGGAAATAGGGATTCACTTCCCAAGCCTCAGGAAAAGTGATTTTTAGACACTGCTGAGTCAGTGTGACTTGGCCCATAAAGAGAGCAATTTAAATGCCTGTTGGTTGCAGAATAGTGAGATCTGCAAGCTCTGAGAGAGATGAGCACTGCTATGAATGACTTTCAAGGAACTTCACAGGATTCTCCTCACTCTTTCAAAGTTTTAGCTGATTTCCAAGTTCTCTTTGTCCTGGTCCTGGGATATTTCTGTTATGAAAGTTCCAGAATAAATCTCTGTGAATGGCTCAAAGGTTAAAACATTAGACCCTTAAGAAAAAATAAACTGGTATTGAATAATCTAGATATACACACTGCAGATGAATGGTTCTGCAGATCTTTGATAGCTACTAGAATTCTGTTAGGTGGTCTTAAGCAGTTTAAAATCATGGCCTGGAACTTCCCTGGTGGTGCAGTGGTTAAGAATCTGCCTGCCAGTGCAGGGGACATGGGTTCAAGGCCTGGTCCGGGAAGATCTCACATGCCGCAGAGCAACTAAGCCCATGTGCCGCAACTACTGAGCCTGTGCTCTAGAGCCCACGAGCCAAAACTACCGAGCCTGTGTGCCACAACTACTGAAGCCTGAGTGTCTAGACCCCATGCTCTGCAACAAGAGAAGCCACTGCAATGAGAAGCCCGCACACTGCAACAAAGAGTAGCCCACGCTCGACACAACTAGAGAAAGCCCACACGCAGCAACGAAGACCCAACACGGCCAAAGATAAATTAATTAATTAATCTATTTATTTATAAAAAAGAAAAAATCATGGCCCTCAAGTTCTTTGGCATTCCTTGAGTAGAGAAGTGGGGGTCAATGTCTCCTCTTTTGAGTCTGGGCAGGTTTGTAACAGCTTTACCCAATGGAACATGATAGAAGTGATGCTATGTGACTTCCAAGGCTGGTCCTCTGGGGATGTTCACTCTGGGAGAAGCCAGCCACCATGTAACACATTAAACTCCCCTAAGACTGCCATGCTAGGGAGGCCATGTCCAGGCACTCTTGTCAACCACCCCAGCTGAGCTCCCAGCTGACAGCCAGCATCAACTGCCAACCAGAGAGCCATCTTGGATTGCAGCCCAGTAGAGCTTTTCACAGATGGTCCAGCCCCATCCAACTGCTGGCTGGAGAGTTTCTAAACAAGAATCACCCAGCTGAGCCCTTCCTGAATTCCTTAACCACAAAATTGTGAGCAAAATAAAAAGGCTGTTTTCAGTCACTAAATTTTGGGGTAACTAGTTATGCAGCAATGGTAGTCTGAATGTGTCCCTTGGTAGTTTTAGTGGTTTCAGTGGGAACGGTGAGGAGGCAGGTTTATTTACACACATGTAACACATTTGTAATGTATGGCTGAGTAGGGTTTTTACAAAAATCCCATTCTGTTCTCAGTAACCATTATATTCTTAAGTTATACATGCACTATTAGGATTACACGGAGTCAGTTTTTCATGGCTAACTTTCAATTAACAGGCTACAGTTCTTCATTATATTTGCATGTTATTATCAACAACAGTTAAATTTGTATTTTTCATTCTTGTTATCCATACATTTTTATTTGCTAGATGGAAGATATATACAAACCACTTATCTGTGCCAGATACTGTTTCAAGTGAACACATTTAATCTTCAGAATGATCCTATATGGTAGTTATTATTATTACTATCCCCATTTTATAGATGAGAGAACTGAGTCACAGAGACATTAAGTACCTAGCTCATGGTCACATAATTTTTAAGTGTTGGATTTGAAACATGACCCCAGACAATCTAGCTTGAGTTAATAAACTTTGACCCTCTGCTACCTCTCAATTATCGATCATTTTATTCCCAATTCACACACACACACACACACACACACACACACACACGAATTCCAAAGTGATACATTGAAATGCAAAAGTAATAAAAATAGTACTAAAAATATACATCTCAGGATAATGTCATAAATGTAAATGATCACCAGAACTCAAATGCAAATATATAAAATATGTATCTATCTAGGCTGGAATGAGTGAATCCTAGTATATGATATCTGAAAAATAGATTTTATAAGATCCCCTCTCCATTTACCCCTGGTCTCTAGCATGTTTTCTGTTAAAAAACTTTCCTCTAGTGTCATAAAGCAACTCGAGTCTTCCCCTTATTTTTAAACACAGCACAACCACCTTCCTGATAAACCAACAGTTTTTCTAGAACAAGCTCAAAATAATACTTTTCAGCAAGGAATTTACAAACTATGCTGCCAAAGCATACAAGAAACCAAAAGTACAGAGGCATCATTTAAAGTGATATTCTCTACAGCGCAACAAGCCACACTACTGCCCATAAGCTTGCAAAGCCAGCTAAATATTTACTGATTGATATCATGGTTGGCAAGAAAGCAGAACAAGCTATTGGAGAAGCTCCCTTTTCAGATGACAATGACATAAAGAGGAGAAATTTCCATCATGTGTAGTGATTAAGAACATGGACTCCAGAGCCAGAATACCTCAATCCACATAGCTACTCTGCCACTTGTTAACAGTGTGACCTTGGACAAGTTCCTTACCCACTGCCCCGAGCCTCAATGTCCTTGTGTATAAAATAGGACCACAATAGTACTGCCCCAGAGCTGCTAGGAGGTTGAAGTAAATCAATAATGTAAAGCACTTAGGACAGTGCCTGGCACAGAGTACCTGCTATATAAATGTTTGTCAAACAAGTAAATAAAACATGTGCTCACAGACATTCCACCCTGGAGTTGGACAAAACCACTGATGTGCAGTGTACACATTCAGCATATGTGAATACGAAGGAGAAACGTGTGATGACTCTTGTTCTAATTAACACTGAAAGCTAATACTACAGAAGAAGAGACCTTTGGGGTTACCTTAATAATCATTCTGTGAGCTATAATACAAAAGGTGAGTCAATTTGAGTATTGATGGGGTACTTCATATGTACGTACTAAGAACAAAAGAGTAAAATAATTGTCAATTATCAAATATAAGTGTCAATCCATAGCCAGCTTTATTCACAAAGAACAGTGGGTGGCCAAAAATCTGCCTCCAAATCTTAATTAGATGTTGATGGAAATAATGAAAATTGTAAATATAATGGACTCACAGCCACTGATCGTCTTTTTGATGTGCTGTATGAAAAAGCAGCGGGAACACAAGCTCTCAGATTCTTTACACTGAGCTGTGTTGGTTACTGTATTGATTATCTATTGCCACAGTTATTCCATATAACTAAGAATCACCAGATCTTTGTGGCATGCAACGGTATTGCTCATGTAGTCAGAATCATTCGGGAATTCACTTGGCAGTGCTGTTGAATTTGGTGGGGCTCACACACATCCAGGGATTGGCTGGCTCTCAGCTTGGGGCTACTGGGGCAACGAGGCTCAGTTCCAAGGGCCTGGCATCCTCCAGCAGACGACCCCAGACATGTCCTCTTGGTAACGAAGAAATACAAGAGTGCAAGCAGAAACACACAAAACCTTTTGAGGGCTAGGCTCAGAGCTAGCCACAGTCACTTCTACTCACACTACTGACCAACAAGCTAAAAGCCAGCCCCTATTTGAGGTATGGGGAAATAGACTCCACCTCTTTGGTAACCCAAACTACAAGCTCAACTTGGCAAAGGGAATGAATCCACAGAAGCAAAGGGAAAGACCATTTCAATGATTCAAAATGTTCTCTCCTCAAGATTTATTTTTCAGTGGATGTATTTTTAAATTTTACCTAAAATCGGTGGGCTGTGTCTATGAACTGCTCACAATGTGCTCTACAGTTTGAGAGCACGCTGATTCTACAATCAGCCCTAAGATATCATGATTTTAAGTTAAAATTGTACTTTCTTATAAGACCAAACTGGAATACAAATGTCTAACTGCTAAGGGCTTTTTGATACTTGATTATTTTTATTATTTGTTGGAAAGAAATCAGTGATTTTGGACACTTTTTAAAACCATAAACAAATACTACAACAGAACTGGAAGAAATACTTTCCACAGCCATATACAACCACAGTGGATTAGGAAACCATTTGCCTTTAACTCTCAGGTTGAAATTTCAAATTTCCAGCTTTGAAACAGTGTATGTTCTTCAGGGTAGACTCTGACACACAGCTGTAAGTAATTTTCAGTGATAAACTTCTCCTTAATTCCTGGGCTTGTGGCTAACCTGAATGTTGATGACTCTGAATGAACCATCAAATACCTGCTGCCATTGCCAATGATATAATTGGGAATTAAGTGTTTCTAAATTAAAAGAAATAAAGAAAAAGAAAATCTGCCAAGCCATGGAAACAGACCTATGGCTCAAGCTGTCCTTCATGGAACCAGACCAGATTACCTTTCAGGAAGACAAACTGGGGAAAGATAACAGACGCTATCATTCTTACTGTTTACATGGAAAAAAATTATGATTTATTTTTAAATGTTTTATTATTTAAAAACTTATGACAACTCTTTATACCTAAAATTGGTAGACTACATATATGCTCTTTGCCATTATATGTTCTGTAGACGATAAAAGTTTGAAAAACAAACAATGGTCAGCAAATTATAAAAAAGAGCTTGCCAACCCTGAGAATCAGCAGAATAGATTCTGTATAGATCCAAGCACTTGGAGTTAGATTCAAGAATACTTATCATTAGAGAATGTTGTCATTCTGCATTGCAAAAGTGACATAGTAAGTCTCACTGACCAATGAGGAAAAGCGCAAATGAAATTACCTTAATGGAGAAAATTTCCCAGAAGTGAATTTGACTGCCACTCACTAGTTGCAAGATGTTGGGTTATGAACTACAACGGTGCATTAGTTTCCTATAGCTTCTATAACAAATTACCACAAACTTGGAGGTTTAAAACAACAGAAGTTTGTTCTCTCGCAAATCTGGAGTCTCTAGCGGTCTGAAATCACGCTGTCGGCAGGGCCATGTTCCCTCCAACGGCTCTAGGGGAAAGTCGTTTCCTCTTTCCATTTCTGGTGGCTCCAGGCATTCCTTGACTTGTGGCTGTAGCACTCCAATCTCTGTCTCCATCTTCACATGGTCTTCTCCTCTGTGTGTCTTCTCTTCTTTTGTCTCTTATAAAGATGCATCACTGGATTTAGGACCCACCTGGATAATCCAGGATCATCTCAAGATCCTTAGCTTAATTATATCTGCAATGACCGTTTCACAAAATAAGACATATCTACCCAGATATGCAAAATATTCTTGCATATCTGGGTGGATATGTCTACCCAGAAAGATATGTTCTGGGTGGACATACCTTTGTGTGTGTGTGGTGGGGGGGTACCATTCAACCTGCTGCAAATAGGAAAGAGGATGGTGAAACTCAGAAGAGAATACAAATGGAAGCTTGAAAGTCTTGTTAAGGATGTTAAAGATGAAATGGATTGTTCTCTCTTATAAAATGTGTGTGTATGTGTGTTTGCATACTAATTACCTGAAAGCAAGGCAAATTGACAGAAACGCCCTGTAAGATCACTCCCCATTTTATTATATGGTGAGTTTGGGACTAAAAGTTCAATTTTACCTGCTCTGATAGGTACTAAAGAATTGATTTTGGTTGTGACTGGGATTCTAAATAATTAGTATTTCCTCACAATTGTATGCATGTCATGCATAATTTCTGTACACTCAGATTTGCTTTCAATTTGGGGATCAGAAAGGGGAATAATCTGGGATAACAGGTGGGAAAAATCTCTGCCTGGCTGTGAGTTCCCCTTTTAATGAATAAGAAAATGACCTCTCTGACTTGTTGATCTGGCCTGGCTTCCTTTCTGGGTCTCTGTGGTCCTCATACTGCATCATAAACAGGGAGAGAAGTTCTTGGTCTCAGAAGCAGGCACCCAGGCCTCTTGTCACTCTTACTAGAAGAGGGAGCCAATCCACCTTGCTTGTTCTTCCTCATTACTTAGAATCTTCATGTAGAGAATGAAGAAATGCACATCTCTTGGTTAACTACTATATCTACTATTACCTATTATGTCCATTCAAACTTTTGAAGCTCTAACTGACAACTGAAGGGCGCCATTCGAAATGCAAGACCTTAGAGTCAGGGTTCCTTTTTTTTTTTTTTTAACATCTTTATTGGAGTACAATTGCTTTACAATGGTGTGTTAGTTTCTGCTGTATAACAAAGTGAATCAGTTATACGTATACATATATCCTCATATCCCCTCCCTCTTGCATCTCCCTCCCACCCTCCCTATCCTACCCCTCTAGGTGTTCGCAAAGCACTGAGCTGATCTCCCTGTGCTATGCGGCTGCTTCCCACTAGCTATCTATTTTACATTTGGTAGTGTATATATGTCAATGTTACTCTCTCACTTCGTCCAGCTTATCCTTCCCCCTCCCTGTGTCAAGTCCATTCTCTGTGTCTGTATCTTTATTCCTGTCCTGCCTCTAGGTTCTTCAGAACCATGTTTTTTTTTCTTCTTAGATTCCATATATATGTGTTAGCATACGGTATTTGTTTTTCTCTTTCTGACCTACTTCACTCTGTATGACAGGCTCTAGGTCCATCCACCTCACTAGAAATAACTCAATTTCGTTTCTTTTTATGGCTGAGTAATATTCCATTGTATATATGTGCCACATCTTCTTTATCCATTCATCTGTCGATGGACACTTAGGTTGCTTCCATGTCCTGGCTATTGTAAATAGAGCTGCAATGAACATTGTGGTACATGACTCTTGAATCAGAGGTTCTTAAGTTGAGATCCAGGATCGCTCCCTGAAGTTCAATGTAAAGTTGGGTGTGTTTGTAAATTTTTCTGTGGAGCAGTCACATTCTCAAAGAAGTCCATCACCCCCAAAAGGTAAGAATATCCACAGGCTGACTCAATGCTATGAACCATCAGTTGGTTATTGACCTTTGGCAAGTTCTTTAGTTTCCATGTGCAAACTTATTATCCACATGGGGATGACAGCAATGATACAATTTCAATAAAACAAAAAAACTTTGATTCAAATATAATACAGATGTCCTAGGGAAGGGCACACTGGGTGGCCTTCAACATAGGTGGCAAATTCTTCCAAAAGAGCCCACATGGACAGTTCATTGTGGTAGCTATTTAGTAGGGAATACAAACACTTGTCTCTGTTCATTTCAACTCACATCTCAGAAGGCAATTCTGTGGACTTGCCTGAATTCTGCCTGCAGGGAGAACTGACTATTCTCTCAAATCTGTCCCCACTGCTTCTTGTACAGTCTCCTACAACCTCTATATTTTACTTGATTACATGTCTTTCTCTCTCTTCCAAATTTCATCACCCACCATGTCCTAGTGATTTCGGTATTAAGAAAAATGGAATCTTAGCACATAAATTTAAAAAAATATTTGTTAAGTGCATGTATGAATGAATGGATGAATGACAAACATGAGTTGTCTAAGGACTAGAAGTCTCATTAAACCTGCTTAGAAGTGTACCAACCAGGAGGCTGAAAACCACAAACACCCTTCTGGCTGGCCCTGCCTTCCCTCCACCAAGCATGGAGCCTGACCAGAGAAACAAGCTACACAGGAAAACAGTCTCATGTGTATTCCCAGAGCACTCTTTCCTTAAAGAATCTCCAGAATGAAACGCAGGTGCCTGGTGGCTGCTGAGCACTACTATTTTGAAAGTAGATCCTCACTTCTGATGTAATCTTTTACTTGAGAAATTTTTGCATGTTGTTCCTGGACAATGGGATATCCATTTGGTATGACAGAAGAAGCAACCTGAAAACTCCTTGTTTCCAGGTTGGGGTTTGCTGCTGAGCTTGGCCACTCAGGAGAGTCAACAACCTTGTCAGGCAGCTGCCTGTTGGCAGGATCGTTTTCACATTTATTATACTGGAATCATCCTGGCGCTTATGGAAAGGACAAGCGACTGAAAAATGGAGTGTAGACTCCCAAACAGAAACAGTGCATCTTCCAGTTGCTTAGACTAAAATACCTTGGAGTCATCCTCGACTCCTCCCTTTATCTAACAGTCCGCATCCGACCCATTAGCAAATCCTGACAATCTTCAAACTATGCCCAGAAGTTAACCACTTCGGGCCACCTTGACCACTTCCACCCTAGCAGAAGACATTATCATCTCCATCTGTATTGAGATACCCTCCTAACCATCTCCCATCTTCAGCCCACATACTCCTACAGTCTATTCTCAACAAATCAGCCAGAATGATCCTTTTCAATCAGTCCATGCCCCATCTCTGCCCCATCAGAGCCAGTTTTTCCCCACCTCACTCAGAGGAAACAGCCAAGTTCTCACAATGGCCACCCAGGCTCTAAATGGTCCACCCCACTTTACCTCTCCAACCTCACCTCCTACAATCTCTGCCTCTTTCCATCCACTCCAGCCTCAGTGTCCTTGCTAATCCTTGAAGCTCATATATTTCTTTCTCAGATACAAGTGGAATTTTATTTCCTAACAGAATAAGAGAAAAACAGCTGACTTTAGCTTTCTGAGAGCCCCACAGCCTTGGACATTGAGAAGAGTCACAGATCCAGGTTACTCACAGAGCAAGTAAACTTCTTGAAGTTTTATGAAGGCCAGAGATCAAATATCAAATCCATCCTGCCACAGAATTGTGGCTGGGCCTCTGTGTATGAGTTTTGTTGAGAGGGGACCCAACTTGGTTTAGCAAATGGGCATGAGAGCACAGGAGTGAGGAAAAGAGCAATCTTGAATATATCTAATAAACCACAGGCATGAATTTTAACAACCTTTCTGCTAGCAAGTTCTACAAGCTTTCTCATTCCATTTTCTAGCTAATACTTTCCCCCAAAGAGTTTGTTGACTGCCTACTAGGTCCCTAAGCTGCATGCTAGAATTGAACAGTTTGCACTTGGGAAAAGGACCAATGTGGGACTAGAAAGAAACCAAGGGCAGATCAAGTCATCATAGGGATGTTTTATTAATCAAATATATTTACACTTCTTGGCCAATTATCTCTAAATGTGTGCCTGTTTTTCATTTAAACACAATCGAATCCTGGTAGATCCTATCATAAGAGTATAGCTGCATGCATCATCGCATTGGTTCTTTGTGGTTTTTTTAAAATGTGAGTTTAATAAGTTAAAAAAACATAAGCCAGTTGTTTACCATTCTAACTGCAGAATACTTGTTCTTGTCACATCAGTAGTCTTTACAGCAAGGGATCCTCACTACCCACGGTGAGCTTCTCCTCAACCTCTTGACTGACTTATTTAAACTTTCAAACCTCAAAAATCAAGAACAGAAACTGAGCCCTAACTCTAGCCATTTTCTTTGTGGGGAAGTTGAAGAGAGACATATTTCTATTTCAATGGGGAACATTTACAGTAAATTTTAAATTAGCATATGAGGGAAATTTATACAGTGCCTTGATAGCATCTAAATATCACATTTCTATTAGCATATTACAAAGCTGGATGCC
Organism: Lagenorhynchus albirostris; assembly: GCF_949774975.1. Lineage (NCBI taxonomy): Eukaryota > Metazoa > Chordata > Mammalia > Artiodactyla > Delphinidae > Lagenorhynchus > Lagenorhynchus albirostris. Next base: position 101,363,775 of record NC_083097.1, on the reverse strand, counting down.
CTCCCCTTGATATAACAAATTAAGGGGACATCAGGTTTCCAAACTAATTTTGCTGATCTAAGCCAAAGTTTTCCTCGATATCTGAGTCACCAACTTGGCATTTGCATTCATACCAGGGGAAACCTCTTTCACAGAGTACTTAGAACTTCCCAGGAGAGAAATTTTGCCTGTTTTTTGCTATTTTATTCTCTCCAAGTTGCGAGAAGCTTGAGTATGTGTACTAAATTGTTCAGAGAAAGTGAGTCTACCAGGGTTGATTTTTAGCGTTAGACAACGCTTGAATGGGGATCAACAGGGACAGTAAGCTGGTGGACACTTGGTCTAAAATGGCCGCTCTCCCCAACATGTGGTGATCACCTATCATCTGTGGTGATAGGAGCTTTTAAAAACATGAATGAGTCATGCTATATAAAAATATCTCCAAGTTGTTGAAGTCTATATCAAGATTGTTTTCAGTCAGGAGTGATGTGCCAAGCTTTGGGGAGAAAAGCAGCAACAGGGATGTTTTGCAAGGCAGGAAACAGGAAATACCAACTGGAGCCCACCGTGTTTGACTGACGGGGAAAACACGTTCATCGTTTTGACAACCATTGCGCCTGTTAGAATCCATATTTGGAAAAAAGTAACATAGATTGTAATTTCAAGACCATGGTAAAGAACTGCCCTGTAATTAAGTCAGTTCCTGAAGAAGTTTTGTAAACTTTCTTCTTGAATACCTCTCACAAATAGTCTCATCTAGATTGTTTCTAAGAACTTGAACTGGTTCCTTGAGTACCCCATGCACAGAACTACATTATCTGTGCCTTTGACAAATCAAACCTGTAATGACTCCAGTCTTTCTACCTCAGTGCTTTAAATCAACAGCCTAACCACAGAAGCTCATATTCTTAATGGACACAACTGCATAATTACTCCATTGATGCCTGAAAAGTAACTCACTTAGCATTCAGTCAGAACAAAGAAAGAAAACTAGATTTCACTTAGCCCCATTCAGGATGTGTTTTCACTTGTCAATAGCGTTCAAGCCTAGTTCTTTTTTGGCCAGTGTCCAACGTAACCTGCCTTCCTGCCTGTTGCCATTTGTCCTAATGTGTATCACACACTTGAGAGGATTTTTTTTCTTTTACTGTGGAATTTTAGTTGCATGTTTAGAAAAATAAAACAATACCTGCCAGCAGTGGGATATTTGAAATTCTGCTGTCCAGAAGCACAGATTTAGAGATACAAAATCAGCAACTATAATAACGCATATTTTGAGAATATTTTAGTATTGTTTCCACAAATTCATTTGATCAATAAACTATACTTGTGTTTGTTTATTTTAAAAAGCTCATATGCTTAAAAAGAGTTTGAATAAAGAGATATTTTCCCTTTTAAAAAATTACTGTCGTGTGGTTTTGGAGGGTGAAAATGTAAAGCTGCTAAGATAAGATTAAGTATATAGGAGAAAAGGATAATGATAGTATCTATGTTACAAGGATTAAATTAGATAATCCATGTTGAGCAGTTAGAACAGTGCCTGACAGTGATTGCACAATATAAATTGCTATCATTATTATTATTCCCGACATCTGAGGGAATAAGCTCAGATTTTATTTTTCCATTAAAATATACTCAGCAGATTCTTTTGTAATCCTAAGTACAATGGTAGCATCTCAGTATACAGGGCAGACAATTCAATGGTTTTATGTCTTTGCCCTGTTTTATGGCATATTTTTGTGTTTTTTATCATTTTTCATATTGATTTGATGAAACATCTGACATACATTACTTAAAAGAATAAATCAAATAAATATTTTAAATGTTAAACACAACTGTGGATTACAGGCTAAACATCTGTGGCAAGGCTTCCATAGATAAAGCAATATTCTTTTCAGTTTGGCTCTCTTTGGCCAGTTGTATGTGACAGGTGATTGTCGGGTTTGTAGAATTTAATCTTGAGAAGGCTTGAAATATGTGGCTTTTCCTGGGACTCTGTTGTTATTTTGTGGTAGTTCAGATAAGTGCTAGTGATGGGGAAAGCCTCAAACTCTTGGGTGGATAAGGACCTAAACATCTTGTCACTTCCAAACCTCTTCACCTTGAAAGGAACTTGACAAATGAGTGACATTTCTGAAACCTCCTGTTATCACTTTAAGAAGCATATCTCTTAGTATCTTTCAGGATTTGGTGTCAGGAATTGGTAAAGGCTATGGGGAATAAAATTAAATTCACGTCAAGGAAGGAAAATTGAAACCAACTTTTTTGAAAATGTGTTTATTTAGTTTATTTGTTGTTCCTGGCCTGGTTTCTGTAGACATATGTAGCCTTAATATGAGGATGATGGATTTGCTTCTCAACACAGGCTCCTGGGCCTGCTCGGAGGACCCATGACCCCATGCTGCTCTGGAAATGCCCTGCTTTGTGAGATGTGCCACGTTTCCCATTTTAAACGACTCAACAGCCACTTGCATTTGATTTTTAAAATTGGTGCAAAACAAATAACAGTAATGATGCTACTTCTACTATGAAAAGCAACGAAACATCAGTTTCTTAAATGCACAACTCAGAGCCAATTATTAGCAATTAGTTCTGCAATGATGTGCCAGGCACCTGGGGCCTTGGAGGCGGTGCCACTGAAGAGGAAGATCCTCCAGCTTGAGCGCATAAAGAGCTTGACAGTGAGGTTCAAAAACAAACTTAACCAAACAACTGCTACCTTTCAACCAGCAGTGAATATCTACCCTGATGGTGCTCTCTGAAACCTCTCAGAGCACCACAGCCCACACACTGGGGACGAGGGCTGCATTGCCAAGGCTTGACACTCACAAGGCCACTCAGACCCACACAGGGTCTGCAGAGCTCCTGCCCTGAGTAACTCCGGCCCTGTCCCCATTTGTTACCTTATCACTGGAATAGGGTCATAAAAATCTTAAGACCCAGACCCCAATCCTGGTATCTTGAGATTGTTGCTAAGAACCAACAGTGGGGCTGATCAGCCAAAGACGTCCAAGTTGTGTATCTTAATTTGTTTTGAAATTTGCTACCTTCTGGTCCCCAGCTGAGTTTATATCTCTCTGATTCTCCCAGTTGTAGCAATCTCTGTAACTTCACTGAGACAATGGTCTAAAGGCCTAAAAGGCCCATGCTATTAGCCAGACGCTTAGGAGGAGAATATTATTTTCTCGCCAATTAAGTAAAACTCCTTACGGTGAACATCTAAAATGGGGTCTTTATACAAAATAAGAGTTCAATAAATACTTGATGAATAAATGAAACAATGAACCAATCAACTGACAAAAAAAATTTGATGAGTTGGTAAATGTTAGTAAATCTTTGTTTATCTCGACTAGAATGAACTTTTCCCAAAGTACGATCCAATAAATTGTAAGCCCTGTGAGGACACTAGTGTACCATAAACCTTCTCTATTATACACAGTTTTCCCCCATAAGGCTATACTTGAATGGACGTTCAATAAATATTTACTAATTGAATCAAATTATATAAATTACACAAGATTGAGTTTTATAGTTTTAACTATCCACACAACTCTATAAAAGCATATCTCTTCCAAAAAAAAGTCATTTTTAAAGACAAAGACAACCAAAACGCAAAGCTTATCTTAAAATAATTTACGCACATTTCCTGGGAAAAATATTCAGCTTTACCTAAAGTTACTGAGATTTTTCTAGAGATGTGATGTCTGCACACCCACCTGGAATCACCCCCATTAGCTTAGGCTCTTAGCTAGACAAACTGGCATGTGTTAGGATGCATGTCTTATTGTGGGGAAAAAAAAAAAAAAATTCAGTCCCTATTGATAGAAAGGGGCAAAAAACGATTGCTCCGAAAGCCAAACACGGATTCAGCTCTTACAGGCTCCCTTTCTCATCTTAGATATCCTCCCCTCTCCTCAGTGACTCAGAGTTTTTCTTTTTTTCTTTTTACACCATGATTAATTAGGAAGTTGCTAATAAAGAAATCTGACAGATCTTGATGACTGCAGTGTTTACCACCCATTTGCAGTGTCCCTAGGAAATACCTGTCAATTTTAAATAGAAAAGGCTAAAGCAATTGTTGGGAGGTTTTAAGGAGAACTGCCCCCCACCCCCAGCTTCAATTAAGAGCATTTGGGACCCAAGCGATGGCGGTACCCGCTTCAGGGCTCCAAGTCAATTGGCAGGTATAGGCCTATCTTACCCGTAGACTGATGGCCAAGGCCAGTCTGCTAGAAGTCAGCAATGGCTCAGCAATGTGAAAATTTTGAATGTCCCCAATTTTCTATTTGTTCAGTAGCAAATATTTTCAGACCAAATTTGGTAGAAAAGACATGCTAAAAGTTGCCCTTACTAATAAAGGAGAAAAAGAGACTTAAATGAGCAGAAGGCTAGAAGAACCTTTCAGTATACAGGTTACCGCCATATTAAGTGGGACTTTGGGATCAGCTGGCAAAGCCACTAGAGTGGTAGAGACCATTGTTATGGAGACTCTGCCCAGGCGGGGTGTCAAGGTTGGAGTGAAGGCTTCTCATACTCGCGTGGGAGCTCATGAGCACAGGGTGGGATGCACTGTGTAAAACTGTGAAATGAGGCAAAAGGCAGAACTGGGTTTTCTCACTGAAAACAGTATTAGAAACATACAGATGAGTCCCTTATCATTTTGAAAAAGTACAACCAAATGTTTCAACTTGAATAAATGGAGCAGTTTGCTCATCTGTATAGCCGGTCTGTCACTTTCTTGCAGATTTTGGGTTAATATGGCTACATATTCTCTCCACCCTTCCCAATGGCTCACACTTTTGTCAAACGTCTCTATCACTTAGGGCAAGAAACTATAAAAGCACAACACATTCCAATCTACCAAAGAAAATATTTTCCATCAGAAACAGTTACACAGCAGCACAGATTGCTTACTACTTCCATGACAAGGAGACAGCAAGAAATGGGGGAAAATCAGAACGACTTCAGATTGGGCAACGGAGGTCAGAATTAGCCAAATTCCTCGGTGAGACATTATTTTGAGACATATATCAATAAGTTACAAACACAATTAGTGAGGCCCCGTTTCACTCCATTTTAAATGTGGCAGATGGGTGCTAAGGGATGAGGGAGTGAAATGGAAAGAAGAGGAAGATTTCTGAGGACAAAATACATGATGGTAGATTAAACCAAACCACAGCTATCCTTGCCTTTCAGTGGCCAGTTCTGTTATGTGTCTCACATTTTTGCTAAGAGAAGACAATGGCAAGGCTAAAAAGACAAGGAGTTCCTTAACGGGCTGTGTCCTGCTATCAGGTGACCAAGAGATCTACAAACAAGAGATGGCTGCTGGTAAGTACTCTAAACTGTTCAGATTTACACCGGCCATCAAGGTAGACTCGGTCTTCGTGATGCTGCTGGGAGTTAATGGCTAATATGCAAGAGCCGTCAGTTCTTCCTGATGTGGGATTATTGTGTGGAATGCGACACAATTTGAGCACCATTGCTAAATTGCCCAAAGGGTAGCTGAAGTGACACCCATTTTCCTGGCACTCAATCAAAGATCAGTGAAACTGTGTACATACTCCTTTCTCTTTCAGTGGATCAGTGTTGAAAGAAGATTATCAAGGGCCGGAGGGGATGAGAAGGGAACTCCTCTTGAAAAAATTAGCTGTTCAGGGCGATCTTTTCTAACCACAACCCTCTCCGTGGCTCCTCCTCTCAAGGTTTCCTTGTCTGGGCTATTTTCACCTATTTTTTGCAGAAATGCCCCACACTCAGGAGGGCCTCCCAGGCTTCCCCTGGAGGTACGAGGAAGGAAGATGAAAGTGCCTAGAATGGTCTTGACAGTGGGGCTTGGCACTGTTTTTGCTCACATATTCAATACTTTCATAGACACAACAAAAAATTACTGGAAGCCTAATACCTTATATTCAGCCTCATACTGAAGAACTTTATTTTCGTGTTTTTTTTTAAGCTAAAATGTTATTGAAAACAAAATTTTCTCACTAGCCGCTTCAGAACAATATACTGTATTATGAAGCTCCGTACATTTTAAATGTTTTTGAAATCTTGACAGGACACTGTTAAGTCCCCATTTCTTTTTCCCCTTGTTTTGAATTTTAAACCATCTTCTTCCACTTCCAGGTTCTTCTGCATCAAGACCGGGCTGCTGGATGGAAGGAGCCGTGAGAAAAGTGCACGAGAAATAATAAGTGTGGAAAACACAGAAATGGAGCACCCGTGGGGCTGAAGATGGCCTGGACTCAGCGAAGGCTCTGGCTCCCGAATCTGTGGTCCCTGCTGGGCAGCCTGAGGCAGGCCAGGCCAAACTGAAACAGCAGGAAGAGGGCTGTACAATGGGTCCCCTTGAATCATGCTACTAAAAAAGGTGCAACGAGAAACAAGTCCCTGTGCATTCTTAGTCACAACTGTGGGCAGAAGAACCCATCCGATTCCTCCCTTTGGTATTAAATAACAGTTTAAAAAAGCTTTTTAGAAACAAAGCAAATACACGGTGGGACTGGAAACGTGAGCCATCCCAGGTTAGTCGTCCACTGAAATGAGTCTCATCCCTAGTCATAAATAAATAATCTCTCTCCTGGTCTGACTTCCACGCCAGGATCAATATCTCTTAACATCTTACTTATTTTATTACTGCTTTTGGTTTTCCGGGACTGATTGAAAGTTGCTCAGAGGAAATCTTTGGTTTTGCTTAAGTGTCCGTGACATTTAATCATGACTTTCCTTGAAGTTTAATTCCAACCAGTCAATCAGTTAATCCACTTCGATTGATTCTGGGCTCTCGGTTATTGGCTTGCACTCATTGGGCATCCGCTGGTGTCGGCTCAGCTGGGTGGCCTGCGTGAAGCTCCTCTCACACCTCTCGCACCTGGTGGAGGCAAGAGAGAAAATTGAGACCAGGGAGCAGGGCCTGCAGGTTGATGGACTTCCTCTCATCCTGCCTAATCAGAACAGACACTCCAAAGTGGCTTCAGATTTTACCGGCTCAAGAGGTTTAATTGGTGGCTCCTTCCAAGGCCTGGATGCCTGTGATGGGACAAAGCCCGGCTGATGCAGAACAGAGGGGTCTGTCAATAGGCAGAGGGAAGGTGATTTCTCCAGAGAGCCCTGTCCTGCTGCAGCTCTGATCACTGTCAGTTCAAATAGATAAAGAACAAAAAGAGATTTTTAGGAGTGAGCCATCAAAGCAGCAGCTTGTCTGCAGTTTTCTGCTCCCTAACCCCAAAGAGAAATTGATGACAAATAGAATTTCACCTGCTGCTAATTTAAAATCGGGACTTCTACTCCCCTCAGCACAGCAGCCAGAGAGCCATCATCTTTGAATTCGGAAACTGGAAGAAGCAGTGCATTAGTTTTCAGTGACTGTGGCGGGTGGGTGTGGGTGACCGCTTTGGGGCAAAAGCTAGAGTATCACAGCTCCACCGAAGTTAGGGTTAAAAAATGTTTGCATTGGGATAGGGGACTCAGAAAAACCCGAAATCAGCCAATGTTTGTGTGCTTCAAATTCACCTCTACAAGGCACAGCAGGAAGAATGTACACGTGGGCCGTAATTAAGGGCTGGTGTGTCTGATAAGGAGAACACTGGCATCGCACTTCAGGAATATCTCCTCCTCTCCTTAACGTAAAAAAAAAGCTAACCTAGAGACCCTGGGCCTAAGCCATCTTCCCTGCAACACACACCGACTAGCTTGATGGCTACACAGCCTTCAACACACACACACACACACGCACACTGCTGCAGCAAGCTGGGCACGGACAGTGGCTTCCCTGTCACTATTCCACTTGTCTGGGCTGCCTGGAGCACTGGCCAAGCACCCATTGGGGCACAGCAGCCCCCTCAGCGCTCCCCCTAATGTCCTCTCCTGAAACCTTAAAAGGAAAAGATACTCAGGAGAGCTGCTGACAGTTGTTCTTCTTTTAAATAATGCAACCTTCGGTCTTAGGTCCCTGCACTAGTAGGGCTGTGGTAAAGCCATCAGAAGAAAATCCACACACGCCCAATCACTTGCCACGTGCCCTGCTACCCGGTAGGCAGCCCTGTATTTTTCCTTTGGAGTAAATTATACAAAGTGCCTTGCCAGGGAAATAATTACCTATAAAAATAAAATACATCTATCCCTACTAGGGAGTCTTGCATATGTTTTATCGTTGGGAGGCTGGAGCTTGACTATCACGCTTGGATTTTTCAGGGCTCCTGCACCAGCTGAATGTGTCACCATGAGGAAGTTGTGTTTCTTCAATTGTCTTTCGGGGGATATTTTTAGCAGCCTGTTCCACTGTTAAAAACTGCACTGTGATCTTGACAAATGTATAATGTCAGCTTTAATGTATCAGACCTATCAGCTCAATGAAAATAACTCAGAAGTATTGATCAGCTAATGATTTTTGGTGTATTCATTAACATCCATGGGCAGCTCATCCCTTCTCCAGAGCTCCTGAAGTGCTGATGACATGCTAGTGAATTGCTGATTGTTTATTAGAAAACTGATTAGTTACTAAATTAGTGTGTCAAAATATACTACCTTTCACTGCTTGACAAACTTTCAAATTATTATATTCCTTTTTTAAAATTCTGAAGCTCTAGAATCAATTTCAAGGAGAGAATAGTTTCAAAAATTGTAAGTTATGACTAGTTACCTAGGTCATGTTTTTGCACCTTTGATCTTGTGTATCAGAATATAAAGAATTCAGAAGTGGGAGGTGTAGTGCTTCACATAAGGCAAATGTGTATGTCTATATGTAATATTAAACACCCAGACTGGGCAGAGACAGTAAGAGGGGAGTTAACATTTTTCTCCTGTGTTTGCCTAACTGCCTCACAGATATTTACACTCATGGAACCATCTGTTGTCATAGTCAGGAAATTTACTAAGTCTATAGGGCTCTCCTGAGATCATCACTGAAAAATCATCTCTAGGGCCATCTGCTCACCAAGTGTGAGTAAAAACACATGCAGATGTGTAGAAAATTACCTTAACTTAGATCCTTTTCCTAGGAATTTCCCCTTCTTGAGGAAAGTGGGCTACTAGAAATAATACCTACGTGTGTTGGTAATGATAAGAATGTAATTTGTATAATTAAGGATATAAAGAGAACTTGACGTAAAAATATTTTTAAATAAGGGGAGAGCCTCAGTTTTATGTTCATCATCTTTAATTTCAGCACAAAAATCCCTTCACAAATTATTTTCATGGCTTAATGGAACACATCAGAAGGACAGACTCAATGCAAATGCTTAGGTTCTGGCGGGTCAGAGTTGGACTTCAGCTGTGTTGGCACGGAATTAACCCTGAACTACAATCCCAGCCAAGTGACTGGTCATGGGCACCTCCAGGCCTGGATTTCATGCGGTTTAGCAGAATAAGAAAGAAAGAAAGATGCAGGTAATGATCCAGGAGACTAAAACTGCTCCGGCACACAGGGTCTTCCCCTCAGTGCTGACGCCACAGCCTTTAAGGAAACATTGCAGGAACAGTGAAGTGGAAAGCCATCCAAATATTTCAGCAAAGAGAAATTCCCCAACTTTCTGCCAGTGTGGGCATCTTAATGAGACTTGAGTTCCTTTTAGATTTGAGATCATCCTTTACTTAATGTGATAGTCAACTGGCTTATAGGTACAGAGGGAGCTTAACAATCGTCATCTGAAACTGACAGATGTGCAAAACGATGTCAAGTTCTGTTCACAGAAAACCTACAGGAAGCTTTCTTTCTGGTCCTCTATGGCCTGTCACCAAATATTTCCCGAATGAAACCAAATTGCTTCGTACGTATGATGTGCTTAATGCATTTTACTGATGTGTTTTTTTGGTTTGCTTTGATTTTGCCTAGATCTTGCTAAAATATCAGATGCTCTTTGGAATATCCTTTGATTATTTTTTATACTGAGCCAAACTGTCTTCACTTAAGGCACAAACTTAGTGGTATTTCCCCTGCTTCTAATGAAGACGAAGAAAAGAAACTCTCCTATGGAAAGTCCTGGTCTTCCCAGGCGCAAAGGCCAGGCATCAAGCAGCTCACATGGATCCTGGGCAGAGCAGCCTCTCTGAGATGTTGAGAGATTATGTTTAGTAACAGAGAAGGAGAAAGGGTTCTCACTGTAAAGAGTAAGTTTGAGACTGACAACCTCCTTCCTTCCCTCCTTCCTTCTTTTCTCTTTTCGATAAAGTGCTTGGCAATTGCTGTGAGATGAAATGATGTCTTGATTTTGTTCCTTGTTCTCCACGACTTCCAGCCTCACAGTACAAACGGAAAGTACAAACTTCAATATGATCCTTTGATATGTGCTTTTCCTATGATCTCCTTCACCTTATAAATTCTGCATCCACAGCCTAGGTTAGCTGCTGACAAGCCCATGATCTACCTAGAGCATGGGGTATGGAGTCTTTCAGTGGCATTTCAGCCAATCAGATTGTGAGACAAAGCCTGGAGTGAAACTCTCATCTCTTACTGCCAAATCTTCTCCAGGCTTCTTGTATGGCAATAATCTTGATCTGCCCTGAAAAATCACTTTTCAGCAGAAGATTTTAGAAGCTAGAAAAGGCTTTCCCCTGTTGTGGCCTGGCACCTAACAATCTTGCAAAGGCCTCCCAGGCCCTGGGTGGGTAGGACAATTTGGGGACTGAGCCATTTGGGGCATGGGTTGTGTATCTTTACAAGATTCTTTTCTTTCTTTGCAACATTGTTTCAGCCAATACCCATTAGTTGAAGTAGTAAAATTAACCATTGTGGCAAAATCCATTTTATTGACTAATCTGCAATAAACTTTTTTTGAATGTTTGTTTTATAGGCTTGTAAAAGGATATCCTCATAATATTTACAAATGTCCATGGGATGGATATCCATGAGCTATGGTTGGAAGATTCCCAAAATTCCCTTGGGGTAGTTCAATCCTGAACGATCTGGTTGTATACACTGAAGGATTTAGCTTTCCATTTCCTAGAAGACGTTTAAATCTTGCACTTATAAAATACACGTACACTCAGTTCTCCCCTGGCAATATGTTTAACATTTGATAAATTTAAAAAAACAAACTCTACAGCATATGGCTATCCTAATATGAGAAGAAGCAGGAGGAACTAAAACAGGCACAGTGAATCTAATCCAACCAAGTCTGGTGTTTCCTTTTTTGTTTTTCCAGATGAAATCAGGTTATGGTCCCCAAAAATACTTTGAGAAAGGAAAAACGTACAAGTACTAAAGCCCTTCAAATATTAATCTGATGAATTAAAATTAAGTTAAAATGGCACCTCTATTGGAAACAGGACAAAAACAGGATGTTAAAGAAAAAAAAACTGACTGGAGTCAACGAGGTTATACTTAAGTAACAACTGAACATTAATAGAAATCTATTTCCCATGCTGACCCTGAAACCTCTTCAATTAATTACTAAAATCTATTTACACAGCAACAAGATAAAAATCAATCTGATTCCTGGTACTGTATCCATCTGGCTACCCTCTCTAATGTAAGGGGCCAGGAGGATTGTCAGTCCTCCTGCGTCTCTGCTTTTGAAGAGCTCTCTTGCTCAAAGGCACAGGGAATGTGCCACTGTCATCTTCTACATCTAGAACAGTGGTGAAACCAGAATCTGTGAACCCCCGAGGGCCTAGGGGAAATGACAAAGCCCACTGTGCAGACACAGACACCTGCCATAGGGAACTCGAGGACTGTGCTAACCTACCCGGCCCTTAAGGGTAGATTTAAAAAAAGGGCCCCCTGGGGCTATGGCAGCCCCAGAGGGCACAGCTTGGCTGGCGTAGTGCAGGTTGGATTTTTAGACCCCATCCAGTGCCCTCAGCCAGATGCCTTTATGCAGTTAATAAGCCCCACCTGTGTACACAGACAAAAATTAAAACTTTTCACAATTAATATCATAAATTAAACCTCAATGGAAAACAGTTAAGAATAACGAATAAAGGTAACTAATTCATGGGGAGGTGGGTAAAGATGACAGCCTTTTATGAGCCTCTCCCTCTCCTGGCAGACACCAAGGCAGGCAGGACCCAGACCAGCAGGACTCTGCCACCCCAAGCTGAGCCCCGTCTCAGGCCGAGCACCATGGCAACTGCATGCTACGCCAGCAGGTCCAGAGGGAAAAGCATGGGTAATGAGACTCTGGGAAGACTCCTTGGCCGAGACCAAGAAAGGGGATTCACCTCCTACTGCCTGAATCATTTCCTTTCTTGCTTGATCTTGTCCTACAGAAGGTAAATAGGCTGTTCATCCACGCCCTTTTCATGTTCCTCCTTCATCAAGGAAAGTCATTATGGCAAATGAGGAAAGAGAGATATAAGAGAGTTGAACAAAAAAGAGTCTATCACACAGACAGTAAAATCTGCTCTGAGATGACCAACCACTCACCCAAGCTGGCTCACCCTCCTAAGCCTTTCCATGTCCCACATGGGCTACCAGAAAGCCTCCTTTCCTTTGTATGTCTGGAAAACTCCTACTCATCATTCAAAACACATCTTAAACATCATCTTCTCCAGATAGCACTGATTACTCCACTTTCGTGCTACCCTGAAACACTGTATATACATGCCTTATTGTTTTTCACTTTTGCACCCTTCACCCTAGGTGGTAATACTTGCTTATTAATTGGGCTTCCCCATAAACTATGAGGTCTTCAAAGACTAGGGAGCTGAGTTTCATTCACCTTTATATCTCTTGTGCCTAGCAGGGTGCCTAGTACAAAAGAAGGTGTTCAATAAATATTTGCTGAATGAATGAACACATATATACATGAATGAATGAATGAGTGAGCGAGTGAATGAAGAGACCATCTTGCAGGATTCAGATATCCACCGTTTTCATGACTGTGCTATATCCAGAAACATAGTCTCTCGCTCAGGTGCCCTTACCTTGCCAAAGCCCTTGGAATTCCGTTCTCTTTCCACATTCCCTGAATCCTCAAGGACTCAGATATGCCCTATGTTTGGTTTGGTTTTTCTTTTTTGCATTAACATGATAAGTCTGAGATCCAAAGGGCATGCTGAAAAGCTACCAATTGGCTGCTATAATAGATTCAAACCCCCTTAACAAATATAAAAGAGGAGGAAATCGTTCATCAGAATCCTAAAGGGTTCAGATTTCCCAAGAGACGATTCATTCAGCTGTCCTCGATTGTGGCCACCTCGCTGATGGTCAGGGGACTTGCTTGCTGATGGCCAGAGATGGTATTCTGCATGCCTCCTAGCTCAAATTCTAGAAGCACAGACCCTCAGAAACCAGAAAGAGTCTTAAAGTTACTTACTCCTACTTCCTGATTTTACTGGTGAGAAAACAGACCACGAAGAACGTCTCACGTCCAAGGTTGCACAGCTCAACCCAGGATCAGTGTATAAATTTCCTGACTTCATTTCCCCAGTATCGACCACTAAACAAGCGGGGCCTTTTGCAGCCTGGACGCTGACTTTCTAAAACAGCGTCCTCCACCAGTTGGCTGAGCCAGGCAGTGCTGGGCCACCTTGTCTGCCGGCTCTCAGGAAAGGCTCAGAGAAAGAAGGGATACGGTGCGAGCCGCTACTTACTTGAAGGGCTTTTCTCCAGTGTGGGTTCGGATGTGGTTGTTGAGCGTGGTGGCCCCAGCAAAGGCACGACCACAGTAGCCACATTTGAAAGGCCGGTCACTGGAGTGAGTGACCACGTGGTTCCTCAGTTCTGAAGGCTGGGAAAAGGACTGGGAGCAGTGGCCGCACTGGTATGGTCTGAAACAAATGAAGACACTGCCTGGTCATTACGTTCTATGTCAGTCAGCAGACGTTAGCATCACGAGGCAAGGGCCAAAACGTTCTGGGGACGTTCTCTCAGTTTCTGTAACAAAGCATAGCACTGGGACTGCTAGGTTCTCATGGCTATACTTGTTGCCACACGAACAAAATTAACAGAGCTGATGAGAGCCGTTCATTCCCCAAAGAATATTCCTTTCCTGTATTAGCCATACCATTTCAAGAACTCCTATTTCTTGTTGTGAGCCCCACCCCCAGGCAAATATTGGAGCATTGAGAGTACAGACTTGATGAAGCACAACAGTACAAGAGAAGATATGTAATTGTCTCTCGTAATTCTGGGGCACTTTAACTTTTCAAAGTGCTTTAACATCAATGATCTAGTTTAATCTTTACAATAATCCTCTCAGGGAAAGCGGATGTTATGATCTCTGCCAGTTCAGAAAAGTGAGGATAAACTGTCCTCAAAGGAAATAAGCTCTTGATGCCAAGGTCACTCTAGGGTGACTCTGGACCTTATTCTAAGTCCCAGGTAAAGATGCAGGCAAGTCAGCAAGCTGCATGTGTGTTTTAATAGATACTAGACTGTCCTGGGGTCTGTCTATAGCACATCCCCAACTTGGGGTTGTGTGATAGTGCACAGGCCAACACAGGCGTGCACCCAGATTTGTTTCTTTGTAAAAGAAATCCTGACTTCTACTTACTCTCTCCCCGCCCCAACCTAAACTCATATTTATCCACTGGGTCTTTTTTTCGTGAACTTCGGCTCCCCAGTTTAATCTGGTAGCAAGCAATGATTTATAGCAGCACAGAAATGACAGGATGTCACTATGCTTGCAGGCGGACTGGGATGCAAAAGCAAATGGAAGGAAGTTGTGACAAATACCTGATAATTAGCAAGATTATCAGAGCGCATTCTTTTCAGCTCATGAGAAAGAAATCAATTTTTGGTTTTCATAAAATAAATTAAAATTCTGTCTTCTCTACAGAAGTTCTTCTGCTTACTTAAACAGAATCTGGTGAGTGATATAAAACCTGGGGAGTTTTCCCTATTCGAGGCTATTTCATATCATTCCTTGACAGGGCTCTAATTTGTTTATCAAAATTTTTCTTGCGAAAATTAATAATCTGTCATGAGCGATATTACCAGAGCTCAGGAAGCCTTGGTTTGTGGCTCAGAAATTTCTGGCTGCGTTTAGAAAGCCAATGGCAAAAGCAGACTTAATTGCTCTACCTTTAGCAAATGCATAAGCTCCAATGACCAGAAACCAAAATGAAGGGCTAGGAAACAATGGTGACCGAGCATGTACAACAATTCAATTACATGCAAAATAAAGTGTACCCTCTCATTTGTCAAGTGAAGTGCTTAATTGTGGCTACTTGCCTCACTGAACACAAATACGATTATTTTACCAGGCTTCAGCGCACTGAGCACTGATTGTAGAATTTTTTAGCTTGATTAATAGTCTGGGATTGGTCAATAACTCAATACTATACAATTTTAATTACTTACATTTAGAAATCTATCTAACTGCTCTCAAACAAGTTTCAAAGAAATATATATAAGAGTCCTTGGTAAGGAGTTTATCAAACTTGACAAATTGCACATGCATTTTATTACCATCATGAAATAAAGCTTTGAAGCCATTAAAATCATATGTAGATGAAAATATCCTTTTGTCAAAATTATTCTTTGTAGTAACCATTAACCTTAAAGGAGTCCTCAAGAAATCATTCTCTCGGGGTGAATTTTTTAAATGTATTGAAGATTATAAACAAAATAATATATGAATATATGCTATATCCACTGACAATTGATTTTTCTAATAGTGAAGGACCATTAACATTTATTAGCCTCTGGTTATCTATTTTTAATAGCTATCACAATAAACAATTAGCCACTAAATAAAACCAATTAATCTTTTTTTTCTGACTCTGCTGTCAAAAGTTGGGGTGATTTATTTCCTATAGTCAGAAGTCATTCCATCCTTTTTATGCTAATAGTCAAGGTGGCAAAGATTTACACACAGAAGAGATGACCACAGAGAGGCTTATGCTGAATTCTTATATCAAGGTAACACCAATGAAAGGCAAATCAGATTATAAAACATCACCTTGGCCAGTACCAGCCTGAGCGGTATTTGCTAGGTATCCCGTGACAGCTTTTAAAACTTTGCAGAATTCAGCTGACTGAATGGAACAACCTCGAATGGGCGAGATGGGAGAGGTGAGTCCTGCTTTAGCCTCTGGCCCCAATTAGCTGTGGGACTTGACAAGTCGCCCAACATCCCCGACTCTCCATCTCCTCATCTCTCTGGTAAGCAGGATGGACTGAACTAGATGCCCTCTCACATCCCATCATGTTCTGCTCCTGCTTTCAGATAATCAACAAGCACGTGCCACCTAAGGATCTGTCCAAGACATGGCCTCACAGTAGACAGCATCAACGATGTGACCTCCATCCTCCATCGTGTGTACCAGCCAGTGCCCTGCAGGGAGAGCTTTCCACGGTTTTGTGTGTCTAGTCATGCTAATTAGAATACAGACCATTTAAACTTACTTGGTAAACAGTTGAGAATTCAGAGCAAGAAGAAAATCTAGTACCAAAATACAAGACCCAACTTTAGTTGATCTCAAAAAACAAAGTGATATCCCTTTAATCCTGGTACCTTAAAGAGTAAGATTTTAGAGCATATGGTCATATTCACCATCACAGAAACTGATTTCATGTAGAATTTAGAACTAAAATGTGTACTCTATTTGCCACTGTGTTAACAGATTCTCTCTCTCAGCCTAGAAATATATGCAAAGTTAGACCTCAGAAAATACAGACAAGATACTTCTTTCCCTAGATTTTCAATATTTCCTAAAAATGAATAAAAGGAAATGCTCAAAAAGTAATTTTAACATTAATTGTATCCTAGAGTTCATCTAAGGGCATAGGAATACATTCAAGACAGAATGAAATCTTCAAACCCAAGAGCAGGGCTTACTTAGAAAACATCATCATCACCATAGAATCCCAGACATCACAACTTCTTTTGGGACAACTGACCACAGGATTTAAGACTCTGTATGGATGTTTTTAGTAGCACACCCTGACTCCTCACCTCTCAGGTTACAGCTAAAGGGCTTTGGGGGCACAGAATCAGTTGCCATTACTCAGCTTTTTATTGTGATGACTAACATTCTCATTAACTTTTCAAGGTCTGGTCAAAGGGTCAATACTGTGATGGGGGAGTGGCAGGTACAAACTACTGGGTGTGAGATAGGCTCCAGGATGCATTGTACAACATGGGGAATAGAGCCAATATTTTGTAATAACTGTAAATGGAGTATAACCTTTAAAAATTGGATATTATAAAAAAAGACTCATAGAATAAAGGGTGGGGTTTGAAAAGTTCTACAAATACTAAAGGGATAAAAAAGTGAAAAAATAAAAGAAAATATCATCATCAACCAAAAAAAATTAAAAAGTAAGCCTTAATTTATTAAGCTTTTGGATACAATCAATTTCAAATCCCAAGTTCTGCTCCCTTTGATGTGTCATACCAGAGGCAGCCCAAGAGGACTGGCATAGTCAAGTGCTGTGTTCAGCTTCACTCTTTGTAGGATCTCATGTCATTCAGCAGCTAAATGGGACTCTCCTTTCTAAAGCACCTTGATTCTTTCCAAGTCATCATACACATACAGCATTTTATTATTCTCAAAACAAATGCAATGAGCATTCTTCACAAAGAGATAACATTTCATAACCAGTAAAAGCTTTTGGCGGGGTTTTTTTGTTTTTTTTTTTAACACTACTTGAGATATCTAGCAGTGCTGTCAATGACGGAAGTGTTCTATAACTACACTATCCAATATGGGAACCCCTAGCCACAAGCAGCTACTGAGCACTGGAAATGCGGCTAGGGTGACTGAGAAACTGAAGTATTATTTTACTTAACTTTGATTAATTTAAATTTAAATAGCCTCGTGTGGCTTGTTCCAACACAGAAATATCAAGCTTCACGAAAAACTAAAATGTGCTCTGTCCTCAACAATGAAATATCTAAAAAACAGACAAAGCCTGGGTCGATTTAGTTAGCGTATATCAATGCCAGTAGATTTTTAAGCAAAAAGAAAGCAGCAAGACAATTTTGTATGTCCCCTGGCATTCTCTGTAACTGGTGGCTCCTCTGCTAAAGATGACTCCAGTAAAATGTGCAATTCATTTACTTTGAGTCTGTAATTGGTTTGTTGTACACATAGGAAAAGGATGAAACATTTAACAAAATTAAGTGTGGTTTGGTTTAATATATTATTAATCCTTCTTTGATTTTTCTTTCATGGCATGAAAGCCTCCAGGACAAAAGTTGTTCAGTTGGGCCCACAGTTGAGCAAGTTGGGCCTTGCTCCCCGTCAGTCAAGCCCAAGTGCACATCTCCCGAGACTTCATACGGGGCGTTACTTAGGTCCACTGCTAGCTGTGTGGAGTGAGAAAAGAACTAAGCTCTATGTAAGGAGAAAAAGATTTCAGGAAAGTGGCTCAAGTATGCAGCCGAAACACTGGGAGAACATGGAAAGAAGGTAACCTTCACACTTGGGGGAGGGGGAAACAATGGAACACGAGAACACTGACACATTCCAAAGAAACTATTATGGTGATGGATTATCTCCAGGCTCCTCCCACCAAACGGCTCCTTCTAGAGTTATCTTCCCCTCTGGTACCACCACACCCAATTATAAACAAGGATACTCAAAACATAAATGTGAATGGCTGACAGTATGCCCAGGAGGCTAAAGGCAAACTTTCCCCAGGTAGCACAATCAGAAAGGAAAGGAAAAGGATGCAAAATAAAGATAAGCACTAAAAAGACATTCTGCAGAAAATAAAAAGAACATATTCATCAGAAAATAATCCACTATGATTGAAGGCATTGCTTACCCCTTTCTCGACTGCCCCCGCCCCCAAATGGGACTGTTGAGAGTTTCTGTAGCAGAAAAACAGAAGAGAAAAGGGATTTCTAATTCCTGTTTCAGGCACAAGTCAGTCAAGCTGCCCTGGCCCAGGTAATAAGCTTATGCCAAACCTCAAATGTTTATGAGGTCCCTAAGTCCCTAGTCCTTAGTCTAGATCTAGGTTAATCTAGATTCCGACAGCTTCTTCCCTTTGAATTCAATCAGGAAAGAAAAAGTCAGTAGCTTGAGAAAAAAGAAGAAGAGACTTTTGGTTTTGTATGTTTAATATTAACAGAATAAAATCAAGAAATAACGATTCTGTGCCTCCTGGGCTCTCATACGGGTGTATTTTTATTTTTAATGCTAATTCCTACTTTGAAAGGTCAAATGGAATTTTTTTCTGCGTTCAATGTAAATAACACAGTAGTGAAAAATGGTAATGCTGACAACCCAGGGTATCCTCGGATCTCCTTCCTTTATATCAAGGCATAGACTTACTGATGGTCCCTCACATGAAAAAGCTCACAAATAAAGACACACACAGTCTCTTTCATGAAGGTTCAAATGTCTTGGGTTTCATGGCCAAATATTCAGTGTGCTGAGTGAAAAATCTTTTGGACCTAAGATTCGGGGGCCTGTTTCAAATTTGGACGTGTTTGAAACTCTAACCTGTTTACTTTCTGACTTTGTCTTCTGTGTCTCCCTTTCTTGCCTCTAGTTCTAGCAAGATTTTCCTAGCAAAATAAAACGTTTGAGTTTTTCAAATAGAAGGGAAATGGTTTCTGACTGGCAGGTTCTAAGCTTTTTCACTGTATATGGCTGAATGGGCACAAACCGCCAAAGACTAAA
This sequence comes from Lagenorhynchus albirostris, assembly GCF_949774975.1. Lineage (NCBI taxonomy): Eukaryota > Metazoa > Chordata > Mammalia > Artiodactyla > Delphinidae > Lagenorhynchus > Lagenorhynchus albirostris. The sequence continues at coordinate 101,344,275 of NC_083097.1, read as the reverse complement.
AGCCACCGAATTTATGGAGTCAATCGCTAAAGAAAATATGTATATTCAGCAGTTGTAAGTCTCCACATGGATAATAAGAGGAATGACTCCAAATTTCACAACCGTGCACAAATTGATGTTCCATTTTAGTTCTGCATGTTTCTCCTCTTTAGCAATTCACCTGTGTGGTCAAGAATTAGGGAAAGTATCTTGTACTTCAAAACTTGCCGGTACCAGGAGAGCATGCTAGGTTCTAGAACACCATACAGAACCTATATGCTAAAAGCAAATTATGTAACTCAATGAAATTATGTATCTCAGTGAAACTAGTGGGTCAAAGAGACTGGGCATCTCTATTTCCCTTATCTCCAGTAATCAACTCAGATGTGATGGAGTAATTCAAGCATCTCCCCATTACTAGTAAGAAACATTGTACTTTCTTACTTTGCCTATAAAAGGACTAATTCTTTGAACTCATAATTCTTAGTTTTAACTTATTCATGAATGATGGTGAATCATACCGCCTCTCAAGTCTTCACCAACAAAGCACAGGGAAGAGAGAAGTAGGAATCCACTGCTTTAATAATTTGATTCCACCCTGGTGATCTACCTGAATATCAAGCACATTACTTCACCTCATCTGGGAACCTGGCCAAACGACACCTGGGCATCTGCATCAAATAAGCCCACCAGGGTCTCGCACTGGATGGGAGTCTCAAGCCACTTGGATTTTTGCCAGTAACTCTAGATTAGCTTGGAATCAGCGATGACCTAACAGTCCCTCGTGGAAGTCTATTTTGTACATGTAAGTTTTCTAATTTGTAGGGTACTTTTCTGACAAGATTACATAGATGCTTTATAAATTCTGACATTATTATTTGACAGAACAGACATCATAGGGACTTAAAGCATAATCCACATACGGTTTTCGAAGTGTAACTGGGGTCAGACAAAACAGTCTGTTTTGCTAACTTTCTGTTTACCAAGACATATTTTCATTGTTTTATATGACATTCAGCATGAAACTGTATCATACCCAAAGCTAAGCTTTCAGTTCCTGTATCCAGAAACTTTCAACTATCATTTCATCTTACCTTGTATGTTCAGTTACTATGACCACAATGAACCTGTGCAAATAACAGATCCATACACCTAAACTCATTCAATTCAAAAAGCAAGTTTATAACAAGATTTTAATGCATTTCTATATTAAAAAAATAAAATGCTTTGCAAACTCTGAATAGATGTATCTTGAGGCTATCTGTATACTTGCAAGGAAGGCAGACTTTAAAAAAAAAAAAACCCTGTTGGAGTAAGGAAAACATTTTCAAAACTTTTGTGTCCCCTCTAAAGCCAGTAGTACTAAGATATGCAGAAGTCCGTGGATATTTTCACCAGGGGACTCTCCTATCGAAGGTAAAAGATTATAAAGACACAACCGCCTTAACAGCTGTAATACAAATGCTTCAACATCAATCAGTCACAGCAATGCTTGATGCCAAGCAAGTAGTTTCTAGAATGGCACAAATAAAAATATATACACATGTAAATGTGCACGTGTACCCTAAAATGGATCATTATTATTTCTGAAAAGATTCACCCCCTCTCCACCACACTTCTATCCTCCCTGCCTGCTTGGGTTCGAGTACACTGTCATATCCTGCAGAGCTGGGAGGGGAGAGTTGGATGTATATCATAAGGCAAGGAGAGCTGAGTGGCTTAAGGTTAATCAGTGGCCAAATTAAGAAAATAATTCTGGAGTCCTGCTTTCAAGTCTCCTATCCTACTTCCAAAATTTACGTTCTTCTTTTATATTCAAAATATTCTTAGATATTTGGTGTTTAATCAAATTTTCATAGGATGTGAAGGGGAGATAAAACACTGTCCTTTCTTATTGAATTAATTTGATTTTTGTCTTTTGCACTCCCAGCTATCAAGACTGTCGAATAAACCAGTTTTGACTCATAAATAATAGTTCCATTATATCTACTGTGCCACTCGTCAGAGTACCTGAAATTTTAATTCACTTGTTCAGCTAAATTTCATCCTCAGTTCATGGCCATAAAATTCTTTATTGACAAACTTTCAAAGCAACTTTGACTCTGAGGTATCTAGTCAACATTTTTCTTCTGTGTGGATATTAGTTTATTGAATAAGTGGCATCTGTTTTCCTCCACATCACTAGCAGAGTAGGTATTTCCTTTTGACAGCTTTGCAGGATTTATGGGTTTGCATGCTCTGAAGAAAAATAGTACTAAGCAAAAAATTCCAATTCATTACCTCTTAGTACTTAATTAAGTTCATACTCACGGCACACTGGAGGTGAACCCTGAGACGACTGAACAGCAGCAGAGCAGCCAGCTATATTATCTTTGGAAGACAGAGAGGATTCTAATTATCCTGACCTCATTTTTCCATCTATGATATTCATCAATGTGCCTTCTATTTTGCCTCCCATTAGACCTGGGCAGAGCTGTTTGGAAAGCGACAGCAGATTCCTTTCTGCAGCCACTGTTCATGCAGCCCTTCTACACAATAAAGCCAAAGAGGGGCCCAACATTACTCTATGACCTTCCAGAATGCAGACCTCTGATCACAGAGTTCTCCCCGAGGTGTGACTGGAGGAGGCGACAGGAAGGCAAGCAGTGAGTCTCAGAAGCAAACACAGCCGGCGAGCAATGAGAGGTGGGGTTACCTGTCGGGGTTCTGCGTGCACACGTGCATCTGTAACAGGATCCTCTGTGTGAAAGTCTTAAAGCACTGCCCGCACTTCCAAAGATGCCAGTCACTGAACTCCGAGTGGAGCTGGCTGGTGGAGGTTGGGCTTGCAAGGACTCGCTGGTTTTTCACGTTGATTTGATTAAATCCTGATTCCATGGGCCCAGACTTATCCAGGAGGGAGAAGTTCCTGCCGCACGGAGTCTGTGGGAAGACGACGGAGCGCTGCTGGGCGGCGGGGGAGAGTTTGCTGCTCTTGTTGAAGGGCTGCAGGGGGTCCTGTCTGCACATGGCTTCCATGACCGTCGAGGGGACATTTACTGGGAGAACAGCAAGGGGTTGAGAAGATCAGTTTTATTAGCCCTTCAAATAAGCATGATAACACACACTTCTAAAAAATTCCTATAAGTCAACAGTTTAAAAATTGGTTTTTCTGGACTCAGAATGGACATAGAGCAGACAATTTGATTTAAGGGGACAAGCACAATTACCACAAATGAACTCATTCAATGTCTATATTTATTAAGCACCTATTTTCTGCTTGAGATTTTTCATACATGGTCTTTGCCCTCACAGAGCTCACTTATGACTTGAGATAAAAAGACTCCATAACGAGGCTCCACACTGCAGCCTAGATTTGGGGGTTCTCAGATAGGAGGTACAGCAAGAGACAGGGAGAGAAAGGTGGGGCTCCCCAGAGAGGGTGGCCTTGAGCAGAGAAGGTAGATTCAAGCCTTCAGGATTTCAGGCCTTCCATCCAACCCTGCCAGCACAAAACAGGTTTTCAAGAAAAACTGGCTGAAGAGATGAAGGCAACCCTATGAAAGACGCCTGGAGACAGAAGTCTGGCATGCTGGTGGGATGGCACGGGAAATCAGCTGACCGAGCACAGCGCGGGCTTTCGGGGGGCAGATCTCAGAGGGCCTTTAATGTCCAAATAAATAAACAGAAGACTTCAGGCCTAAGAAATAGACACTGACTGTTTCTGACCAGAGGAACAGCAAGAAAAGAGTCAGTGTTCAGGAAGGGCCCGAGTGAGGCACGATGCACAGACAGGGTGCGGTGTGTAAGGTAAGAGTGGGAGGCGACAGAGTATGCAATCTTGGAGCTCGGTGCTTGACACTCGGGGTTTGGAATCAGAAAGATCTATGGAGTTACGCAATCTCCCTGTGCCTCTGTTTCATCATCTGTAAAATGAGGACAATGGAAGTAATCATCCTAACAGTAATAGCATTATGGCTTAGAGGTCGAGACGGCCTAAACTTAAACTCCACTATTCACAGCTGTCCCTTGGTATCCAATGGGGGTTGGTTCCAGAGCCCTCGCAGACACCAAAATCTGTAGATGCTCGAGTCCCGTATATAAAATGGCACGGTATTTGCATATAATCTACTCATATCCTGCCGGATACTTTAAATCACCTCTGGATTAGTTATAATATCTAATACCAGGTAAATGCTATGTAAATAGTTGCCAGCATGCAACAAATTCAAGTTTTGCTTTGTGGCACTTTCTGGAAATTTTTTCCCAAATATTTTCCATCTGTGGTTGGTTGAATCTGCGGATGCAGACCCTTGCATATAGAAGGCTGACTGTAATACCTTTGTGACTGTGGGAAAACATAGAACATCTGAATGCACAATTTAGTCCTTGGTAAAATGTAAAGTGGTTACTGGAAGGATTGGGTGCGATAATGCATAGACGGCAGCTAGTAAATGCTATGGTTGCCATATGGTTGCCACTCGGTAGATGTTGAGCTCTAGGAGCCCTGGCTTCCTTATCTTTAAACCCCCTTTTATGCGGTTTAAATGAGATACTGAAAGTGCTCATCACAGGGCCTACCATCAACAACAGCCACCATTCTTATTCTAGAAGAAGAGACTGAAATGAAGGGAGATGGATTCAAGCATGGGTGGTGGCAGTGGGAGTGGGGAAAGAATTAAAAGAAAGATTTTTGAGGAGGGAACCCTAATATACATGAAATTTTTCTTTCTTTTTTTTAAGTTGCCATTGTGTTAATAATATATATCATGTATTCACCGGTCAACCCACAGGTTCAGAGGTAATTAGAACCTAATATGCTTAAAAACTGTTATTCTTTTTTTAAGTAACCACTCTGTCAATAAAATGTATTTCTTGGTATTTCAGAGATCATAGAGATTAAAGGTTACAGGGTGGTCAAGAGAGGGAAATTAGAGACCAAAAAGTTTAAAAAAGGATGACTGGCAAAAAGGTTAGTGATGGGAAGTAAACTATGGCTGTTGGTCACTAGTTCAAGGCCACGTGGAGGAAATACATGAACTGGGAGCTCTCATTCTTTCCTGACATGGACCATCTCTGAGAGTCCTACGAAGCACGAAGACTCAGGCGTCCTCAACTACAAAAAGAGAGTGGTAGGGGACCGTGACTGCCAGGAGGCTCCACACTTGAGTGGACAGGTAGACACCACGTGTGGAGGTTAATGGGCTGCCACTAAGGACTCTTCAACTCTGAGTGTTCTACACAATCACATGTATTTGATGAATCCAACAAAAGGAATAGCTCATCCTACAGGGTTCTGTTGGCCTGGCCCATCCTGTCTTAGGAAGGAGAAATAAAACAAGAGACTCACAGACCAGGGGAGAGCCTAGTTTGTCTAGTTGGCAGTTCTTTACCCTGAATGCATATTAGACTCACAGGGGAGATTTTTTTTTTAAATACCAGAATCTCTTGGTAGGGCCTAGGCATCTGCATTTTTTGAAATTCCCCAAGTACTTCTAATATACAATCAGAGATGAGAACCACTGATCTAATCCTACCCTCTCTTATTACCAAAAAAAGAAAGAAGGAAAAGAAAATGCTAAAGACCAAGCAGGTCTAATAATTTGCCCATGGTCATACATTCGGTCAAGGATACAGCTAAGCTGGAAGCTGTAGCTTTCTGATTTCCAAGGCACTTTTTTCTGACCACACTCCCATTCTGTGTCTTTTCAATAGCTGTGTTGCAAAAATAAAAAGGACATTTTACAGCTAGTACAGAGTTCTGTGTGTGTGTATATATATACCCATGCATAAACATATGTTATATATGCACCTATATACACATGTACAGACATATTTATGTATATATTTCACATATAAAATTTATGTATAATTTCAACTTCTGGGGCAAAGTGTATAACCAATATGAAATGTGTGCACACATTTCAGACTCTCAAAAAATCTTTGTACACAAACTGTGACTTTTGAAATACATATTGAAAGAAAAGGAGAAATGTTTTATTTTTTGGCTCTTTCTTAATTAAAAAAAAACCAAAACAGCAGCACTGTCAGAGATTAGGGTAAAATTCATCTTATTTAGCCTGTTTATAACTAATCCGGAAGAGACAAAGCACAGGGAAACCCGCAAGTCTTCAGGCAACACTAAGCTCTTGCGGGTTGGGAAGGCCAGACTAGCAGGAAGGAAGGAGGGGTGGGGAGACTGTGGAATGAAGATGTCATCAACATGCAAGAGAGCAGGAAAGCCAGCCAGAAGCTCACTGCTGGAAAGAGGAATATGATGCCTCTGGGGGAAATCATACAAATAATACTCTAAGTATAGATTATAAATGCTGACTTCTCACTTAAGCTCCTGGAAAGTAACCCAATAAATTCATTTTCAAAAATTGTTAAGGGCACACCACCTTTCTATTAAAAGAATGTGTGGGTCAATGGATTTTTCTAAGTTTAATAATCAATGTCAAAATAGTAATAAAGAAAAGTGTATACCAGTTTGTATAATGATGTGGGATAAACGGGATCTGAGTTAATGATAATAATAGCATTTAGGTAATAAGAGTTGGGATGGTTATTCTCTGTCTTCTTTCCTCCTATGGAACACTTCAAAACAAACATACTATGTTTTCAAGATATAGCAGCGACACCTGCACTCTATATTCTGCTTTTGGCATGATCTTTTCTTGTACTTGTGAATAAATTCAATCCTGCTGAATGAAATGAGCATATAATTTAGAGAGAGAAAAAAAAAAGTAAGGCTAGGAATGGATAAGTTTCATGAAAGCAACCATATTTGCTCTTGAAGCTGTCCTGCAGAGCGCCTGCATACTTCCACAGGACCCTAGAGGTCTAGATACAAAGCACAATTTTTTAAGCAGGACTTAAAAGGACACAGAGGATCATTCTTCCTAATACCAGTCTGACGGCCCAACAAACAAAAGTATTAACAAAACACAGGGAATTATAAGAGGACAAGAAATGAATCGGAAAACACTATGTTATCCCAAGCCATGACAGTCCAGACCACTGCAAAAGGCCCAGAAACGACTAAGGCAATTCCCCAAAAGGATGAAGGGGTTTCTACATGAAGACATAATGAGCAAGTAAAATCTCTTCAGTCTATAAGACAAAGGTTAAGGGAAAGAGGGCAAACTTTCAAAGCCCTAAAGGATTTAGTCAGGAAAGAACATAAACTCATCAAATCCTGCAAAATTAAACCCCTGAGAGAATGCAATGCAGGATCTATACAACAAAGTCCTACTTTACACCCTCATCCATTCATTCAGTCCACAAATGCGTACAGAGCAACAGTGACAAGCCTGACATTGCTGGCACTGAGGATACAGGGGAACAAGAGAGCCACAGCCCCGGCTTTCAGGCCACGTAAACTGTAGTGACAGAGACAGATATTATACAAATGTCCTTACAGGTAAATATTTACTCAGTTTCATCAAATCTAAACTTCCATTAACTGCAAGCCACACCGTTAATTGTAAGTCACTGATCATGATAACACACTTAGCAGGTTCAGAAAGATTAAAATGTGAAAAATATATGAATTTTAGAATTGACGATATACAGTTGCTACAAGTGTAATAAGTGGTATGACAGAGAAGAAAGGAGGCCAAGAAAATGTCTAACAGGGATGGCTAAACTTCGGGTGGGAATGATGGCTTCCCTGAGGCAGTGACCTTGAACGTGAGTCCTGAAGGGTACACAGCATCAGACAGGTGCAAAGGGAGGAAAAAGGGGATGAGAGGAGATGACACGTTGGCAGCTGTGTCACTAAGTCTGAATGGCATGCTGAGGTGAGGAGCTCAGGGCATGGAAGGAATGGAAAGCAGACTCATGTGGCCAGAGAACGAGGCAGAGATGGGCTGTAGCTGAGGCTGGAGAAGAAGGCAGCACAATTCCCAATGCCCGTGGCGGCAGGGCACATAGCAGAAATCAGTGCTGGGAAGCAGGTTAATACAACAGAGGACGGTGGGGTCTTCAGCAAACTAAATAGGGCATGGCCAGCGTAAAGATGTTTGAATTCGATTTTTTGCAAAACACTATGTGAGCCATACAAAACATTTCTGGAAACTATATGTAGCCCATGGACTATCATATTAAAGAACTAGGGATTGATTATAAGAGTAATGGCTAGCCAAAGAAGGGTTTTAAGCTAGGGTATAAGGTTATTAGATTTATGCTTTAAATGCATCATCACTCTGTATCATTAAATGAAAAAGCGAGGTACAGAACAAAGAATATATAGTATGCTGCTATTTGCATACAAGGGGAGGGGTAGAGTGAGAGCGCCAGAGAAAGAGAGGGAGAATATGCTCAAATGAGAGAATGGGCAAAAAAATACATCTGGAAGGACACCTAAGAGTGTTTCAACTGATTGCCTTTTGGAAGAAGAATTAATATGCCCATATTACTTTCTGTATTTTGATCTATGGAACCAAACTACCTATTAACAAAACAAGTGAGGGCTTCCCTGGTGGCGCAGTGGTTGAGAGTCCGCCTGCTGATGCAGGGGACATGAGTTCGTGCCCTGGTCCGGGAGGATCCCACATGCCGCGGAGCGGCTGGGCCCGTGAGCCATGGCCGCTTAGCCTGCGCGTCCGGAGCCTGTGCTCCGGAACGGGAGAGGCCACAACAGTGAGAGGCCCGCGTACCGCAAAAACAAAAACAAAAAAACATAACAAGTGAATAAGCTGAAACAATAAAATCAACAAATCAGTGAATTTTCACTTTGGCTGCTGTGATACTAAAAGGGAAAATGTGACATGCAGGTGGCTACCGCAGGGGTCCAGGCCAAAGCTGATGGTGAGGCTGATCGGGAGGTGGCAGCAGAAATGAAAAGAAACTCATTTAAGAGTACACAATCAACAGGGATTTATGAATGATTGGATAGAAGGGGTGAGAAAGAACAAGCGGTCAAGGTTTCTAGAAAGAACAATTGGATGAATGGGAGTGAGAGGTACTGAACTGGGGGAGAGGCAGCTTGCTGGACAGAGTAGGATGGTTTCACTTTACCATGTTTAGTTTGAGACGCCTCTGAGACAGGCAAGTGCAGGTGGGAATTCGACAGGTAGACAAGATCCTGGGGCTCCGGTGAGAGGTCTGGGTTGGCAGTATAAACCTGGGAGCACCTTTCAGCCCTCTACACCCCCAGATATGGGGGAATGAGGGCCTCAATCCTAAAGCATGGCTGGGATCAAGGAGCCCAAGAGGTCAAATCTCTCATGACAACGGGTTTCCTTGTGTCTTTTGCCACTTCCTTCTGTGAAGGTGTTTTCAGTGGCTGTTGCTTTCTGTTAGAGTCCTGTGCAGATACCAAGACATCCCTCTGGGGTGACTTCTCCTCTGTTTGTTCTAGGACCCTACAGGTTCCTTCAGTTCTGAGCCAAGTTTTATATTACTTCTTGGCCCAGGGTTTCCACAACTGGCAGGTAAGGCAAAATCCAACCCTGTATCCTCCCATAGCTGGGGCTGGTTTTTTGGAGCATGACATACTGTTTTTTTCACCAATGGCCTATTGGCTTGAGGGTAGCACTTTTCTAGTCCCGTTAAGGGACAAAACAGTGACTTCTGGTTCTTGGATTTATGTGAGGATCCAGTCCCAGCTGCTCACTGTGCACAAGGAGCCTAGAACCGGGCCCCTCCCAACTGCAGTAAGACTGAGCCTAACACCCGCCTAGCCCAGGCTCGCTGCTACGGCCATCTCACATGGCACCTGCGTTAGGTTTGCTGTTGTAGTTATTGCTACGTGCCTTCTCCTACACGGAGTTCCTTGAGGACGGGGTCTGAGGTTTTGTACCCCATCACAATGCTTCCCACAGGGCCTTGCACACAGATGTTCTCATTGGACTGAACTATACTGTAATCGCCTCAATGTTCATAGGTAGAAGGCTTGAGCGGGGCCTTTCTATCCGGGGCCTAGTTCCTTATTGTTGGTGGGATGGTGGGGTCAGTGCGCCGTGCAGAGGTGCCAATTTTTATTTTCTGCTCATTAAAATCAAAGGAAAAAGGCAGGCCTCTTGCGGGCAGAGTTTACTCCAGTGCAGCGAACCTCTGCGCTGCCATCAAGTGTCACATTCTGCTACCTCAGCTTCACATGCCAAGACAGAAAAAGCAGCAGGAAGACGTGTTTAACATTTATTCCCAGGTTTCTTTTTTCAATTTCCTCTGAAATGAATATGAATACACTATGGTCTTTACACTCTGCAGGAGCTAATCCCCCACTGGAAGCTTTGGGGAACCTCATTCCTTCTTGCGGATACAATCTGTCGACACAGGCGTTCCTTCAGGCTCTTCTGAAAGGCCCATAGTGGACAGAGCTGCGCTCTCTTTGGAGCTCTATTACACTTATAACTATGGGTTGTTTTTTTTTTTTTAAGAAAATAACATAGGAATTGCTTCCAGAACCCAAGTGCCTGTGTGAAACGCTGCCTTCTCTTTGAGGCAAGGCTGCTTTCAATGGCTCCTCCAGGCAGTGAGCGTGTCCCACTGCCAGAGGGGCCAGTGACTGAAGCCTGAACCCGCCCACATGCTCAATAGGAAATGTGTACTTTCGCCGTTGAAAGAACTATGAGAAGAAAATGATATTTTTATAAATGAAAGCGCTTAATAAGTATTATTCACTAAGTAAAATCATATTTTACTTGAATGTCTTGGACCATGTATAAATTTCATTAACCAAGAAAAAAATCTAGCTGAACTATGTACCCCTTCTAGTAATGGCAACAAAATTCTCAATATGTATCCAGTGAGCATGTATTAATTGTTTACTGTGTGCATAGCACTATAAGGAGGCTCTGTGGAAGCCTTTTGTCAAATAAGTCTTTGATCTCAAGAAGCTTCTTTTTAGGGTACCTCATTTATTTTGTGGCTAACTCAGTAGGATAAAAATTGTCTTCAAACTGCTAATCCCATTGAGATGATTTCAATTACTCAGGGCTGCAGAAGGCTATCTGTTAAATTATCTGTCCATGCCCTTTCACACATTTGTGCTTTTAAATCACACAGAGTATTTTCTCAGTACAGAATAAGGATCCCTCATTATAAAGCATCCCTAGGTCTCTCCGTGAATCATATGGAATGACAATCCATCTTCGAGTTAGAGTCAAAGTCATATATCTCCCCCCACGCCATCTGATGAAGCTTTCTGCTGGTTTCCTGGGTGGCCAATCGCATGACAGATATATGACTTTGAGACAAGAACTGAAATAAAATTCCTGTAATACCCTTAGGGGGGAGGGAGATGGTCACTGCCGAGCATTTTAGTCAATGACTTAATTCCCTTTAAACTTCCCTCCACCCTTGCTTAGAGCTCTGAACTCAACCTAAAAGAGCTGCATAGTTTACCTACTGAATCCACAATACTTCCAGGTGCGTTAGCTTTGTGAATTTTCTTCCAAGGATTTCAGGTGCTAAATGATACATAACATGTGCCCCGGGAGAGTTTATTAAATCCTCTAATCAGCAACCTCAAGAATGCTTCACGCAGGTTGGACAATGGGAGAAAGAAGGCCTCAGAAGCAAAGCACTTGGTGTTGCCAGAAAGTACATTTTTGATGGCACTATCACACTGAAACTGGAGACCAGCTGGTACGCTCTTAGACACCATCGTCAGGTGGCTGTGAATGACACATACAACCCCCAATCCTCCAGCTCAGTCCCTAAATCCCTCTCGTCCATGTAACAGCATCATGAGGTAGAAGCAATGTCGTAGATGTGAGACTTCCACCCCAGAGATCCACGTCAAGGGGAAGAAACACATTCCCTGAGCAGTCATTCCACAGTTCCCATGTCTGACTCATAACTCAGTAAATGGCCATTCCATCCATCCAGCTCCTCAGACCAAAGCCCTGGAGTTATCTTTGACTCCTTTCTCTCACTCAGCATCCAATGTGTCAGCAAATGCTGTTGACTTTACTTTCAAAATATATCAAGAATCCAACCACTTCTCACCACCTCCACCACTTTTACACTGGTCCAAACCACCATTACCTCCCCTCACTGGATTCCAGCAACAGCCTCTAACTGGGTCCTGCTCCATCCTCACCCTCACTGTCAGGTCCCCACTCAGTAGCCAGAGTAATCCTGTTACAACTTCAGTCAGATCATATCACTCTTCTGCTCAAAACTCTGCAATACCCCCTTTGTCCAAGGCACACAGAGTAAAAGCCAGGGTCCTGACAGTGACCTTCTGGGCCCTACAAGATCCCTTCCCCCAAATCTAAGGTAACCCCTCCCCACTTCAACCAATACACTCCAACTGACACACCTATGTCAAGCTTTGTGATGCTCTTCTGACAGGCCAGTAGCATTTCCATCTTGGGTCTTTACACTTGGAGTCCAGCTGCCTGCAACACTCTGCTCCCAAAGAACACATGGCTTGTTCCTTCATCTCCTTAAGTCTTTGCCCAAAGGCCACCTTCCTAGTAGGGCCCACCCCGATCATCTCTAAAATTGCAACTCCCAACTCCTGGCACTCCTCACCCCTTCTCTGCTTTGTTAACTCTATGACACTTATCATTACCTGACAAACTATTTATTTACTCATATACAGGTTGATAATCTGTCTCCCTCTACTAGACTCTATGCTCTAGGAGGGCAGGAATTCTTGTCTGTTTTGTTCACTGCTATGTTTGTAGCACCCAGCAATGATGCTGGTCCTTAGTAAGTATTCAACAAATATCAATGAATGAATGAATGAATGAATGAATGAATTTATTTTTAGACTGTGTGCCATGTACTTTACAACTCTAGACTTTGATATGTTTACTCCCAGACATCCCTTGACACACATACCACAATATTTTCAGAGTCTGGAGCAGGCTGTACTAAAGGAGGAAACAGAAGGCCTTATAAGATTTCTGGAATCTTTTTGGATCAGATTCCATCCTTTAGAAGGCGAAGTTACAGCAAGGTTTTAATGTATAGACAGGCCCATGTCAGCAGATCAGGGGAGTTGATCCTGGTGCTTTTCCATGTGTGGATCTACATCTAGTTTTAGGGGAGCTTGGCATGGAGCCATTGTGGGAAGACAAAGCACACTGGCTGCCACGGCCATTTCTGCCTGTAATACCAACCACACACTCATGTCCAACACTGAGATTTTCTCCTATGAAACAGACACTCCCTCAAACAGGAGTAGGACTGCAGAAAAGAAACTTTCCAATGGAAACTTGGGAAGTAAGAAGAATGTACTTACATGTCCAGAGATTCATTTTTTGATTTGAGATTGGTTTGGGGTTAGGGTAAAGTGGAAAAGGAAAGTTGAGAGTAATATGCTTTTTTGAGGATTCTATTTTTCACAAAGAAAATAAAGATAACATGGAAAAGAAATACCTGATCAGCATTTCAATCAGTAGTATTACAAACATTTTTTTGGAGTTTATATGTGTGTGAGAGAAAGTAAGTAGAGAAGGAAAAATTAAAATAACACATTTTTTTTCCAAAATGAAGTTTCTTAAATAGATCTGTTCTCTCTGCGTCTTTTTCTACTGTATAATCCCAAATTATCAGTTCACAGATTAGTCAATTTGATGACAAGAAAAAACAGTGTCATTAAAACCAGTGTTTCTCACTGAAGCACATCAGAATCACTTAATTCTGTTCCAAATACTGGAAATCACTTCATAACATTTTCCCAAAGAATTGATAAAAACAAATATATAAAGTTTAGGTGAAAATTGCTGCAAAAGTTTGCATCTGCCTAGACATTAGATTATTTTTTAAACATAATGATTGCCATGGTAAGAAAGATAGAAGAAAATTACATGGTTCACTTTAGACTAAGTTGCTTAGAGAGAGACAAATTCCTCAACCATACGTCTATGATTTTTCCTACCATTTCTCATTTCAATGACTACTTAAGAGGAAGCAAAACCAATCGACTGGAGGGGTGTTACTCCTGATTAAACAACAGTGTTTTCTCATTATTTCATTTTTGCAAATAATGCAACTCCAGCAAGACTGTGCATCCCTTCAGAGGAGAAGTTGTATCTTATGCTGCTCTTGTAAACAGACACATAGTAGGTGCTCAGTAAATACCAACTGCCTTAACATTTCTGCTGGCAATGATTTAAAACCAGGACAAAGGACAAAGGTTTTAAAATCATAAGCAGGCGAAGAAAAATTGGCCTGTACAAGTCAAGACTCCCTGTGAAAAAGCAAAGGACATACAAGGAAAAGAAAATGATGGAACAGACGTGCACATTTGTGTTACACAGCAGAGTGAACCGCATTTCAGGAGTTTCAAACAACACTCTTAAAAAAAGTTAGCTTTGAAATAGGTATTTGGAAATGTGAATTCAGAGCTAAAATAAATTCTTACAGTTTTCATCCTGGGCAATGCATTGTAAAGGGATCCCAAAGAAAGACGTATAGCTGTCATTGTACCACACCAGAAGCTCGGTACCCCTGGGAATATCTATACAGGCTCGGTAGAATATATTCGACCTATTCAAAACAAAAGAAAACCCAGCTTAGTAATCGGTAGGACTCATGTGCCCCATCCACACTTTTATTGCCCCGAAAAAGTTCTGCCCAGCTTTCCACCTAAACAGTTTCTGTTTGTAATAAAATCTGCACCCACCTTATCGTTCCCAACAACCAATTAGAGCCTGTAACCTGGTCTGATAAATAGCTCACAGTTTATTTCCACAGTGTCCCTCCACAGAACCTCTTGGCTGAAGAGACAAGATATTTGGCCCGGGAGACAGCAGAAAGGAAGAGTTCATTAAAAAAATTCCATCTCATACTAATGAGAAGATTCTCTCTATTGGCAAATTGCAGACTCCGGTGCCCCAACCTCACATATAAATTAATACTATTGATTTCTTATTTGAAGGGAAAGTGTTGCGTATATTCTTACAACTTGGCATTGGGAGTTCTCTAATTCGTAATAAAATTAAGCAGCTTTGTGATATAAGGACTGAAAGAAATAAAAGTCTTCCCCATTGCCTTTTTTCTAAAGTTTGATACAGGAGAAGAGAAAAACCCTCTTATGTGAAATGGATGGAAATTCAGTAAATACAAGAGGAGCACTTTACTCTGGCTGAAAGATTATACTCTGAAATGATGGAGTGAAGGTACCAAGGAATAACCACTTTTTTATAACAGCTGTGGCACTGTAAAGAAAAATCTACAGATTAAAAGAAAGAGGAGCCTGCGACGGGTTTTCTCAATGAAGAATTGCTACAAATATTAGCCTCAAGTTCAAGATAAAAGTGTTTAGGGTTGGTGGACCTTAAGTTTAGCCTTTCTGTAAGGAATTGGCCGTAGCAGGGCAATTTGTTCCTTGTGTAACACTGCAGACATAATGCGAAGCCTTCACCACATTTTTCATGGCAGTGAGATATGCACTTGTCAACATATTTTGTCACCACAAAGTGGCTCTTGGCAATAGGATCATAAAGATCAATAAAAAAAAGTGCAGATTCTCAATATTTTACTTGCAGCTGCAAAAATTTCATTTATCTTGTTATTTTCCTTACTTGCTGCCATTCTGTCTCACGAGGGCACTGCTAGCTAAGCAGAGTGTTTTCTCCCAACATTCTATGAATATCTGACAAAAACTCCAGCCAGCTGTCCGGACCTCACTCCCCTTCCTCCCTCCGCACCTCCAAGAGCTGTGCATTTTATTAATTCTTTCCACTGCTACATAAAAAAATCAAAATTGGAGCCGGGCTATAAATCACTGGCATCTCCTAACTTGAGAAAAATTGAGTCGACTTTGTACTTCACCCTTGTAACATTTCATCTCTCGGTTTGGCTTCCCTTAATATAAACACAGCGCCCGGCAAATGAATGTGCTAAAACCAAATGACACACTTTGCCGCTGAAAGAGCAGAACTGTTTTCGAGCAATGGGTGGTCTTTTGAGGCACAGAGTAGGCCGAAAGGGGGAAAAAAATGTGTAAGCGTACACCGTTCTTTACAAGCGGGCAGAGCTTCCAAAACTCGCAGAAATCTCTGCATGTTGAAGCACATCAAAGGGATTTTTCCCTTTTCAGATAATATTTCCTTTGCTGACATGTATTTAGTATTGTGGTTGGATGACTCATAAAGATAGCTTCATGGCGTCCCAACGCAGCTGAAGCAGAACACACGCCAACAAACATTATTGTCAGCCTCAAAATAAAAACAAAACGTTCAGCTAAGGGTCAATCAATCAAGGGTTCTTTGAAGAAAATTCCATTTAGATATTACAAATCATAACAGAATGAATCTAAACCAGCTGACTTTTTGTGAAGAGGACATTCATGTACAATAAAAATTAGGCTAGCTCTTCGGGGTCCAACTTTTCTATTTTCTTACTCTTGGACGTGGTCACTGGTGACGGATGCCAGTTTTTAAATTGTGTTTTTGTAGTTCATTTTATAAAGATCTGAAGTAATCGAAAACAGATCGGCAGAGAGAACTTGATGTGTAAGTGCCATCAGGAAAGGGAGCAATAAAACCCACTTAACATCGACAGAAAGGTAATGACTTGCTCATACCCACCTTCCTCGTAGGGGTTTCTTATTTTCCCAAAGTCAGAATTTGCCTCAAGAGCTCCCTGGGTGCCCATGACAGAACCAGCCAATCTATCTCTTGCCAAATGGAGAAGCACAACCTTTACTAATTTTCTAGCTCCGAGTTTTATAAAAACCTCATGACAGAGATGCAGCTGCAGGGAAGGTGGGTGAAGCCCATATACAGACTGTAACCAGATCCCGTCGTACACAAGTTCGTTTAAACCCTTATGTAATGAAAGATAACTGCCTAGGAAACCAAGGCAGTGAGTCACATGCTGCCCAAATATGTTCCTTTTGAATTTGGAGGCCTTTGGAGAGCAAGCCAGATTTGTGCAGCCTTTAACCTATAAGGGGAATAAAGCTTTTTTTTTTTTAAGTCTTCATTTAAAAAAAAAAAATGAGAATGAAAATAAATCGTCATAGGCAGGACTCCAAGTTGCCGAGCAAGGGCTCTTCTGCTTTGATGTGTCTGTGGTGCCTGGTAAAGCTAAACAGTTGCTTCTGATCCGAAAGGGAACACGGCTGTTTATAACTGAGGTCATATATTTACAGGGCACATGTTTTCGAGGGATTCTGAGAAAAGAAGGCTTAGTGGCAGGGCTTTTTTCCTATGGGATCTGTCTTTGCCTTTTTGTCTCCACTCCAGCTTTTCGCATTAAATGGAAATGCCTGACCAACAGGTGCACTGGGCAGGTGTGGCTTAGGCTCTGGGAATCCACCCTGCTTCTATGCCCCTACCCCACCCCAGGCCTCCCTATGAGACTCTGGGCAATGGGGGTGGCTCACCTCATCTTTGTTACCCTTTGGGCTTTGCCCAAACATCTCAGGAGACCAGGGCCTTCTCTATGCTCCGGAACTACCTCATCCCCTGAAACGTACTCTGAATTGTCGCAGGACCAAAGCCAAACGCTTTGGCACCTTTCAAGGGATCAGAAGAGGTTGCTCTGACTCAGCCAAGGCTGCCGAGCATAACGGTTTTAGAAAAGTAGCTTTGGGAGTGTTGAGAGTTCTTGATTTCCCATGCCTTTGTACAAATCAAACTGTTCTCCCTAGGAGACAGCCAGACCGCAGGGGACTGAAGGCAAGCGACCTGGGGCTGAATCTCTAAACTCCTGTTTACGTGTGGACATGTCTGCTCTGGGGGAAATCACTCCGAGTCAGTGAGTTCGCCGGGCTCACTCAGGCCATTATGAAAGTTCAGGTGATGATGTGGAAGTAACTTTATCACATGCAGTGAGTGAAAAAAGGCCTTCTCCTAACATCTTTCTTCCCGAATTCTCAAGAAATTACTGTTAGGAGAACTAAGGAGATATCACGAACCTAGCAAAAAAAATTCCTGCCAGTCCTTGCAGAGTTCTTCAGGACTCTGCAGGATTTTTTCAAAACTAGCAGCAAGCCTGAATTTATATATGCAAGGCAAAGGGCTTTGGCTTTGTAAGCGGTAAATCAAGGTATACTTTACCTGTACTGAACTACTGTTAGATTCTGTTCTCCGCAGTGCCTTGCACATCGGATATACCTCATCCAGCTCGACTTACTAGGTTCCCCACCATCAATAAAGTGCTGTAGTGTCCCATCTTGGTCATATATCTAGAGAAGAGGTCAGAAGGTCAAGTAGTTAGAACGAATCATCAGCAATCATTTTCCCTGCTTCCCTTGGTGTCTTTATGTGTCGGCTGCAGCAATTTATTGCCCGTAGGTTTGCTAGTGCTTATGAATGCTTGTGGAAACTCAACTGGAATAACAGAAGAAAAACATTTTCTGGTGATGCAAGTTAATCACGTTTTTCTTATCGAGCCAATCTTCCCTTTATTAAATACATTTGTGGCATCTCAAGGATGTGAGTGACCATGTTTCCCAAAGAATATTTAACCTCTTTTGACAGGTTACTCTTAAGTAATGAGCTGCTGGGTAAACAAAGCAAGCTGAGAGGCGAGGCCACGCTGACATGGCTGGAACATCCACATGAGAGGCCCTCCTCTCAAACACATAACTGCTCGAAGGCATTCGGGAGGCAGGGACCGTCTGCTTAACAAGCTGGGTGACACCTAGCAGAGGTTGGAGCATTATGGAGCTGTTATCACACTGATAAAGCAGACTCTGATTCAGATGAAATAAACGGACTCTCACCTCGCAGAAGATGTAGGACTTCAGCTGTCAGGACCTGAAACTATTAGGAGAGGAGTCATGAAAAAAGAGAGACCCTCACAAAGGGAAAGAAAAAAATAATAATAACTGTTTCCTATGGATTTTTAATGTCTTAACTAAGGCTGGTCTAATAATTATTGCCTTAGGCCACCTCAAGCAGATTTTCTTTCAAGCACATTCAAGGAAATGAAATCTGCTTCAAACCAGGCAATAAGCGTGGGACAAAAAGTCTTCTGCGAAACAACTGGCCAGCCTAGGACATGCGGAGTCAGTGCTGACAGCAGAGACAATCGGCTCTCACTTCCAGAAACCAGGTCAGCCCTGGGTACCTTGAAGGCTGTGGTATCTAGAGGAGTGGGAGATCCGGGGTTATATATGTACAGCAATTCTCATAGGTCATCCTCAGCCCTATGGGGTAGCCAGGAAGCAAGGGGTACAGTTCTCAGAAGGACCATGGCAAAACTGGACCTTTTCAAGTAAAATCAGCAGTAAGATTCTGTTCCCCAGAGCATCCTGAGAAAATATTTTTTACCTTTGCTAATCAGCCTTTCCACTTTTCCTTTCCAAATAGACACAGAGATAAGTCTCACAGAGAGCCTCACTGGTTACATTTCGGCCCTAAAATTAGTAGGGTCATTCATATTAATTTAGCTCAGTATTTCTATTCTGGAGGCCAAAGGGCTTAGTGATGACAGTTCTTTTTATCATCACCAGTCATTTTAAAATAGCTGATTTTTTTCTTTTTTTTGGCTTTTCTTGAACTCATTTGTCTTCACCCCCAATCTTTCCACTAACCCCCAGAAACAGAAGAGAGACACCAATCTAACCAATACAATTGTTGGAGAAGTTATAACTGGGTAGCAGGCCAGAGTGATTACAGCTGATAATCAATGTAGCCTGAGAAGAATGAAGAGATTCCTGGATGATATTATATTTAAGATTAATGATTTTAAATTCCTAGCTCGGGGATGATGGCAGAGAACGGAAACATTTCATGCAGTGGATACATCTGCTCTTCGAGCAACCTAATGACAGATTTCATATTTAGGTTAGGTTATTACACTGTACTTATTTTGTTGTTGTTGTCTTTGTTTTCGTTTTAGGAAACTGGTTCAAAGGCTCAAAGTCTCAACCCTGAGTCTGCTGTTGACAACCCGTGCAACACTGAACACAGCCATCAGTTCTCTGAATGCCACTGTTTATCTATAACGGAGCCCAAAATGTTGATGATCCAGCCCCCTGCCCTGTCCTTCCCCCATGAACAAACCACCCATGACAGCTGCTAGTGAAAATAACGACACATTTGGAGAAGCGCAGTTCTCCTTTGTGCTTGTAGCTAATGTCCTCAACAGCAAGTAAAACTCTCTAACGTTTATATGTAGTTGTGGGTGTTGCCTTGAGCGTGAGCTCATTTGAACACCAGACACTAGCCAGTCAGTCTTGAAAATGAGTATAAAAAAGTGTTTCCTTCCTTATCCATTCATGTATATGTATAGCTGATTCACTTTGTTATGAAGCAGAAACTGACACACCATTGTAAACAATTATACTCCAATAAAGATGTTAAAAAAAAAAGTGTTTCCTCCCACACTGTTTCAACAATAGTCTCCTTAAACTAAGTATATTGTGATTACAGGAATCCTACAATTTTTGCCTACCTGGTGAAACTCCTCTCGCCTTGAGGAAAGTAGATGGCTATCTGTCAAGCTTTCCCCAAATATCACACAATGAGCGCACAGCACGAGGTTGAGCCTCCCTGGCTTCAGCCTGATACCGACATCACACGATTTCACATGAAACTGATGAAAATCCCATGTACCTAGTTGGATCGCACAAGTGTGCATCCAGTCAGAGTTGAGGAAGCTCATTCAACCTTGACACTGTTCTTTCCCTCAACCCCCCAGAGCCCAGCTATCACCAGATCCAGCTGAATCTGCCTCCTAAACATCTCTCCTTCTCCACCATCACCATCCTGCCCAAACCAGTTTCCTCTCTTGCCTGAAGGAAGACAAAAGTCCCTTAACTGATCTTCCTGCACCTTCTTCAGGCCCTTCCAACCTAGTCTCTAAAGTACAGCCAGAGTGATCTTTCAAAACAGGAATCTGATGATATGCTTTTCAACCCCCCCAAAATAAAAACTTCATAAATGTCATAAAATGTCCAGTCATAACAACATATATTCACAGCATGTGAAATTTCGTCATGGGGGCCCATCACACTAATACGGGCAGCACCTCCAACCTACGTTATTTAGGGAGGTGGGTGGAAAACACGTGCCTTTGCAGTTGGCTCAAGACCATCCTGGAGCACTTTCTGGCTTCTGCTGTTAGGAGTTAACATTTAAACTGTGTTTCTTGAAAGTGAAACAATGGGCCAGAAGGCAGTGATGCCTATTTCTGTTCATTTTCCTAATAGAAGTAGAATAAAATTGGGAAAACCAAGATACCCACATGTGCACGCCAAAGAGGAACTAAAGACGACTTCTCAGAAAAGCTCTGGGTCCTAATTTGAGTATTATTATTACTCTCCATCATTAGCTCAAGTTTGCTTCCATCTAAGAGCTTAGTTAAAAAAAAATTTTTTTAAAGAGGGCAATAAAATTCTGCGTGTATCTGAACTATACAAGGACACTGTCCCTGTATCCAGACGGGCTGACATTATTCCTTCTAGGAGAGAAGGAACCACGAGTGGGGAAATGTTTCAGCAGATTTCGGTCTAGAGCAGCTGCAACAATTTCAAGGTCGGGAAGTTGTTCTTGGAAGCCACATTAACATCTACATTTGTGTGATGCTAAAATGTAATTTTAAGCTAGATACCTAATAGGTCTAAAAAATTTAAGGAATCTAAGGAGATGTATTAATGCCAAGACCAAGAGTTATTTTGTTTTCATTACCTTTCAAAAGATTTAAAATAAGCAGAAAAATATCAAAAATCATGCATAAAGTGTTTAGACAATCTCCTCAGGACTGATGAAAATGTCAAAAAGGTCAGAAATTGTATTCATTCAAATGGTGAGAATGAAGGTAAGAGTTAAATTTAGATTAGGAAAAAAATTCCTTGAAAGAACCCTTGAATCAAGCATAGTTTTTCTGGAAACTGTGCACTTTATTCTGAAAGAATATGAACCACCAAAGTTTTAATATTTGCTCTGCTTTTTCTAAAGAAGCTGAACAAATGACCCTCTGGAGGTAGGGGAAACACATGTAAAGAAACACACAGGACACTTGGTAGGAAAAGGGTTAAATTTTGTAATGGAAACCCCTCAAAGCTGTAGAAAGTATATTCATTTTACAAAGCTAGTCCTAGCATTGCTGAAAGGGAATATAAAATGGCACAGTCACACTGGAGAACATTTTGGCAACATTTTGGCAACAAAATAAAGTTGACAATGCATATTTCCTGTGACTCAGCAATTTCACTTCTAGGAAATTATTCCAGTGAAACTCTGATACATGTGCCTAAGGAGATGAGTTCAAGGCCGTTCACTGTAGCACAGCTTATAACAGTAAATAATTATAAATAAGAGAAATATCCATCATCAGAAGAATAAATTCATTGTGGTTTATTTATTCAACAAAAAAGTACAAAACACTTAAAATGAATGAACTAGATCTGTTTGCATTAAGATCTAGTTGATATAAACATCAAAAACATAATGTTGATTGAGAAAATCAGGTTGCAGATTAAAGTATATGATATCATTTGTCAACATTTCAAAATATACAAAATAACACCCAATAGTATCTTTTATGAGTGTATATTGTAATATACATATAGCAATATGCCTATCTATATGTATCTATACATATAGTACAATTCTGAACAGACACACAGGAAGGATTCACGATAATTTCATCAGAGTCATGGCTTTGGAAAGAAGGGGATGGAAGGAAAACAAAGGGAACTCACATGTATCTGAAATGCTTCATTTATCTTAAAAAAAAAAAGATTCTGAAGCAAATATGGCAAAGTGTTAACACTCACTTTTTTGGTGGCTTGTATATGGCATTTATATATTATACTTTGGACTTTTCTGATTTTTTTTTTAAAATCAAAGAGAGAAAAATAAATGAAAAGAAAGCCTAGCCATTTATTTCTCTGTACTTCAATTTTTACATGTGTTGTTAAAATAGAGAAGCCTACTATCTTACCCAAGGTTAAAAACTGTATCTGTGTTATCTTCCTGGGAAACTCTTGGTAATATGTATCACTACATTATCAGCCACTGATTTCCTTCCTGATTGTTTTGTTGCTATTTTAAAACCACTGGTTTTGGTCTGTACTTTTTCTTTTATCCTGTATCAGTGGGAGTAGAAAGATAAGTAAGGGGGAGAGCTCATTCTTACCTTTTTAAGGAACTTTTTATAGTTTTCAACCCAATATTTACTGAAATACCACACATGTGGTTGAGATAATGATCACACAAATTGTCGCTCATTATAAACCACGCATAGATTAACTGAAAACCACCATGTGAAAGGTATTTCATGCAATCCTGAAGATCAGGAAACTGCATTCTCTCCTACGATCTTATTTTCCTAGAACAAGAATCTATTTTACATGAGAACAACATGAGTAAAATCTGCACCAGTGTTGTGTCCTAAAAACACTGGTCTTGAGTGGCTTCTCCACAACTTTGTCATTTATGAATGCTGCCAATTAACATTAACAATAATAATAATCATAGAAACAATGTAAGCCAGTGACTGACTTGGGCCCATTTTAACATAATAGCAAGAAAACCATCTTCTGAATGATAAGAATTTGTGTATATTGGTGGCTCTGAGCAATGTTTCTCTAAAGCAAGATTTGCAAACTGGTGGCCCTCCGGCTGAATTCACGTAATTGACCAATTTTGTTTTCTCTCCGGTATTTTAAAATTTTGGAAATTTTATCTAATTTCTAATTTTTCTTGAGAAAAAAAATCAGAAGATGGGTCCCCAATCTCTGGCACTAATCCACGGAAACATCCAAGGCCCCTTCAATGTGGCCTCTTTAGATTAGCCATGGGCTTTTCTCATTCCCCATACTCCCTACTACTCCCTATCCTTAAGTGTTCCTTACTTCACTCATTTACTTAGCTGCTTGGCCTCATAAAGCATTTAAGTTGGAATTCCAGCTGTAAAGGAATTATTGCTACCCCGTGAAAATCAGTCTGCTACCGCTGGGGGCACTTTCAAGAAAACCTGTTTGAACTGATAGCCTGGAAACACTGCAAACATTGATCACTTGGGTGCTGCACAGAAGCCATCATCTGACCAAGATCCAAGCATCTGTGCTGTAGTTTTCCAGGGAGTGGGAGTGCAGAGAAGAGAGTTCATTTCTTTTATTTTTACCAGAAGAGGGTTTCAATAATCTTTTTAAGCAAGGGGTCCGTTTTAATTCAAAGAAGTCATAAATGTAATTACACTATAAAAACAGATAAAAGTTGCTGTGGTCTACTATAATAACAGATAAAAAGCAAGTCCACCAGGAAGCATCCCACCAGCTCAGCGAACCTCACCTTTGCTGTCTGCCGCAGTCACTGGGACATCACCAAGGGCCCACAGTGAAGCAGGGACCCTGTTTGAAAAATCACAGGCAGAGCACTTCCTCCACTAGATAGGCTTCAGTCAACAACTCTGCTAGACAGCTGAGTACCTTGGCTAAGTTTAGAGGCCAGGGAAATGAGATTTGGAAGAAATCTCAGAGATGGCCTGTTCTAACCTGATCAGTTTGCAGTCAGCCCTTGGTTCTCGCGCAAGTTCCGCATCCGCGTATTCAGCCAATCGCGGAGGGCGCACAGACACGAGGGCAGAGGGCCGAATGCACCATGCTGGCTTATACAGGGCAGCGGTCCCCAACCTTTCTGGCACCGGGACCAGTTTCCTAGAAGACAATTTTTCCACGGACCGGGGTAGGGGGTGGGAATGGTTTCGGGATGATTCAAGAGCATTACGTTTATTGTGCACTTCATTTCTATTATCATTACACTGTAATATATAATGAAGTAATTATACAACTCACCATAACTACTCAGTCACATGCAGAATCAGTGGGAGCCCTGAGCTTGTTTTCACTGATAAAGTTTTGATATGAGTCTGCAAGCAATTGATTTATAATGGTCTCTGTGCAGTCAAACCTCTCTGCTAATGATAATCTATATTTGCAGCCGCTCCCCAGCGCCCAGCCTCAGCTCCACCTCAGATCATCAGGCATTAGATTCTCATGAGGAGCACACAACCTAGATTCCTCACATATGCGCAGTTCACAGTTCCTGTGAGAATCTAATGCCAACACTGATCTGACAGGAGGCGGAGCTCACGCGGTAATGCGAGCGATGGGGAGCAGCTGTAAATACAGATGAAGCTCCGCTCGCTCACCCGCCACTCGCCTCCTGCTGTGCGGCCCGGTTCCTAACAGGCCACAGACCAGTGCCGGTCCGTGGCCCAGGGGTTGGGGACCCCTGATATAGGGGACTTGAGCATCCACAGAATGGGGTATCCATGGTGGGTCCTGGAACTGATCCCCTACAGATACCAAGGGACGACTATATACATAAGGAAAAGGGGTCTCCAAAAGTTAGTGACTTAGACAAACTGAGACTCTAGTCAATGGCAGAATGAGGCCTCCTCACACCTCATTTAATCCTACAGATATTCTAAAGAGAGCCACAGACCTTAAACAAAAGGAACTTGAATTATAACTTAAACATTAATCTGCTCCTCCCAGAACTGGGATCTCTGAATTTTGGCATGGAAAAAAGGAAAAAGAAAATGTCCAAAGGTTTTATTTGAAAGTATTAGCCAATTTTCAGAGAGTAGGGAGACATCTCAGGCTCCCTCTCCTACGATTCCACACCGTGGCATGTCCCCGTGCCTAGGCCCAAGCAGCAGCATTTGGTCATGTGCTGAAACACCAGTCTCCTTCAGTTTTCCCCCAAATTTGAGGTGAGGGTGCATATTTTACATCCAAACATCTAACACAAGGCCTAACACGTTGGCAAAATTCAAAACATGCTGAAGTGAACTGAATTGAATTCTCACAATAATTCTATAGCTTCTTAAAGATCTCAGATTTTATTCAAAGCTTGAGAAGAAATCGCCACTAAATGCAATTAAAACTTCATTCTAAGCACTAACAACAGGGCTTTTTAAAGAAAATATTACATCCTTTTTGAACCTAACTTCTTTCAATTCTATGAAATGCGAAGGTGGTTTTCATATGATGATTAAAATGTAATAAACAATTACCATAGAAAAGGGTCAAGAAGAGTTCTTGGGGAGTTTTCCAGTTTAAACCTAAGAGCCCAGCACTGTTTTAAGTCCCTTCACAGCACATGGAAGATCCAGGGAAGAACAGATACAAAGAGGGTTTCTCAGATCTCCTCCACCTATTCTCTACACACTACCTTTAGACGACCCCATCTTTCTGTAAAATTCAGAAAACAAGGGCTTCAATAATCAAGTGTATTAGTAATTTGAGAAACTGAATTGAAAACTATACTGTTTGGCAAGATGGATAAAAATGTTTTACTGTGAGATTCCTTTGTATCAGAAGATAGAGGTGCAATATTTTGTTATACAACTATTTACACAAAAGAATAATTCTTGACTGTTTAGACTGAAAAGTTAAAAAAACACAATACCTTTGTTGCTCAATAAAAGATTTTACTTTTAATAGTATGGTTGGGGCTTCCCTGGTGGCGCAGTGGTTGGGAGTCCGCCTGCCGATGCAGGGGACGCGGGTTCGTGCCCCGATCCGGGAGGATCCCACATGCCGCGGAGCGGCTGGGCCCGTGAGCCATGACTGCTGGGCCTGCGCGTCCAGAGCCTGTGCTCCGCAACAGGAGAGGCCACAGCAGTGAGAGGCCCGTGTACCACAAAAAAAAAAAAAAAAATAGTATGGTTGTTAGAGGAGACTTTCTAAAGTATTACCAATGAAAACATGCAATAGGAGCCACCCCAGTCAGGAGGAACTGGAGAGGGTAGAGGGCAGAGGTTAAGAGCACGTGCGTGGGTGTCAGCTCCAATGTGTGTGAGTTACAATCATAGCTTCACCTCGGATAGCCAAGTGACTTTGGGCAGTTACTTAACCTCTTGAGGAAGCTGAGACCTTCTTGGAAAAAAAGGGTGCTAATGACAGTCCCAGTCAAAGGGCTGATATGAAAATCAAATGAGCTAGTATATGTAAAGGACTTAAATCAGCGCTGGGCACATGGTAAGAGTCCAGAAAGCATTAGCTATCCTTAGGCCATCACTATAATTAGATGGGAAATGTCAGCCTGGACTTCATCTACTAACCTGCTCATGGACACTGACCACAAGATAATACATGTGGCATTTACAAACTCATTATTGCTAAGATTACAAGACCGGAACATTACAAGCTCACTGAGGGCAGGAATGCATTTTAAATATTTTAAGATTTTAACCATCGGTACCTTACACAAAGCTTTGTACATAACAGGAAATCAACTTTTGTTCAAAGAGAGAGAAGGAAAAATTGGGAATAACATAAAGGGGGTGTAGGAATAAACCAGTCGTTCTCATTTATGTTTTGCCCCCCCAATGAGTCTATCCAAAAATAAAACAAAATATAAAAAATGCTGGATGAATGTGAATACTATCTAGAAAACAGTAAGGAAGCATTTCGTCAGTTCTACATTTTCCATTTCTTAAAGTTAACACAGTGTTACAAACATGTAATCCAAAAGACACAGACACCCACCACACCTTTAAGAGCATTCCTGGAGTATCTCTGTAACTAACAGGTTGTTACAAGCATTTTAATTAATTGTGGCTTCAGCCCTCTTACTGAATATTCCCTACCATGCAGCTGCTTGACCTCTGAAGACACTTCTGGCCAGAGGAGGCTCCAACTCACAGTGCCTCATGTCTACATGAGCACTGAGCATGGCCAAGGTAGGTGAGCTGTCTGTGCAGTCAAATGTACCTGGAGGAGGAGCAGGGGACATTTGTGGATGGCAGCCTTGAGCATCAGATCAACAGGGAGCACTGTCAGCCATGGCTTCCGGGCACTGCTTCCCAATCTAGAGAGGAAGACAGCAAGAACCACACCACTGTGGTCTCCTAAAAGCTCTACTTGTAAACTTTCAACTCAAGCTAAGTCAAACCTTGAGAAGAGAGACCACAAAACAATACTTTAGAAATGAATTAAGCAGGAATTCCCTGGCGGTCCAGTGGTTAGGACTCTGTGTTTTCACTGCTGAGGGTACGGGTCTGATCCCTGGTCAGGGAACTAAGATCCTGCAAGCTGTGTGGCTCCACCGAAAAAAAAAAAAAAATGAGTGAAGCATCTGCCTCCACCTTAACACAAAGAAAGAACAGCAGCTAATAACCAGGTCATACACATTTGAGAGGGATTTTAGTTTATAAAATACTTTCCCAAGCTTAATTGATCCTTACAACTCACCTAGAAGGTAGGCTGGAACACTTATTCCATTTTACAGATCAGAAACTTTGGGCTGAGAAGGGTGAAATGACTTGCCCACAGTCATATAGTGGGTCTGTGAGTGTGACAAGGATGAAACCCTCCTGAATCATGGGCCACCATGTGACTGTTGTTTTTATCACATCCCATTTGTCTTATCAGGGAGAACTAGCCGAGCTTTTTCATTAAAAAGCACCTGAAACTCTTCAAAGGAAGGAATGAGGGCCATGAAAATGTCCATAATGATTAATAATGTCATTATCAAATTCCTATTTTCAGAGCAAACGTCAATTTAGTGAGAATTACTTAACCTGTTAGTCAAATTTACACAAAGCAACCACACAATGGACAAAGCCACCACTCCCCCACTCCGTAAAACCCACTCTCCTTCCACTGGCAATGTGTCATAATGACCAGGACCACCAAAAAAATGGCCAAAGCATAAGTCTGTGGATGAAGATGCATATTCTAAAATGAAAGTTTCTTCATTAAAGCAAATACTCGTTACTGTGGCCAGATTTATTTGTGTTCAGTTTTTCCACTTTTTTCTCAAATATATAATACTATACATGTTTTTTCATTTCAAAAATTTCTCCATTAGAATTAACTTATTTTGTTGTTATTTTTCATAAGAAAACTCTTCCCTCTCATTTTGGTTTGGAGTATTTTGGAATATCTGGAATGCCAAGGTTTTGAGTTGAGGTTTCAAAGGTCAAGAAGTGAGTAATGGTTATATACACCGTTGCCGTATTTTCAGTAATGCTGATATAAAGCTATATACTGTACTTTGTCAATTCACATTCATCAAGTTCCAGAAATATCAGAAAATCATTAGAGGTTTATGTTGACTTTGCAGATAATACTAACACATAAGTCAAGACTGAAACATGGTAATCAGAAAAACAGTTGAAAAGTGTCAATAAACCGTAAAACACCGGTGGGGGTATCCGTGAAGCCTGCCTCAGAGAGCCAGGCGTGGGAAGAGATGAGATGGGTGTTTTGGTCACACTGTGGGGTAGCAGCTGTTAGGCTGCAGGCTGGCAGAGGAGAGTGGGTGACTGAGGATTCCAGCATGGAGATCGGGAGCTCCCGAGAGCCTCTGAGCATTTGGTGAATCCCTTTATCTCCGAGGATGGCGGTGGTCACCATTACAAAGCCTGCCATCCATCAATCCAGATTCTTCTTCAGACATCCTCTGTCTGTTGATCAGAGGGAAGACTTTGGGGATCAGGCTTGCATTATCAGGACTTTGTCTGTGATCCGAACAAGCCACTGAACCTTTAACTTCTCACTTGGCAGAAGCATATATGCTGGAAAAGTCCTGACAGTTCATTCATTTTGCTCCATCCTGGAGCCCGCTGATGTCTAACTGGGGAGACCCACCCTCTTTGATGTTGTCCTCTTTTGAGAGTGCCCTGCTGTGAAAAAAGTTTTATCCATCCAAATTAAAGAGAAATATTTCTGCATCCAGCTGTTAGCTGTGACACGTTTGCCATTTTTCAGGGCACTGGCTTGGTGCCATCCGCAGGCTCGGCTGCAAACCTATCTTTTCCCCTCTCCTCTGTCACAGCAGTAATACCCACAGTGCACAACTGTCTCCAGTATCCATACAACACCTACACTGAAAAGGAAAATACTGCTAATCCTATATTGCTAAGAACAGCCTTGGAAATATTTTCATGCAGCAATTTATCTTTCATTTCTTTCCTTTTTTTCTTTTTTATTGTATCAGCACTAATGTTTTTCACAAACTGTAAAATCTTTGATGTAAGCCACCCATTTAAAGACTGCTTTTACTCTTTTTTAAAAAAATCCAGTTTTAATTAAAGTAACCAGCAAGAAGTCCTGACCAAATGAAATGAATTTGAATCCTGTGAAAACTTGTTTCATATGTACTGGGTCCACACTTAAAAATGGACATTTGCTCAGTGGAGAGAGCTCTGTGTAAATGAAGAAAAACTCTCATGAAAGCTTGAATAAACATTCAGATCTAAGTAATCAAGAAAGCCTGTATCTTCTCATATTTGTTAAATGCCACTGGGGCTTATATAGACTGCTGCCATGAACTGTATGTATTATAAGCAAAGGGCAGCTCACAGTATTACCACATTTTTCTGTATCTACTGAGATGAACGAGCGAAACACCACAGCTTCCAGCTACCCTCCCATTCTGGCCCTTCTTGATCTTCTCTCTCATTTTCACTTTTGCTGAGGTGGAAAGGGATCTGTGGAACCAGATCTCAGCACTGAGCATCAGAGAATCCTGCCTTATGACTAATCTCAGACTCTGACTAGTGAACACGCACAGCTATTCTCCATCCTTTCTCAAATCAGTGAGAGGTGGGTTTTGAAAAAAATAAACAACAACTTGCTCCTTGTGAGAAAGCATCAATTTTGGAAAATTAAACCACAGGGAAATTTGAATGAACATACTCCTACAGTTGGAAAAACAAAGCCTTAGTTTTCTACCAAATAGGAAAGGGGACCATTATTTTGTTAAAATAATCCTAGAAATATTACCAGTGTGAACTGCTGGGATTTGCACATTATCTATGATAGTGTACCAAATAGTTCTACACTTGAAAGCCACAAAAGAACACAGTAAAGTGAGTGCATTGTGGTAAGCACTTGAATTCTCCATATGGTTCATGCACTGTATCTTATGGGGTATTATTTAACCCTTACTGTAGTGGAAATTACTGGTTTATAAATTCCACGGGGTATGATACTATACAGACCTTTAGACCTTGATAAAAATGATAAGTGATTTTATACTTCAGCATGGTAGCTATGATTTCCAAGAAGCAGCCCGGACCAAAGCCTAGGTGCAAACTGCTATGTTAGTGATCATATTAAAAAACTTACAAGGTACTAAGTGGGGAATGTTTGCAAAGAGAATGTCCCTAAAAAATCAGAGCGAGGCTACTTCCATGTATGTGTAGACACACACACACACCATACCCTAGAGGTCACCCTTCTTTTTTTAGTAAGAACTTTCTGAAGACACAGAACGTTTGTTCCAATGAAATCATGGTTTCCTATGGTTTTACTTCTTTTCAAAGTAGTCTACAGCTTTATTTCTTCACTGCAATGTGTCACTCTCTAAATTATTATGTTTTCTCAAGTCTACGACATTCTTTTCCTAACCACACCAATAAAGTGTGATTGTCAGACACGCTTTATTAAGGGGAAGGTGACCATCTGTCAAGCGTAGAAAACCTATTTTCAGATCTTAAATAATCTAGGAGACATTCCTTACATCAAGTTGGGACAGTACCAAGCGTGCCCTCAGTTCCCAATTTACACCATCATGCCCTGGATCACAGTAGAATGGAAGGAACAAAAT
Organism: Lagenorhynchus albirostris; assembly: GCF_949774975.1. NCBI lineage: Eukaryota > Metazoa > Chordata > Mammalia > Artiodactyla > Delphinidae > Lagenorhynchus > Lagenorhynchus albirostris. The sequence continues at coordinate 101,312,878 of NC_083097.1, read as the reverse complement.
AAATCCTAGATTCAGGGTGCTCAAGAAAGTGAGAGTGTGGAGGCTAAAGCAGGCCTAAACCAGGTGGTCTCAAGGGAGAGCCCCCTGAGCTTGCTGTCCTCCCAAGATAACTGCTTACAGGCAAAACCGAGCGAAATTCTAAGTTTGTCCTGGAGCAAGAAACATGGGAGAGGGATGAAATTTGGCTTCTCAGAACCATTCTTCTTGAAGGAAGGTTTGCACAGTTGTGCAGAGGACTGAATGAACACATTGGTTTGCCATAGATCTCCTCCCCATCAAGATCCAGGAGATGAGGCAGCAAGGACAGAAGGTCATGGCAGTAATGGTGAGCCTTGAATGGAGACTTCTGACTTCCTAGACAGCATTCTTTCAACAAACATTTAGAAAGCAGCTACTACGTGCCAGCCACCGTGCTTAGTGCAGGGCATTAAAAACTTAAGACCCGGTTCCTACCCTCAAGCAATTAACAGTTCAATAGGAGAGATACACACTTAAACAAATCAGAAGACATTTATTCTGGCATAATGATCTGTAGATTTTCCCATCCAATCTTTGAACATTTGTCTAGAATGGGGTTCCTAGGTGTAGGAAGGGTAATCCATTACAATTCTGTAAAAAGGACATCAGGACTTAAAGAGTTAAAGCTAGCTATTTAAACAAATTGTAGACTGTGAAGGCAGCATTAAACAAACATTTAATTAAAATCTGCCAGACTATAACCTCAATGAGGGCAAAGATAAAATGTCTTGTGTGCTATAGTTTCCCTAACGGTTAACAGAGAGCTCAGCATACCGTAGTGCTTGGTGTTCAATAAATGTCTGTTGGTTAGTTGGTTTAGTGGGTGGATGGGTGGATGAGTGGATGGGTGGATGGGAGGGTGGATGTGTGGATGGGAGGGTGGATGGGTGGATGGGTGGGTGGGTGGGTGGGTGGATGGGTGGATGGGTGGATGGGTGGATGGGAGGGTGGATGGGTGGATTGGTGGGTGGGTGGGTGGGTGGATGGGCGGGTGCGAGGGTGTATGGGTGGATGGGAGGGTGGATGGGTGGATGAGAGGATGGATGGGTGGATGAGAGGATGGATGGATGGATGGGTGGGTGGGAGGGTGGGAGGGTGGAAGGGTGGGTGGATGCGTGGATGGGAGGGTGGATGGGTGGGTGGATGGGAAGGTGGGTGGATGGGAAGGTGGGTGGATGGGAGGGTGGGTGGATGGGAGGGTGGGTGGATGGGGGGTGGATGGGTGGATGGGAGAATGGGAGGGAGGATGGGAGGGTGGATGGGTGGATCGGAGGGTGGATGGGAGGGTGGATGGGAGGGTGGATGGGAGGGTGGATGGGAGGGTGGATGGGAGGGTGGATGGGTGGATGGGTGGGTGGGTGGATGAGAGGGTGGATGAGAAGGTGGATGGGTGGATGAGAAGGTGGATGGGTGGATGAGAAGGTGGATGGGTGGATGGGTGGATGGGAGGATGGGAGGATGGATGGGTGGATGGGTGAATGGGTGGGTGGGAGGGAGGAAGCGTGGGTGGATGGATGGATGGGAGGGTGGATGGGAGGATGGGAGGGTGTATGGGTGGATGGGAGGGTGGATGGGAGGGTGGATGGGTGGATGGGAGGATGGGAGGGTGGATGGGTGGATGGGAGGGTGGATGGCAGGGTGGATGGGAGGGTGGATGGGTGGGTGGGTGGGTGGGTGGGTGGATGAGAAGGTGGATGGGTGGATGAGAGGGTGGATGAGAAGGTGGATGAGAGGGTGGATGAGAAGGTGGATAGGTGGATGAGAGGATGGATGGGTGGATGGGTGGGTGGGAGGGTGGGAGGGTGGGTGGATGGGTGGATGAGAAGTGGATGGGTGGATGAGAAGGTGGATGGGTGGATGGGAGGATGGATGGGTGGATGGGAGGATGGATGGGTGGGAGGGTGGAAGCGTGGGTGGATGGATGGATGGGAGGGTGGATGGGTGGGTGGGTGGGTGGGTGGATGGGTGGATGGGAGGGTGGATGGGTGGATGGGAGGGTGGTTGGGTGGATAGGTGGGTAGGTGGGTGGGTGGGTGGATGGGAGGGTGGATGGGTGGATGGGAGGGTGGATGGGTGGATGGGAGGGTGGATGGGTGGGTGGATGGGAGGGTGGATGGGTAGGTGGGTGGATTGATGGGTGGGTGGATGGGTGGCTGGGTACATAGATGAATGAATAGAGAGTCAGAAGGATACAGGTGATAGGATAAGGTGCCTTCTAGGTACCCAAGCATTAAAGGCTGGACCATGTCTCTCTGCCCTTTGGGCAGGCCAACACATCTAAGGCAGAAATGAATATCCAACTGGGAAAATTTTAAGGAATGCAACATTGCCGAAAAAGTGTTCTTTTCCTTACTAATTAAAATTACTAATTAAAATTAACTTTTATTATTTTTCCCCTAGTTTGTTTCTTTTTTTTTTTTTTTGGCGGTATGCGGGCCTCTCACTGTTGTGGCCTCTCCCGTTGCGGAGTACAGGCTCCGGACACGCAGGCTCAGTGGCCATGGCTCACGGGCCCAGCCGCTCTGCGGCATGTGGGATCTTCCCAGACCGGGGCACAAACCCGTGTCCCCTGCATCGGCAGGCGGACTCTCAACCACTGCGCCACCAGGGAAGCCCCAGTTTGTTTCTTTTTTAAATTTCAGTTTTACTGAAGTATAACTGACAAATAAAATTGTAAGACATTTAAAGTGTACATGGTGGTAGTTTGATATACACTATAAAAGGATTTCCTCCCCTTCTAGTTACTTAACACATCCATCACTTCACAGACTTATCTTTTTTTTTTCTTTTTGGTAAGAACATTTAAGTTCCTTTAAAAATGTTCAGTTGTGGGCTTCCCTGGTGGCGCAGTGGTTGAGAGTCCGCCTGCCGATGCAGGGGACACGGGTTCGAGCCCCGGTATGGGGAGATCCCACATGCCGCGGAGCGGCTGGGCCCGTGAGCCATGGTCGCTGAGCCTGTGCGTCCGGCGCCTGTGCTCGCAAGGGGAGAGGCCACAACAGTTAGAGGCCCACGTACCACAAAAATAAATAAATAAATAAATAAAAAATGTTCAGTTGTCTCTGCAGAGCAGAGGTCACTGCAAAGCAGCTGGATGGAGACTTCAGTCAACGGCAAGGCCAGAGCCTGGCACATACCTGCCTCTCTGCAGTTGTCCCCTCTCGTGCCGCCCCCACAAATCTGCCCCCTGCTGTGGGTCACTGTTACTATCCCTAGTCTTCTCTTTAGGTGGCTCATTTTCTACCTTCCATCATCCTTCCAGCCCTCTCTTCTGGGCCCAGTGCTTGCCCTCATCAGGCTCCCAGTAACTGAGACTTACATCCAGTTTTGAGTGTAGGTCAACATGCTGCTCCTGGAAAGAATATTTACATTTAGAGCTTTATCTTCAAGTGAGGCTTGAAAGGGGGTCTGCCTTTTGAAAGGAATTTGAAGTACCATAATAGGGGCTGAAGTCATCCTGGGGAGGACAAATGACCATCCCTGGGACCCTTCTATTGCACAGATAGATGGTCCATTTTGGTCCTCAGTAGAGATGCAGGGTTAGGCCGCTGACTGTGCTGCTACAGCTCCAGGTCAAGGGCACAGGTAGCTTCGGAAGTGTGGGGGGCCTGGAGGAGAAGGTCAGGGACTCTGGGCAACCCCAGCTCCTCCTGCAGAAGCGTTTTCTGCAGATCCTCTCCAGGGTGTGCCGGCAGTGCCACTCAGCCTCACTTACATAAAGAGCCTCAAATTTAGACCTTTGAAGTCATTTCCAAATGAGGTTATACATACAATCAGGAGACAGACTGACAGGATTAAAAGAAGGCAGCCTTTGCAAACTCTGAACTTGGGTCCTTTGACCAGACCACACTGCCTGAAGTAAACCATAAATTAACATTTTTATAAATCCTGTAATTAACTTATGAATAGCACAATTGTATGTTTCTGGTATTAAAAGCATTAAGCTGTTAAAGATAAACATTTAAAGTATACCACTGTTTTTGTAACCCTGTTTTGGCATTTTTTCATTTTTCCATATATCAAGGACCTCAAAAAATGGAAGTTGCCCAGGTCTCTAAACAGCCCTGGTTAGGGCTTGTTAATAAAGCTCCTTTTACACAGTCAGGCCAGGGGGCTGGCCAGTGTGTAGCCGACATGATATTTTCCCACAGAGAGACAGTCCTGTGTTCCTGGATCCGCAGTCAAGTCCTCAAGGCATGATTCCCCAGAAATCCAACCAAGAAAAGTAGTAAACCTGAACGTCTGAGGCACAAGGTTTGCAAATCTCTGGCTAGCGGAGGTGTGACTAATGTCAACACCCAAAGAAAACCAACACCTAGTTATCACATTGTTAGAACATGCATGCTTCCTAACTTTTAGACAAGACTTAGGATTCCTTTCTTTCCACAGGAAGCATCTGTGGGATGAAAGTAACGAATGGAAAGAGATCTCTCACACCGGCGTCCATAGTGAGGTTTCAGGTAAGACTACAAATACCTTGAATCTCAAGAAAATGACATACGTGCATATGGGTAATCTTCTGGGAAGAAGTTCTGTAGAGTTAGTGGATTCTCAAAGGGGGTGTGTTTACACACACACACACACACACACACACACGAAACTACTGCCAGGTTCTACACATTCAGACAGGAGAAAGTACTGAATGAAGAAATGGAAATGAAACTATCTGTGGATGAGTTAGAATCCTTGAAGTGTTTTACGTACTTTTGGTGAGGTTCTCTTTAAGGACTGATAAGCTTCTTTGGGCCTCTGAACTGTCTGATCTCATTCTCATTTCCTCTTCTCTGAAGCTAGGGACCCTGAGCTTTCCGTGATCCCTTTACTGGCTCATTTTGTATTTGATTACAATTGTGTTTTGTTGTACTGGTTTTGCCTAAAACTCTGACCACATTTTCATGACCATTAGAAAAGTAAACTGGAATAGTAAACCTTTGGTTGGTTTATTTCATAAGACATATTTTTAGCTTAGAGATCATGTGAGTGGGCCAGATTACACTGGATGGCTCAGTGTTTCAGCTCGGTGGACATTAAGCATTCTGGATTTAGTGAGTCAATGGTTATTAATACTCCAAAGCATTCCCTTTCAGCTTTGATCAAACCCTTCGATGCCACCATTTTTTCCTACTAAAAAGAAAGTATATAGTCACACTAAATCAGCCCACCCAACAGAACCGCTTGCTTTGTAAATTGTAAAGTTTTTCTAAATTAAGGCATTATTTACCTTCTTCGGCCTTATGCCTTTATATTTCCTAATTAATTCATTGGTAGATGAGCTACAAAATAGGAATCCTGGGTTCTAATTCTGACTTGGCCAGTAGTAACTTTGTGATGTAGATAAGTCACTTAACCTGACTTTTCAAGTCCTCCAATGTGAAGTATGGATGTTAAATTAGATGACTTTCGGGATCCTCCAGCTCAACTTCCATGATCCTATGAATTGATGACTGTGTAAATATGTCTTAAATATAAGTACTTGGTTGCTGGAACTCGGAAGGATAAAAGCTATAACAACCATTTTGAGTACATATAAAAATATTTTGATGTCCAGTAAGGTGGGGGGGTAGAATAACAACCTTAAGTCACATACTTTTTCATTATATCTGTGCCAATTTAATTATAATTCATACCTTCCAAGCTGTAGAGTATACCTAAGTCAAAAATAAACTCTTCTCCAACAGTTATATATTTTTAAATTCCATGTAATTGAAAGTGAATTCAATTATGCAAATATGTAATGGATACATTCAGATTTCAGTGAAAAGTAGACACAGTCATGGAATAGAATCAGACAGCCTGAGTCTGAATCATAGATTCAGCAATTAGGAGCTGTGTCATCTTGGGCAAAACACTTATCTCATTTGTAAGATGAGGAAGATGTTAGTGCAACTTCCAAAGGGTTTTGTTAGGCTGAAATGAGATGATCCATATAAGTGCCTGACACATAGTAAGTGCTCAATAAATAGCACCAATTATCATTGCTTTTTACTGGTGGGTTTGAGTTTTCCTTTCCAAAACAAATTTCTATTTACTTCAATATTTCTGAAAAACTAAGTACAGAAGAAAATGACAGAATTTTCATCCCTTGGGTGTTGTGTGTTCAAAGGAATTGGGCAGAATAGGAATCAAATCTCAGCTGTGTGACTTTGAGTTGTGGGTGAGTTTGAGCAAATTGCTTAATATTTCCAAGTTCATTTTTTCATGTGTAAAAAGAGAATAATAGGCTGTGCTAGGATTGAGAAAAATAAGGCACACAACAAAGGCTGAGAATAGTGGCAAACACACAGCTACAAAAAAGAATTACTAGAAAAATTAAAAATTTTTCTGTAGTTCAGTGGCCCCATTATCTTAAATACTAAGAGAGTCAAATAATAACAAATTCTGAAAAAAACTCTATACAATTATTTTTAATTAAAAACATAAATGCCACGGTACTCAATGTTTAAAATATTAACTGAGGCACATTCCAACTTGAAAATAAATTTCCACGTCATTTCAGTTTTATCTCATTTCATTGTAACACATCGTATTTCTTTTTAGGTTAAAATAATAGTTTAGAGGGGGAAAATAAATACTACTTCTATGTCCTCAAAAGAATCAGAATTTGATATATTTATTTTACAGAACAATTCTGAGCTTGGGATATAATTACTCAAAACTGGGTTATAAAACCAAGGAAGTATAATCACAAGAAGCTTCACAGAATTTATATTTTTCTGTGGTGAACTAAATGGGAAGGAAATCCAGAAAAGAGGGGATATATTTGTACGTATAGCTGATTCACTTTGTTGTATGGTAGAAACTAACACAACATTGTAAAACAACTATACTCCAATAAAAATTAATTTTTAAAAAAATTGTATTTTTCTCTATCTCAATAGAAATATTTAGTTTCTATAATCACCCTTGCAACAACTACCATAATTAACCCTAAAAAAATAACTGACTTCATTTAAAAGAATTTTTTACCTTAGAACCTGAGGTTCAATTTAAATGGGAGGACATGACTGATGAAATATAGGTCAATAAAAATAGTTAAAAACAATAATACCTATAATTTATTTAAGAATTAACAATTTACCTTCTCTTGATCAGTAAACCATTTACAAACCAGCAGCAAGAGTAAATATGTATAACCATTTCATGCACCAGAGGGAAGACTGAATACAAAGATTCTCTCATTCATAACACCCATTTCTCAGACCTCTGCTTTCATTAGAAAGCAAAATAATATAGTCTTACCAAGATATGTTAAATTATACAGTCTTACCAAGTCATTATTTAATTGACTTTTTTTCCTATAACTGTCTTTACATTTCTTTTGTCATAAATTAAATACATGTCAAATTCTAAATGGCATAATTAAAATCCAACAAATATACATCTTCCTGTAAGTTGAATAATTTTGTCCTGCTAAGAAGCTGCATAAATCTTGACTAGTTTGTACATTTTTGCTTTCAAGGATGTAATGTGACCACTGGAGCTGTTACATCATATAAATAAATTTCAAAGATGGTATTAATATAAGAACTATATCACATAACCCTAAAAATTTAATATAGCTGCCATGGCAATAACCAGATCATTTTTCCAAACAAATACATATTTCATCATGTCATTTTGAACTTTTTCTGACCTTTTTTTTTTAAAGAAAGAAATCTACAATTGAGACCAAATGTTTTGTGAAAGAAAATACAGGCAAGCTGATTTGGCCAAGCACAGATAATTTCAGATTAAAGATGTTCTTATATCTTAGAACTCAGCATGGTAACTCATAAGCATGGTAATTATGATATAATTATGATCTGAAATTATGATGTCACTTAGGAAATCTATGACCTTGCAGTTGTGCTTAGAGTATTTTTTGAATGGTTTGATACAAACTGTGACTATCAAATACACAGCTCTTTTTTTTTTAAATAGCAAATGCCGGGCTTACTACGGTTTGAAATAAATTATACAATTATGTCAACATCTTTTAACAAACAAATTACAAAAACATTTGCATCAAATAGAGGCCATTCCTGCAGCCTCCTTTTTGCCACTCATCTGTCCCTGTTCCTGATCATCCTCCCCCATCACTCAGCCCAACCTTCGTACTCCTCTCTCCCCTATTTAGTTCAACTCAATGAGCAAGAAGTTCTGCCCTCTTTCAATTCAACTCTGCCTCTGTAATAAACCCAAAGTCCCCAAATTCCCACATTTTAAGCATTGGTTGGATCAGTCAATGGAATCAAAACAGTAGGTGCGGTGACTTTATAGAAATAAGGCATCAGGGTCCAGCACAGCCTGCACACACCAAGGGAAGCCTGTGACCTCAAGGATGGGCTCAGCATACACCAGTATGGAAATGACTCTCCAAAGATCCCTTCAAGAACGGCAAAGACCCTGTGGCCCACACTGTCCTGTATCCTCCTCTCTCTCAAGCACACTATCCCAAACTACATACAAAAGAAATTACCCAAAAAATGGGTGCTAATTTTAACACAACAGCAAGACCTAACTTTCACTAAATATTATCTGTAAATGACCAGCTGTGCTTCTGAATCATCCACATGAGGAGATTAGTTCCCAAACCACCTAAAAAAGAACTGGCTTTCAGAATCTACCAAGATTCCAAGTTATCCTTTAAAGCTGATTTGAGCCAGGCTAGCTCCCTAGTTGGAGGGATAATAAGCAACTTCTCCTTTTTCTTATTTGTCAAAGAACAGCCAATTTAATATTAGAATTTCATTCATTTAAAAAATGACCTAGTGCACTTTCCTGGAGTGAGAGATAGAGAAATGGTGCTTAACAAGGGTGGGTGAAACAACATGGATGGAGCTAGAGATTGTCATACCGAGTAAAGTAAGTCAGACAGAGAAAGAAATATCATATGATATGGCTTATATGCAGAATCTTAAAAAAAATTATATAAATGAACTTATTTATAAAACATGAACAGACTCACAGACTTAGAGAACGAACTTATGGTTACCAGGGGGAGAGGGATAGTTAGGGAGTCTGGGATTGACGTAGACACACTGCTATATTTAAAATAGATAACCAACAAGGACCTACTGTATAGCACAGGGAACTCTGCTCAATATTGTAACAACCTAAATGGGAAAAGAATTTGAAAAAGAAGAGATACATATATATGTATAACATCACCTGAACTATCACAACATTGTTAATCAACTGTACTCCAATATCAAATAAAAAGTTAAAAAAAAAACCAAAAAACAAGGGTGGGTGAGAGCCCTGTCACTCCTCTCCATGAACCCGGCTGACATTTCCAAGGGCTTCCCTCCATGTCTTCAAAAACAATCAACAAACAGCACAAATAACTGAAACAAAACCAAGTATTTGTTACCTAATATGCTCAAATCTTGAACATTCTAATTATGTCTGCTTTGTTTTAAAAAAATGTGATATATAAATATCCAAATTTATACGAGATAAAGGGATGATTTTGTTTGACAAAAAGCTTTACTAGTTTTCCTTAGAATATTCAACTTCTGCAGAACCCTAAGGGATAAACCAAATAAAACAAATTCAAAGTATTTATAACATTTCAAAAATATAGCTACTGTTTGAAAGAGGGTTTACCTGTGTGTGCACATACAGCTACAGAGAAGGGATGATATGGGTGCTTCACAATCTTTGTGGAACGTGAATGGGTAAATATGCATCTGCGTGTGATAAGATAACCCACTATCAGAACCATTCCTGACATGTGGGTTTTCATATCTGCCTTTTCCCTCTAAAGTGCATCTCACACTTCCCTCAGCTCGGTGCCAGTGCCAACAACTACTGCTTCCCTTTGTACTTAGGATTCTAGAACAGGATGTCATACGGTTAACCAATATCCGTTTATCCATTTTTTAAGTTACTAGAACAGGAAAAACTCCTCGGGCCAAAGAAGTCTCTTTGGGCATATAATCATGAATTAAAAAAAGATCTTAAATCATAGAAAACCGTGCGGGCTGTCACATAGTTCTGGCCTCTGTCAGTATCTGAAGGGACAGGGGTGAACCTGGAATAGCAGGATTTCCCATACCTCAGCGTCGGCATGAATGATTTTTGCTTTATCTTTACACTATCTATACCATTACCTATTTGATGTCTTTTTTTAAATGACTTTAATTCAATTTGTTCACATAACATAGCCTTGACATAATCAACACTATTTATAAAATTGTGGGTTTGCTGTATACTACTAATGCTACTACTTTAATACTCCTAACCCTGTAGTAAGTTTAATACTACTTTAATACCACTAATATGGTAGTATTGAAAACATTTTTCTGTATACTACCTAAAATTATTTTAACTACAACAACATACGCACTTTGGCAAACACTGACTTAAGAAATAAGAACACTGCATTGGCTTCCAAGGCCAGCTCTGCCCTAGTTATATGTGGCACGCAGGGAGTAATTACAGGCTCTGTGGATCTCCCGGTTTGCTCGGCCATAAGTAATGTCAGGGTAACCTCAAGTCTCTTCTAAATTCTAAAATGTGACGATCTCAGGACTCCTAGAATGATCTGCACTGTCATCGCACACAGAAAGCCAGAGCAGAACCAGATCCAGACCTCGGGTTTCTTGACTCCCAATTTAGTGCTCCTTCATCCTCATCCTACCTTGCACACAAATTTGCAAGTGGCTTGGAAATAAGCATATTGGGAAATGACAGCAAACATCTACCTAGTGCTTACCTTGTCTCAGGGATGGTGCCATGGATGCACCATATATTATCTCACTTAATCCTCACAACCATTCTTTAGCCTATTTCACAGATAGGAAACTGGAGCATGAAGAGAAGGAACTTGCACAAGATTATAGGGTTAGGTAGGAGGTGATGTAGCTGGGAACTGGAGCCCCAGAAGCCTGCCTGCAGTGTGGACTTTTAGGTTCCCATGCACACTGTACTGACAGAACTCTGAGGACGTGAGGAGAGCAGCAGGAGAGGCAGAGAGAGAACCAAAAAGTAATATGGAAAGCGAATGACAGCTAGAAAATGAAAAGGAAACTGAAACAAAATACACTGCAACATATATTCTTTAGATTAAATTTAGCTTAAATGCCATCAGTAACATTAAACCTTTTAATAGCACTACAATCAACTGAAAAATAAAAAACCCAAATAATCCATACCCAGCATCTCTCTGCCCCGCCCCCACAAAAGGATTCATATTAAAAAGAAAAATTGTGGCCTAAAATGTACTTGCAGTCTCTTAGATTTAGTGGCTAATTAAATAATTTGCAATTAGGTTTTTTTCTTTTTACATGTTCATTCTTTCTACAAAAGAGCAGAAAATAATAATGATTGGAAACACTTCGGCCTCTTGGGTATTTAGTTTGTGAAACAGTCTACTGTATTGGGCGAATAACGTCATATATCTCACTGCCATTCTTGGCCAACACGAACCCTATAAACACATTAAAACAATTAGAGCAGAAATAAAATAGAAGTGGTGTGATTCGTCTTAGGCCTACATAGTTCACATTACACCATGCAACATGCCACAGAATACATTCAGAGTTGCAGTCATATGATCACAGCCCTAAAACTTAAATGGAACAATTTCTGAAAGGAGATAAAAGGTCTGACTTCAGGGCTTCCCTGGTGGCGCAGTGGTTGAGAGTCCGCCTGCCGATGCAGGGGACACGGGTTCGTGCCCCGGTCCGGGAGGATCCCGCATGCCGCGGAGTGGCTGGGCCCGTGAGCCATGGCCACTGAGCCTGCGTGTCCGGAGCCTGTGCTCTGCAACGGGAGAGGCCACAACAGTGAGAGGCCCGTGTACCACAAAAAAAAAAAAGGTCTGACTTCATAGTATGATGAGGCTTAAAATATAGCCTTATAACTTAACTCTTCCCCTAAAGTTCCCATAAGAAACCTGGTCGCTCTCAAGTCACAGAGACCTCCGAAAACCCATGAATGTCAGCAGAACAGCGAGACTTGGCCTAACAAGAAAGTTTCATTTTTATTGTAAGATCTTAGACCATCTGCAAACATAATTTTAATACGTTCCTTCACTTGGTGAGAGTGAAAAAGTAATAAAAAATTGAAAAAAATATCCCAGGGCAATGTGACAGCTAACAAAACAAACTAATGAAATTCTTAAATAATTATGTTGTACTCTGCTGTCCAAATAGATTGGTCTGGTTATTTTAATATTTGTGTAACATGGATAAATATGTGTGTGTGTGTGTGTGTGTGTGTGTTGGGGGGTGATGGTGCATGAACAGATTCTAAGGAATTCAGAAATTCACCCAAAATCCAGCAGTTTGAGATGACTTAATGAGTTTGATAATAGGCTACAGAAACTTTAATTCTTAAATCATTTGTCTTATTTCAAAACAGTCAGGGGTGATTAATCAGCTTTAATAATAGTTTAGTGGCTTAGATATAGTTCCTGGGGCTCTGGGCTAGGAAGATGAGGGTGATTTGGGGTAATGTTGCATTACCAACATCTTATCTATAGCGACCCTTCAAGGACACACCCTCAAGTTTTATTAAATCCACAGTCTTTAATACGAAGCTGAAATACAGCCTTCAGACATGAACACAGAGTGGAGTCACATCAGTGGAGAAACTCCTGCATTCACTCTTGGAGCCAGGGATGGCTTTCTGGTTTGTTGTGTATTGTTTGGGGGAATGGCCTTACCTTTTTCAGTGTGGTGAGTTTCACAATCCTACACTGCCTTAAAGATGTTCCACGAACACTTTTATCTGAACTGCTGACTTCTAACCCTCCCTCCGTTAGGATGAGTAAAACGTTTTCAATGCTTATAGTTTCATCCAAGTTTATCTGACATCACGGTGCATTTGTGTAGAACTTTATTGTTCTCAAAACACTCTCATATATTTTACCTCACTATAGTTTCTACCCTGTGTAAACCATCCAATAATTGCTAATTCTGGGATGACCATGATCTTTTAAATCAAGACAGCCATGGAGATTGATTTTCAGCAAAAGTTTCTAATTACTTAAGGAGAACAGGGATCCATGAGCTTTTCTTAAAGAATATTTTGCCTCTTTTTATGCATTTATTTGGTACGATCTGGGTGTCCTCATATCCTGCAGAGGCTGAATGTGTCAACCATTGCAGGTTAAATGTTCCTGCACTGCAATGTGATCAGTTTCTTAAAACACTGACATCTTCTCTAACGTTCTATTACACATCTCTGCATGCTGAGCAGTAACTAGAGATGAACCAGTCTACTGAAATGTACTCAAAGAACTAATTCCTGCAAGCTAAACCACATAGACTGTTTAGCAGAAATCTTAACTGAAAATGACTGGTGGAGATGTGAGGTTAATAATTTTTATATGGCTGTTTACAGTTATTCTGTCTTAATTTCATTTAATGACTCCATTTTATGACAAACACATGAACAAGTTCAGGTCCTTCCAAAAATAAATTAAAATATGCCCGTAAATTAGCTTTCTGTATGCTACAATAATTTAAAATACATACAAATTAAAAAGCTTTCTAAATAGATGGAAGGGATCGAACATCTAAATCTATTTCCTTATACCGATTCATAATTTGTTAACAGACTGTACCAACCCTCTTCATTAAAGTAAGCTTAATCTATTACTTTGAAATTAACACGTACAATTTTTACTACGTTTCTTCTAGATGCTCATTTGAAGTACCAAAATAAGATCTCTTTAAAAACTTACTGATTTTGAATGCATCCGCATTCTTTTTGGTGTTACATTTTAGTTTCCAATAATTAAAGCCATTACAACTGTTAAGAAAAAGAAAACAAGGAACCCAAATGCAGTGGTAAAATCACGCTAGGAAAATATTATGTAAACCTCACATTTATTTTTCAGATATATTCTGAGTTTTTTACAAGGGGAAAAGAACTACAACTTGGCTGACAATTAGAGATAGCTCTTTGTAAAAAGACAAAGTGACTCTGGGTTGCTGGAACTATTTATACAGAAGTAACCCAGAAGTTTATAAAGTGATCCTTAACTGGTTTGATTAAAAGAGGGTAATTAATAAATGACAAGACAGAATGAAAAGTTCGGTGTGGCATTTGATAAACCACCCAAGAAGTTAAATCAATGCTTTTCTGTTTAATTTCACTATTTGTTTTTCCATTGGAGCTGCCAATTTTTTAACATGCTACAGAAGGAAGAGAAACGTTCCCTTTTATTTTTTTGATTGATAAACATCACAGATTTTTGTTTCAAATCAATTGAACTCCTTCAGGATGATCCTTGTATTTGCTGTCACACTTCTGGTGAAGCCATTATTCCATCAAAACTCTTTAAATAGCCCCCCTTTCTTAGCTACTTTGACAAGAACACCATAACAGTTCACATCACCCTTGACCTTCAGGGTGTATATCATCTTGTCAACATATAAACAAACATACTATTGGTTGTGTTTTAATAGATTCTGTAAATATCAAGATTCAATTTATCAAAAGGTTCACCCTATGTGACAGTGCTGAAGTTCTGGCTTGTATCTGCAATGCTAATTATGACTTTTAATGAAAAAAGATATTTTGGTTGTGTTTTGTTCTTTTTTTTTTCTTTTTAAGAAGGTATAATAAGCTACCAGAACTTTTTTTCTTTTTTTTTTGTCCTTTTCTATGATAGAAGCTTTGACTCTGATTCCACTTCAAAAGGAGAAAACTACCAGTACTATCAAAGGTGGTTATTTCTCTCAGTTATAGGAGGAACATACATGTTTGAACAGGAAGAATTTATATGAGATTCCTACTCTCTCCTCAGTTTGGCAAAATGCATAACCTGTGATAATAAGAATACTTTGCTTCAAATGGAAAAGGAGATTATAACAAAGGTAATTAACACTATTTCTGCAATCAAGTCATTCTTTTCTTTTTACTTCCATATTTATAGCCATCCCACACTAGGTGTCGCTGACTTTGTATCTTCTTTCCAAAACTTAAAATGTGTTATCAATATCAACGTGTCCTTTCTCCTTACAAGGCCCTTCACTAGGAGATACTGTACGTTTCCAGGGCTTGGAGAACTGGATGGACAATATGTCCTGTTTGTCAGAAAATAGCCTTCTAGATAATATTTGCCAAAGATAATATGTAAGAGTTTATCAAAGTTCAACTGTAAAGATATAATATCTACATACTGGAAAAATAGAATAAAATTAACAAAACCTAACACATCTGAGAGAGTAAATGTTTAATAAATAATTAAAACCTCTAAAATAATGACAATAAGAGAAAGGCAGTGCTCTGGAAGAGATATCAACCTGTATAATACATATGTGTGTACAACCAAAATTCTACCATGTTAGAAATCATCTTGGAAGCTATCTTGTGTAGGCACATTTCTCTGGGCCTGGGCCAACCACTCAGCCCAAAACACCGATGCATTTAGAAACATTCAAAGCTTCCTGAAATGTCAACACACTTTAAGAGTGCTCCACCAGAGATATGGGGATGTTATACCTGCCCTTGTGGAAAACTAAACAAGGAAACCCATTAGAAAGTACTTACAGAACATCCAGGATTTGGAAACTTCTCTTTGATAAGTTAGGAAGAGGAAACAAAAAGCCCCGCATAACTCGTTGTTACTTGGACAGAGGAATATGTTTATCCCGCTTATGTGAAGGTTGAGCCAGCAATAATTCTAATTTTGAAAGGCCTGAGGTGTTTCTCCACATTTATGTATCCTGTGTGTTAATGGATGGGCTTCTCAGTGCTGAAAAGACCACAATGTAGGAATTTAGCTTGAGTAATAGACAAAGGAAGTCTGGATCTCTCTACATGAACATTTCTAAGCATAACAGCAAGAAAGCTAATGTACAGTCATGATAACTATACTTAGTAACACCATACTGAACAGTAGAAATATGCTAAAATATAGATTTCAAGTGCATGATCACATACCAAAAAGCAGTAACTATGCAAGGAGATGATTTGTCAATTAGCTTGACTATGTAATCATTTCACTATATATATATATATATATATATATATATATATATCAAAATCCTCAAGCTGTCACCTTACATATACACGATTTTTATTTAAAGATATGCAAATAGTTTTTTTAAAAAGAAATATAGGTGTTTTTATAAAAAGAGCACATACTTTGGAATGAGACATGCCCAGGTTAGAAATAATAATGATAGTTAATATTTACAGGCTGCTTGCTCTGTCCCAGGCACTAAAAGCTTTATATGTTAACTCATTCACTCCTCAAGATGCATTACAGAAAAGATACTATTATTATGTCCAGTTTGCCTTTGATGCACCTGAGGCACAGAAAGGCTAAGCAACCTACCCAAGGACACACTCCTATTAGAGGACTAAGTTGAGACAAAAACCTAGATTATTCTAGATGCAAAACATCTCGGCACAGAGTAAGTACTCAAAATGATAACTCTTACCATCATTGTTCATCCACCAAATATTTATCAAAACTGAAAATATACAGTTGACCCTTGAACAACATCGGTTTGAATTGAGCAAGTCTCCATTATACACAAGCTTGTTCGATAGTAAATACTATAGTATCACAGATCTGAGGTTGGTTGAAATCTCTGTGCAGAGCCGCGATGGGGAGGAACCACAGATACAGAGGAGCGAATGGAAGTTATATGTGGATTTTCAACTGGGCAGAGGGTTGGCACCCCTAACACCCCGCGATGTTCAAGAGTCAGCTGGACACTTGAGTCAGACATGACCTTTGACTTCAAGTTGTTTTTATTCAGTCTACTGAGAAATACAGATATTAAACTTTATGACTACAATGCACCATGATGGTATGATAGATATAGCTTCCCAAGACCTCAGTTCTTGATGTATAAAATGGGCATAATTAAACCACCCTCAGAGGGATGATTCAAGATTAAGATGGATAACGTGTGCAAAGTGCACAGAACAATGCCTGGCACATGGTAAATGCTGTTAATATTAATAACGATAACTTCTAACATAATGAACAGAATGTAGTAGCCTGGAATACTGTGTGCTGTCAAGAATACAAGTGGAATTGCAGCTGTATTAACTTCTCAGACCACCTCTTGAGAGAATTCATAACTGCTTATTGACTATCATTTGGCTCAAATGCAATTTTTAATCTCTTAATACTGGAAACACTTTAATGGAACACATGGACTTTATCATGTAAAAAAAAAAATCCCTAAATAAATGAGAGTATTTAAATAAAGTCATTACAAAAGAGATCCTCTGTGCCTGATTCTAATCCAAAGATATACGTGCATTGTTGCATGTATTAAGAAATGAGTTATTCCCCATGGTTGAAGATTTCCTGATTCTTCAAGATGTGTTTCAGGGCTAACCTCTGTGGACGAAAGATAAAGAGAGAAGGGATGAGAAGGATGAGAAGGGAAGGAAGGAAGGGAAGAAAGGAAGGAGGGAGGGAGAAAGGGAGGGAGGAAGGAAAGAGGGAAGGAGTGAGGGAAGGAGGGAGGGAGGGAGGGAGGGAGGGAGGGAGGGAGGAAGAAAGGGTGCCAGCCCTTTCAGACGCTATTTTTATTAACAGGAATTGCTTAGGTCTGACATAGTAGATTTGCTGATTCTCTCTGGCTTAGATGTTAAATGGAGCAGAACTTCATACTCTAGATTTTTTTTGAAAATGCAGTGAAGGGAAGGAAACATTTACTGAGAACTGACTATGTAACAAGCAGCATGCTTCATTTACATAACTTAGTTGTATTTAATTCTTATCAAAGTTAGATAAGACTGGTATTCCTCATTTGACAAATGAGAAACCTGAGGCTAAGAAAAGTTAAAAGTGACTTGTCCCAAATCACATGAAGTGGAGTCAGGGTTTGAACAACCTGCATGATTACCAAGGCCTTATTCGTTACATCACCCCACGTAGCTCCTTTCACATAAAGGCTCATTCTTCATACAGCACTGGAAGGAAGGAAGATGCTTGGGAAGATCACACAACAACCTTTACTTAATGTCCTAAAATGGTGTTGTGCTTGTTTACAATGCAAAGTGTTTTTCAGACACTTTGAATTCGTATATTCAGGGTAGAACTAAAGCTTAATGAACACCTCAGGAGTCTCTTACTATGCTTAGATTTTGGAGATGTTGTTTGTTAATAATAATCCATATACTAAGTCCTGAATTCCATATAATCTTAAATGACTTCAAAATACTAAAATATTATCAAGAAATCCCTTAGAATATCATTCCTCTAAAAGTTCTGTTTTAGGATCAAAATCCTTTGCTTTATTTTCATCCACAGATCTTTCCAAGGCATGGATTTAAAAGTTAACAAACCTTGAAAAGGGTTAAGACTCATTACTAACAGTGTTTTCATTTTTTTCAACCCCAAATATGTAGTCACTTCTCCATTTACTTCTCTCAACGGTGCTGCATACAGAGACCACATATTTTACCTTCAAACTTACAATTCTAAGGATTAGAAATAAGAACTTTTTCCCAACCTCTTGATTTTTTTTCCTTTCCACCTCAACTGTCAGATTTTCCCAGTGCTTCTGATTAATAGGAGTAAAAGGAAGTAAGTGTTGGGAGTGGGGTGCGGTCTTTGTCTAAGTTTTGGAAGTCTGGCTTTTCAGTTAAACTTACTGCTCAGTCGTTTGTACCAAAACAACAAAAACAATAAACATTTATCAACTTTCCTTACACCAACAGAAGAAACCACTTTGTATCACATTATAAGACAAAAAATCTTATTAATAATTATGATTATGTTAAAAAAAATCTTTGGAGACTAGGATCAGGTGAGTATCTGGAAGATTTCTTTTGTGTAAAACCTTTGGATATTCCTGTCATTGGCAAGGAATATTCTCCTTAAAATTAATCTTATTTCCTACATTCTAAGAAAATGTAGGAATATATATGACCTGTTGTCTAGGAAATAAATCTTGCTTAAACAAACAAAACTTGGTTAAAACAGAATCTAAGAAATTGGTAATGTCTTAAAAAGAACTGGACCGGTTCTGAGACTGTTTCAGAACCTGGGTATGGTGGTGGCTGGTATGACACCATTTCCATAACTAATTAGCTAAGCCCAGAGAAAATGCTCTTCCCAAACAGAACTAGTTCACTGGTCACTGCCAGGGGTCTCAGATCTACAGAGATCCACTACAGAGAAGCTACATTCGAAACTTCACTACGAAAATCATCATCAATTATAGTCAACAATCCCTGCTGGACCTAGAGTCTGTCATACAGAGTGAAGTAAGTCAGAAAGAGAAAACAAATACCGTATGCTAACACATATATATGGAATCTAAAAAAAAAAAAAGGTTCTGAAGAACCTAGGGGCAGGACAGGAATAAAGACGCAGAGGTAGAGAATGGACTTGAGGACACAGGGAGGGGGAAGGGTAAGCTGGGACGAAGTGAGAGAGTAACACTGACATATATACACTACCAAATGTAAAATAGATAGCTAGTGGGAAGCAGCCGCATAGCACAGGGAGATCAGCTTGGTGCTTTGTGACCACCTAGAGGGGTGGGATAGGGAGGGTGGGAGGGAGACGCAAGAGGGAGGAGGTATGGGGATATATGTATGTGTATAGCTGATTCACTTTGTTATACAGTAGAAACTAACACACAATTGTACAGCAACTACATTCCAATAAAGATGTTAAAAAAAACAAAACAAACAATCCCTTCTTTCAGACTTCAAAGCAGTTACCTAAGGACAAAGGAGGTGTTCTTTGACATTTCATTCCAAGCATGAGATATAGTGATTGTCACAAATGTGACATAACTCATGGACTCCTGCTCCCTTCTCTTTGCCTTTATTGATACGACCCAATACCCTCTCAGATTAATGAGGGATTGGGCCTAGTTAGGCATGAACAAGAGTGAGAAGCTGAAATGAATTGGGGAGAATTCCTGGCAGGTTGGTTCCTCATTCCCAGAACTTATCTGCTGTGCCAACTTAGTCCCTATTTACTAACTGTTAAAAAGTAATTACAACCTTAAAGTAACATCTGTCCAGCCATAAATGAACGACTATATCTCTATTCCTCCCTCCATTCACATAAGCACAACAGAATGAACATAGAGAGAGAAGGACAGGACCCTATATGGGCTTGACAAGGACTTGGAAATGAGAGCGTGTACACTGTTCTCCATGATCTCTGAGAAAGGACATTCTATGGTTTCTCTCCAAAAGCCTGCATGTTAGGGCTCAGTGTCCTTCAGACCACGAAACTCTTCAATGAGAACACTTTGGGAAACGGCCTCTTTTTCAGACATCTGAAACCAAAAATATTTTTTTTTCTACCTTTCAAGTCTCTCCCACTAGAAGTCACCAAAAAACACCAAAGAAATGCAGGAGGAAGTGTTCCATTTTGAGTATCAGGTAGCTTCTTTCCTAAGCCTAATTACAATGTCCCCCACCCAAGAGTATTCATCTAGCTTACATTTTGCTGTAAACTTATCAAGCACACAGAAGGAGTAAGATTGGAGGAGGGACCATGTCAAGTCGACTTTGAATTTCTGGCAAATGGCTCACTGCATATTTCATTTCAAAGGCCCAATTATGTCTGCATAAATAAACTGTGCTACGCAGCTTGATGCATGGCCATTTGTCATATTAAAACAATAGCAGCCAAAGTAAATCCCCATTAACATTGTTTAATTTTAATGCTTTGGGGTGTCTGCTACTCAAATGATTTTTAAAAAATGGAGTTATTTATGATACCGCAATTTAAATGAGGCAAAAATAAAACCAAATAGACTGTGAGTCACCAGACTTAAAATGGACTACAAGCCTAGCTGGGTTAGCAGCACGAAAGGCACCCACAGCTGAAGAGTCCGTGTGTGTGTGTGTGTGTGTGTGTGTGTGTGTGTGTGTGTGTGTGTGTGTGTGTGTGTGTGTGTGTGTGTGTGTGTGTGCATGTGTGTGTTTATGTGCACTGAGCAGGGTACTGGGAGAGTTTTCAGGAAAATGCAACACAAGGTTTCAAAAAAAAAATGTTTCATAAGTTGCCCACACTACGTCTCCAGGGAAATATCTGTAATGATGAGTTTCTAGCATCAAATCTTTGGGGTACACAATATGTGACTAGAGAGAAAGCAGTTTTTTCACAGATCTGGATGCAAAAGCATGGATGGCTTTTCCCTTTATTTTATTTTTTTAGAAAACTGTAAGTAGAGTATCTTTATTTTATATGAAGAGAAAAAATACAGAGGTAGAAGACATCCTTTCAGAGGCCATAGATCAGTCTTCTAAAGTAAAGCATGATGCAAAGGCTAATAAATTAATAAATGACAGAGTTGTCTAACTTTCCAGACTTCCCTGGCCGTAACCATAAATATTCCGGATGTGGCAATGTCTTAGTTTTCACTGCTGTCAAACTTGTCCACTTTGCTCCTGGGTGGAGTCATTTTATTCCCTGATCCCTGTCCCACCTAAATCAAGGCAGTGTGATTGCCAAAAACAGCAGAGTTTCTGAATTAGACACTGTATCTGTGAAAGACCAGAATCATTCCACTGAATGCCAGCTCTATGTTAGGCTATTGTCTTAAAAAGCAGATTTGGATAAATACATTTACCAATGAAGTAACAATATTTTTGCCTTAGCCCTTGAGAACCAAACTTCCTGTAAATACTTCCATAAAAATACTTTGAGGTCTTTTAAAACAAAGCACCGTATGAAGTGTGTATAAACAGCACAAAAGGAAGCTAAAATTTGGCAACATTCATTGTACCAATGTGAGTAGCCACACTGGACAATTTAAGATAAAATCATTTCCATTGGAGTCTAAGTTATCCTGCTAGCCATCTAGACTGAAATAATTATTCAGAAAATCACCAGATTGACTCTTCCTGTTGTGCTGCATAAAAAGTCACAAATGCAAAGTATTTTGGTGTGGTTGCTCAGGACACTTGCCGCACACAACAGAGATGCACAACCGACTTGCCTTCAACACAAAAGTAACAGCAGCTCAGCCTGTCTGGTCAGGCTCCAAGGTTGGCCCACCCTGGGCCAAGCTGAAACTTACAAGGGATCCTGTCTTCCCTGACTTTGCTCATTCCACTCTGATGAGTTTTGTTTAAGGACTGTCATCTACTCCAAACCATGGTTTTCAACAGTTTTTAAAAAATATTCAAAGACCCCAGGTCTCCCTTTCTCCATCCAAACCTTAGCTGTCTTTCCATGGTATTCCTTTTTCAGTCACCCTGTAATGACAGCCCCTAGAGCTCCCATCTGACACAAGAGACTGGACTGAAGGGGAGCCAGAAAAGCTAGATAATAAATCAGGTACATTAAGGGTCTATGTCACCCAGGTCTAAAGTTTCAAACTGTATCAGAGTGGTATCAGAGTTTGCATGGGAGGAGAGAGAGAACATATGCCTATTATGGCATCAGTATAAATGTTGAAAAGAATGAAGGGCAATAAAAATGGAAACTATACAACCAATTGTAAAATATTTTGTCTGCAAATTTGGTCTCTGACGTTACTAAAGATAATTGACAAAGTTCATTTATTTTGGATTCATTTTGCTTATCCACAAAATGCAGCTACCTCTAGAACTAGGACATTTCATTATCTATGTCACAATGCAATATTTAAAATGATCAAACTACACAAAAAAACTCAATAGCAGCTACATGATTCTACCATCCTTTATCCCTGTAATGAGAACTGAGGGCTTTGAACTGACCACAGGTGGAATCCCTGACCTCCAAAGTCTGTTTCCTAATACTCCAAGAGTCAAAAGGATCAAATACTGAATCATCAGGTACCACGTGCTTCAGAAAGCATAACTGAATGTAAGTGAGGTCCTATACTAAAAACCACTAATATGAAAGAGGGAATGACAAATAACTGGTTTATAATAGAAAAAGAGCACAATGTAGATATGGGGTCAGGGAAATAGTTTCTCATCCACTCAGAAGAATGTAAACTGATACAACCCTTCCGAAGGCAAATTAGGCAAGATTAAAAGCCTTTAAAGTGTAAAAACATTTTAGCTTAGAAATATAAAAAGTTAAACCAGGAAAACAATCAAACATACGTAAAAAAAATCTATACTGATTCTATTAGAGTATTATCCATACCAGGGAAAAAAATTAACAAGACATATACCCAACATTAGACCATACCCATATGCTGGGATACTAGGCAGCCATTAAATTTATAGTAAAGAATGTTTAGTCGCTGAAAAAAACATTTACAATATATCATGTTAGAAAGTTACCAAAATGTTCATAATAGAACTTAAAACTTTGTTTTTTTAAAAAGTTGACTGCCATAGGAAAAGACTACAATGAAATAGTGAAAATACTATCAGTGATTACCTCTAAACAGAGAGTATAGATAATTTTTATTTTCTTCTTATTTCCCTACATATCCTCATTTAAAAAATTTTTTACAAAGATAGATAACTACATATATGATACAAATAGACTAAGAAATTTTAGTACTGATTTCTTAACAGGAAACAGTAAAAGCACCTATAAGGAGGAACAATCATCAAGAGAAAAAGAAGTTATTGTGAAAAGAAACCATAAACCACCTCAATCATCACCCATACAAGAAGTAATTCTCATTTGGGGAAAACCCAATAAATAAAGGGTTCACATTTATAAAATAAATAAAGCAGGGAATTAGGGGGTGATTATTTTAGTATTTCAAAAAGTTTACTCCTCTACTAAAAAATTCACTCCAAAGGTGTCTTAAGTATGCTCCTTGATACAGAGATTCTCTGTTTCTCCATCAGAATCACTGCTAGAGCTTCTACAAAACGCAGACCGTCAGACTACCTCCCTGATGATCCTGATTCAGTAGGTTAGAGGGGAAGACTCAAGAACTTTCATAAAAGAAAAAAAAAAAAGCTCCACAACTATTCAATAGTTATAGATTAAAAGAGACCTAAGAGAAATTTCAACAAAGTGCAATGTGACGATCTTGTTTTGATCGTTATTCAAACAAACCAACTGTAAAAACGATACTTGGGAGGAAATGAGGGAATATGGAAATTAGATAATATTAAGAAATTATTGTTAATACAGCTGAGTGTGATAATGGTATTATGGTTATGTGGGTTTTTCAAATCTGTATCTTTTAGAGAAAGTATCTGTAGGTAAGATGCTATGGTGCCTGGGATTTACTTTAAAATATTCGAACAATAACAAAAAATACAAAACAAAATTAAAACAAAGCAAAAAAAATGGCAGGATAGAATAGAAGGAAGAGAATGGAAAGAAAAATTATTCATAACAGATGCTGGGTACAGGAGGACTTGTACTAGTTCTCCCTTCCTTTGGGTAGATTTTAAATTTCTATAGAAAGTTAGGGAAAAAGCTTCCCAGTGGCTTGGGAACCACTGCCCTAGTGATTTAAAAATATTCAGTTTGCAAAACTGAACCTAAAGCAATTTTTCAGAACTCTCTCTTGTATAAAGTTAGGAATTTTACATTTTTGTAATTATCATTTTCAAAATATCAGTAAGTTACTGTTTATAAACATCAACTCAAAGATCTTAAGACAGCCCTATTCAGGCCAAAGGTAAAGAAAATGGGGGCCCATATTTAATAAGAACCTACTATTTGTCATATATTACCTTATTCATTATTATCAATAACCCTGTAAGAGAGAAATAATTCCCAATATACAGAGGTCAAAAGCATGGTAAGTAGCATGTCTAAATATGTTCATAAAAATAATGAAAACCTGTAAACAACACAGATGCTAAATATCTAACAATAAGAAAACAGTTAAGCTAATCCTGACTCATCCATTTGCTGGACAATATATTAAATAAAGTGATTACAAGAATATTAATTATACTCCAACATGCTTAGGCAATAATTTTAAGTAAAATTTTTTTCAACATAATACACACATATATATCTTTCTTTAAAAATACATTTAAAATTTAGAGTTTGTAAAATAAAATAAAATTTAGAGTTTGTTGCCAGGTGGTGGGCTATGAGAATTTAATTTTTTTTCTGTTTTTTTAAAATTTTTGACAATAAACATCAATTACTTGTTTTATAAGCAAAAAAAAAAAAAAAACAATAAAGAAACACAGTATTTCACAGCTACAGTCAGCTACACCCCACAGACAGATTTCAGCCTGCGCAACTCTGCATGTGTCGCTCTGTTGCCTCCAGATGATGGTAGCATCATACCCATTCTGCAAGCAAATAAACAACAGAACACCTGGAGGGGGAGTAAATCAGGTAACCATGTCAAGACAACACTATTTGGATATAACATGTTCTAGCACCAAAACAATACCTAGAATTTTTTTTTTTTTTTGCACAGGCTCCGGACGCGCAGGCCCAGAGGCCATGGCTCACAGGCCCAGCTGCTCCGCGGCATGTGGGATCCTCCCAGACCGGGGCACGAACCCACGTCCCCTGCATCGACAGGCGGACTCTCAACCACTGCACCACCAGGGAAGCCTACCTAGAATATTTTTAAGCTATGCATATTTGTTGCTATTTTCCATTTTCATATCCCTAATATATTTATCAGTCTCTAAATGCAGACTCTCTAAGAGCCATTTTAAATCTTTTCGGAACAAGGTAAAATGAGAATAAATAAACACCTTGAAAAAATGAAAGATGTTAAAAACTAAGCAATAACTCTTTACAAAATAGCTAATGTATACTGGGCACTGTAGAAGACATGATGAAGGAAAATCCTGTAAAAATAATTTTTAACTTAAAATGTTCAGATTAAAGAAATTTAAAAATATAAATTAAAATATAATTTTTCAACCTTGTTTAAAGCTCTGGAATAAAACTGACCTGACTTAACTTGGTAGTATAAGCAGAGACATATTTTAATTTAAAATGTCTTTATTTAGCTTGCCCCCTTGAAGTCCTTTCTGTTGCTTAATTTCCAAACAAGAGATATTACTGCTAGTCTTAAATGGATGAATCATCTGAGAAGGGTCTCTCTGACATCGCTGACAATGTAGTTCTAAAAACAGAAAATTATAGATTATCAGAGAAGGAAGTTTAGAAGTATCAGCTTCGGGTCTGAAGCATGTCTTGTGAGGCCACCCAAAAAGACAGCTTTCCTTGTAGTCCCCCACCCGAAACTCTAATCTCCAGCCCACAAACAGATGCATTCCTCTAATTCCAAGAGGGGGCAGGGCTAGGCATCACGGGCAGAAGCTGCTGGTCACTGTAGCAGGAGTGGAGAGGAACAGTTATAGCCAAGCTATAACAGTTTCTGCCTGGTCATCGAAGAAACATGTGCTCTTGCGTTATCCTAATGGAAGATTATGTGTTTTCTGTTGACTAATTCCGGACGCTTTTCCTCGAGTGCTGTTTTCAGTTGGTCTAACTGAGAACAGTACTTGTTGGAATTAATCATTCAGCTTTCCAGAAGGAGCTCATTAATAGAGGACTCCCTTCCAATTGCACCATATACACAACATCACCTTCTCTGGATGAAGACCAGCCTTTGGTGTGGTTGGTGGTGGTTCATTTCACTTGCCCCACAATCTCTTCCGTTCCACATTATTGTACAGTATCCGCTTTTCATCACCCGTAACAATTTGTTTTAAAAACAGAACATTTTCATTACGTTTAAGTAGAGAATCACATGCAGAAATATGGTCAAGAAGGTTTCTTTTCCGCTTAACTTGTGTAGAACCCAAACATCAGAGTGATGAACATAACCAATCTGGTGCAAATGATTTTCAACTCTTGATTTGGATATTTGGAGTACATCGGCTATCTCCCAGGTGGTATAATGCTGATTGTTCTCAATTAACGTCCCAATTTGGTCGCTATCAACTTCAACTGGTCCACCCAACCGTGGAGCATTGCCCAACGAGAAGTCTCCGGCACAAAACTTCGCAAACCACTTCTGACACGTTCAATCAGTCACAACACTTTCTCCATATACTGCACAAATCGTTTTTTTGCGTTTCAGTTGCATTTTTACCTTTCTTGAAATAGTAAAGCATAATATGCCGAAAATGCTGCTTTTTTCCTTCCATCTTAAATACTAAAATGGCTACACAAAAATTCACCGATTTTGATAGTTTTTTTTTTTTTTACTTCCACGCTGATATGACAGCTGTCACAACACAACCTAACAAAATTGTTTCAAATGAAGTTAAAGACAACTAAGCGCTACTAGAGCCATCTTACGGAAGAAAACGAACATTTTTGGGCAGCCCCAGTATACAGACTGACCGGTTGAGCGGCTCTCCTCGGTCACAGGGTGAACTCTTCCAGATCTGGCACTGCCTCTGTTAACACTTTACACATCTCCACAGCTTCTGCTCCAGTTTTCAGCGTGCTAGTCATCATGCATGCAAAGCAAATGCTACTTGGATTTTACATTCATTCCTATGTGACACTCTCCACAGTTGCTTCGAGTGATGCTCTCTGCTCTGGTAACTTCAGCAAGATTTAAATAGGACTTCCATCGTTAGACATCTTATGCCAGTGGGGTGAATCTGAGCAAAACCCATCGGTGACTCTAGCCAAACAGGAGAGGTGATAAGACACCAAAATGAAACCCATCTTATTTCCTACTGGTTACCTAGTCCTTTAGAATGTGTTCCTAAAACAGGCATTTTAAACTTTCCAGACACAAACTTGCTGCGATCCAAAGTTAAGAGCGTGAAAATTTCCATCATGCCAGGCTACTAAACAGTTTTCAGAAGTCACTACCGTTCCTCTTCCTTGGCCAGGAAAAAAAAGCCAAAAACCCAAGGTACCTCAAATGACCCACCGCCTTCTAGGGCAGTCCAATCTTGGCTGTGACCACTTAGCCATAAGCCCCCTAGCAGAGACTGCTGGGTGTGTTCACTGCCCTCTCCCAGTACCCACACCCCTCATTAGGAGCCCTAAGACTGTTAAAAGTTGCATAACTCTAGAAT
Organism: Lagenorhynchus albirostris; assembly: GCF_949774975.1. NCBI lineage: Eukaryota > Metazoa > Chordata > Mammalia > Artiodactyla > Delphinidae > Lagenorhynchus > Lagenorhynchus albirostris. Next base: position 101,285,041 of record NC_083097.1, on the reverse strand, counting down.
TACTCTGGACCTGGGTCCAAAATTAAATGAACTGTTGGGATATCAGGCATCCTTGGAAGCCCCATGGGGAAAGTCATCAGAAAGCCCAGAGCTTTCAGGGCTCCAGAGCTCCCTGGCAGGGTGGCGGGAACCAGTTTGTGCATAAAAGCAGGAGGTAACACAAGAGTCTCACAACAGAACTTGGTAGCTGGAAAGTCGGTTTATTTGAGGTACAGAACTTGAGGTACAGGAATTTGTCAGCTACAGAAAAGTGAAGTAAATTAGGGAGAACAAGGAAATTACTGGCTGGGAGACAGAGTTATTATGAAAAGCTGATTTCACTGTCCAAAAATGTTAGCCTGCATTTATTCTCAAAATTATCCAAATATTTCAGCAATTACCTATTTATATGGCTGTTTTCTGAATATATCCTTACTGTTTCTCTCCAGTATTTTATACAGTGTGAAAGTGATTTGCTTTTGAAACCATTTCCCCACTTTCGTCACAACCTATAAGGCCTAATCTATCCACCCCTCTAGATCCCAGAAGGTACGGACTTGGAAAAGGGTTTCAACTGGCCTGAAACGAAATGTCCTGAAATAGAAAAAAAAAATTTTCATTTTGCTACACAGTTAAGTTTGATTTGCATATTTATCCCCTCCAAGAGCCACTGTGGACAGTGATACAAGTGTGCTTTTAAAAGATATTTCTGGAGGGGATATGGGGATATATGTATGCATATAGCTGATTCACTTTGTTATACAGCAGAAACTAACACATTGTAAAGCAATTATACTCCAATAAAGATGTTAAAAAAATTAAATTAAATTAAAAAATAAAAGATATTTCTGTTTTCTTGTAGAACTCCAGGTCTGGAATACAAGATGTGCAAAGACGTAAAACAATTTTCTCAGTTGGAAACCAGTTCAGTACTACCTCGGCAATGCAGAGTTTGCAAACCAACTTCTCCTGTTTTGTACATTTTCAAAAACAAAGCTCACAATAATGAGTGCGTGAGTCATTCACGTGGAGGTGACTTATAATTCAAATTGAATTAACGGTAAATGCAAGCGATTTGAAAAAAATGAAGCCCTTATGTTCAGTGTTGTCACTACATTTGTTAGGGATTTCATCACTGTATGGAGGCGTTTCGTTCCAGGCTAACATTTGGACAGATGGAAAGCTCCCCTGGAGCAGTCGGGTCAAAAGAGCCAGCTCCACCCGCCAGGCCTTCCAAAGAGCAGAGCAGGCAGCCCCCAGGACCCAGCTTCCCCATCTCACTCGTACCAGGCAGCACAGAGCACTCCCTGCATTTGAGAGGCTGCAGCAGCAACAAAATCAGTGAGCCGGTTGTGAAATCTTGAATAAATTAGAAAATGCAGGACAAATGTCTCCTGTTGTTCTTAATGTTATTTTTGTTAGTATAAACAGAGTTTTTCTGTGTGTGTTTTTTCCTGCAGGTATTTTGGCAAGCATGATCCAATACACTCAGAATATCAAATGATTAGTAACACTTTCAAAGTAAGGAGAGAGGGTGGAAGGAAGGAAGGGAGGAAAGGAGGGAGGGAAGGAGGGAGGGAGTAAGGGAGGGCCAACACAAGTACTCAACAATTGGATTCAACCATATTAAGAGTATACAGCCAATCAACATCACTGGCTATGTACTCAAAGAATTTTCAAAATGGGGAAAATGCTTATTGATTTTATGATAAAAGGCAAACAGCATGCTTTCGTCTGTATAGTAAATGAAAAAACTAACTGCAATAAGAATGACACCAAATTAATTACAGCTCATTTTTCTTTTCTTTTAAAAATATTTTTCTGCATTTTCCAAATTCCCTTTCATAAATATGTTTAGCACTTATAATCGTAAAAAAAAATAAAATAAAGACCTCGCAAAAAGCATGATGAAAAATGCAAGAGAACACGGGGATGACTCACTACGAATAGAGGACATACATGAGATTTTCCACAGAACATGTAGGTGAGTCAGATTAAGCATCCTCTCCTTGGGGAAGGACCCTGGTATAGACCGCATCTAGGACATAAAATGGCTTCATGGTTCACAGATGCCAACACATTTCAGAGCGGCAGCATCATTCCAAGTCGCTGTATTACTGCCTCACTGCCGTTCAACCACAGAGGCAAAAGAAAGGACAGTTCCCATTACTGGCGCAGGAGGGAAATGAGGTGAGGCATCCACAGCTATACCTAACTACATGGTCCTTCATCCACATTCAACCTGCAGATCCAATTCACAGAGGTTTCTAGAACTAGAGACATTGTAGCTCTCCTCTAGTCAAAGCTCTGCCTACCAACACTGCCCAGCTGACCTCAAGTAGTCCTATGGATTTAAATAACAGCCAAATGCTCACAACTCCTGTTTATTTCTCCAGTCACATCCTGTCCTCTGAGTTCCTCCTACCAGCGTCCACCCTTGTCCCGCCACAGACTTGTTCTCCACACAGCACCCCAGAGTGATCCTTTTAAAACAGAGGTTGGGACTTCCCTGGTGGCGCAGTGGTTAAGAATCCACCTGCCAATACCAGGGTTCGAGCCCTGGTCCGGGAAGATCCCACATGCCGCGGAGCAGCTGAGGCCATGCACTGCAACTACTAAGCCTGTGCTCTAGAGCCATGAGCCACAACTATTGAGCCCACATGCTGCAACTACTGAAGCCCACACACCTAGAGCCCACGCTCTGCAACAAGAGAAGCCGCCACAATGAGAAGCCTACACACCACAACAGAGTAGCCCCCGCTCACCGTAACTAGAGAAAGCCTGCACACAGCAATGAAGACCCAACGCAGCCAAAAATAAATAAATTTATTTTTAAAAAACAACAACAACATAAGTTGGCCTGTGCTACTCCTCTCTCAAGATCTACTTCACTCAGGATAAAATGCAGTCTTTCCCATGGTCTAATTTACCTGATCCCAGATACCTCCGACCTTCTCTCCCACAAAGCTCCTCTGAACTCACTGGGCTACAGCACACTGGCCTCCCTGACAGTTCATTCCTTTTTTCATCAGGTCTCTCCTCAACTGTCACCTTAATAGGACTGCACATTTCACACATAAAAATACAGGACACTCAGTCAAAGCTGAATCACTGACAAACAACAAGCAATTTTTTAGTCAAAGTATGTCCCCAAAATGAGCTTACCAAACCGAGGCTGCAAGCAATATCAGGCGAAAGAGTAAAACTTTAACAACTGTCAAGAACAGGGTTGAAGGAAAGAGAATGTGGAAAGGGTGGTGGAGACCTGGGGTTAACCCCCAATGAATTCTTGGAAGATATGACTCTAAAAAAGTAAAAGATACATAGGTTGACCAGAATAAGAAGCAAAAACCTTCTAGGTGAAGTAATAGCTTAGGCAGAAAGCACAGCAGTGGAAATTAGCAAGACATTGACAAAGAACAGGAAGCAGTTCACTTAGAATGAAGGAGCAGAGGGAGAAAACTGGGCTTCTAAGGACCAGGAGGGGACGGCTGAGCTTCCCCTAGGAGCATCTTTCCTCCCAATCCCTGACTCTCTGAGTATTAACTATCTATGTCCCGAGGTCAAATTTCTCCTCCTTCCCTGATCTCAGCAGGAACCTCTCCCCTCTGTGTACCTCAAAAAGCACTTTCCGGACACTGTTTTCAACTGGAATTACTTGCAATCCTACTACTCTACAGTACTTGAGGGCAGAGTTGGTCTTGCCCATCTCTGTGACATGCACAACACCTTATGCACAGTAGTTTCTCCATAAATGTGCTTCCCTGAATGCTGGGGAGTTTACATTTTCTGGGATGATAAATGTGGAGCCCATGATCCTGGAACACAAGGTGGACTAATCTCAAGGGCCTAAGCTATGGGGTCTCTTGTGAAGCTGGCTGGGCTGTGTCTGAGAAACCAAAGCAGTGCCCACCAAGGAGGGAGTGTTCCCAGCCAGGTCCAGAGACCAGGCTGGATGCACAGAGAAGTCTGTGGCAGAGACTGGAGCCCTGTAATATGATGGGAGTTCAGGTCTGAGAGTGCAAAGGGCAGGCAGCACAGCAGCAGATGGGTTCAGAGCAAAAGCTCTGCAGCTCACACAACTCAGTGGAAATCCTACCTTTACTACCCACAACCTTGGGCAAGTTACTTAATTTCTCTCTGCCTTCATCCGAAAACTTGCTTCATCTGAAAAATACTGTGGTAGTCTTTACCTTATTGGGTTATTCTGTGGGTGAATTAAGATAACTCCTATAAAGCTCTCAGCAGAATGCCTGGCACAAAGTCTCAGCTTAAATGTATTAGTTGTTAATACTGCTGTCAGATCAACAGCGTTTCCAGTGTCAGATTATTACCTCCTTACTTTTTACAGAAGTAGGCTCTGAAAGTGGATCTTAGCACCAATTGAGGCTTGTGTCTAAGATGTCCCACTGCAATTTTTAATACCTTGTTTATAAAAGTGTCACAGATAAGATTTCTTTAGACATCTTTAGTAATGTCAAATGTGTTCTCAAATTTCAAGAATAAAAAGAAATCTTTTATTTTTTATTAGCAATAGAGGATACTTGCCTTTCAGTAATGGATACTTCTGGACAGAAGCAAGGATGCAATTTAGGATTCATATTTGGACTTAATTTTTTTTACAAAATAATTTATATGCACTATTAACTTTTACTTGAGTGATCCTCAAATTTATTTTTTTTCCAATTTGTTCATATAACAACTCCAACTCTAAAAAAAAAAAGATCAAGTGTTTATTAAGTGCTTTTTGTGTGCTACTCTGTTAGTTGCCAGAAATACAAATATTTTAAAAAGCCATTACAGTAACTCCAAAAATGCTAGGCTCATAGGCCAAAAAGCAGAATGAGAAAACGGTAAGTTAAGGATAAGTGGATTCCTATTTGAGGAGGTGTGAGGTGGTCACTGTTAGTGAACTCAATTTGAAACAATGTCAGGATACCTAAATGGAGATGTCCCACAGACAAGCGAGGATAGAGGATCTCAGACCCAGTGTGGGAAACGGAGTCTGAGAGCCACCTCTCACAGGGAGCAACTGAAACAGTAAGAGCAGTACAGTACGCTGTGATCAGAATACAGGCTGCATGCTCCCTCAACGGGCAGAAATGGGAACCCGAAGAGGAAGACAGAAAACAACCAGCACATTTGCAGATAAAGTTAGCATATGGAAAATTTACAGACCGCAAATCACAAATATCATGCAAGGAGTATATGGCCTCTCTACGATATAGGGCTGTACAGAAGGAGCTGGCAGGAGACATGGAAAGGACAGTGCCGTCAGATGTAGGGCTGGTAAGAGCCGAGGGAGTGAAGGTTTCTGCTTGCAGTCACACAGCTCACACCCAGTGAGGGCTGGAACTCAGGCCCTGTGAACGCCACCAAACGCCTTCCAGAGGGCCACCTCCTCCTGAAGCACACCTTGATTGCTAAGGGGCTAGTTACACACTGCAGCTGACACACAGTGGAAAGCTTTCTGCCTTTTTGGCTGCTTCCTTATACCTGGCCAGAAGGACTTCAGAAAGACAGAAAATATGAAAGTCAGGCAAGTCCATTTTGCTGTTAGTAGTTCTTTAATATTTATATCTATTACTATCTGTTTATTTACCTATCTTGGGGTGTGGGTGGTAAAGGAGGAGATTGGAAATGCCCAGAGATTAGCAAGGTGTAGCAGGAATGAAGGCAAGGGGTGAGACTAGAATTAACATAGGAACAGACGAGACCAGATATAGAAGGGAAACCGAAGAGATGCCAGGTTTGCTCAAGAGCAGCCAAGACAAGGGAAGAAGCACGAAGGGAAGTTGACAACCTCAGGAGTAAGGCCGACAAAGGGGAAGCTTAGCATTTCGTTCCCCAAACTGTAGTTCCAGCACCACGTGGGACATTGGTTCAGAAAATTGATTCCTGGGTCCCAATGCAGGACCACTGAATCAGAATCTTTTGGGGGCAGGTCCCCAGATTGAATTTTGCTGGGCTCCCTGCACCTGGAGATTCTTGTCTCCAGGATGTGAGAGTTTAAGAATCACTGAGCTAGAAGAAAAATCACTGAAAATATAGTTATTATTCTTTTCTTATTGTGGTAAAATACACATAAAAGTTACCATATAGTTTAGTAAAGAATAGCCACCATATTGTACAATCTCCAGAACTTTTTCATCTTGCAAAACTGAAACTTATACCCATTACAGACTATTTGTTTAATGGCTTTGCTAAAGCTCTGCTAACTATCCTAGCTCTGGAGCTGATACGTAGCCCATGGAGCACAGATCCAACTGCAGGCATCCAGGTTTATGAGGCAGGGTCTAAGCTGGATTGGTTGTCAAATATTTTGACTATCACCCCTGATTAGGTTATCATCAAAGTAAAATCTCCAGATAACATAAGAGATATGGTTAATATTCAATAAATATATATTAGAAAAATATTAATTTCAGTTTAATTTTCGTTCTCTATGACAAGTTTTGGTATTTATGTTTATTTTTTCATTTAAAATTTTCTGTCACTTGGAATCAACACTGACACATATTCATAAGTTGTATAATGTACTATTATGTAGGTATTCACTGGTACACACATAGCTGCACACACATTTTTATGGACAGTGGCAAAAGTGCCACTATGTTGATTCGTTGTCATTTACTATTTATTGACAAGTCACGATATGCTGGGCATTGAGATGTTTTTCTATTCAGAATTCAATATCCAGGGTCAAACCTACCTAATGAATTGCTCCTGATTCAAGGCCCATGGTCAAAAGACCTTCAGGTTTAGGGCTGCCTGGTGATTTTACTAAGTGCTTCCCCTTGCATGTTCATATTGCAAGTCAGTCCTCTGTTGTGAGGATTATGAGTGACCATTTCACTTACTGAAATCATGTACCTCTAGGAAATGTTCTTTATGTGTCTAATATTTGTAGTTACCCTGTTGCCCTCCATTAGAAATGTTCTTTTAAAAATTAAAGCCAGCAATGATTTTTTGTACATCCATATTGTATGGTATCCCCTTAATACATAATCCTTTCTTACTTGTAAGCAGTGCTAAATAAATTTGCATTTAAATATTAAGCCTGATTTTATAGTAAGTAATTAAATCCAAACTGTGTATCATGGGCTACCATGTACAGTCTTTTGTTTCCACAGACAAATAATGAGATTCTTTATTACTATATGCAAGTCCACTACAGACTTAAAAATTATTATTAAAACCCCAATTGAAAAAGGGAAAATCTCTTTTGTTAAACAAGCATCATAAATATTGTCACTCAAATTTGTGTAATAGTAAATATGGCTCTCTTTTACATATGGAGAAATGAGAGGTACAAAGAAATTAAGTAGTTTCCCTCAAGTCTCACACACAGCTACATAAATCAAGGAGTCTTCTTACTTAGAAAAGTATTTCAAAGAGATTTGATTCTTTTTTGTTAATACCTTGATGTATAAAAAGAAACACAAAAATTTTTTCCTTCCTCCCTGAGGACTATTAAAATCTCCCTATAGATCTCAGAAAGGCTCTGGTCTTATTAAAGATGTACTATAAAACATGAAAATATCAGTAGAAATGCTTCTATAGTATCAGTAGGGTCTGCAGACTGTTAATGAAATTTCCCACCAGGGAAGATACAGAGAGCGGAGGATGGGACTAGACACAAAATCAAAATCTATTCATGGGTGAGCCAAATTTAAACATCTGCAGGAGATCCTATGAAAACAGTGTCATTAGTTGCTGCTTTTAAAATGTGTTTTGCAGTATCAAGGAGATAGCACAAGTATCTTTCAGCAAAACTGTGATTCAATGTATATACAATGCAAATACAAACTGATGTATATTATATTAAATAGTCATCTCTCAAAAGACCATTATAAAAATTGTCAATAATAGTTACCACTGGTTTATATTTTCATACAGTTTAAATTTCTTATGATAAGAATTATTTTTAATAGAAAAGTTCATTTCTACCATTTTAAAGTTTAGCAATTAGATTTTCTACTTTGTAGATTATCCAGGTCAAATTTTAAATTGCAATAAATTGAAATTAAGTGTTTTCCTCAGTAGACCAATATTTTTCAGGACTCTCTCTCCCAGGAACTATTTGTGCATTTTGTATATCAAAAATAGATTTTAATATCAGTGTGGGACAAACACAACAGGTTCTAAAAACATTATATTCTAACCTAGAATTTATTTACGGGTTATCTACCATTTTGGAGTTTGCAAGGCTATCTAGGAATTTAGTACTGTTGCTTTTGCGATAAACATTAATATTCCCACGTGTGCTAACAACACTTGAGGCCCTGGTGCTGTACAAGATACTGAAAACATGACTTGATTACATTTAATTTCAATTATAAAAAGCACTTAAGAACTTTCTACTGAATTAGATTACACCGAATGTTTCTACAGACACTTCATTATCTGAGGCAGGCTTAATTTAAAATGATCACAGAGAGTGAAAAACACTGTTCATTTTAATAAAATGGGCTTAATCCCATATCATTATTTCACAATTGCATGCTGTAGGTGCTGGTTTATTAAATAAACTTACAAGGGGACTGGCAAAAACACCTATAAAACTGAGTGCTTCGTTCAGAGTTCCCCCGAGACAGATCTAGTCACACGGCTTTTTAAGTCTTAACAGAAACCAGAATACTGTGTAAAAAAAAATTTAAATAAAAATGAAGAGATCATATCAAGACACTGAATTGAAACACTGCCTTTTTTACTCAATTTTTAAGCAGTGAATTTTACAACTAATTAAAAATGAAAATGAACTTCTGACTTACAGTATTAAGTAACAGCAGCCAGATAAGTGCAAAGTGCCCCCAAGCCACAGGACTTCCCAAAACATACATCTTCAATTTAAAACAAAGAACTACCTTGAGATCAAATTATTATATATTCAAATCAGGACAAACTGAACATTTTTTGCCTTCCCAACAGTATTAAACAATTTTCTAAAGTGTTATTGTTTTACAAGCCCCAGTTTGTGTTAGATTTCCAAAAGGGGAAAATTATGATTAAAAACAAAATGATGATTGAAAACAAATGTCTAAAGTTAGTTATTCTGTACTAAGCATAAACTGCACGGCCAGCTTTCATTGGATAGAGCTCTGCAGACACATCTGGCATGCCCATCTCTGATATTTCAGAAATAAAGACAACTTTGTGGTTTGTGGTTAATGATTAAACACCAAGTGAACTTGTGTGCATTCTTATATAGGAAAATCTGCAGCATTTTGAGCATTCCACACTTGTAACAATGTCTTTATTAGGCTTTCCAGAATTAATTGATCTAAAATCCAGTGACTCTCTGATGTATCTATTGGGTAATTAGAACTCTAAGGACCAACAAATAAAACACATTATTGACTTTTAGATCCTCAATCAAACAAATATTTACAGATGCAATTTGCAAAACTTATTTCCTTTTAAGTTGGAAACATCTCAAAATCTGTGCTACTGATCTGAAGCATATCGGGATCATCAATACCCTCCCCACAAAGTATGATTAAAATATAAAAACAATGCTCCAACCTTTTTTTTTCCTTAACATTTTTATTGGAGTATAATTGCTTTACAATGGTGTGTTAGTTTCTGCTTTATAATAAAGTGCATCAGTTATACATACACATATATCCCCATATCTCTTCCCTCTTGCATCCCCCTCCCTTCCACTCTCCTTATCCCACCCTTCTAGGTGGTCACAAAGCAGCGAGCTGATCTCCCTGTGCTATGCAGCTGCTTCCCACTAGCTATCTCTTTTACATTTGGTAGTGTATATATGTCCATATATATACTACCACTCTCTCACTTTGTCCCCGCCTCCCCCTCCCCCTCCCCATGTCCTCAAGTCCATTCTCTAGTAGGTCTGCGTCTTTATTCCCGTCTTGCCCCTACGTTCTTCATGATCTTTTTTTTTTTTTTTAGATTCCATATATATGTTAGCATACAGTATTTGTTTTTCTCTTTCTGACTTACTTCACTCTGTATGACAGACTCTAGGTCCATCCACCTCACTACAAATAACTCAATTTCGTTTCTTTTTATGGCTGAGTAATATTCCATTGTATATATGTGCCACATCTTCTTTATCCATTCATCTGTCGATGGACACTTAGGTTGTTTCCATGTCCTGGCTATTGTAAATAGAATGCTACAACCTTTAAGAGCAACCCACACCTACCCTCACAGTCTAGGTTAGTCTCCTCTGAAGACAAATGAAACTTCATAATTATAAGCTTATTTGAAATCAGTCTGCCTGACCTTGAGACCAAGAACAGAAGGGGGGTGAGGCATACTGACCTGGTTTAGTGACCAGTAGCTATAGATATCAGAATGTGCTTGTTGTCAATGATCGTTGCTGAAATCTGTCTATACCACACTGGAACAATCAATTTTGTAAATGACTGCAATAATCAAGGAAATTGCCTAATTTATAAATCCTTGCATACAGCATTTTAATGGATTCCTCCATTTTAATGCTGATGCTTTCAGAGTTAAATGAATTGTTGTCCAGGCTGTCATTACACAAAATGATAAAAACATTTGTCTGGTGGGGAAACCTTCAGACCCTCAACCCATAATCAGTCATTAGTGACTTCCATGAAAGTTTCACCCTGCTGAGCCCCAGGAAGAGCAAAAGAACGGGCTTATCTGTCTCTCTGCCTTGGTAGAAAGCCCTGTTACAGTTTTGCAACTTAAACAAATTACCTTTCACTGAACTGTAACGCACTGGATGTGTCTCCCAGCTCGGACAGCCCCATATTTTAATAGTTTTTTTTTTCTCTCTCTCCTGTCTAATGCTAGGGGCATTTTTTACCACCCAACTCAGAATCAGCAGGCTCTGCCGCTCTGAACTCCCAGATCGTGAAGCATATCGACACGATGATGCTGGATGCACCGCAGCAAATGGGTGACATCCCAACCCTTACAGGTAAATCTACAGACTCCACCTGGAAACCCAGACTACACACTTTGCTCTTTCCCTAAGCCCACCACACAGAGATTGCTCTTCTCAGTTAAACCTTGGCCAATTGATTCCAGCCAATAGTGTGCTGTCAGTACTTTACTTACTGCTCAATCTCACTAACCTGACATTTATGGTGCACTGATTGGCCTCTGTCAGTGGTGCTGGTTGTAAATTCACTTTGAAAAGCTTTGTGTTAACAGCCTTCAACCAGGCTCCAAGAAGAGTACGAACAGGCAGCCTGACAATTGCTCGACCTCCTGCCCTTATTACAGTGAGTAAATCAGGGTTTGAGCCATTAGGCTGGAGCCTGGGGCCTACACAAAAAGGATTGACATGACAAAAGGTCAACCTCTGTCACACATGTGTAACAATTTGGATAATGGAATTCTGTAACTTATCTGAGCGAGGTGGCAAATGCTTACAAGGAAAAGTATACGCTGTTCTGGCTGCTCTGGCTTTTATGCTAAGTAGTTATACCGGAGTCTGTATTTCTTGTGTAAATACACAAGGAATGTCTGAACTCATGAAATTGTGGAGTATATATGATTCTAAAAAAGAAAAAGAAAAAAGGAGAGCAAGGCAGTTTCATAGTGGTCCCATGCACAGCACTTTTTAGAAAAGCCAAACACCAATGCATCACATCCACCCTCTGAGAAAAGAGGATTTTGATACTGTGGGACATGATTCCTCAGCTGAGTAATAGGCAGTTTTCCGTATTCAACCAAAAACGTTTAAAACTCATAATATTATACAACAACTACACATGGTTTCTGGGTAACACAGTAGATTTCCTTGAATAATTAAAACTGCCTTAATCGACAGTGAAATTAAAAGGCTCCCCTGCAGGTTTCTCTGACCCAGTGTTACCAAAATCACATTTTCATCAGATCACGTGCTGCCACGCAGTGATTGGGGACAGCAGATTTCATCTGTCCAGTAACCTCTGCAATTCTGATTTTAATTTCCATACCCTATTTTTAAGGCAGTGTGGAAAAAGGAAAAAAATTATACAATGTAAGAAAATAGGCAGTTATGGACCAGGAAATACTTGTGAATTACTTTCTTCACATGGACAAAATGCTATCAAAAGAAGCAATCTGTAAACAATAGATAAACTGCACTGACCAATGAGAAAAATAGTCCTGCAGATACAGAACACATCATTCTTTATAAAGTAACTGCAACTAAAACACTGTAGTGTCACATGCATATTTGGATTAAACTTCATTAACATGAGAATTTCCAAACGGCTGTTATAATTTTTTTTAAAGCAGAGTCATTTTTGGACTTAGAAAACCAAGGGTGGCATTTGGTACATAAACCAAGAGGACCAGAACTTTAAATGGACCTTTTCAAAGCCAACTTTAAGTACTAAGTTTTGATTTTTAACACAATTCTGGAAACCATTTCAAGAGGCGGCAGATGGTTTTACAGTTTATGTAAAACTACAAAATGCTCACACTCGATCAAATGGGCACCACTATAAAAGATATCTTCAAATCAAATGAGGCAAAGCCAAAGAGATGCACCAGCTGTTACTCTGCATAATTAAAAACATAATAGTAACTTGACTATGGTTTATTTTGAAGGAGACATTACTTGGATTTCATGGAGTTGATATATTCAAAACTAAAATGACAAGCACTCTGCTATATTAAACGATAAATTGCTAAGAAACACAATTTTTACTTCAATATAGCTGTGACAGCCACATAATTCTGTACCCTGGTGTTTTGGTGAATAAGGCCAAAATGAGCCCACGTCTATAAAGCAAAATATGGAGTATACAGTTACAGCACTATCACTGGAACAATTTTTAAGTGATTTTAATTGAATTTAAAAATGATTTTTATTGAATTTAAAATTATTATTTTCAAGTGATTTTTTTCAACATCTAAATATATACAAATGGGTACAGTACTATAGATGGATTTGGGTCACTTATGGAAACATACATAATACACTTAAAATATGAAATCAATTCATTTCCTTCTAGTACCAATTACCTGTGATGGCTTTGAAATATAAACATTTAGCAGCATGTAGTGTCTTTTTAAAATTGGTTTTCATTAATGTCTTTTGACCTAAGCTAAATAGTAATGATGAAAAATAGACCATTTGCTTCAAAGTAAAACTCTTATTAAATCTAAAATATTATGGCACAAAATCAAACCACAAAAAGGACCACATTATGTTATACCCCTTGATTTTCTGAAGAAAAATAATGAAGCTTTCTACGTAGTGCAATTGAAAATGAGACACTCAAATTTTACTCAGGCAAAGAGAAATTCTGTAAAATTAGTACCTTGACTGTAATCCTAACAAGTTACTGCATTATTTCAATTAACAGAAAAACTTTTCTAGGGTGAAAATAAGTGCAATTTATTTTGTCAATGTTGGTAAAATTTCTTGTCAAATCAGACTTTGAGTTGAAAGGCTTGAGTAATTCTAGGCTATCTTAAACTGTAACTTAATTTTAAATTTCCGTATTTTCTTCCAGTAGAATTTAAAGTATACACCATGTACATTCCTCAGGTCCAGTCGTATTAAATTCTGATGTTAAGCAGAAAGGGGAAACCATATACGACTAGATTAATTTATCTCAAGGGAAAAGGGGCACATTAATAATTGAGATAATGTTTTCATAAATGTTGGAATCAAATGTGCCTTTTCACTTCTTTATTAGAAAACACATTAGGACAAAATTATCTCACTCTCATCAATAAGACCTAATTGCTGAGAAAGACTACGCTTTCTCTGCAAAACATTCAGAAAGATCTTTCCCGTCATGGCCAAATAGCTAGAAATATATCATGCATCCAAGTCTTGCTGGAATACAGGTATATAAGCAAGGCAAGTGACTGTTTAATCCATCCCATAATATTTCTGTTTTAAAGTATCTGAACTTATTATTTTTTTGTAAAACACATTAAAATTCTGATTCTAAAAGAAATTGGCCCAAAAAAGGACTAATAATTTGGCTTTTAGCTTGTTAACCTCCTTAAACTACAAATACCCAAAAGAGTCAAAACATAATGAAGGTAGTGGCATGATATTAAACTTTCTTTAAATTGTATTTTTATGAACCAGGGTTATACATAAAGAAAATATTAACTAAAAGATGATAGCACACTTACAAACCAATCAAACAAGCTCTCCGTAAATGATGTATGTTAAATATTTAAAAAGTCATTTTTCTACAAAAAACAAAAAGAGCTCTTAATGCTTCAACAAAAGGAGTAACTAAAGTGAATCTGATTGTTTCTGTAATAAGCCTTCATGTGTATAATAAAGTACAACCTTACTAAAAACAATGAACTGTAAACTGAAACAAAAATCCATCATCTACTTGGAAACAGTGACTAGCAATCCATTTATTGTACTGAAATAAAGATAAGTAACCTTGGTAAGATCCATCAGGACCTGAGTATTGAACTCTAAATATAAAGACATTTCTTCACCTGCAAGTGACTTGAAAAAACATGTGAGAAAGAGAAACGATTCCAGTTGACTTTTAAAATGAAATAGTAATGATCGATTGCTTTTAATTTTTTCAAGATCTGCTTTATGTCGATCTGATAGTCTGGAAGATATCTTTAAAAGTATGTTTTCAAAATGGATAATTATTACATGAGTCATTAAACAATTATTGCCAAAAGTTTCCTATAGACCTACAGTGTATTCCAATTACTGATTCTTTATAATATAAAAAATATAATAATTAGAATTTTTTCACAATAAAATTTAGATTTGAAAGGAAAGACTAAAATCTGAGGAACAATCCCACATTTAGAATTTTCTGTTATAAATATAACAATTCAAATGGTCACATTTTATAAAAACAATAAATTATAATGCTTAAAAATTAAAAATAAACTTACACTTCATATCTTAAAAATAATTATACTAGTAAAACTCTGAAACCTATTAAATAAGTATTTTATCTTACACATGGACATTGGCACTAAGTTACCCGACCCTGGTCGGTCACATTTATATGATCTCCCAGGAGTCTGATACATATTACATGGCCTCAGTTTTAATATCCCTTCAATCCCCTAAATGCATGTTATTGTAACTATTCTTACAGATGATAAAAATAAACAGATTATGTCCTTTTTAGAAGTAGATCATTCAAGCATAAACTCAGCAAGTCTTTTTTTGTAACACAGAACCAAGTCTATGTACCACCCCCCAACACACTCAACTCACATACCCTAAACAACAGGTAAAACTCACTTTACATCCACCGACGTATCATCAACAACAACAAACTAATTAAATTCCCCAGTCTCTTTGCTACAACAGAATTTTAACTTCATCAAGTACAAGTAAAGGTGCAGAAAAAAGGCTCCATAGTTTTCAGTATTGCTATATATCATCATATCCTATCTGTATAGTGGTCTCCTGCCAACATCCCAATCATTCAAAGCCTTTTAGGAAAACAAAAACCAACAACCACAATAAGCTATGGGATTTTTTTCATATTTGTGGCTTTGTCCCCTGGCACTCTAAAAATAGACAGGCACTAAACCCAAGGCATCAGAGGGCAATGTAATAGTGCTCAGTTTTAACATTTTCAGATAGAACAAATCTGTACCACTAAGCAATTGCTTTACGATTTCCTCAGAAAAGTACTGGCAGATCTTTAACTGTACGGTATAGAGTTCCTAATAATACCACTGGAACAAGAAAAGTGACTGGAATTGTTTTATAAACTTGAAACCACAGTGGAGGTAACAACTAATTAGTCAAAAGCAAAAACCAACTAGAAAATATTTCAAAACCAGATGATTTCCCATATGTCAGTTTTTCCTATCCAAAAGCTCTAAAGTCTAACTTGACTGAATGTATTGACCATTTTCTCCTGCCCCATTTCCCTATGTAAAATTTGTTAAAAAAAAAAAAAAAAGGAACTATTTGGCAACATAAATATGCCTCATTTTTCCTCATTTAAGAATTCTATTCTGAAAGATTAAAAATGTATAATTGTTTTCCAGTAATAATTTCACAATAGTTTAGGCGTGAAATGGAACCTGGGAGCCTGGGCACAGTGCAGTGCACCAGTGGATAACTGTAGGGTACACAGTCCAGTGGCTACCATGTGGTCATCTTGGGCTGCATGGCTATGAGCTCATAGATTTAGTTCCTCCCCTTTAATCAAAGGCAGCTCTGCAGACACAGGCCTTAGTACCCACTGCCAACAGTCATACAAGCGTTCTAAAGACCAAGTTATAGTGCTGGCCAGAGTGGGTGCTCAGCAAAATCTGAGTGGATTATTGAATCGCATGAGTTAGTGACTATAAGGCAACTTGCAGTGAAAAATGATCATCTTGCAGGCTACTGAGCCAAGAGTGGGGGGCAAGCTATTGCAGAAATGAGCCATTAATGGAGCCTTAAGGTCCATGCCAACTTGGCCCCTGGCATTTAAAAAAGTTTGTCTTCTGGCAAATCCCGCTCCATTATATTGCCTGGCCTCAGTCAGATGTACATACTGCTTAAGAGTAAGACTTCTGGCACTTTATTTTCATAAATAACTCTCCATGGTGGGAGTATCTAAAATTGTTGTGGGGGAAACCTACATTAAGGGTCTGTCTCTTCCGGAATGGACCTCAATAATCAACCATGAAGATTTGAGGCAAATCTCAGGTTAATAGTTTTCAGACACGTTGTTGACTTTTAAGTAATAGCATCAGGT
This sequence comes from Lagenorhynchus albirostris, assembly GCF_949774975.1. Lineage (NCBI taxonomy): Eukaryota > Metazoa > Chordata > Mammalia > Artiodactyla > Delphinidae > Lagenorhynchus > Lagenorhynchus albirostris. The sequence continues at coordinate 101,268,404 of NC_083097.1, read as the reverse complement.
AAGATTGTACCATTGAAGTACTACCAATTGGGTTATACCAAACTGCCCAGAGTTCTCCTACAGTACCTTGTTGAAGACTGAATAACTGTACTTTGTCAGAGAAGTAGAATTTGTGGTATCTGATTCACAGTATGATTTTGCTTTACTTTGGGCACTTTGAAAGTTGTGAAACATGTTACAGTCTCTCACATTCAGCGTTTACTAAATTGTTTTTATCTGAGAAAATGAACCTGACTCTCCTTCCTCCTGTTTATGCTTATGTTCCTTCTTGCCCAGTGGGCAAAAACAAAAACAACATGTTGGAAGAGCTTAAAATAGGACACAAAATTCACCTAGCTCACATCCCAATGCCCAGCCTCCTCTCCTCAGGTTCTATCTTCTCAGGTGTTTCTCTTTTTCTCAAGATCAAGGGAGACAACAGCCAAATCTATCACAGCTAGAATGGAAGCTTGTTATGGTGATTCCATCTTCAGAAACCTGTAAGCCCTGTCTTCCTGGCTGGGTTGCTGTAGTGCTGGGCCTGGCTCTGCACCTCTTCACTGCAGGTGCTGCAAATACCAGGCATCTGCGTGACCAGAGAAATCGAGCCTCCACTACACTCTGGGGAACAAGGGAGGCTCTTTGGCGGCCAAAGCTCCAGCTGGGTGGCAAGGTTCTCGGTGGCGGCCGACTTACCTCCCAGAGATGCTGCGTGTTCCTCACGGCGCCGGCCTGCACCTTCTCCGGCGGCAGGAGCACGCCCTGGAAGGGCCCAATCCAGGTGCCCTGCTGGATCCTCTGCGCCGCGCAGATGCCGTAGGCCAGGCCGGGCACGGTGCTGGTGCACAGACACACCTCCCGTGGCAAGTCCCGAAGCCACTCGGGCAGCTCCGGAGGGGGCGCGGCGGCCGCGGCGCTGCTGGTACCCACGAGCCGGCGCAGCGAGTGCAGCGGCCCGTGCATGGGGCACTCGCCGTTGCGGTTGTCTGCGCACATGTCGCAACCTGCCGGAGACACGCGAGAGGGAGGGAGGAAAGGGAGAGGATTAACCCCGGGTAAACCCCGTGCCAACAGCATCCCCGCCCGGGTGAGCCACCTGCGAGGGAAGTGACGCCGGAGGGCGCCGAGGCCACTGGGAGCAGGGGAAGAGGTGACCCGACGCGCTCCCTTGGAATTCGTCGCACCCAAATCCATCTGGCACAGGGTCGAGGCCCCGGGCGCCTCCAAAAGCCTCCCGAGTTGGGCGCGGACGGCGTTGTCGTCTCCAAGGAACCGATGGCTCTCGGCTTTTCTCCCCGGCCTCTGCCCCTTTCTCTCCCTCTTCCCTTCTGCCTCTAGCTCCCTCTGACCCTCTCCCCTGTTCCCTCGGGTTCTCTCTCTCAGTGGTGTTTCAGTGTATTTATCGTTGTACCAAGAGAAAAGGCGGTCTCTCGACCAATCTGATATCTCGGAGAGATTCTACCTTGGTCGCCAGGGTATGTCTGGTTTTCCTTTCTTTACAGTTATAGAAGAGACTTTCAAAATCACCACAGCAGATGGGCGACCGGTCCGGCGCTGCACGCCATCCCCACTCCTCGACCCACGCTCCCTTCCCGCGAGAACGTCCACGTAAGTGGGCGGAGCCGGCCTTGGCCCCGCGGAGCCCCAGTTCTAGACCCCGGCCACAGAGGGCGCACTGGCGCTAGGGTCTCTCGAGCGCCCCGGAAGCGCCCGCTCCGGGCACTCCGGCCAGGTGGGGACGGGTAGGGAAAGGGGGTGCTGTTCTGTCGGGTTTGGGGTGCCCTGTGCTTGCGTGCAAGCTCTTCCCGGAAGCACGCCCCCTAAAAAACCAACAGCAAATTTAACGATCAAGATAATGGGTCTTTAATGATGAGGATAAAGGTTCAATGGAGAGGGCCCCAAATCCTGCCCAGACGGTTGAGCCCGAGGCTAAATGCAATTATTCTGCGTTATAAATTAAGTGAGAGCTGTAGTAAAGCCTACTCTCTCCTATGTTCCTCAGAGCAGCCGGCGCGCGAGGGATCCCCCACCCTCTGGGGCGGCCGGCCGTGGACCCCCAGTGTCCCTCGACTCAAACTGGGCAGGAACAGGTCAAGCAGCCGCGGGAAGCAGGCCTGCGGCGACCATGCTGTCGGATCGCAGCGCCCTCCGGGTTATTAATGGGCCTGGCGGAGCCGCCGTGTCTGCGCCCTGGCCTGGCGGACCGGCCTCTGGGAGGCGGCCTCCGCGCCCGCCGGCGAAACCGGCCTCCCTGGCCCAGCTTCCCTGGGGAGCCACGGCGCCCCTGCGCAACAGAGCCCTGTGGCACTGGGCCTGATATCGGGCGAGCCCCGACTGGCGGAGATGGCAAGAGCTGGGCACCAGCGGATGCGCCAGCGCTAGGCGGCGGGTCCCCCTCTGGGCTCCTGCGCCCAGCCTTGGTCACAGCTAGTCCTGGTGGATCGCCCTGGGTGTGCCCTATCCGTGCTTGAACAATTGAAATGCCCAAAGAACTTGTGAAAAGTGAGTCACTGAGGAACCTTCGAGGAACACCTAATCGCAACCCAGCATGATGTGCGATACCATTTTGCCATTCGCTTCACCGCGAACTGAAGGTTGACTAGGTGAGTATCCTATTTCAGTGAAGAAGGGCTCCAGCCCACGGCGCCTTCCCCTCCGGCAGCTACTCCTCCACTTCCCCCAAAAGAGCCCAGGGAATGAGGGGACCTTTGACCTCAGCTTCTTGAGGGTGTCCCCAGGCCTCTCAAGTGAAAAGTAGCAACCTGTTTCTGCAGGTAGTGAAGTGGCCATGCCTCCTGGACCTCCATCACACAAAGGACCCCTTTTACAGCAAGACAAACTAATGTCAAAACTGTGCGAGGCTCTGCTTTTGACCCTAGGGCTAGATGGAAGGAGGCAGTCTCACCGTAAGTCAACTCCTCCAGAATGCAGACACTTCACACACCCTCTCAAGCTTCTGATTGTGGAAACAAAAACCTTAAGATAAAGGGGGGATAGAAGGAAAGACAATAAAAACTCACAATTACCAAGTGCCTACTATGTGCCAGACACCTACCTTCAACCAAACAACCACCATATTATCTAAATATCACAATTTCCATTTTGTAGAGGAGGCAACTGAGGCTTCATGAGCAATGTAACTTGACCAAGGATCAGAAACTAGAAAGTGGCTGAGAAGGATTCACAATCAGGTCTGCCTGACTCCAAAGCCTCCAAACCTAGAGATCTAAGATTAATGAAAACTAGGAGAATTTTATATCCAAACTCATAACTCAATCAATATCATTGAAATATTTCACTGAAGTCACTATTTGGGGGCTGCAAAACTGTTGTAGCATGATTGAACTAAAGAGATTTCTCTCTTTTTCCCACACTCTTGGGTTTGGGGAGGTTAACATAAGAGGATGATTTGAAAAGTAAGTAGATGATGTCCATAATTTTGAATTTCAGTGCCTAACTTCAGAAATGAGCTTTCAGCACCTTAGCAAAAATAGCTTAAAACAAATGACAATAAGCAAAGGCAATATGCCCATAAAAATAAAAATAAATCACCCCAGGGAGTTAACAGACTTTCCCTTTCTGGTTGGCTCAGTGAAACAAAGGGTGAGAAGAAAGAGCATTTGGTATTTCCTCCCTAACAGTCCATACCAGAGATTCTGTCAACTTACAAGATCTCCACAACCTGTAACGTCACACCCACTACATCAGCAATATAATGAGGAAAGGTGCCAACTCCGGCCACCACCCACACAGACAACAAGCACACTCCTGTTATTTGTTATGCACGATAGAGTATGGCTAGTCCTTTCTCTAAGAAGTCTTCTAAAGTACTTCTTCAACTTATTAAATTTCATTTGTCTCCATGAAGTATTGAAATATTTAATAGCAGCATTCTGCAGAGTGACAAGCTGAGGCTCTCCCAATATGTAGAAGAACACCTGCAGGGTAGGCAAGGCCAACCCACCATCATCAGTCCATCCAGTATAGGTTTTCTTCATTTATAAACCATTTCATGCTATTTCAAAATACTCTACCTGAAAGGCTACGTCAAAATACATGTTATATCCTAACGTTACTGTTTCTTAATACACAAAACTTCTGCCACTGAAAACATGTGGCTTCTGACTTATGTCTCGGAGTCCCAAAGGAGCCTGAGGACGACTAAAACAAGTAACTGATTAGCTGGGGTTGACAAATGTGGCCCAAGTGGACAAACATTCTAGCAGAGTGTTTTCTAGACAGCAAGCCACTAACACCTACATGAAAAGATTTGAGGAAAAAAGTGGGCTAGATGCCTAAACTACACATAAAAAATACGTATGTATTATATACATGATACAGCATTCCAGGCCAAACAAAACATAGTACATCTATTTGTATTCATAAAGAAGAGGCAAGTAAATGTTCCTATTTTCTCTTAAAATCAGGGTAAGTTTTTTCCACAACTTCATAATTATTATTCATAAAATGTTGTCTGTATCTGTGAGAGATATTATATTCCCCAAGCAAGATACTTTGAAATGCCATTTTAGCATTAGGGAATGTAAGAGATCATGGTCTCTTCTCTCCCTTGAATAGATCTGTTAATACTCTTGTTTATGGGTCTCTGAGTAAGAGAAGGAGGTATCATTAAGTTATAGACTAGTTCACCCACTGGCTTCAGAAGGCCAGGCCAAGTGGAGTGAAGACCAGACTCTCACTCTTCCCTCCTTATCCTTCTGTATTGTTCGAATGTTTTTACAAGGGCACGTGCGACTTGTGTAATTGAAAATGGATCTATTTTAAGGTAAAGGGGGCAAAGCAAGCCAGAGTTCTCTGGTATCTCATTTCTCGTTCCAGGAAAGGCGAAATATAAAACGTCTCAGGGCTCTTTTCGCCTTCTGGAGAGGTGGGCAGGAGCGCGTGGGCGCAGGCGGAGCGGGGACCCTCGGGACGCGCCTGCCGCGCTGGGCCTTCGCTCCCCAAAGCCTCTCCGCCGCTTTCGCCTGCCCTCACGTATCCTCCGGGAAGGCAACCGAGGAGCAGCTGAAAAGCCTGTCTCCCCGCCTGGGCGGCGGTAACCGCCCGGCTATAAATTCTCTGCGACCGCCGCCGAGGTCGCGGCCCTCTGTCCCACAGGCCGAGCCGGGTGGGGGCCGGCGCCCATCGATCGCCGCCAGCTGACGGCGACGCGGCCCCGGGAGTGCCGCCTGCTGGCAGCTCCGCGTGCTTCGTGGCGGGGGCACTGGGCCTTGGGGTCGCCGAGGGCGCTGGCCGACGGGGCCGAGGGCAGGCGGAGCGCTGTGACTGGGAGTCTCTCGCACCAGAGTTCCACGTCCCCCTCCAGCCCGCACTCCCTGCTTAGCCCTCCCCGCGCCAAGCCACTGGCTGGCTGGGATGGCGGTGGACCGTGCACGGGGTGGGCGCCAGGCCCCCCAGCACTTAAGCTGTATGTTGAAGGCCTTGCCCATTTCCTGCCAGCGGGAAGGGGTCTTCTAGGCTCCCAGGAGCGGGTCTAGGAGCAGGTCTAGAGGCGAGGCAGGCCCGCTAGGGGGACCGATTGTGTTCTTGCCCCCGCGGGGCGGCCCAGCTCCCAGGAACCTTCTGGGAGCCTCTCTCTAGAAGAGTTTAAGGCTTCCCTACGCGCTGGGCTTTCCCTGCTTGGCCTGGCTGCCGGCTTGGCCCTGGGACCAAGAAGGAGAGACAAAAGGCGGAGAGAAAGAGGGAGGGAGGAAATGTGGGTTTTATTTGTCTCCTGATGACTGTATTAATAAATTAAATGGCAGCGCCAGTGTGTGAGGGTGAGAGAATATTGCGCCGAGATAAACCTCGCCGGCCCCTGCCCCTGCGAGGCCGCCATATACATTGCGGAGATGATGAATAGGAGGCGCGAGAGGAGATCGAAGCGGGTCTGGGCTGGCTCCACTCTCTCCTACAAAACTATAGGGCAATTAATTGTGGCTTGTCCCCTCATCCTTCATCTTCTGGTGGCACATATCGATGGAGATTACTGCTGATGAACCGTTTTATCACCTTAAATAAACAGTCACCACCTCTTCTAACCTCAATCTAATATATGGCTCTATGTTCAGTTTCAGGGCGCTAGATAACGAATGATGTAAAATAGCTAAATTATGTGTGTTACGGGATGGGGCTGGGCGTGCGCACAAAAAGAGAGCAAAGAAAAAGAAAAAGAGAACAACACAAGAGCCCACACAGTGACGCCGAGCCTCCCTCCCACCGGAGACCACGTCTGAAAGCTAAGTCGCTTGCTGGCCATTGACAGCGGGGAGTAGCGCAGCGAGTGTGCCTTGGCGTCAGGAGAATCCCACTGGTGGGTTACTGGGCTCGGGAGCTTCCCAAACAGGACCTGCGTTTTCCAACTGGGTGGGAAGAGATTAGGGAGGGTCAGTAAACACTCGCCCTCCTTTTCTCTCTTTCCCTGACCTTTCAACCAAACAAACCCCAGATTTCCTTCTCTCCCCAATATCTCTCCTCAAACCCTTGGAAAGGATGGCACTACCAACAGGGGGGCCTCGGGCCCAACTCCAACACCTGCGCACACGCCGGTGCTGTTCCCTGCGCAGCAGGGCTCCCCGAAATACGGAGGAGATAGAGACCTCCAGCTGGGGAAGTTGCGGACTGCCCCGACTCAATTCTCCGCAGAGAGACCCCAGGCGGGATTAGTCCCCTGCTCTCTCCCAGATACGAGGGAGGAATGTCTTAACCAAAAAAAAAAAAAAAAAAAAAAAAAAAACGGGGTGGGGGATGAAAAGCTAACTGGCTCGGCCGGCTGTCTCCGAACAAACACAAACGTCCGGCGCTCCCCTTGGCCGCTGCTCAATACCTTCCAAGCGTACTGACAGGGTCTCAAACAACGCACCAGCTCCCGGAACCCGAGAAGAGGCCGCCGCAACGGAGCCTGACGGAATCAATGGCTTCAGGCAAACCGGCAGCAAATGAGGGCAGTAATACAGGAGGAAGAAAGGTCCCCATCCCCCATTTGCATTACACAAGCTCCACCTGACTATAGAGATGAAAAAAGAGGCAACTAAGCAAGCATTGAGAGCCTCAGTGGAAAGTGTACTTCAATCAAAGAATAACTTCATACACGGAGTTAGTTAGATATATACTGGAAGAGCTCACCCGGGCCAGCTTGTATAGTTTCTGCTGGTTTTAAATCTTTTTATGTGTGACAGAGAGCTACAACACCCTTCACTATGGCATTTGCCATAGGTGGCAATAAAGTTTCAAGGTGAAGGTGATACTGAGTCACAGGTGTTACTGGGTTGCTGATCCCAGGCAAAAAGTTACTCTTCTAAAAGGAGAAGTACGGAGGCCCCTTTCTTTGCCTTGTAAGAAAAAGAGAATACGACTCAATATGTTTTTAAATACAAAGTAATAAAACGAAGCAATGCTGAGTGGTCACTTCACAGAATTCTTTTAGAGGGAAAGGGCAATAGACTAAAAGGAAAACTAGGATGATCTGTGCCTGATAAATTAATAGGTGCTTCCCTTCTGCCCGCCTCTCACCCCACCCCCGACCCACATACAACCTGGGAATGGGGAGAAGCTGTTATTCACCATCTTTCAAGTGATATATCAACTTTCCCTGCCAAGGGAAAAAACAGTTTCGCACTGCTTGCATTTCTGAGTTGTTCTGATCCCCTAGTTAGATTAAACTCAATCGCTTCTCACTTCATCTTTGTAAAACACATCTCATGGTTTCAAATGAATGCCTACTCTTGCCCAGAGAAGTTCCTGGAAGCATGGCAGACCTAGTCTCCCAGCATTACATGGAGAGCTACCTCAGCTTTCTATTTTCTTTCTCAGTTGCCCTTTAATTAGACAGCAATGTGAAGCGTAACTCTAATGAGACAATCTGACTTCCTTTCTCTCCTGTCCTTGCCTCTGCACTTTGCACACTGAAGCAGTCCAGTCGACTCAAAAGGAGATAGCAGAAGATTAACACAATAGGAATAATTTGAATAAATCATAATTCATTTCCTCCAGCCATGAAAAAGGGTAGCTAGACAATAAACTGGTTCAATAGGCACATATTAATTAGGAATCTGTCCCAATTCTTTCTCTGATTAGTCTAGGTTTTTCTCCGGTGAAAATGTATTGAACCTCAAGATTGCACTGTAAACAGCACATGGAGCTCAGCGCACAGCCGGGGCTTTGGGGTGCACTGCTAGTGTCTTTTCCAGCACTAATTTAATTCAGAAGAAAGACTGCAAGTTTGATGAAGCACTCTCAGTCCACAGTGACTACATTTCACTTAGAGGTAAGAAATACCTTTTATGAAAGCATTTCTCATCTTTGTATTTTACATTTTTAAAGAACTGCTTTGAAAAAAACACAATCAAGAAATTCAGTAGGAGATATGTATTTTTTGAAATCCATTAAGACAACATAGTTTTATAAAATTTTCTGGAACTCTGAAATATAGGAATTTTCTTAACTGCAGGGCAAATCTGAGTTGAAACCCTCATTTTAAACCAAATACTTTACCCTCAGCCTCTAGAAAGGAAAAAAGTAAATACAACTACTCTTTTTATTAATAATAATTATCTCCATTAGAACGATTATCTCCAACCATTATGAAAAGATTAATACACCTCAATCACTAGGGTCATGCTCAGTGTTTTTAATCAAAGTAATACATTTGGGAGTCCTTTAAATAACTACAACCTGTAGTTATTTTGCTTTTACAACGAATTAAGAAGCTCACGGATTAGTAGACATTCTGCAAGAAGGAACTTGTTCAAAATAGAATGATCATATACATTTACAATTAACTTTCCTCATACAGAAGCTAGATGAAGGAATGAGACGAAGAAAGAAGCTGAGCGCTGTTTCAAATCCCATATTGCTTTCAACCTAACTCTTGACCTGCTTTAATGTTCTCTCCTGGGGTCTCTGGAAGTATACTTAGCATTTATCTCAACACATTAAGTGTAAACATAGCATAACTTCTGAAATTACCAAAAAGAATTGGATATGAAAAATAAATGACTCATCCTTGATCTTCATTTAGAGTTTTGGTTCAAAACCTGAAAATGGAACTACACTTGGGATCAAGAGTTTGAAATTGTGAATACAGGAACGGAAGCTAGAAGAAAATTGATGTTAATTTAGGCATTTTGTCATTTATTTCGGAAAAAGAAGAGCAAGCTTCTTATACTAAATTACTGTTACCCTCATTTAAAAAAATACGTTAAGCCGACAAGCGTGGCTACGGACTGTAAACGTTTGCAGGGTCCAGGGTGCACGGAGAATGCGGGATCCGCAGGGAACAACCCTGCCCTGAAGTCGGAAATGTTTTCTCACTAAGCAACTGGCATTCTTTTTCTCTTCCTTCTTCTCTAAAATAAATAGTAAACCTAAGAATAATGCCTGCCTGCAGGGAGAGACTGACCCAGTGTCATCCAAAACTCCTACTTCAGCGAGGCCGGGCCAGCAAGCAGCTCCCGGCCGGTCCCCCGACAAACCCGCGGTCCGAAAATGAGCTGACGAAGTTAACCCCAGAGGTAAGATAGCGAGAAGGAGAAATTAGCTCTGGAATCCACGCTCCCCAGGACCGCTGACAGTCCCTGCCCTGTCCCCTCTAAGGCCAGGCCAGGCCGGTCCCCGGACACTCCCATCGCGCGCCGCTAGTACCCGCCCCGCGCGAGGCGCAGTACGCCGCGGGAGGGCTGTGATCTGTACTCTCCGGTCCGCGAGCAACTCGGGTCTTAAAGATTCGGAGCTGGGAAGCAGGGAATGGGAGGAGGGGGGGAAAGGTAACCCAGAGGTGTCACCCGGCCGTCCCAACCGTTCTCCTTCCTTCTCTAACCCATAAAACTTTGGTTACAGTGGTCTGAGAGGTGCGGGCCCGCGGCCTGGAAAGCCCACAAGCCGGTGTCCCCCTCATTCGACCTGCCTCCCGGACCGGCGCCCGCGCTCGACGGAGCCAGCGCCCCGAAAGAGAGCGCGCGGGCTGCTGCTACGTACGGTTGTTGGGGTCGCTGGTGTGCTGGTTGAGCGGGATGATCTCCATGCGCTGCTGGCCGTACAGGTAATAGTCCAGCTCCTCTGCGCTGCAGCGGAAGCGCGGGGCGCCCCGGACATCCCCGACGCCGCCGCCGCCACAGCCGCCGCCTCCGCCTCCGCACTTGGAGGGCCCCGGGCCCGAGACGGCGCCGAGGCACAGGTCCTTGGAGGGCAGCGGCTCCGCGGCGACGGCGGCGGCAGCCAGAGGCGCGAACACTGGCAGCTGCGCCACGGGCAGGGCCGAGAGACCGGCCAGCGCGGCGGCGGCGGCGGCGGCCGCCGCCGCGGCGCAGGAGGAGGCAGAGGAGGCCGAGGTGGAGGAGGAAGCCGGAGTGGAGGAGGCGGAGGAGAGCGAGGCGGGCCGCGGGCGCAGGCTGTCCGGCTGGGGCTCAGTGCGCTCCGGGGGGGGCGGCGGCTGGAGAGGCTGCGGTGCGCCCAGGGGACCCGCGGCACCGCCGCCCTTGAGCGGGCCGCCGCCGCTGTGCGGGAAGAGTTGCTGCCAGTGCTGCAGATAAGCTGGGTCCACTTTGAGGAATGCCGAGCCGCCGGGGTCTCCGGGCTTCAGCATGTCCGACGCTTCAAGCTGGGGGCAGAGGGCAAAGAGGAGGGTGCGCGTGAGCCGGACTCAGGGCCTGGTGCGAGAGGGGCGGGGAAGACCGCCGCCAAGACACTGGAGCGAGAGTTTTGAGTCCTTGGCTCCGCCGGCGGCAACCCAGTTCGGAGGCTCCCTCCTCCCAATTCGGCTGGGGCGCAAAGTTTACTCTGAAGCCGCAGCGCCGCGCGGGGGGAGCTGTGTGCACCCTGCCTTGCCTCCCAGCCCGAGGCGCCCAGCGCCCACCCGGCACTGTTGAAGCCCGGAGAGAGGGCGCTTCCCAGCAGAACTCGGCGGCAGCACGCAGCCCCCACCCTCTGCCCCCGCCCGGAGCCGACCCGAACTGGAGTGGCGCAGCGCCTGAGCCGCGCTGGCCTCCGGCGCCAGGAGGCGGGACAGTCTCGCCCCCCGCCCCCAGCGCAGGACCTCCAGCCTCCTATTCCCCGGGTCCAAGACCCTCAGCCCTAGACAAGCCACGCTTACCTGAAAACTCGGAGCCGCCGGCGGGTGCGTGCGTGCGTGTGTCTTGGTGAGCGTGCGGGAGAGTGTGCGCCCCGGCTACGCTACATGCCCCTGGGCAGCGCGGGAGCAGAGCCCTAGAGATCCGCCCGCCCGGGACCCTCCGGGGCCGCAAGCCAGAGGTGTAGAGGCCTGCGGAGGGCGTGAGAACAGTTACGCTGAACGCGGGAGTGCGGGCGGACGCGGGCGCCGGAGCCGCGGCGGGCTGCTGCGCTCGGCCGCTGCCGCGTCCCGGCTCCTCCGCTCCACGATCTGGCAGCCTCCCCGCTGGACACGTGGGTTTTACGACAGCAGAAAATACAAGTGTGTGTGTGTGTGTGTGTGTGTGTGTGTGAGAGAGAGAGAGAGAGAGAGGGGGGGGGGGGGAGAGGGAGAGAGAAAGAGAGAGAGAGAGGGGGAGAGAGAGAGAGAAAGAGGGAGAGGGAGAGGGAGGAAGGGAGGGAGAGAGAGAGCGAGCGCGCGATGGGGGTGGGGGTGGGGGGGAGGCGGGAGGCAGGCCAGAAGAACGGAGGGGAGGGGAGAGGGGAGAAGGAAGTTCTAACTCGGCTGTATCCACACACAGCTCGTGCGCCTCTCCTGCACAAAAACCTCCTCCTCCCTCCCACCTCCCACTTTTTTTTTTTTTGGCGTGACGTCTCCCGTTCGCCTGTTGTCTCTTTCTGCCCATGATATGTCTTTTCTAGGTGCCGGCTCACCGCCCTGGTCCTGAAAGCAGTGGAAACGCGGAAACGGGAACGCATCTCGGCACGCGCTCGGCTGTCCGCATCCGGGCCGGCGCGCGCGGCCAGGCGAGAGGACCGAGTCCCCGCAGCGGGTTTGCGCTTTTCCCGGGCTCCGTTTTTTCAGGAGTACTGCTGGGTGCCAGAGTCGACTAGCCCTCCACGCAATCTCTCACATAAATCTTGGCGGAGGTGGGGGTGAAGGGGGAGTCGGGGGCGGGGCGGGGCGCGCGCTGGAATGAAACCCTCAGTCGGCGGCGGAGGAGGCAGGCTTTGCGAGCTGGGAGGCGTGAGACCGAGGGTCTCTAAAGGGCGCTGGTCCTGGCGGGACTCAGGCCTGGCCGCGGGGCTGGAAGGCGGCTGCAATGGAGTCTCACACCGCCCAGCGCTGAGCCAACCCACTCTCGAGTTGTCTTCCTGGGGGGCTGGCTCCTTCTCCCTTTTGACATACAAGGCAAGTATCCAGAGCTACGTCTGGTGGTACAACTGCTCCCGGACACAGACGAGGCTTATTTGCCTTTGGCTGCCCGGGGCTGCCCCGAAGGGTCATGTATAGGTCCCTCTCCCCAAAACCTGGCGTCCGTGGTGTAGGGTGCGAGCGCAGCCCCACACCCACCTTACCTACTCCTGGCGCCTTGGACCGTGGCAGCCCTTCCAGGCGTGGTCTCACATCAAGGAATTAGACACCCGCCCCGAGTTCTTCAAGGCGTTCACAGAAGTCGGTGGGCGGAGGGCACCGACCCGCTGTGTGAAATTGACCGGCTCGGGCGCTTTCCCAACGCCGGAGTTCTGTCCACACCTCAAAGAGAAGAAATAACATTTGTCTTTCCCCAAACAAACCAATTCATTTAGCACCTACCACTCCGAACAATTAATAGCCTTTCTTTCCTGATTTCTGCTTGTTTCTTTTTGTCTTCCCACCGCTCATTTCGTCTGAGCCTGGGAAACGCGCTGTTTAGACTTTGTCCGGGTCTCACTCAGGATGCTTCGCGGTGCTGGTTGGAACAGAGCTGGACCGAAAATATTTTGACTGGCGTCGCTGTGACAAGGTCATCAGTCATCCCTGGATAGATTGATAGTACCCAAGTTTAAGGCAAACACCGCGAGGGAAAACCCACGGTGCTTTGGACCCCGAGGCTAACTACGCAGTCTCCTCGGGCTTTGAACAACTCCATGGGAGGACAGGGTGAAGTTGTAGGCCCCTTTCAATTAAGCTGCTCGCAGAGCTGCCGAAGAGTAGCTGTCGGGCCACAGGAGAAGAGGCATACTCTCTTTCTCACACTCTTTCTCTGTTCTCCCGGAAAGACAGCACCGAGGCTCGGAGACCGGACACTGCGGCAGCGGCCCCACTGCCTTCTTGTTTTTGCGCAAACCTGCTACTTGCAAGTGCTCGGTCCCCAGAACTGGCCGTTCCGAAGAACTCCTCCCTGAACTGACCCCCAAACACACTTGAAAATCTCGGAATTTTGAGATGCTAGCTGCAGCAACTGCTCCCGAGGCCTCTTGCCGCCCACACTCTGGGAAGCCCGGGAGTTCCCTTCCTAACAAAACTAGCTGACCGTTTGTGAGAGCTTTCGACAGGCCAGGTGCGGGTGCAAGCTTCAAGTCCGCCCAGCAACCATGCGGAGAAAGCATTATCATTAACCCCCATATTACAGATGGGGACACTGAGGCTCAGAAAGTTAGGTATGTTGCATGAGGTCACGCCATTAATGAGTAATGGAGGCAGATTCAAACCCGGGTCAGTGAGGCACGAAGTGCATTTTCCTGCCCACCCTAGTCCGGAAGAACTGACGCCAGAGGGGTACAGAGACACATGGCAGGGATTTGGCTCGCTTTGCCAAGGGGAGAAGCAGAACTGTAGCGGAGCCCACCTCTCCCTCTATGCCCGTGTGCGGTCTCCCTGACCCGCCAGGTTCGAGGACCACAGTCCGCCCCCAGCGGCCCCAGGGTACGCGGGTCTGGAGGCGACGGGACCCCAGGGCCCAAAGGCCTTAGGGGACTCGCATGCAGGAGGTGAGTTAACGTTAGAGAGGGCGCTCAGAGGGCCCGGGAGTCCAGGAGCGCACGAAAAGCTCTCAAGGGCAGTGTCGCGGGGGTCCGAGCATCCCCAGAGCCTACCTGCAGGCTCACAAGGCGGGGCGGGGCCTTTGCTCCGACCGCGATCTGCAGGAGGCCGGCGGGGCTAGGTTGGGGCAGAGGTCCGCGCAGTCCACCCCGGGGCGCACCACCGCTGCCTAGGCGGGACAGCCGGCGCCCCAGGCCGCTTTCCGCTCACCCAGCTGATCCCGGACGGCTTGGTCACAACCACACTGCCATGACTCGGAAATTTTCAGAAAGTGAGCCCGCCGACCTGCGCCCCCTCAAATCCGTGCCCCTCCTCTTCATTATTTAGAAGACCAATGAAACAAATCACTTCGACCACTTAGGAAGCGATCCAATCTTTCTAAAAATCCATCGCTCCCAAATCGATGGGTGAATATTTGCTGGGAATTTGTTCCAGAGGAATAAATAAGGAGCGAGAGTGTATTAAATGCAAACGGGGGGACACGGTGGTGTTTTTCTTCATTGATTAATGACCTCTAAAATAAAACATGTGGGAAGAGGAGCCAGGATCGATAAATTAACTACCCAAATTCATCATTTTCTCGAGCAATTTTTTTTTCCAGAAAATTATCCTTAGGAAGCACTGTACCCTTAGCTCGGAGGGGAAGTGGTGGGTGGGAGTGGGGGGCAGGGCAGAGAGGGAGAGGCCAGAAGGGGCAGGAAAGAAAGAAGAGGCTTCTGTCTGGGAGACTCTCTATCTGATTTCGTTTGACATACATTTTTAAAGTTTGCCTTTCATATTAATTATTTTTTCCTGATGGAGGAGGGGAACAAATGGTCGGTTTCCTTTGACAGGACTCCAATAAAGAATTCAGCAGCTCTCCTCTCTGCCCTAGGCGCTCCCTCTTCTAGGTTTAAGGTCATGGGTGGCTGAGTTAATAATTCATTAATATAGACGTTTATTCAGAAGCGTTCTCTGAGATCCACTCTCCTGATCTCCTCCCAGAGATTTATTTTCCTGGGAAATGGATGGGATGGGACGGGGTCGGGGGGGACTGCAGGTGAAAGAAGGGGAGGAGAAAAAGGAAAATGAAAAGGGTGGTTGGACACAGGAAGAATCTTTGTTTAGCCAGATTAGTGGACAGATCCCTCTAGCCTGCCATTAAAAACGTGGCTGAAAACGTGGCAGCCAAAGAGCACAGGGCTCTGCCTCCGGTACTCCTTTCCCTATTTCCGCATCTGTTCATTCACGCTTGTTCTGACAGCTCCACTCCTCCATTCTTTAGGATCGGGGAGAGCCACCTGAGAACTTGGGAATGCAGGCAAAAGGGGGAAACCCCTGAAAAAAGATTACCCTACTCCCCATCCCTATGACGTTCCCAACGGAGGAGCTTTGCCACTTGCCCAGACCTGGGATCTCAAGGAGGCTGCCATCCTAAAGGGACAAGCAGCTTCTGGTGGCCACTCTATCTCTTCAGAAAGGGGCTGTAGGGGCTTTAAAGCAGAACCAAACCAAACCAGAAATGTCCAGATCCCCATGAAGCTTACACTGAGGGGCACAGAGACAGAGAGTAAACAATAAACAAGTAATTGTCAGATGGTAGGTAGTAAGTGCTATGGAGAGCAAAGATGAGAGCAGCAGGTGGAGTGCGTCACTATTTTAAATATAGTGGTGAGAGAAGGCTTCTCTCATAAGGTGAAATTTGGGTAGAGACTTAAAGCAAAAGAATGCCAGTTTTGTGCCTGGACTGGAGACAGTCCCTGCCCTAACCTGTGGCTCAGGGGTGAACACAGTGAAAGGGGCTTCCCCTGAAGAACCCCCAAGGCACTGGGGAAGGCTCCTGCATCCTCAGCCTCTGGCCACCCTTGGCTTCCGGTGGTACCTGTTCCCACGTGGTTCCCACAAGATGCTGTGAGCTACTCAATATCCTTTCAAATACATCTGTTCGCTGTTTACATCAGCTTAAGTCACCTGTGCTGCTGGTGACTTAAACTTTACACAGTGATCTGTTCCAAACTGTCTGAGCCTCAGTTTCTTCCATGGCCAAACAAAAGGATGGGACTAATGTAGCTTTCCACTCTAAGCTCTTTCTCAAGCAACTACCAAATTCTGCCCTCCCTCTCCACCACCCGTTTTCTACCCCACCTCCCAGACGCCATGAGCCTAAGGCGAGTGGTATGTAAAATGTATTTGAGAAACTGAAAACAAGAAAACCCACACCATTTACTTGAATCACTGCCATCTTCCCATTGATCCTTTTGCATCTTCACTCGTTTGTCCTTACTCAGTTTTAGAAAACAGGGCCAGCTACTTTCGGAAAGCAAGAGCGTGAGAAATAAGAAACAGGCGGGGAAGCACTTTAGAGCTTAGCCGGGAGAAGTCAGCCCTTCCTCTGATGATGCTTCATGAGCCTCGCTGTTCTTCTGAGGCCTTGGCTGTTTTGTACGTGTAGTCTCCTCAGCTTTCCTCCTGTCACAACAGTACTGGAAAGGCAAGCTCCTCACTTTGCCAAGTCGAAGATGGCCTCTGGGGCCAAGAGACCAAGCTCAGCCTATTTCTGACCACAGTCTCTCAAGCTCCACCAGGATCACCGCAGACAGCACCTGTTCATTGCACTTGAAATGCAGCCCAACCCTCCAGCTCCTCTCACCCTGGTCACCGGACAGCTGTCACTCAAACAATGCTTCTCAGCCACCCCAGGCCTGATTTGGATTTGACCTACTGACCTCGAGGTGAAAGGCTCAACAGTCCATTACAATTCCCTGGGGCCAGTTCATTCTCCCAGAAAAGCCTCTAAATATATCCTTTCTTTTTGCAGGGAAATCAGCTATTATTATTTACAAAGGCCTCGGTGCATTTAAAACATACTGGGGCAGTTCAATCCCATAAAGATTTAATGAATAGCCATTGAGTGTAAAACAACTGCTCTTTTTTCTTTAAGTCTTAATAAGTAAAGGAAAAGAGTAATAATTAGACAAGGGGAACTGGCCCTTCAGAAACTCATATGTTCCCTTCGTTATCTCCATCACATCCACCCTTCCCCCCAAAATTCACTCTTCCATTTTTCCAAGAATCTGTAAGAATAGACAAGCCCAATCGAAGTTACCTACCTACAAATTAACAGCTATACATAATATCTAACGAGCACCTACCGTGTGCAAGTGACTCTTGGTAGGGATCTTTGGGACAATCTCCTTTGAAACTCTTCTAGCAAATGCGACCTGGTTCTAACACAGTCTTCCTTTGGTCACCAGTTTGTCGCCTAACTTAGTTGAAGCCTGTAGGCCTTAAGTTATAATCAGGATGAGGCAAGCATATTGCAGTGCATCTGTTTGAAATTAGGAACATATGCTATAGTTGATTCACATCCTGAGGGTTGGTGGGTCCTAGTGCATGTTGAGTTCCCCTGAGTGCTCCATAGTCTCTAAGAGCCAGGATGGCCTACAGGTAGCCTCATAAGTGAGGGAGCCCTGAGGCCTTCCCCGCAAGGCAGCCTGAGGAAACAAGACCCATACTCCCACAGAGGCTCTTACTGGGAACCCTGGAAGCCCGTCTGCCCCTCCAGCCTACACTCTACTGCCTGGATTGGTGCCTGCCCTTTCCCTCCTCTGAGTTAGTGTGTCAGAGGATGACACAAAGTCTTGTTTTTATTGTATTATTTCTGGTGAGTCTATGTTCTCTGTGTAAGAGCCTCTCAGTTAAAACAACAAGAACAAGAACAACAAACACCTATTCTCAGTTTCCTTTTTGGAACCGGAAAACTTGTCTTTAAATCAAAATAAATAAAGACACTATGGAGGTTACTGCGGGGAAACCCAAAAGAATGTAAATTGCAGTGCCCCTGTCCTCAATGATCTTATACTGGGGAAATCTTTCAGAGACTCAACTTCCCCTCTCTAGTTCCTAGGACCTGGGGCCAGTGAGTGGCATAATATTTCAGAAGAGGAAGCCATCACTTTAGGTGAGGAGATGATCAAGCAGAGCTTCACAGACGAGATGGGCCACAAAATTTTTCTGCATTCAGGCAGGTAGAGAGGAACTGAGAAGAGGCATTCTAGTACAGGGGAGCTGCCTGAGCAAATAAACTCTCTGTACAGATAAACTGGGAGGCCAGGTGACTTTTTCCTCCATTCATGAGAATAATGATTGGCTGGCTGGCTGCCCTGTCTCCAAGGGCCAGAACTCCATTTCCTTGGGGGATCCTGCAGTCATATTCCATAGATTCAGAAAGAAGTTTTTATGAGAAGTGTCCTGACCCAATATGCTCAAGTTCAAGTCTGAAATCAACTCACAATTAAGATAACAAAAACAGTTGAGGGGTCCAAGATAAAGCCATCAACACAGCAGAAATTTCACTGGACCATGATTTGGTAAGCTTGACAATGCCATTTCCTGACTCTGGAAGATACAAGCTATGATTCTCTGAACTGCTCTTTTTAAACTGTAAAGAACTATGCAAAAATACATATATAATATACATTTATCATATATATATCATATATATATTTATCATATCATATACATCATATATATATTTATCATATATATATATAAGAGAGTGATCTAGATCCTTCTGAAGTAAAAACTGTATAGGAAAGTGTTTTAGAATAAGCAGATATGTTTTCCAAGGATCCTTACTATGGTTAATCCCTCTTTAAAAGAAAAAAAAGGAACTACAGAAAAACGACAAGATTCTTGAGTCTCAAAGAAAAAACAATCATTTTTTTTTCATTGACAAGACTGCTGGATTCTTAAATCGAACTTTTTAAAAAAGGCTATACATTCTTAGTTCATTTTTATAATACAGCAATTGACAAATGACACTGAAACCTTGATCGGAAAATTAACGTTCTAAAAATTCAGTAATTAACACTTCGGCTTTTTAAAATACTGTTAAGTTTGACCATGTTTCAGACATTTCCTTCTTGTCTGTCTACATTGGTAAGCATTTTTCACTGAAACGTATGTTTAGGCGGACAAGTATTGTATTTGGCAGCAACCTAATAGTTTAAGTATAGATTAAAATTTAATAGTACTTAATAGTTTAAGTACCATTAATACTTAATACTTTAAGTATAGATTTCAAAATCAAATGTTTGCTCTGTATGCAAATGTTTTCTAACAGCAGCATTTCTCACAATTGTTTCCTCAAAATAAATGTTTGTCTTGGAGCCAGCCAAACATTCCAGAAAACTTCTTCCATACATCCATCACTACTATTCTGCCACCTTCAAGATTTTCTATTGGTCACATTCCCTTACAGATTTCCATGGGTTGCTTTACAAGGCTACCACCCAAAATGCTTTGTAAGAAAAGGTCAAGGATTTTCAAAATGATTTGTTCTTGGTAAAAATGGATCAGAAGCACGTGCACATTTAGCAATGTTTCATTTCATTTGCGTAGACGCCATTTTATTTGTGATTTGATTATTGGTACCATCTGTCTTCTCATTTCCAGATACAGAGTTGTGAAAGTGGGCAACACAGGCCCCTCCACTCCCTTCTCCCTGATAAAAAGGAGAGCGGATCAAGTTGGTGTGAGTCTCTGAGTGACTGTATATGTGAGTACGAAGAAAGAGAACCACTGTGATTTGTCCCGAGTCTGAGAGGGACGTTAAGAAGAATCAGGGCTGACGTATCTGACTATATTACTGAGGACTCTTTCAACTTCAGGTGACAGAAATTAAATTAACTGATAACAGCTTTATAAAGGAACAATTCGATGACTTATGAAAAACCAGGTTACGGGATTTCAGCTATAAATGGATTCAGAGGTTCAAACAGCCGCATGAAGTCTCAGTCTTTCTCTTCATTTCTTGGTCTGCCTTCCTCTGTTCTAACTTGAATCTCAGGCAGCCATGTGGTTACCCCCAGAAGCTCCAAACTTACCTTATTCTTCTAAACAGCAATCCAAGGGAAAAGATCACATATTTCCCAATTGTTTCAACAAAAATTCTGGGGTTGAGTCTTAACAGCCTAATTTGAGTCGCCCAACTACCCCTGAACTAATCATTGTAATCAAAGAAGTGCAGTATATTGACTGCCCAGGCCTGGACATTGGCCCTGACCAAACCACATAGACTGAAGTTAGGCAGGAATAGCTTTCTGAAGGAAAACTAGGGTGCTACTCCTAGAAAAGGGGGAGTGAATGCTGACAAGTCAATAGCAGATGTCCTCTCCACTAGGAAGGTTCTGCCTGCTAATACTTTCAGGTCCCTTTTGGTAAGGAGTATTACCATTGACAAGCCCAAGGCTGCTCATAGCAAATCTCTATTCATTCATTGGACAATGGGCAGCAGTCCTTAGCCTTCCCTACCAAAGCCACCATGATTGTCTCCTAGGAGCAGAGCCTTAACTGACAATTACGGCTCCAAGAGCAAGTCATTCTGTAACACACAACAGTTGCCTGACTCAGCTCCCATTCGCAACTCTCTTCTCCCTACTCACTTTCTAGGATTGATTTAGAAGTAGCCAGTGAAATACAAGTAGAAGTTCTTGAGTGAAACTTCTCAGGAATCTTTTAAGAAGATATAGCCTCAGCTGCCATGCCCTTTAGATTTTTGACTTTTATCTTTTGCCTCTTCCTATTTCTTCCATCCTGGAACACAAACACAATGAGTGGAGGTAAAAATTATCTTACAATGCTCAAGAAGAAAGTTACAGGCTAAAGACAGAAGAGCCAGAATATAGAAGGAGCCCTTGTGGAATCACTGAGCTACAATCCTAGCCTGGGACTATCTATTCCTAAACTTCTCTTTGAGCAAGACGAAAAACACTTTACACGCAGCCAAATGCAAAAATCAACACACAAACCTCCGAATCATCCATGTAATTCATGACGTGGTTTACCAAAGGGTTTTATTAATTAGGACACCACCTGGTGGCTCCCTATTTTTATTAATTATTCTTGCTAACTAGGTGCTAAGCTCATAGTTTCTATGCTTTAGAAAGATGTATCCTGTCAACATAGGCAGTAGAGTTAGACAGACAGTATAGTTAGTGGATATAACACTAAATCAGAGCATTTAAATTCAAACCTAGTTCCATACTTAAATTAGCAGCTGTATGACCTTAGATAAGTTACTTAGCATTTTTATGCACCCCACAGACCTCATCTGTAAATCCCTAGTGTTATCCTGAGCATTCAATGTGATAGTCCTTGAAAAAATAGTTAGAACATAGCACTCTCTATATGTTATATCTTATAACGCACATTGTCTTTTTAAAATTTTTTTAAGATTTATGTCCGCTACGTTTTGGTATCATGGAGGTAACTCCAGCTAAGACGTATGGCTTGGCAATGGACACACAGCATGTAGACAGAGATGGTTAATTGTTCAGTTCCTTGTCTTCTTGTCTTCCCACTTCCATAGTTTGGAGATGGTTGGCTCCAAGGACAGCTGGCAGTTCCAAAATCATGCCACCAGTTTGCTTATTCAACTCCTGCTAAAAACCAAGGCTAATTATATTTTTACCTCTAAATGTTTTTGAATCACAGCCCTATCTATAGAGACTGTGTGTCAGGACAGTCAGTGCCATCTTCACCATATACCACATCCTTTCTCCTGCAACTTGATTCCAGTCACTTTCAAGATATTTATTCTGATGTTTGGGCTGATCTCTTAAATGCACATTTATTTGCTTTGGCTGAATATATCCTCTCTTTGACTGTAAGAAAAAGCTGGATATGAAATCAATAATTATGATTGAGAACATACATATTTCACACAAAAAGAAATGCCTCAGGAGAAATATATGCCATTTAGAGTCCATAAGAAGTAGGCTAAGTAGCTGGTCACTTTCTTGATCATTAGGACACTCATCTTGGAGTTAACTGGTTAACTTACCACCTCAGACCCACAACCCAAGTACATGCTGTTTGCCAGGAAAAGGACTGGGTTTCAGGATAAAGATAAATACTTTCAGCTAAAATTTATTGAGCATAGACTGTGTGCCCATTCGTGGACTAAGTGTTTTTCATGTATTATTTCATGTAATGTTCACTTTGATATGAGCTACTTTTTTTTAATAGATCTTTAATGGAGTATAATTGCTTCATGATACTGTGTTAGTTTCTGTGGTACAACAAAGTGAATCAGCCATATGCATACACATGTCCCCATATCCCCTCCCTCTTGAGCCTCCCTCTTGAGCCTCCCTCTTGAGCCTCCCTCCCATCCTCCCATCCCACCCCTCTAGGTCATCACAAAGCACCAAGCTGATCTCCCTGTGCTATGTGGCTGCTTCCCACTAGCTATTTTACATTCTGTAGTGTATATATGTCGATGCTACTCTCACTTCTACCCAGCTTCCCCCTCCCCCTCCGTGTCCTCAAGTCCATTCTCTATGTCTACATCTTTATTCCTGCCCTGCAACTAGACTCATCAGTACCATTTTTTTTCTTAGATTCCATATATATGTGTTAGAATACGGTATTTGTTTTTCTCTTTCTGACTTACTTCACTCTGTATGACAGACTCTAGGTCCATCCACCTCACTACAAATAACTCAATTTCGTTTCTTTTTATGGCTGAGTAATAGTCCATTGTATATATGTGCCACATCTTCTTTATCCATTCATCTGTCGATGGACATTTAGGTTGGTACCATGTCCTGGCTATTGTAAATAGTGCTGCAGTGAACATTGTGGTACATGACTCTTTTTGAATTATGGTTTTCTCAGGGTATATGCCCAGTAGTGGGATTGCTGGGTCATATGGTAGTTCTATTTTTAGTCTTTTAAGGGACCTCCATACTGTTTTCCATAGTGGTTGTATCAATTTACATTCCCACCAACAGTGCAACAGGAGGATTCCCTTTTCACCACACCCTGTTCAGCATTTATTGTTGCTAGATTTCTTGATAATAGCCATTCTGACCGGTGTGAATCAATAACTCATTGTAGTTTTGATTTGCATTTGTCTAATAATTAGTGATGTCTTGGTGAAATGTCTATTTAGGTCTTCCACCCATTTTTAAATTGGATTATTTGTTTTTTTGATGTTAAGCTCCATGAGCTGTTTGTATATTTTGGAGATTAATCCTTTGTCTGTTGTTTCATTTGCAAATATTTTCTCCCATTCTGAGGGTTGTCTTTTTGTCTTGTTTATGTTTCCTTTGCTGTGCAAAAGCTTTTTCTTTTTCTTTTTTTTTTTTTTGCGGTATGCGGGCCTCTCCCGTTGCAGAGCACGGGCTCTGGACACGCAGGCTCAGCAGCCATGGCTCACAGGCCTAGCCGCTCCGCAGCATGTGGGATCTTCCCGGACCAGGGCACGAACCCGTGTCCCCTGCATCGGCAGGCGGACTCTCAACCACAGTGCCACCAGGGAAGCCCACATTTAGGTATTTTTGAGTTTATTTTTGTGTGTGGTGTTAGGGAGTGTTCTAATTTCATTCTTTTACATGTAGCTGTCCCGTTTTCCCAGCACCACTTATTGAAGAGGCTGTCCTTTCTCCATTGTATGTTCTTGCCTCCCTTGTCGTAAATTAGGTGACCATATGTGGGTGGGTTTATCTCTGGGCATTCTATCCTGTACCATTGATCTACATTTCTGTTTTCCTGCCAGTACCATACTGTCTTGATTACTGTAGCTTTGTGGTATAGTTTGAAGTCAGGAAGCCTGACTCCTCCAATACTTTTTCTTTCTCAAGATTACTTTGGCTATTCGGGGTATTTTATGTTTCCATACAAAGTGTAAAATGTTTTGTTCTAATTCTGTGAAGAATGCCATTGGGATTTTGATAGGGATTGCACTGAATCTATAGATTGCTTTGGGTAGTATAGTCACTTTCACAATATTGATTCTTCCAATCCAGGAACATGGTATATTTCTCCATCTGTTTATGTCATCTTTGATTTCTTTCATCAGTATTTTATACTTTTCTGAGTACAAGTCTTTCGCCTCATTAGGCAGGTTTATTCCTAGGTATTTTATTCATTTTCTTGTGATGGTAAATGGGATTGGTTCCTTAATTTCTCTTTCTGATTTTTCATTGTTGATGTATAGGAATGCCAGATTTCTGTGCATTAATTTTGTATCTTGCAACCTTACCAAATTCATTGATTAGATCTAGCAGTTTTCTGGTGGCATCTTTAGGATTTTCTATGTGTAGTATCATGTCATCTGCAAACAGTGACAGTTTTACTTCTTTTCCAATTTGTATTCCTTTTATTTCTTTTTCTTCTCTGATTGCTGTGGCTAGGACTTCCAAAACTATGTTGAAAAAGAGTGGCGAGAGTGGACATCCTTGTGTTTTTCCTGATCTTAGAGGAAATGCTTTCAGTTTTTCACCATTGAGTATGATGTTTGCTGTGGATTTGTCATATATGGCCTTTATTATGTTGAGGTAGTTTCCCTCTATGCCCATTTTCTGGAGAGTTTTTATCATAAATGGGTGTTGAATTTTGTCAAAAGCTTTTTCTGCATCTACTGAGATGATTGTATTGTTTTTATTCCTTAATTTGTTAATGTGGTGTATCAGATTGATTGATTTGCCTACATTGAAGAATCCTTGCATCCCTGGGATAAATCCCACTTGATCATGGTGTATGATCCTTTTAGTGTGTTGTTGGAGTCTGTTTGCTAGTATTTTGTTTAGGATTTTTGCATCTATGTTCATCCGTGATATTTGTCTATAATTTTCTTTTTTTGTGATTCTTTTCTGGTTTTTGTATCAGGGTGATGGTGGCTTCATAGAATGAATTTGGGAGTGTTTCTCCCTCTCCAATTTTTTGGAAGAGTTTGAGAAGGATCAGTGTTAGCTCTTCTCTAAATGTTCGATAGAATTAACCTGTGAAGCCTTCTGGTCTTGGACTTCTGTTTGTTGGAAGATTTTTAATTATGGTTCCAACTTCATTACTTGTGATAAGTCTGTTTATATTTTCTAATTCTTCCTGGTTCAGTCTTGGAAAATTGTACCTTTCCAAGAATTTGTCCATTTCTTCATGGCTGTCCATTTTATTGGCATATAGTTGTTTTTAGTAGTCTCTTATAATACTTAGTATTTCTGCGGTGTCAGTTGTGATCTCTCCTTTTTCATTTCTAATTTTATTAATTTGCATCCTCTCCCTTTTTTTCTTAATGAGTCTAGCTAAGGGTTTAGCAATTTTGTTTATCTTCTCAAAGATCCAGCTTTTAGTTTTATTGATATTTGCAGTTGTTATCTTCGTTTCTATTTCATTTATTTCTGCTCTGCTTTTTATGATTTCTTTCCTTCTACTGACTTTGGGTTTTCTTTGTTCTTCTTTCTCTAGTTGTTCTAAGTGTAGGGTTAGATTGTTTATTTGAGATTTTTCTTGTTTCTTGATGTGAGATTGAATTGCTATAAACTTCCCTCTTGGAACTGCTTTTGCTGCATCCCATAGATTTTGGGTTGTCATGTTTTTGTCATTTGTTTCATTTGTATTTTTTAATTTCTTCTTTGATTTCTTCAGTGATCTCTTTTTTAGTTAGTAGCACACCATTTAGTCTCCATGTATTTGTGTTTTTTACAGTTTTTTTCCTGTAATTGACTTCCAATCTCAGAGCATTGTGGTCAGAAAAGATGCTTTATACAATTTCAATTTTCTTAAATTTTCCAAGGTTTGCTTTGTGACCCAAGATGTGATCTGTCCTGGAGAATGTTCCATGTGCACCTGAGAAGAAAGTGTATTCTGCCACTTTTGGGTGGAATAGTCTATAAATATCAATTAAATCTATCTTGTCTATTGTGTCATTTAAAGCTTGTGTTTCCTTATTTATTTTCTGTTAGGATGATCTGTCCATTGATGTAAGTGGTGTGTTAAAGCCCCCTACTATTATTGTGTTACTGTCGATTTCTCCTTTCATGGTTGTTAGCAGTTGCCTTATGTATTGAGGTGCTCCTATGTTGGGTGCATAAACATTTACAATTGTTATATATTCTTCTTGGATTGATCCTTTGATCATTATGTAGTGTCCTTCTTTGTCTCTTGTAATAGTCTTTATTTTAAAGTCTATTTTATTGGATACGAGTATTGCTACTCCAGCTTTCTTTTGATTTCCATTTGCATGGAATATCTTTTTCCATCCCTTCACCTTCATTCTGTATATGTCCCTAAGTCTGAAATGGGTCTCTTGTAGACAGCATATATATGTGTCTTGTTTTTGTACCCATTCAGCCAGTCTGTGTCTTTTGGTTGGGGCATTTAATCCACTTACATTCAAGGTTATTATTGATATGTATGTTCCTATTACCATTTTCTTAATTGTTTTGGGTTTGTTTTTGTGGGTCTTTTTCTTCTCTTGTGTTTCACAGCTAGAGAACTTTCTTTAGCATTTGTTGTAAAGCTGGTTCAGTGGTGCTGAATTCTCTTAGCTTTTGCTTGTCTGAAACGCTTTTGATTTCTCTGTCAAACCTGAATGAGATCCTTGCTGGGTAGAGTAATCTTGGCCATAAGTTTTACGTATATCCTGCCAGTCCCTTCTGGCCTGCAGTGTTTCTGCTGAAAAATCGGCTGATAACATTATGGGGATTCCTTTGTATGTTATTTGTTGTTTTTCCCTTGCTGCTTTTAATATTTTTTCTTTGAATTTAATTTTTGTTAGTTTGATTAATATGTGTCTGGTGTGTTTTTCCTAGGGTTTATCCTGTTTGGACTCTGTGTACTTCCTGGACTTCAGTGACTATTTCCTTTCCCATGTTAGGGAAGTTTTCGACTACAATCTCTTCAAATATTTTCTCACACCCTTTCTTTTTCTCTTCTTCTTCTGGGACCTTTATACTTCGAATGTTGGTGCATTTAGTGTTATCCCAGAAGTCTCTGAGATTGTCTTCAATTCTTTTCATTCTTTTTTCTTTATTCTGCTCCTCAGCAATTATTTCCACCATTTTGTCTTCTAGCTCACTTGTTCGTTCTTCTGCCTCAGTTATTCTGTTATTGATTCCTTCTAGTGTATTTTTCATTTCAGTTATTGTGTTGTTCATGTCTGTTTATTTGTTTGTTCTTTAGTTCTTCTAGATCTTTGTTAAACATTTCTTGTACTTTCTCAATCCATGCCTCCATTCTGTTTCCAAGATTCTGGATCATCTTTACTATCATTACTCTGAATTCTTTTTCAGGTAGATTGCCTATTTCCTCTTCATTTATTTGGTCTGTAGGTTTTTACCTTGCTCCTTCATCTGTGACATATTTTTTCCCTTTTTTTTTTTTTTGATGAGTAGGATTGTGTTCCTGTCTTACTGGTTGTCTGACCTGAGGCTTCCAACACTGGAGTTTGTAGGCTGTTGGGTAGAGCTGGGTCTTGGTGCTGAGATGAGGAACTCCATGAGACCTCACTCCGATGAATATTCCCTGGGGTCTGAGGTTCTGTGTGAGTCCAGTGGTTCCACCATGGAGCTCCCACAGCAGGAGCTTTGGCCCAACCCCCATTGGTTCACCTGGGGGTTCCTCTCGTCTCCTTGGGTGTCAGGGTCCCCCACCAGCGGCCGGTAGGTGCCCTAGTTGTGGGGAAACGCTAACTCAGTGTCTTCCCTCACTGACCTCTTGACTCGGCCCTGATATGAGTTATTTTTTTAAGGAAAACGTTTAGTGTTTTTTTTTTATAGTTTTACTACTTAAGAGTGCATCTCTAAATAATATACTTCATTTCACCTGTTTTTGAACTTGATGAATAGAATTATAATGAATGCTTTCTTTAGAATTTTACTCCTTTGGTTAAATTAAATTTGTAAGTTTTATCCACATTGTTGTATGACACAGCACATCCATTTTTAACGTTGCATATTGTAAGAATATACCTTACTTTATCCATTTTACTGCTGATGAACATTTGAATTGTCTTCATTATTTGGTTATTATGTCCCTATGAACATTCTTGAACCTGTATGCTTTTACATGTATGCATGAGGTTCTGTATGGTATAGACCCATAAGTGAATTTGCTGGGTCATAGGGTTTGTATATTTTAAACTTTACTAGAAAGTACCAAACTGTTTTCCAAAATAGTTACATTAATTTGTACTCCCACAATCAAAGGTAGAGAGTTCTTGGCATACCACACTTTATGAACACTTGGAGTTGTTAGTTTTTAAAATGTTTGTCTACCTGGTGGCAATGTTTGACATTTTGATATGAGTTTGCATTTCCCTGATTACTAATGAGTTGAACACCACTGTATATGGTCATTGGCTATTTAGAGTTTCTCTTTTGTGTGGTGTCTATCAATGGCTTTTGCACTATTTTATCTTGGGTTATATTTTTTAAATCTTAATCTGCAGAGGGGTTTTTTTTTCATCTCATATAGTCTATTTATGAGTTGTTTGTCAATTATATGCATTGCAGATATCTTCTCCTCTTCTGTGACTTATATATTCACTCTCTTTATGGGGTCTTAATTTTAAAATAAAATCTTTTTTTTTTTTTTTTTTTTTTTTTTTTTTTTTTTTTTTTTGGTGGTACGCGGGCCTCTCACTGTTGTGGCCTACTCTCCCGTTGCGGAGCACAGGCTCCGGACGCGCAGGCCCAGCGGCCATGGCTCACGGGCCCAGCCGCTCCGCGGCATGTGGGATCCTCCGGGACCGGGGCACAAACCCATGTCCCCTGCATCGGCAGGCGGACTCTCAACCACTGCGCCACCTGGGAAGCCCCTGCAATCTTGATATATATAGCCAAATTGCCCTTCAAACATTTTTACTAGCAACGTATTCCTAGAATCTCATCAACAGTGTTATCAAAATTATTGATTTTTGCCAATTTGATGGGTGTAATTGGTTTCTCAATGAGGTTGTAATATATCACTTATTATTGAAAATTAACATCTTTTTGTATCTTTTTGAGTTTTAATTTTTTTTCATAGAAAATCTCTATTCATATCCTTTGCCTATTTTCCACTTCAGATTGTGGGTTTTTGGGTTTTTTTTTTTACAAAGCCTCCTATTATTTTAAGGAGATTAGCCCTATTCTGGGATATGAGTTGTTCCTATCTTTTCTCCAGAATATTACGTGCTATTTAAATTTGTTATGGTAGTTTTTGTAATGCAGATTAATCTAAATGATTTACATAACTAAATTAATCAACATTTTCTCTTATGACTTTTTTTAAATAACTGCTTTATTGAAAAATAATTTACAAATCATGAAATTCATCTTTTTACAGTGAACAATTCAACAGTTCATAGTATATTCACAGAGTTGTGCAACAACCATCACTATCTAATTCCAGAACATCTTCATCACCCCAAAAGAAACCCATTCTTTTTGGTATGGATTTCTTGTTGTGGTTTTGGTTTGCATTTCCCAGACAGCTTATGATGTTAAGAAACTTTTTATGAGTTTATGGGCCACTTGTATATCTTCTTTGGAGATATGGCTTTTTAAGTCCTTTGCCCATTTTCAATTTAGGTTATTTATGTTTTTACTGTTGCATGCTAAGAATTCTTTGTGTATTCTGGATACAAGTCCCTATCAGATACATAGTGTACAAATATTTTCTCTCATGCTGTGGGTTGGCTTTTCAATCTCTTGATGGTGACCTTTGAAGCAAAAAGTTGGTGACTTTGATGAGGTCCAATTTATCAATTTATTCTTTTGTCACTGGGCTTTTGGTGTCCTTTTGCGATCAAGGTCACAAAGATTTACTCTCATTTTTTTCTTCTAAGAGTTTTCTAGTTAGCTCTTACATTTAAGTCTCTGATCTATTTTGAATTATTCTGTATTTGATGTGAGGTGGGGGGTCCAACTTAATTCTTTTGTATGTAGAAATCCAGTTTCTGAGCACTATATGTTGAAAAGACTATTCTTTCACCATTGAATGGTCTTGGCATCCTTGTGGAAAATCAACTGACCATAAATGTTTATTTCTGTACTCTCAGTTTTATTCCACTGAATTATATACCTATCCTTATGCTTGTATTACACTGTCTTAATTACTGCAGCTGTGTTTTAAGTTTTGAAGTAAGGAAGTGTGAGTCTTCAAACTTTGCTATTCTTTTTCAAGGTTTTTATTTTCTTTGCTATTCTGGGCCTCTTGAATTTCCATATGTGTTTTAAAATCAGCTTGTCAAATCCTGCAAAAAAGCCACCTGAAATTTTGATAAGGACTGCATCGAATCTGTAGATCAATTTAGGGAATATTGTCATTTAACAATATTAAGTCATCCGATGTAGGAACATGAGATCTTTTGCCATTTATTTGTCTTTAATTTTTTTCAACGTCTTACAGTTTTCAGTTACAAGTCTTGCACTTCTTTTGTTAAATTTATTTCTAAGTATTTTATTCTTTTTGGTGTAATTACAAGTGGAGTTGTTTTCTTAATTTCACTTTTGCATTATTCATCGCTGTGTTGATTTTTTATGTTGATCTGGTATCCTGCCACCTTGCTGAGCTTAGTTAATTCTAATAGTTTTGTTTTTTTTTTTATTAGCTCTAATAGTTATTATGATTCCTTGGGATTTTTTTTTTTTTTTTTGCGGTACGCAGGCCTCCCACTGTTGTGGCCTCTCCCATTGCAGAGCACAGGCTCCAGACGTGCAGGCTCAGTGGCCATGGCTCACGGGCCCAGCCGCTCCACAGCATGTGGGATCTTCCCGGACTGGGGCACGAACCCGTGTCCCCTGCATCGGCAGGCGGACTCTCAACCACTGCACCACCAGGGAAGCCCTCCTTAGGATTTTTTATAATAGATCATGTCATCTGCTAATAGAGACAGTTTTACTTCTTACCTTCCAGTCTGGATGCCTTATATTTCTTTCTCTTGTCTAGCTGACTTGGCTAGAACCTCCAGTACAATATTGAATAGAAGCAGTGAGAGTGAACATCCTTGACTTTTTTCTGATTTTAGGGGGAAAGCAATCAGTCTTTCACTAGGTTAGCTGTGAATTTTTCATAGATGACCTTTATCAGTTAGATTAAGTTCCTTTCTTTTCCAAGTTTCTCAGGTTTTGTTTGATTGTTTGTTTGTTTACCATGAAAAGGTATTGGATTTTGTCAATTCTTTTTCTGGTTCATTGAGATGAACATGCAATTTTGTTCTTTCTTCTATTAATACAGTGTGTTACATTGATTGATTTTAGATGTTAAACCAATCTTAACAGTGTGATAAATCCAGATTTGTCATGGTGATAATCCTTTTCACATATTGCTGAATTTTGTTTGCTAGTATTTTGTTGAGGATTTTTACATCTATATTCTAAAGGGATATTCATTTGTAGTTTTCTTTTCTTGTAATGTCTGTCAAATTTTGATATGAGTGAAGAAGTATTCCTCCTATTTTTGGAAGAGTCTGTAATGGATTAATATTATTTCTTCTTTGAATGTTTGACAGAATTCATCAGTAAAGCTATCTGGGCCTGGGATTATTTGTGGGAAGTTTTAAAATTACCAATTCAACCTTTTCACTTGTTATAGGTCTATTGAGATTTTCTGTTGCTTCTCAAGTCAGTTTTGGTAGTTTGTGTCTTTCTAGGAATTGTCCAGTTTCATCTAGTTAATGCAATTTTTTGGCATATAGTTGTACACAGTATTCTCTTCTAATCATTTTTATTCCTATGAGATCTGTAGTGGTGCTCTTATGGTTTTTGCATTGTAAAAGCCTTCCTTACTCTGAGAGTACTAAAAATTCTCCCATTTTTTCTTTTAGTATTTTTATGTTTTCATTTCCCACATTTAAATATTTAGTACATCTAGAATTTATTTTGGTACAAATTATATGGTGGCGATATAACTTTATTTTTCTTCACATAGCTATGTAGTCATCCTAACACCATTTACCAAATAATCAAATGTGGGCTTTATCATATCCTGAATCCTAGATTTATTTTTGTCCATTGCTAGGCTTTACATTCTGTTCCACATTCATGTCTGACTTGTCATATCATGTTGTCTTAGCTATCATAGCTTTATAACAAATTTTCACATCTGGCAAGGCTCATTATTCTTCCTTTGAAAAATTATCCTAGCTATATTTGCTTATTTATACATAGTTTCCCTACATGAACTATAAAGTTAGCTTTTGAAATTTTACTAAGTTCCAGTTAATCCTTAAATTAACATACTTGAATTGACACCTTTATGATATTGAAACAACCTATCCAAGAACATGGTATGCCTTTCTATTTCTTCATGTCTTTTTCTGTGTCCTTAAGTGTTTTAAAGTTTTCTTTAGGTGCATCTTGCATAAATTTTGTTTGGTTTATCTTGAAGAGTTTTAGCTTTCTTCTTACTATTGCAAATGGGGTTTTTGTTAAATTATATCTTCTATCTAGGTGGTTTTTACATATGAATATGACTAAATTTTATATTTCATTTTATAACGTTGATAGACTGAATTCTCTTATTATTTGCAGTAGTTTTTCTATTGCTTCTCTTATTGTTTTCCAGGTGTAGAATCACAGTATCTACAAATAATTACTTTACCTCCTGATTTTCAATGTTTCACATTTGTAATTTCTTTCTCATATGTAGTTACATTGTTTAATATCACCAGAATATTGTTAAATAATGATGCTAACATTTTATATGGAGAGGTAGTAGAAGTGTAATGGTTAAGAACATGAACTCTGAAGTCTGGATGACAAGGTTGGAATCCAATCTATATAACTTGTTAAATGTATAAACACAATGGGCATCCACTTTTTTCATTTCAAAAATTGGGTTGACAATAACCTATCTGATAAGGTTGTTTTGAGGATTATATGAACAATATATATAAAGTGCTTACAACAGTGCCTGGTATATAGTAAGTGCTATATAAGTGTTTATTATTGCATTATTATATCTGTATATAGTAAGTATGTTCTTGTTTAAAATTGTGGGAATTTGGATATGTAACTGATGCTAAATGTTTAAGAGAAACATAATTGGTCAAATATGTGAATTATTGGGACATTAATCAAAAAACAAATAAAAGTGATTGTCTTCAACTTCATGTAAAATTACTGGAGTTATAAATAAAATCCTCCCTCTTTGCCCTGAGCCACATCCTTAGCCCTTCCTACAGTTTAGTCATATGAGCCAGTACATACTCCTTTCTAAATGAGCCACTGCACACAAGGCTTTCTTTCACTGGTAAGCCCTGTTTGATTCAAGTTTACCCATGTAAATGTATATCAGAAAGTTCTTCAGCGTATCACACAAGGTTAGGAAAATTAGACATTAACCCTCCTTATTCTTTTTTCCTGTCCCCTTCCCATTGCCTATCAAGGAGGTCATCTTTATCAGGGTTCACCTCCACCCTGCACTCCCAGGCACACCAACTGACTATTGGGTAATAGTGAAATCCTAAACTATTTTAAGTTTGTTGCAACAGCATCACATTTATATTCAAGAGTGCCAATGGCTCTCAGACCTGTACTGAATAAAGTCCAAATGTGCTGTTTCTTTCATTCAAATTCTTTCATCAGTCTGGCCCTGATCTAATTTGACATTCACCTCCTATAACTCCAGACATGGCCCCTTTTCTCTGGCCAGAGTGGTCTCTCCACTCTCCCCCATAAGCACCACTGTCATTTATGACTTTCTGCCTTAGCTTATTCTGTGTTTTCTGCTTTGAGTTTCCTTCTCCTTATTCCATACCTGCCAAATGCCCTTATTTTAGGGTCCTGCTCAAGTCCTACTTTATCCAGGTAGCCTCCACTGCTCATACTCACCTTCCCAGGAACTCCCCCAGCTCTTACTGTCTGGGTCGTATTTTTGGTACTGATACTCTGAACTCAATGTATTGTACTAAACTCTAAATTATGTGCTAGATTCGTCTCTCAAATAAGACAATAACTTTCTGGAGAATAGGGATATACTGCTCAGTACCTGATATGCTGCAAGGCACATAGAGGCTCTCATCAAATACGGTTAAATCGGGACTTCCCTGGGGGTCCAGTGGTAAAGAATCTGCCTTCCAATGAGGGGACAGGGGTTCGATCCCTGGTTGGGGAACTAAGATCCCACATGCTGCGGGGCAACTATGCCCGTGTGCTACAACAAAAGAACCCACAACGAAGATCCAGCATGTCGCAACTAAGACCTGACATGGCGAAAAATAAATACATAAAATTAAAAAATATTAAAACAATTTTTTTAAAATACTGTTGAATCATTGTCAAATGAGTGCCTTAGTGAGTGAATGAACGAATGAACAAGGGTACACATAAATACATGTACAAGTGAATGAAGGAATTATCCCCAAGGCCCCACCATGTGGACGCTTGTCAGAGACAAAACCAGAAAGGTCAAAGCCAGTAAGTGACTCATGATGTTCAAAGCCCATGGCAGGGGTAGAAGATGGGGCTGGAACATCTGGAGAGAGAGTTTGAGTCCAGCTCCTTTCCCTGTGTCAGGAGAGTGCTGTCTGGTGCCCTAGGCATACAGAGCTCACTACTATAATGCCAGGCAAGAGTAAGTACAAACTGAATTATTTCCCCATTAGTATCTGTTTATACTCCTATATCCTTCCTGAAGAAGAGGGTCTTTGTCTGAGATTCCCACATGGCCCTCACACAGCCCTCTGGACTCAATGAACTATACCTTCGTAAACAGTTCTTCCAATGAAGGAAGGAAAATTAAGCGATTCCTTCCTTCAAATAGAATGACCGATAAAATGATCACATCTTCCCTCTGGTCTAATAATTCCCATTAAGACCTCATAAGCACAGCAAGAAGTGTGCGGTCCATTTTCTTTCTAATAGGGAATGCCAGCACACGTCTGTGGACTGGCAGAATGCACTCATATCTCACACCAGAGTGACACCACGACATTCTAAATGAAGTCCGTTGAGTGTAATAATGGTGTGGAGAAATCTAAGTATAAAACATTATGTGATCTAATCAACCCAGAGGTAAGAAGCAGAAACTCGACCAGTCCTAGCAAAGACCCAAATAATCTGAAAGAACAAATGAATTTTGAACTCTGTGGCTTTCATGAATTCCACATGAAATATAGAGTTTGGAATTAACATAAGCTCCATCAGCTCCTGGAACAATGGGATAAATTTTCATTTATTAAACACACCAAATTCACAGATTTCTGAGTCAAAACTGAGCAAATATACACACTCAGGAGAGAAACCCTGGACAGTTGAATGTTATGGTACTGGGGTGGAGTGAGGAATATGGTAGGCCAGGGTAGATGGAGGTCTAATGAGGAAAGAAAAAAGTGGGGACAAAGAACAGAGAACTCCTCTCACTTCTCTGAAAGAACAGCATGCCAGGGTGGGGAAATTAAGTTAGGGGCCTTCTGGGAAACTTCATTGTATCTGCCATTTCAATCACTTCCCCTTAAGAAGTAGATGTAACATAGAGGTGTTATCATCTGAAACCAGTACACTGGCCACTGCTAATTTGACCAGGAATGGAAGACTGACGCCATCACAGCTATTTATACATGACTAAGGTAGCCTCATCACAGTCTCTGCCCAGAGGCACATTCTGCATTAGAGGGGGATTGACTGACCAATCAGATCATTTTTCTTGGGTAGTGTGAATTTCAAATAGAATCTTGGGTCTCCAAGAGCAGGTTCTTTGGAAGAAGAGAGAAAGAAGCTAAGTCCTTCCACAGCAGCAAAGTAGAGAAGTGAGGAATAGAAAGATGCCAGCCGTTGAAGGCACAATGTGATCCCTTCTCTAAAGTTGGGTTGTTTCTTGAAGGACAGCACAGTTTTAGTGGGGCTGGGCTCTTTACGGCATTCTGAGCGAGTTTCCTTCTTTTACACCTGAAGTACCAACACACATATTCAGAATTATTCCCTGCCTGGGGTCTTTCGGGTGCACAGAGGCTGTTCGAGCATTTCTTGTGCTTATTTTGCCTTCAGGTGAAAAGATGCAGCCCCACCACCTAAAGAGTGTGTCCTGTACTTATGTTGGGCATCTAAGTTCCTTGGACAAAAGAGTAAGAGTGTCTGATCCCATGTAGCAGTGGCTGGCACACAGTAGGACTTCAACAGATGTTTGTTCAATGAACAAATGTTGGATAAATAAACTTCCCTATAATCCCTCTCTCTTTATCTCTATTAGGGTCAGGAAAATGTAACTCAGTCCTGCTGTCTTGCTAGATGTTGAGCTGTGAAAGGTAAGTCTGCAAGCAGGGCAGACAGACGTGTCTCAGAGAAGCTGCTGAGTTCCACCCCGGACAGGTCAGTTGTCTGAGGTTTCTAAATGTCCTGCACAGATCCAGACACAGAGATCTGGGGTCAGGTTTGGGGGAAAGGCCAGGTTGGGCTGGACAAGCTTCCTCCTTTTCCTCTCTTCCCTCTCTCCACTTCCCTCTTACCCTTGACCCCTCTCCTTCTTCTTCTAACATTCTTGCTCTTGAGCTAAGAAAAGGAACCTTGATCTCATCAAAGACAAAGTCACATCTACTCTCCTTTCCATCAGATACCTTACAACTCTTCTTTTTAAATTCTGGAAATAAGACTTTCCTTGGGAAATCCTAAATGCCTGCTGAAGTCTTTGAAAGACCTCATCCCCTTCTCCTCTCCTCCTTGTCACCTGTCCTCTGGCCACACCGGCCTCTTCACTGTTATTCAAACAGGCATGCTCCCAAATCAGGGCCTTTGCACTTGCTCTTTCCCCTGCCTGGAATGCTTTTTTCCCTAGATAGCCTCATGGTACAACACTTCTTCCCTTTCAGGCCTTTATGAAAATGTCACCTTCGCAGTGAGGCCTGCCTTGATTTCTTCCTTCCTTGCTCCATTTTTCTCCATGGGGTGTATCTTTATTTTGGATAGAGTGTGTTTAATTTATTTATCTTGCTTAGTGTCTGTCTCCCATAATTGAATGTAAGCTTCTTGAGGGCCAGAATCTCTACCTGTTTTGTTTCCTATTCTTACTCAGCACCAAGAACAGTTCCTGCTCTCAAGAAACACTTGTTGAATTTTGAATGGATGTGCAACGTTGTGAGGTGCAGGCGTCCCAGAGCTTCATCTCCCATTATGCCCTGTCATGTCCCCAGCGAGCAACTCTGAACTCAGGCACCACTCAGCCCACCACCAGGTGGGAACAGTAGGGCGCCACTGGGTAATCACAGGATGGCTACACAGTGTTGAGGGCCACATGCAGGACCTCGAGTGACCCAGTGCAAGTGACTGCATCTGTACCACTGAAATGAGATCAAAACTGAGTGGAGAGTTTGTCCACTTAGGTTAAGTGATCAGCTACGTTCCAAAGGCTTAGCAATATCATTCCATACAGATTTTGTAAACTGTGGCAGAAAGGTAAGTGGTAGCAATGACAGAAGACATCATCATTTGGTGTTTGAATCCTCATAAAGTCTCACAGGATCAAGGAGAGAAGCTAGACAGATGAAAGACCAAAAGTGAACCCCACCACTTCAATGTCACCATCTTGCTTACCATGAGGAAAATGAAAGGAAGGAAGTTAGATAACTTATTTGATTTTCTATGGACTGAAATACTTCATCTTCACCTCTCTGTCTGGATTGAAATGCACTATACATTATATAATGTTCAGGATATCCCTTTATCACCAAAATTAATGGTGGGCAAAAGGAGAGAGATTTAAGAAAAAAAAATAATTGTTAGTATTCTCTAGACAACTAGCTAAGTTAGGAGACAGTTTTCTAGGAACAATTACCCACCAAAACTAGGATTTGAAATGGTTGAAGTGTGCCTGCCTGAAAAGTCCAAAGTTGTGAGTATTGAAAGCTTCGATTGAGGCAAGCTGGTTTTAATGATCCATATTTTGTCCTAGAATTGGTTCACAAATTACCCATAATTTCTCTTCATGGAGCACATCTGTACTCTTCATGGAGCGTGAACTTCATTAGACTATTTTCTTTCTATAAAAACCAGGGCGATTTTACAAGACAGCAGGGCTGTGTGCCTGTCCTGCATGGAATCTGAGCAGTAATCTCATCTGGCGTGTGTCAAGGCAGCTCCTCTACACATTTATGAGGTGCTGTACATCTGAATATGTACCTGGATTCTAGAAGATTCAGATTATGATTAACTGGCAGCTCACATGCTCTTTGTTATAAGGTCCACAGAGCAGCAATAGCTATTAGATGGAGGGATGAATCACAGGCTAACATATTAGCAGAGGTACCAGCAGAGGCTACAAGACAGTAAAAGGAACGAATGTGTAATTCCATGTGGCAGCCAGAGAGAAGAGGGAAACGCTCTAAAGTAGATTAGTACATCCAATTAGAGGTGGTAAAATTTGTCTCTCTGTCACATGTAGACGTCCTTCCTTCAACAAACATGTGGTTGAATACCATCTCTGCACCAGGCACGCTGTGAAATCCAGGGGATGCCAAGATGAATAGGGGCAAGATGTACACAGTCCTAGTGACAATGTGTACGTTGCACAAAGGTATTGAGGCAAGTCAGGAAAACTAAGTGATGTATAAGGCATTTGGCCCATGACATAGTGATAGCTAGATGTGACAAGAATATACCCCATTTAAGAAAATGTAAAAAATTTTTTAAAGGAAGGAATATGTTTAAGACAAGACTCCACAGTTCAGGATCTGACACAAACAAGGTGAGGGCAAAATATAGGAAGAATAATTTTTCAAATTCCTTAACTCTAAAAATCAAATCGCTCAAGTAATATCCATTCAACTCAACCAATTGGTTTAAAGATTGATTTTTTAAAAAATAAGGTGGAGAAAAATTCTTCGTTCTAAAGACCTCCTCTGATAGCGGTGATGGCAAGAAGTGTCTCTGGATAGTTCTAAGGCTCCCAAATTTCCATCAGAACTTCCCACCCTTTAACCCCTATTCATTGAAAAGGAAATGGACTTTTCTCCAATCTCATAAAAAGATCTGTGCAAACATAGCTTCAAGACAAGGCCCCTAGCCCTGCCCCCCACCCCATCTTTTACCACCAGACTGTGGCACTCAAGTCTCTTCCCATATGGATATTCCAGTGGTGTTTAACTCTTGATCATGCCTTGGCAAGAGCACAGAAGTGGTGATTCTGTGAGAAGTCAAAGGGGGAGTTGTGCTGGGTTGAATAGTGTCCCACGAAATTCATGTCCACTTGAAAGCTCACAATGTGATCTTATTTGTAAAGAAGGTCTTTGCAGATGTAAGTATTTAAGTTAAGATAAGGTCATATTGGATTAGAGTGGGTCCTAAATCCAATGACTGGTGTCCCTATAAGAAGGCCATGTGGAGACAATGACACACAGAAAGACGGCCATGGGAAGATGGAACCAGAGACTGGAGTTATGCTGCCAGAAGTCAAGAAACACCAGGAGCCACCAGAAGCTGGAAGAAGCAGGAAGGATTCTCCCCTAGAGCCTTTGAAGGGAGCATGACCCTGCTGAAACCTTGATTTCAGATTTCTGGGCCCTGAACCATGAAAGAATACATTTCTATTGTTTTAAGCCATCCAGTTTGTAGTACTTTGTCAGAGCAACCTGAGGAAACTAATACAGGGGTCATGAAAAGGACCATGGTTAAAAGCAATAGGTATCAGTTGAAAGAATGAATGAGAGGGCATGGAGAAAAGGGAACCTTCCTACACTGTTGGGGGGAATGTAAATTGGTGCAGCCACTATGGAAAACAGTATGGAGGTACCTTACAAAACTAAAAATAGAGCTACCATACAATCCTGCAATCCCATTCCTGGGCATATATCCAGAGAAAACTCTAATTCGAAAAGATACATGCACCCCACAGAAAGAGAAAAACAAATACCGTATGCTAACACATATATATGGAATCTTAAAAAAAAAAAAGTGGTTCTGAAGAACCTAGGGCCAGGACAGGAATAAAGACGCAGATGTAGAGAATGGACTTGGTGACATGGGGAGGGGGAAGGGTAAGCTGGGACAAAGTGAGAGAGTGGCATGGACATATATACACTACCAAATGTAAAATAGATAGCTAGTGGGAAGCAGCCACATAGCACAGGGAGATCAGCTCAGTGTTTTGTGACCACCTAGAGGGGTGGGATAGGGAGGGTGGGAGGGAGAAGCAAGAGGGAGGGGATATAGGGATGTATGTATACATATAGCTGATTCACTTTGTTATACAGCAGAACTAACACACCATTGTAAAGCAATTATACTCCAATAAAGATGTTAAAAAAAAAAAGAAAAGATACATGCACCCCAATATCCTTTGCAGCACTATTTACAATAGCCAAGACATGGAAGCAACTTAAATATCCATTGACAGATGAATGGATAAGAAGATGTGGTACATATATAAAATGCAATATTACTCAGCCATGAAAAAGAATGAAATAATGCCATTTGCAGCAACATGGATGGACCTAGAGATTATCACACTAAGTGAATAAGTCAGACAGATGAAAACAAATACCATTTGATATCATTTATATGTGGAATCTAAAAAAAAGACACAAATGAACTTAGTTATAAAACAGAAATAGACTCACAGACATTGAAAACAAACTTATGGTGACTGAAGTGACCAAAGAGGAAAGTGGGGGGAGGGATAAATTAGGAATTTGGCATTAACAAGATTAACAAGATACACACTACTATATATAAAATAGATAAATATAAAATAGATAAATAACAAGGTCCTACTATATAGCACAGGGAACTCTATTCAATATGTTGTAGTGACCTATAATGGAAAAGAGACTGAAAAAGAATACATATGTATATATATAGTGAATCGCTTTGCTGTACACCTGAAACATTGTAAATCAACTGTACTTCAATAAAAAAATGTTTTAAAAAGAATGAATGAATGACAGTGGGATGACTGTGTCCTATCTCCCCTGCTGCAGGGAAGCCCCTGAAGTACACCCAGGCACTTAAGATGAAGGACCATTCCAAGTGGCTCCCGCCCGCACCAGAGGTTGTGAGTTAGGGGATGGGAAGGAGTTCCCTGGGCCCTCCATGCCTGTTTTGGGGGTGGAACAAGTTCTCTGGGGCCTCAGAAAGGAGGTCCAAGTCTAAAGTCTTTGAACCCACTCACAAAAACCACAGTGTGAAGCACACAGACCTGGGTTTGAATTCCTACACAACGGGTGAAATTACTGCGGCACTCTGGGCAAGCGCCTACAGTCTTTGAGTACTAGTTTCTCTTGTCTGAAAAACAGGCCTAAGAAAACACTGAACTCTTACTATCCAAATATTTCCCATAAAACTTGCAAAATTCACTCTCCAAATTGCAAAACTGCTTTAAGTAGAATGACTATATATTTCACTTTGCCCCAGATAGTTCCCGTTTCAGCTATTAACCCAACATAGTTATTAACGGTTCTTTTACTCACAAAAACTTGACCCTGAATTATATGATCACCCAAGTTTTGAGGAATTCTCATGGAGAAAAAGTAAAGTTGCACACCTGAGCCACAGTCATATCTCAGCCATTCGCCTAGAGGGTTGCATTTGGTGATATTTGCATTCATTTTGTATCTTTAACATATATGTGTTTTGCTTATTTTCATTACAGTTCATTTCAGTGTAGAATGAAAATAGAGTCGGTATGGAATACTGGACAGTATTGTGTATCAAACACAAAACACCCACTGATGTGTTTAATAATTAGACGATTGGTGTTCTTTAGGCTTTATATGAGGCAGAAATCCTTGACGGATTGTTATCTAGATGTTTAAGATGTTCTGTGATATCTGGAGCAAACTAATTGCATTTTTGGGTAAGCCTGGAATTATTTTTTTAGATTTAAGAAAATAAAACATAGACTCACTCATTCCAAAATTCCTCTATCTGGCACATTTTCAGGAGCAAATTAAATTGATAATGAGGCATACTTACCTCATTGGGTTGTGAGAATGAACCTTACATAGAGAGCTGGAATTTCAGCTACCAAGCTCAGGGCAAGAATAATCACTTCCTTCATTTATATTTTAAGTGCTCACTTAGGCTGGGTGACAGAAATTTAATATCACTTGGAGGGAGCTTCCAGCCTTCCCTAGGACTACGACAGGAAGTTCTGGGGTGCTCCTGTCACACCAGGGCACTGGGTTGGGAGCCCACTGGGCCCTTGGTGCCCAGTCCACACAGTCAGCTGGGGCTTTTCTTGCGCCTGCGTGTGGCTCCTTAACCTCTACTTCCGGTGTCCTGCTGTTGCTGGGCCCATTTGGGGTACAGGAGATGCAGGGCATGGCCTTCCGTCATCCCTGCCTCCATCCCCACTGTTAGTTCCCAAGTGCTGCTGCAACAAGTGACTGCAAACTCTGGCTTAAAACAATGAGAAAGTATTACCTTACAGTTCTGGAGGTCAGAAGTCCAAAATGGGTCTGATGAGCAAAATCAAGGTGTCAGCAGGGTTGGTTCTTCCTCTAGGGGAGAATCCGTTTTCTCGCTTTCGCCAACCTCTGAAGGTCATGGGCACTCCTCGACTTGCAGCCTTTACCTCCCTCTTCCAAGCCGGCAGTGCAAGATCATCACAACATCTTCACTGATTCTGCTCACCTGCCTCCCTCTCGTAATGATCTTGTGATTACATTGCACCCGCCAGGATAATTTTCCCCGTCTCAAGATCCTTAACTTAATCTTACCTGCAATGTCCCTTTTTGCTATGTAAGATAACATATTCACAGGTACTGGGATTAGAATGTGGACATTTGTGGGGGGGAGCGTTATTCAGCCTAGCACATCCAACACGATTGTTCCCTCCTTGGGGCCTCCCAGGCTCTCCTGGAAAGCAGGAAAGCAGGGGATGGGCCCTTCTGCTCTGGGACCCATACTCCTCTCTGTGTTCGTGCCCACCTTAGTTCTCCTCATCCCCACGCCAGCCCAGGAGGATCTTTCTTCAAGTCTGGGGGTAAAAGGAAAGCCCCTCCCTCACCCAACCATTTAGTTCAAACCCGGAATCTCCTCTGCTCCCCTAACTACTTGGACTTTCAGAGCACATACAAAAAGTAACTTATAGTGTGCTTCTGCTTTTTGGCCAGTCACCTCCTTCTCCTGAGATTAGGGAGCAGAGTCGACCATTTGATTAAAAGGGGGGAGGTAAAAGGGGGAAATATGAGAAAAGTCTGTAAATTAATATCCCAAAGTATTATCCAGTCACATTTGCAGAAGAACAGAGGCTCTTGTGAGGGGTAAACACTGAGGAGTGTCAGGGTGGGGCCCCAGAGAAAACCTGCCAGAAGTCTGGCTCCCAAGCCTCTCCCTCCCTCTGGTGTCTTCTCACCCTTATTTCTACGGCAGCCACCGCCTCACTTGGCTCTTTGAGCTGCTTCCCCTTCGAAACATTGGCCCAAATCTGCCCAGAGCCTCTGCCCATGTTCTCCTTAGCATACCTGAGACAGGCTGGCACTGCTACAAAGAGCTGCACTCAGTACCAAGACAGACAAAAAGGCACACAAAATACAAACAGCATAAAAAGTATCATGACTCCCTCGGGCAACTGTCTGACCGTGAAAACACCCTTGTAGCAGCCAAGAGGTCCAGCCACATATGAAGAATGTCTGGCTTTCTCCCTTCGACCCCACTGCCACCCCATCCTGACCTTTCACTCCAAAGCAGGCGCCCCATTATCCCCTGACACAGGGCAGCAAACCAGGCAACTTCTCCTTTTCCTGATCCAAGTTAAACAGAAGCCCATGTTCCCAAATCTGCCATCCACCCTGGTTCACCCTCTGAAGGGCACCCCAGTCTGAGGATAGCACCATGGTGGCTGACAAATGGATGGTCTCAGTCTTCATGTTAGGTTATCAACTCCATCACCTGTGGAGAACTTTATATCTTATTCATAGGTAGGAATGACCCCGATCACATACACACACACGAAAATATCTCAAGAACACGTTAACTATATTTTCCCTGCGTAAAGACACACTAATGGAGCAGGAAGGTAAATTTTCCAAGGGAGCAAAAGTGGAATTTTGGGGGGAAAAGAATGATTTATTATTATTTTTAAATACAAAAGCAACCCAAATTAAAAGTGGGCAAAGGACTCAACAAATTTCTCCAAAGAAGATATGTAAAGGACCAATAAGCATATGAAAAGATGTTCAACATCATTAGTCATTAGGGAAATGCAAGTCAAAACTACAATGAGATACCACGTCACACTCACTAGGATGGCTATTATTAAATAAAAAACAAAACCAGAAAATAAAAAGTGTCAGTGAGGATGTGGATAAATTAGAACCTTCATACATTTCTGGTGGGAATATAAAATGGTACAGCTGCTGTGGAACACAGTTTGGCAG
Source organism: Lagenorhynchus albirostris (assembly GCF_949774975.1). NCBI lineage: Eukaryota > Metazoa > Chordata > Mammalia > Artiodactyla > Delphinidae > Lagenorhynchus > Lagenorhynchus albirostris. The sequence goes on along the minus strand of NC_083097.1, from coordinate 101,224,455 downwards.
TTCCTCAAAAAGTTGAATATAGAATTATCATACGACCCAGCATTTCCACTCCTAGGTATGTACACAAGAGAATTCAAACATATGCTCACACAAAAACCTGAACGTGAATGTTCATAGCAGCATTATTCATAATGGCCCCAAAATGGAAACAATCCAAATATTCATTAACAATAATTAGCATTATTTGAACCGATGTCCAGATGTTCTCAGCACCACTGTTAACAAAAACCAAAAAGTGGAAACAATTCAAACACCCATCCATGAGTAAAGAAATTGTAGTGCATGCAAAGCATGGACTATTACTCATCCATAAAAAGGAATGAAGTACAATGTGGAAGAACCTCAAAAACATTATACTAAGTGAAAGAAGCCAGACACAAAAGGTCACATATTATATGATTTCATTTATATGAAATACCCAGTTCAGGTAAATCTATAGAGACAGAAACTGTATTAGTTAGTGGTTGCCAGGGGCTGGTGGTTGCCAGCTTAATGGGTACAGAGTTTCCTTTTGGGGTGATGAAAATGTTTTGAAACTAGAAACAGGTAATAATTGCACAGTATTGTGAATGGACTAAATGTTATTTAATCACATACATTAAAATAGTTAATTTCATGTTACGTGAATTTCACCTCATTTTTTTATGAAGGGAAAAAGAAATACAGAACTAGGAGGAAGAGGACCAGAGATTGAGTCCTGATTTTAGTACTTATTAGCCATTTCACTATGGGCAAGTAACTTAAAATCCCTCTTGCCTCAGTTTCCTGAGGCTTATTTATCTGTAAAATAAGGCTGATAACGTTTGTACCATCTATTTCACAGGGTTATTGTAGAAACAAAATCAGGTATTGTTTATTACATATTTATATCATGTAACAGTGATAAAATGCTAGCTATAATTGTTACTGAGGTAACAGTCCTTAAAACGTACACTCAGTAAGAAAACTGAAAGCTTCCTTTCATACTTTTGTAAGATCCACGTTGCCATAAATGTACTCACAAAGTTCTATTTTTAATTATTTCATATTTTGCAAGCAAAGAATTAAAATAGATAATTCTTATCCCAATAAGTAGGCAACATCTTAAAATTTTATATAGGGTATCAAGTCTCATTAGATAATTGACCCACGGGGAGGAAGATAAAATACATCTCACAAATTCTTCATGGACAGGAGACAGAGATGTGAGTATTTTAAATGCCCAACAGGCACAAATGATACATGGTTACTTGTGGTATATCTATCTTCTGTGGAGCAGATTTTCACAATATATTCAACAGAGTAATAATAAAAATATGGGTTGGAGGAGTAAAAACATCTTTAGTTTAAGGAAACGTGAACAGGATTTATGGTTGCAATGGCTTAACGTTTAATTTCCCTCTTAGTAAAAAATACCCTCCCAAATTTCAATCTGGCTTCAGTCTAGTTCAGATAAGGAAAATGGGAAATTTGACTTAACAATACAAAATAACATAAAATCATCCGCATGCTAAAGGAGTCAGGAAATACTACCCAGAGATCAAAAGATCTCTCTCTTCCTCTCTTTTTCTTTCTTTCTCTCATACCATAAGCAGTCCCATAGGAATTTGGAAAGAATGTGGTAATAAACAAAGGAAGTATGATGAAATCATTAGGATTTTTATAACATATTTATGAGGCTAGTAAATAGTCTCTTTTCTCTGATTTTATATCTCTACACTATCTCCTCAAAGTATACTAGCTGATAATTTCTTGAAACATTTTAAAGGATAAAATACAAGAGAGTTGAGGGTTTATAGGATTTCACAAATAATCTGGACTATATAAATATAACTCTAGGGCTTCCCTGGTGGCGCAGTGGTTGAGAGTCCGCCTGCTGATGCAGGGTACACGGGTTCGTGCCCCGGTCCGGGAAGATCCCACATGCCGCGGAGCGGCTGGGCCCGTGAGCCATGGCCGCTGAGCCTGCGCGTCCGGAGCCTGTGCTCCACAACGGGAGAGGCCACAACAGTGAGAGGCCCGCGTACCGCAAAAAAAAAAAAAAAAAAAAAAAAATATATATATATATATATATATTTTGCTTTAGAATGCCATAGTCATTTCATGCCAATGTGAGATTCTGGACATCTAGTAATAAAAGCCTGTGGTAAAATTATTCATTATCCACTATTTAGTAATTTGCAATAAAATCCTCTCACATGAACTAGACATATGTAGTTGTTATGAGTTTCAAGAAAAATTACAACAGCTCAGTCTAGCCAGCACGTGTGTTCTTATTGTGGTGAAACTGGTTTAGTTTTGTTGCTAAACACACTTGGAGTGCCCAGCAGCAAACACTTCAGCTCCCCAAATTCTGTAAGCTCATCATAAATTCTTGAGTTGAGGGCCAGATTCAAAACACATGCTTCTGAGTAACCAAGTAACCAACACATGCTTCTGAGTAACTTCCATTGTAGTTGCAAGTAACCAAGGACACCTCATAAACTCCATACTTTGAGATTTTATACTCAGTTACATACCTGAATAGTTCATTTTCTCATTTCTAATTAATTTGAGACATGTATGTCTCAAGAGAGATCGTTGACTAGCATGAGTCAGCAAGTTGATTTCCAAAAAGCTTAACATTTTCATTACTATTATAATAAGTAAATATAACTATCCTTAGCCTTTTTGAATCTCCCTTCACAGAGCTTTACCCTCCAGACGTAAGCTGAGACACTGAGCCAGTATGACTCAAATACTCAAAAGAACTATGGAAGTGGCAGTGATAACATGCCACCGCAGTAAGCTCTTCTGGCTCCCAAGCAGCCTCTCAGGATGATAGGGAGGAGGTGAAAATAAGTCTTCCAACTGTGTCAAACATAATAAGTTTAACATGAGACCTTCAATTGATTTAACAAGCATTGATAGAGCACCGACTAAGCGCAAGGCCCTCCCTTTCACGAGATATTCCAATATTTCATGCTTCTGCTGTTTCAGGTACACCGGCATCTCCTGAGAGAAAGCTGTACTTCCGTTGAAAGATCTCAGATAGTTATTAAAGATCTCATTGATTATTCTAAAAGTGGCATGGAGATAAGAGCCTCTTCCATGGGGGGAGCCTGGCTGGACTTGAGGACACAAGGGTGGGGTGTTCCAGACCAGATTACATGCAGGCAATGACCACAGAATTGAAGCATTCAGGCCCTGTCTCCCTCCAATGCATCTAACTGTGGAAACTCAATCAGGTCCAGAAATGAATCAATTTCCTTTGCCTGTGTCCTTAAATTTGATGAATAGAGCCTTTGCTTAGAGCTACTGAAGCTGCTATTCATCTCAGTTAGTTGCTAAATAAAACGTTGTTCTTGGATGTAATTCTGGCAAATATGACTTTGGAGATTTTTCGTTTAACTATGTAAGTCCAAATTATTCCCCAAGTGATTCTACATTTGAGCTATTTTTGTTACACATGCTCCGTATTTTTTTCCATGTCAGAGACCAGGAATCTAGGAAGACCAGGTTTCTTGTTGACAGTGAAGAGGATAAACTCAAGTCTAACTGCACATTTTTGTGACAGCTAAATCCTTTTTGTAATGTTTATTAAGAATTATTTTTCTATTCGACGAAATTTGATAATCTGGAAAAAGTTTTAGACCTTTAGACATACAAATTTAAAGTAATGAAGAAAGACAAAGTTAAAATAAACAAGCTTGTGTCTGATAAAAGAATCAGCAGTTTTGACTTGAAGTAGAGGGTGTAGTTGAACATTTTTCATACAATAGTTCAGAACCCCATGGTCTTCTATGGATAAGGACTTGCCCATGGTCATGAAACTAGTAGGGGTAGAATGTAATTGGACTGTGAGTCCTTCTTTCCTTTCCTTTCTAAATAAATTTTTAATTTTTTCTAACTGAAGCTGGCTCATAGCTTAGAGAGTCAAAAAGTAACAACTAAAAGCCTTCTCACCAAAAAACACCAGCCCCTGACCCGCCTCTCACCACAGCCCTAGTCTCCGTATTCAGGGAGCTCCTCTCTCTGATCTGTTGCTTCCAGTGTTTATACATCATCATTTTCTATATCATAGACTTTTATCCCTAATTTTTCATTATGAAAGAAATGTCAAATAAATATATACATATAAAACTATACATACACTTTAGATAAATTATTTAAAAAGTTGGAAGCATCATGACACTTCACTCCTAAATACTATGTAGTAATACTAAATATAAAATTATGCTATCTTTGCTTCCCTTGTTTTAGACATTATCACCTGACTTTCTCTTATGATTGTGGAGGGTTTAGTTTTCTTACACCACCATCCAACTGTTTCACAGCTCACATCCACTCTGTGTCATTATAGTACAATTTTTGTTTAAATATATTCAACATTGTATAATCTTTGTTTCTCCTGAAATTAATAATTGCCTTTATTTTTCATTTGCTTACTTTCTTCGCTTAGTTTCTTATTCATTCCTTTGACATCTTCCAAAAGCCTTTTAAAACATTTTACTGACATATTTATAGCTATAATATATCTATCTATCTATAGATTTGGTTTTGGTTTTTGTCTTTAGACCTCCCTCCTGGAGCTCTCCATTCTCCCTTGGCTGTCATCCTTGACCTGCCTTTGCCGATCTCCAAGTCTAGATTCCGGGTCTCCTGGTCTCATGCTTGATGTACTCCCTTGTCTCGATGCGACAGAGCCTCTAACAGGCTCATGAGGAAAAAAGGAAAGCATAAAGGACCACTTCTATTTCTTGAGTCACGCTGCTCCAGTCAGGACTGTTTTCACTACTCACCTGGTGTGCAGATGTCCTCCTGTTTCCATTTATCCTGAGGACTGCTGTCACCAGCTCCTGTGATCCAGCTCTGAGCACCGTGTACCATGTCTTCCTCTTTCTTGGCTTATTTACTCCCTTGCTTTGGTGGAACACAGTCTCCAGGAGCTTCCTGAGAAACAGTGCATGGGAGGTAAAATTCTTTCGAACTTTCATGTCTGAAAATGTCTTTATTCTACGCTTGGTTGATATTTTGGCTGACAATGCATTCCAGGCTGGAAGTAATTTTCCTGCAGAGTTTGGAGTCATTCCTCCATTGTCTTTTAGCTTCCAGTGATGCAGGTGAGAAGTCTGAAATAATTCTGATCCCTGATCCTTTGCATACGACTTGTTTTTCCTTTGTTGAAACTTGTAGAATCTTACTCCTATTTTGAAATTTTTGCATGACGTCCTTTGATGTGGATCACTGTGATTTGTGATGCTGGACATCTAGTGGGCCCATTCAGTCAAGATTCATGTTCTTCAATTCTGGGAAATTTTTTTGAACTTCTTTTTGATGCTTTCTTCCCCTTCTTTGTCTTTTTTTCTTTATTTTCCAGAAAATTTATTCAACTTTCTCTTCAACATTTCTAATTCCAACTTTCTCTTCAACATTTCTAATTCCATCCCTAATACCATTTCTGCTATTATGCTTTTAATTGCTAAAAACTGGTTTTTGTTCTTTGAAAGTGCTTGGGTTTTCAGGGGTTTTTGTTTGTTGTTTGTTTGTTTTTGCCTAATAGCATTTGTTTCCTAAATGTAGTGTCTTCTCAGCTCTCTGAGGATATTAATGATCTTTTTAGTGTTCTGTTTTTTTTGTTTTGTTTTCTTTTCTCTGCATTGCTTCCAATTTCTCCAAATTGCCTTTTTCCCTGTTGGTTCATTTTAGCTTCTACGTTCAAGGTTCATGACATCCCGCAGATATGTGGCAATCCTTGACTGTCTACTTATGTTTAATATGGGGAACCAGAAAGCTGATTGGAAGTTTTGAGATGTTTGATTTGGGCTTATCCATATTGCACTTCACTGTAAAATGATCTGGCTGAGGTTGCTTGTTGGGGAACTTTGGATGTCGGTAGGTTTAGGTCTTTCCCCTAGGGCTGGGCAGTTTCCAGCTGGAATACTTTTCTCTTTCTCCTGTCTAGAAGGTCAACATCTGGCTTCCTGTATTCTGAGAGTTAAATATGAAAAAAAGCTGAAAGGAATCATCATTCAGAGAGCAAACATTTGCTTCATTTCCCTGTTTTGATATCATAGCCCTGCCCTTAGCACTGCCTGGCACCCGCCAATCCAGATAGCCTCAGTTTCCCCTCTGCAGGGAAGAAACCTCCAGTGCATTGTGGGGCTGGGAGGGGGCCGGCTCTTCCAGAAGTCCTTGCACTGCCTTCTGGGGACCGACTGTGCATAGAAATCAGGTTGTTCTCCGCTTTCTCCAGTCCAGGTTTAGAATTTGTTTCCTGCGTTTTTAAAGATGCCTGCTGTACATCTGCTTTCCAATTTGCAAAATTGTTGTTGTTATCTCCTGTTGCATCCACCTGGCCCTGATGAGTTTGTCTTTTATTTTAAATCACTTTACTGTAGTTTTCATAGGGTTTCAGCAAAATTAAGCAAATGTGTTCAATCTGTTATATCTAGGAAGCTCTATTGTGATTTTTTCTACTCCATTAAAAACATTGTACAAATTTTGTAAAGTATATAATTCAAGATTATATGATAAAGATAACTATGATACTTTTAATATAAATAACCACTCTAATCAGCTAAAGTAGCCATATCAGATGAAACCATGAGGTAATAACCAGAGGCACCGAATTTTAAAGGGAAGGAATGTTTAAAAAAGGAGGTGAGAACAGAAAAACTTTAATTTACTGTACGTGATATTATACGTTTCAACTTCCAACAGAGAAAACAGAAACGACTAGGTGGAAAAGGATAAATGTAGACTAAATCTCCCTTAAAGGACAATCAAACAAATAACGGGAGAGACGGTTCCAGGAAAAAACCCTGACATTGATATATGCAGTAATAAAAGTTGAAAATAATCAATGACATTTTATTGAGTGTTTGATATAAACAAACCCTGATCAGTCCCCCTTTTATATTTTATATAAACAACCAAAGCCTATATTATATTTTAGATGCACATTAATCTATAGATTCCTGTAGGACAGCTGAAATCTACAGCCATGCAGTTAACATGTATGGCTCCTCGTGTGAACAACTGAAAGGAGATGGTCCCTCAAAGCAATGACTTTTTCACTAAAGAAGCAGGAATTAAAATGTGGAAAGTGCCAAACGACTGTCATCTGTAACACCCTGCACTTCCTCTTAGGCCTCCCTCCTCTAAGTTTCACAAAGAGACCTGTTAAAAGAGTCAGTGTCAGATACCTGGGCCACTGGGCATTGCAAATGGCATCTCAGAATTAGCTAGAAGAATGTGGGCAAGAGGAAAGAGTTTATGAAAAATCTTCAGTCAAATATATAATTTTTTTTAAAGCATATTTGTTGCACTGTTATGGGCAAAGAGGATAAAGGGGAAGCCCTAAGGAATGACATTCTCAAAGTCTGGGCATTCTCCCTTCAGGGAGATGCAGCCAATGCCAGGCATGATGTAAAACGATCCCTCACTGCTGGTCAAGTGCCTGGGCTTCTCCCAAGGTGGATGCCATGGGGATTGAGTTGTGGTTCAGTGCTACACCTAGACAAACAAGCTGAGTTTTGCAGCAGTACACTCCTTCACCCCATAAGGTTCCCTCCCCTCCCAAAATCCCACCCCCACCTGTCAATCAGAGAAAAGCTGGTCCTTGACAATTCCTCCCGACAGGGTTTACCTCATCAGAAGCAATAACTTGACTTTGGTTTGCTTTTGTTTCTTCCCATTGGCTCTACTTTATCTTACTTATAAAGTAACACTTGGAATGGAAACATTTTTTAATGATATACTGGCTGACTGAAATTACCTTTGATTTATTTTATATCTTAAACCAAAACGAATTCTTGATCTGACATTAGCTTATTCAGAGTGAAAGTTATTTCATTCTTAAGGTGAGAGATCCAAAGAATGATCTCTAAAAACCTCTCTGATATCTGGGTAGGAGATATCATTCCTCATTTCCTCATGCCACAGGAGGAAAAGGTCACCGATTATATTTAAGACATGTCCTATATATTGTGTCACTAAAATGAGTATATGGCAAGCCTGTGGTAGGAGGCCAGGGTTCCTGACTCAGTTAAATGCTGTCTAGATAGCTCGATTTGGACCTGGTATCCTGGCTTCTTTCCTTCTTCAACCAACATCCAATCCAGATGTGGATTCTTTCCTTCATTTTTGGTAGGACCTGAGGTCTCTGTGGGTCGACTTTTTGTTGCTGGCTCAGCCTATCCCTGACCCAACAGTCGCTATTTGAACCAGGTATTAGGTATTTGATAGAATTTCTGGAGAGGCTAGAGAACTGGGCTTGGTTGTTAGCGAGTTTCAAAGCAGCCGCGAGAAATGGCCAACCACTGCACTGGACTGTTCGTGAAACTTCCCTGCCACTGCCATTTGCCACACCCTGGACACCAGGGATGGACTCCAAAACCTCCAGTGAAGCTGAACTAGGAAGTCCAGGTGCCTCACTCATGACACTTGTCAGATTTGATCTCTCTTTGCAGAGCCAGTACTCACACTGGTCATCTCTGTCTCCTAATCCTAAGCAGTGTGTCTTCTTGCTGAAAGACAGGTCACATGCTGAGACTACCTACAAGGGAGTCTTGGGGAATGTAGTTTTAGCATTCCAGCCTCCCAGAACAAGAAAGAACACTAGAGGGAAGTTAGAAAGGGTGTTGAGTGAGGCATCTGCAATATCCACCCCACCCTAAAGGGAATGGGAACTCCCCACATTACTCATCTGGGATGAAGGAGTTCCCATCTTTGGGCCTGGGTTCTGGGAGTCTAGACAGGAGGATGTTCCTGGATGGTGGAGGGAAAACAGTGTCTGGCCAGGGAGGCAGGCTGGGAGATAGATAAGGAGTTAATGCAGCAGGGAATCTGCTAGAATGGCTTGGTACCTGAAGGGCTCCTAAGATAGCCACATCTAGGAGACACCATACATGACTCTCTGTGACAGTGGAGTACAGTTGTTAACAGTACAGACTCCGGAGCCAGTCTGCTGGGCTTGAATGCAAGATCCACCCTTATTAGCTGTGTGACCTTCGGTTTTATATACGTATATATGTGTGTCGTGCATGTGTATGTGTGTGCACATGTGTGTGTTTGTGTGTGTCTAGGTCCAGCTTTCCCTGGTAATGGGTCTGTATCCATGCTAAGGTGGTGACAGTGATGAGAGAGAAGGGGAGGAGTAGCCCTTCCTACCTGACATTCTCTCTCTATTACTAACCTTGGAAGATCGGAGTACTCTTTTATTAAGAAAGACAAATTAAGAGTTTGGACTTACACACTACTATATATAAAATGATAAACAACAAGGACCTACTGTATAGTACAGGGAACTATATTCAATATCTTATAATAACCTATAATGGAAAAGAATCTGAAAAATAATATATATACATATATCTGAATCACTTTGCTATACACCTGAAACTAAAACAACATTGTAAATGAACTATACTTCAATTTTTAAAATAGTAAAAAAAAAAGAAGAGGAAGAAAGTGAATAGTTTTCCTTACACAGGGAGCCTGTCTCTCTACCTGAGGAACAACAGAAAATTGCAGAGGAATTACAAAGGATTCCCTTAAGCAAATGAGCTCCTATATCATAATTACAGATTAAAAGGTTTGATGGGTTGTATCAGTTATCTAGTACTGTGTAACAAATCACCCCCAAAACTTAGTGCCTTCAAACAACAACTTATTATCTCTCATTCTTCTGTGAGTTGGCTGGGCAATTCCTCTGCTGGTCTTGTTTTTGTTCACCCACACAGCTGCATGCAGCTAGCTGGCTGGTTGGCTGGGCGGGCAGTCTAAGTTGGCCTCCCTCATGTGTCTGGTCATTGGTACTGGCTGTGGTTGCCTGATTCTCCTCCATCGGTCTCTCAGTCTCCTGTAGGCTAGATTCACTGCCTCAGGTTGACAGAGACCCATCTCTCCCAGTGCTCCGGAAAGTGCGGGCAGCACTGCAAGGCCATGTAGGAACTCAAGCCACCTCACTTTCACCACGTTCTATTGGTCAAAGCAAACAAGGCCAGTCCAAATTCAAGAGAGTGGAGAAATGGACATTACCTCTGGATGAGATGAGCCCCAAAGTCACACTAAAAAAGGGAGTGCCTCCTGGGATGTGGGCGTGGGGGAGGGGCAGGGGGACAGGATCTGTTGTCACTAAACAATCCATCACACACAGGAGGTAAATTCAGAACTGACACAATAATTAAGGATTCAGTGATGATACAGAAATTCCAAGTACAATACCAATCTTCTTAACAAGGCAAACACACCATCATTGTGATTAATAATTTCCCGCTGTTTTTCTTGAAATTCAGAAAAATTGAAAAACGATTTTTGCGCTACTGTAGTTGAAGGCAGAACTTTTCAGTAACCACTTCATGATGAAATGAATAAGCTCCGTAGGTTTTTTAAATTGTAGCTTAAAAGTAATCCACTCATAACAGAAATATTACCTTCAAAAGGCCCCTCCAGGGCTTCCCTGGTGGCGCAGTGGTTGAGAGTCCGCCTGCCGATGCAGGGGACACGGGTTCGTGCCCCGGTCCGGGAAGATCCCACATGCCGTGGTGCGGCTGGGCCCATGAGCCATGGCCGCTGAGCCTGCACGTCCGGAGCCTGTGCTCCGCAATGGGAGAGGCCGCAACAGTGAGAGGCCCGAGTACCGCAAAAAAAAAAAAAAAAGCCCCTCCAAGCCCCAAGAGTCTAGAATTCCAGGACCTACATTAAGACTCAAAGGACTCTATTGGCTCCTGTTACTGAAAATGTCATAGTTTTCAAGTGTCTCTGGCATGCTCCCTCATTGAATGAAATCTTAGGGGCTTTTCAGATCATTCAAATGAGTTTATGATGGGCCCTTCGTAGAAAGAGAGGTAAAAATCCTCCCTTCTCCCTTATTTCAAAACTTTCACCTGGCTCATGCTTGAGAACAGACTGAGTGTGACCACCGCTGCAGGGAAGTGCCCTCCTGGCAGCCCTGAGGGGCCGCTCCCCTTCAGGCTGCTGGTGACAGAGCCAGCCCTGCACAGAGTTGTTTCCCTTCCCCAGCCATCACCATTCTTATCTGTCCAGTTGAGAGGCGCTGGATTAAAGCTGGGCCTGGTCAGGGGCAGCAGCACAGAGGGAGTGCTGAGGTTTGCAAGGAGCTGGTATCATCCCCAGAGCAGGTGAGCGCACAGGGCTTACCTGAGAAATGCATGACTCTCCACACCTGTGCCTGCCTGGGCTGGGGATTCTTTTTCCTTCTTCCCACTTTCTTTACAAATTCGATTTTCAGTTGGTACTTTTGAAGATGACTGTGCCGTTGTTACAAGATTCAAAAATCTTTTCTTTTGAACAATGTTTTTGTTGTGGCAGGAGAGACAATATTTAACAGTTTTTCATTTCTGTAAACCATCTTACGTCTTCCAAAAACGTGTTTTAAACTCATAACTTACAGATCATCATAAAAGACATCCCAGAGACCATTCTATTAATTGAACTCAATGAAAAAATAAAATGCAAAGTTGGATGAGCAGAATAACCAAAAGGCTGAAAGGAAAAACAACAAAGCATTAAAGGTATTTATTTGGGGAGATTAGGACTTTGATGATTTTTTCCTTCTCTTTTCTTGAATTTTAACATTTTTATTGTAAAAATAAATTTGTACATACAGGAATTTTACCACATGTTTAGGGAGCAATTAAGAATTTTGTTTTCACTCCTAAAATAATACATTAGCTTGTTTGTATAGATTGATGTGAAAACAGTGGCTTGCCGTTTATTTTATATTTGACTCTAATTTTATGGCCAGGGATTAGCCCTACGACAGCAAATACAGGCTAGATTTACAATGTCAGTGTCTTTCTTCTCCAAGGAAAGCATATTAAACTCCCACTCTGGTGCCGGGGCCATCTCAACCTGAAAGCTCAGTAAGTAGCCTTTAGACTTACCTTCAAATAGAAACAAACAAACTGAACAAGAAGAGAAGGAATGTTGTCTGCAACAATTTCAAATATGTACTACCAGCTTTCTTTTTTGAGCAGTGCTCTTGACCAGAAATCCTAGGAGAGACTGGCTTATCAGTTGATGGAAGAAAGATATTCAAGGAGAAATCCATGCAGACACTGTTAGCCAGTGACCAGCACTGAACGCACAAAATGATAAGAATGCCAGTGTTTAAAAGAGCTGGAACTTTTTGAAACAGAGTAGTACATGGACTTTGTCAATCTGATGTTTTAACGAGGAAATAGATGCCACCATTTTACTTTGTCAACTTTCTTTTTTGGTGGGGGGGATGATGTTGTTTCTGAAGATGCTAATTATATCTCAAGTTGCAGCCAAGGAAAAGTTGCTACCACTGTTGCTACCAGCGCTTGGGCTCATAACTGGGTATTTTTGTGAAACAGTAGTGCTGGAAGTCTTTTAACGTCACTTAAAAATACAAATATTTTAAGCTTTCCCAAATTTCCAATTTTTAAAGAAAAATCATTAAGGCAATTTCTATCCCCAAGAATGCAAATGACAGAGAAGTATTTAAAGTGAGATTTCTCTCTTCTACAATAGTAACGTTTCCTTTAATACAGTGAGGTATCGTTAAACCAATAAATGAGAGTCAATTTGTATATTTTACCTTTTAAATTAAGCATAATAGATGGTATGATTCAGTCCCACAAAACATGTTTTGAAGTAGATAAATCTGCTTGTAGTAACTTCACAAATGTTCCTTTGACTTAGGATTTATTATTTCAACTGTCTCTGGTGAGGGCATTTCATATGCTTATAAATCTCTTTCATTTCTTTTTTGTGCTTTAGTGCTTCATGTTAATGGACTCCATAACTGTTACATAAGACAAATCTATCTGCAAAGGTTTAGGAACAAACATTTATACCAAGACTGTAAAAGTTGGCAGCCTTGGTGAATAGTAAATAACAGTGAATAGGAGTGAACATAAATATGCAGATCAATTAAATAACAGATTGCCTCCAAAGAATTTTTTAAAACGTTGCCTGTCGAGGTAGACACATCCAGCACTCAGGTCAATGCAGGATGAAGTAGGAATCATTAGGGTTTCATAGCATTCAACTTTAGTTCTCTCAAGTAAATAGATTTTCCCTAATTTTTGGAATATAATCAGTGTTTAATCAATCTATTTCACTTTAAGTTGCAAGAATCATATTCACTGGCTCTCCACTTCTCCTCCCTTCCCAGTCATCATACTCAAACCCAACTATGCTTCTATGTTCCCTAAAGTAACCATTTTTGACCACTGACTTTAAGTTAGATAATTGTGAAATTTCACACTAGAAATTCATAGAAACAGGCATATTAGAGTTTCAGATGAACTTCAATTCCTCAGTCTTATCTGTTCCTAACAACCTTAGCTCACACGGTTAAAGGGGATATTGTAAGCAAGTGTCTTGCACATAGTAGGAACTCAATGAAGGTGAGATTTCCCTTCTGCAGTCTTTCTCAGTGGGTTGAATCTCCACCTCATACTCTCAGGGACATTGATTGGCATGAAAGAAAAGTCACTTTACATAGTTTAAACCCATTTCATATACTCATCCTACCTTTGAAGATCCTTGAGAGCAGGAAACATGCATCTTCGAATCTTCATTTTTGTACCCCAGTTCCTAGCGTGTTTAAGTGTCAACAAAAGTCAGTGCTACTGCTTCTCTTCTGGTTGGCGAAGGAGGTCTGGGAGGGTGCGAATGGGGCATCCTGGTTAGCAAATAAAGGCAAGATTACTTTTTAACTCCTTTAAGACTTTTTCACTGAAGTTTGGCATGGGCAGTCCACTAAGGGAGAACCTTTGAGTAAATATGTAGCTCTAGAAAAAAATGTGTTATGCACATTAAAGATGGAGAGAGCCCCAGTAATTTCATTCCAATACTGAGTCCTAGCCAGACCCCAGTGCTTCTCTGTGATCTAAGGTGACTGCACCCTCATCTTAACACTTGAAAGAAATTTTCCAGGCAAAAACTCACCATTCAAATGCTATAGTGAACAAAAGCCTTAGGCATTTATTTGCTAAACATGAATTTAATTTAGCAAAGTTTCATTGTAGTTTGAGGGAAGGTAATATTTGACTCAACTAAGGCATTATTTACAAATGAGGAAAAAAGTTAACACAGTGGACAAAACATAAAGGGTTGAATGACACTGAAATGTAGCTTTGAGAGCCACATTTATGTTAAAAGCAGCAGAAATGTAAAACTTCCTTATGATATACTAGAAAAAAACCTAAATATGATAAAACTGTAGTCTCTGGTACTCATAAATCATTAGTAAGCACTCTTTAAGTTAGATAATTGTGAAATTTCACACTCGAAAGCACTCTTTCTTTGTGATGAATCAAAACTACAACAAAAGTGGCAAGCTATAAATATATACCTCCACTGTTTATTTTGCCACTACAAAAGATAACTGCCAACAGACTGGCTAATCCCTTTTATAATCCATACATGCAATACATAATGTATATATTTTATATTAATCTTACATTTTATCAGTAATTTTAATTATACAATTTACACTATGATTATATCACACAAGTGCTCTTGAAACATGTGAAAGAGACCATAAAGAATGCACACAAATGAAAGTAACTGTATTTTGTAGTAACACTGATTGTAAGTGACTTTTGCATAGTTAATGACTGAGAGTTTTCTAAAGCTGGTAAGAGACATCAAGTCACAGAATTAAGAAGGCTTATGCATCCCAAGCAGGATAAATGAAAAGAAATCTACGCTTAAGCAAATTCTAGTATAACTGCTTTAAAAATCTAATATAGAGAGAAAAATATTAAAATCATCCAGATTTTGAAAAGATAGATTACTTCCAAAGGAGTAATAGCAGATTTCTCAGTAGAGATAATGGAAACTAGAAGTCAAAAGAAATGGCATATGCAAACTGCTGAAAGGAAATAATTTTATACCGAACAAAAATATCCTTCAGGAATGACATTTCCAGATAAAAATAAAATAACTTCTCATCAGCAGACCAGCACTTCAGGAAATACCAAATGGAGTTGTTCAGGCAGGAGAAAAATGGTCGGTGTATAAAGTTAGATATACAGGAAGTAATGAAGAGCAAAGATAATGTAAATGTGCGGATAAATCTAAATGTGTAAGATTTTATTAGGCAATACTGATTTTTATGTGTTGTGGGGGTAAAAATACAATACATGACAAGACCTGCATACAATTGCAGAGAAGGCAAATGGAAGTAAAGTGTCCTGAGGGTTTACAGTATCCAGAAAGAGAGTAAGACTAACAGGTAACACTAGGCTTTGAAAAATCAAGACTGCATGTTGTAATCTCTAGTAAAACTACCGAAACAGTATTAAAAGGATGAGTAAATGTCAGACTAGTAGAGGAGGAAGAGAGAATACTAACATCTGTTCCATCAGCTCAGAGTAAGCCAAAAAGAGAGAGAAAGAGGAACATGAAATAGGGTACCAACAGAAATAAAATATGAAGACATTAGATTTAAATACAAACATGTTAAGTAAATACATTAAATGTAAACAGGCTACGTATTCTACGTAAGATAAAGATGACCAAACTTCATTAGAAAAACAATTTATGCTGTTTACAAGAAATATATTAAGCTATAAGGACAGATAGATTGAAAGTAGAATCATAGGAAAAGATAAAGCAGGCATTCAGTAGCCAAAAGAAAGATGGTGAGTTATAGCACTATCAGACTTCAAGGCAAAAAACATTACTAGAAAGAGCAACACTTTATAATTACAAAAAAATTCAACTTATTGAAAAATAATATTGGATTTTTTTGCACTCAATAAAGTTGCCTAAAACACATAAAGAAAAATTTACAGATCTATGAGGAGAAATAGACTATCTGCAGTCATAATGAGAGATTTTAATGCACTCCTATAGTAACTTTTATAAACCTTATAACACGCAGATAAAAAGTCAGTAAGGATAGAGACGAAATGCAGGATTGACAAACTTGATCTAATACATAGAATATTGAGTCCAGCAAGGACAGAATGCACTTAATACATGGGAAACAGTTTCCCCCACAAAATCGACTAGATCCAATGTCATAAACCAACTCTCCATATGTTTTAAAAGAATGAGATAATAAAAAGTATATTTTCTCACCACAATACAACTAAGCTAGAAATCACTAACAAAAAGATTTTTAAAATGTTATGTTGTGGAAATAAAGTACTACACTTCTAAGTAACATGGCTTTTTTCTGAAGTGTAAATTAGAAAATATTTTTAACTGAATGATAATGAAAATACTACATATCAAAACTTTAGATGTGGAAAGCATCTAAAGTTGTGCTTCTTATGGGGAATTTTATCATTTTAATTGCACATAGAGCAATAAAAGAAGAAAGGCTAAAAAAATTGATGAATTGAGGAAAGTAAGTCAGACAAAGACAAGTACTATATGATCTCTTTTAGGTGGTATCTTAAAAAAAAAAAGCAAGCAAACAAACAAAAAAAAACAACTAAGCTCATACAGAGAAGAGATGGTGACTGTCAGAGGTGGCAGTTAGGGATGGGAGAAATGGGTATCTATTTTTTTGGTTTTATTTTTAGTTTAAATAAATTGAAAAAAATAACCTAAGTTCTTTGTGTCTTAGTTTTCAGGATTCTTTCTTCTCAGGAATGTTGTTATTCATGGATTAATAAAAAGAAGAATTTGGCTTACACAACAGTGAGAGCTAAAATACTTGCCCCTGACACACACACCTATTAGAATGGCTAAAATCCAAAACACTGACAACACCAAATGCTGACAAGGATGTGGAAGAACAGGAACACTCACTTATTGCTGGTGGAAACGCAAAATGGTACAGCCACTATGGAAGACAGTTTGGCAGTTTCTTACAAAATGAAACATACTCTTACCGTATGATCCAGGTATCACTCTAAGAGGTATTTACCCAAAGGAGTTGAAAATTTATACCTACACAAAAACCTGTGCACAGAGTTAATAGCATCTTTATTCATAATTCCATAACTTGGAGGCAGTAGGTGAATGCATAAACAGTGGTACACCATACCATGGAGTGTTATTCAGCAATAAAAACAAATGAGTTATTAAGCCATTAAATGACATGGAGGAAATATAAATGCATACTGCTAAGTGCAAAAAAAAAAGAGTCTACTTCAAGGACATAGAAAATAATAGGAAATTAAACTCAAAGAAAGAGAAGGAAGGAAATAAAGTTAAGAACATACACTAATGAAATAAAATCAAACCAAACATAATCATCAGCTCCATTGATGGAGCTGTTGAAGAAAAAAGAAAAATAAATAGCCAATGTCAGGAATGAAAAAAGAAGACCTGACTATAAGTTCTGCAGACCTACAAAATTATAAAAAGATATATTAAATAACTTTATGTAAGTAAATTTTAAAATATAAATGAAGCAAATTCCTCAAAATATACATGTAAAAACTGACAGAAGAATAGAAAATTTAAATAATCCTTCAACCATTAAAAAAATTAAACCTATAATTTAAAACTTTACAATAAAGAAAACTCTGGGCACATATGGCTTGTAAGAAACACTCAAGGAAGAAATAACGGCAATCTTTCACAAGTCTTTTCAGAGAACAGGAAAAATACCTACCATTTGCCGATTCATGTTAAGGTGCTAGAATAACCCTGATTAAAAAAAAAAGTACTGAAAGGAAATTCCAAAAAAGAAATTTTTAAGCTGGTCTGATTTGTGAATATAGATGCAAATATCCTAAACTTAAGAATAACAAACTTACCCATTAACATAAAAATGGAATGTTGGTGATTTGCTTGGTCTGAACTGGAAAGCCAGAATCAATTTATTTACTGTTTTTGTTTTCCTGAATTCATTTCAGAAGTAATGCTTTTTTTCAGTTCTTGTTAAGTTTGTTTTATATATATATATATATATATATATATATATATATATATATACACACACACAGCAATAGAAAAAAAGGTCAATACATGTTGGGCATATTCCAGAAAGCAAGGATAGGTTAAGATTTAAAAATCAATGCAATTCACCACATTTACAGATTAAGGGAATATCACCTGATTATTTTGGTTGATTTCAATACATGATGTTGATTTAATTCATGATAAAACCTCTTAACAAACTAGGACTAAGAAAGGAATTTTCTTAAGTCAAAACAGAGTATCCCCACCCAAAAGAACATTCAGCAAATATCAGACTTAATGATAAAATATTGAAAGCTTTCCTTCTGGCATTAGGACGGACAAGTTTATTATTAGTTTCCTAGGGTCTTCACATGGTGTCTTCCTCTGTGTGTGTCTTTGTCACTCCTCTTTTTACAAGGACACCAGTCGTATTGCCGTAGGGCCAACCTACTCCAGTACAATCTCATCTTAACTTGATTACATCTGCAAAAAACCCTATTTGGAAATAGGGTCACATTCACATATACTGGGGTTTAGGACTTCAATGTACACTTTTGGGGGCAAAATTTAATCCAAAAAACAAGGACTCACCCTATTGTCACTTCTTTTTGTACTGAAGGTCCTGGCCGTGCAATAAGGCAAGAAAAAGAAATAAAAGGTATAAAGATTAGAAAGGAAGAAGTAAAACTGTCATTATTCATGAATAATATAGTTGTCTCTGTAGAAAATCCTAAATAATTCACAGATAAAATATTAGAATTAATAAGTTTAACAAACTGGTCTATTCAAGATTAATAAACAAAATTTATTTTACTATGATGTAATACCAAAAAACAAAAATAAGTGTTTAAAAAGATATAATTTATAATAGCAAAAAACCAAAACAAAACCAAAAACCAAACACCTTGAAATCAATCTAACATGTGTAAGACATTATGAAATCTTACTGAGAGAAATTAAAGAAGATCTAAATAAATAGAGGAATATGACACATTCATGAACTGGAAGACTCAATGTTACAAATATGCCAAGTCTTTCCAAAATGATGTATACATGCAATGCAATTCCAATCAAAATCCCAGTTTATGGAGACTGACAAGCTGATATGAACTCAAGTTTATATGAACACAGAAAGCGTCAAGAATAGCCAAAAATCTGTTGTACAAAGTGCTGAGACTTGTACTAGTAAAAATGAAGACTTACTATAAGGCTATTTTCATTAAGACAATGTGGTATTGGCACAAAGATAGACAAACATGCCAATGGGACAGAAAAGAGGGCCCACAAACAGACCCATGCATGTAGGGACACTTGTTCCATGACAGAAGTAGCATTACAGAGCAGTAAGTAAAGAAAACATGTTTCAAAAAATTATGCTGAGACAAGTGGAATTCATATGGAAAAAAAAATTCGACCCCTAGCTTGTGCTATGAACCAAAATAGCTACACCCAAAAACGTGGATGAATTTCACAAACAAATTTGAGCAAAAGAATACATAAGATTCCATTCACACAAAGTTAAAACAAAACTAAATCATATTGGAAGAAGTCAGGATTGTGGTTAATTTAGGGAGAAAAAAGTGTTAGTAGTTGCGAGTGGGTACAAGAGGAGTTTCTAGAGAGCTGGTGAATATTTCATTTCTTTAGATGGGTGGGGTTCTAGCTGCATTTGCTTTGTGATAATTCGTTGATTTGTACATTTACATTTTGTGCACTTTTCTTTATTTGTATTAATCTTCCCAATAAAATTTTTAAAAAGTAGACACATTCACTCACTGAACAAATATTTATTGAGAAATCACTATACACCAGACATTGTACTAGATCTGAATCAAAAGGAATAAATATAGGCATAAGCCCTGTGATACCCTTAGCTTGCTACGAAAGGGGGACTCCCTCTTTATGTGGGGTGAAGGTGATAAGGAAAGCCATTAGATCCTTCACTGGGCTGAAACATCAAAATAGTTCAGAAGTGTTCTGTCCAACCCTCAAAAGTGGTGGTTACTCTTTGTATACACTGGAAGGTTCCAGGGTAATTTGAGATCTACACTTAGTTATATATAGGAATCCTATCTGCTTACCTAAGTAAAATCTTGTCTCGAAAGTCATGGCACTAGCCCCTAAGAAAACCAAGAGAATACTATTATTAATTTGCAGTTAATTTTGGAGCTATTACACTAAAATAAAAAAAGTTCTTTGAAGTTCTAATGCAAAAAGCATTGAGTTTTAAAACAACATTGTCCTGATTATAAAATACATGCTCAATGTAGAACATCTGGGAAATCAGAAAATTACAAAGAAAACAAAAATCCATTTTTCTATCACCATAGCTACTGTAAATGTTTTGGTACATTTCTTTCCATTTTTAAAATGCCTTTATACATTTATTTTCACAGTTGACATCCGAATTTCTACGTGATTTTGCAAACTGAGCTTTCCATTTAAAAATATGAGCATTTCCCCATGTCATTAAATAACTTTCCTAAACATAATTCTTAAGTTTGTAAAAATTATATCCCCAACTTGAATCATCTCAATGAGAGGTCATTCATCATGTGTAATCGAGTCGAAACATCCGGGGTCCCAGAGTTCTGAGAGGCGTCCAAAACTTAGCTAAAGCCTCTGATGGAACATTGGAACCTGGCAAGCGCGGCGGAGGCTGCTCCAAGGGCAGCTGCGGTCACAGACCGGGACCCGTCCGCAGAGTCCCCAGCCCTAAGGCGCGTAAGTTGCCAGGAGGACCCGGAGCTCGGAGACTCCTCGACTTTCCATCAGGTTTAATACGCGTCTACGCTGTAAGTTCCTGGCGATACCCCAGCGCACACCCCTCAGCTCCCGGGTCCGGACCGAGCCCGCAGCACCCGAGCAGCGCTGGCTCGCTCCGGATCCCGGAGCCCAGAGCAGCCTCAGGGTGGCTGGATTCGGCTGCGCCCTCCGTGGCGCGCCACTCCCGAGTCCTTAGCTCGGGTCGCTGGGCTGAACTTGGGAGGAGGCGCCCTCGGTTCCGGGCCTGCCCAGACTGCCCCATCCCCATCACCCCCGCCCCCCCTCCGCCCCGAACCGGGAGCGCGCAGGCGCAGCCGGCCGAGAGTTCCACCAGCGGTACCGGAGCCTGCGGTTGCGCCCGAGGCGCTGCCCCCGCTGCCACCCCTCACGATGGGCCCGGGTCCCCGGCTGCTGCTACCTCTGGTGCTTTGCGTGGGGCTCAGCGCTCTCGTACCTCCTGCGGGAGCGTCAGGCGTCCGCAAGCGAGGCCCCTCGGTGACGGCCAAGGTGACTGGGCGGCGGGCAGCAGTTTCCCCTCGTGCTGGCCGAGGGGATGGGAGAGCTTTGGGGACTGGAACCTCAGGGTCAGGGGCGGCGAGGAGGGGGCTTCCCGGGCGCAGAGGACGGGAGGCGGCCGGGGGGCTAGGTGGCAGGAGGCTGCCCGGGCGCGGGGGCCCGCGCTCTCCCGGGAGACTGTGGGGGCGCTGGGCCCCCGCCGCCGGCTGTCTGAACTTTGCCTGGGAGTTGGGAGAAGCTTCCGGAACCGGCGGGCCCTTTCTTCAGGAAGGAGACCGCCGAGTACTTCCTTCGTCTTGGCGGGGACTAGGGAATAGAAGCAGGAAGAATGCGGGAGGGACGGGGACTGGCGGAGGAGACGCGTTGCGAGCGGAGGGGTTGCAGCTGGGCCGCCCGCCGCGGGTGTCACCTGACCTGGCAGATCCCAGGTCCAGCCCCTGTCGCGGTGGGGTCGGGGCAGGCATTACGTGGCCTTGCTGAAACCAAGGGCTATCCTCCTTTTCCTGTATTTAGGAACGACCGTCCTCCCCGGGGAGGGAGAGGTGCGCTTTTCAGACTCTGGCGGCTGGTGGGTGGACCCCAGGGCTTGGGGACGGTGCTAGCAAGGCACAGGCGGCTCCAGTATAACTGAGGCCAGCCTTTTGATCACGATTGGGGGGTGGGTGGGGGGACATCTGCCATAGACTGTGTCTTTACAGCTTCAGGTCTTTCCCCACCATATTTAGCCAAGGTTAGAGGATAATGGGAGGGTGCAGGGAGAGATAGAGGGAGGGAGGGAGGGGATGATTTGGGGCCCTTGATGACCACTTCTAGAAAACCCAGTGGCAGGGGTGTCTTGGAATCTGGAAGGAGGGGGCAGCTGCAGGTGGTCTTAACAATCGGTCCGGTGTCTGCCAGTAGAAATGATACTGTTGGATGCTTAAATCCTCTACCACACACCCCACCCGAGGAGGGGGGAGGACAAGGGGCGGGGGAGGTTCAGCCCAACATCTGACGTAGCCTAAGAGGGAACAGAAAGGCCGTGCTGCGGAGTATGTGCGGTGATAAAATGAGCTTGCTGGCTTTGAGCACTGATTCTCCTCCCAGCCCCTTGATCTTTGGGGCTTATCTAGCTTTGGGAAACGGCTTATACAAAGCCACATAGCTGAAGGGGGGGAAGTGGGGGGGTGTTCTTTCAATCTGCAGATACTATTTGGGTCTCATGGGATAAGCCTTAAACATAAAATTGATGAAGTTGAAATGATGAAGGAAATAAACCCGGAAATAGATTGGGTGACATTTAAAAATACCTGAAGGGTAAGAAAAAAAAAAAAAGCCTGGCAAAGACTTAGGAGGCAAAGGGAACTGCATATGCAAGGCCTCCAGACAGAAAAGTATGTTCAGAGGATGGAGAAGGGATGGTGTGGCTTCAGCCCAGGGATGAGAGGGGGAGTGGCTTGAGATGAGGTTCTGGGTGAGCAGCAGCAAGATCAGGTAGTGCCTTCCGGGCCACAGTTCGGAGTATGGGTTTTAAGGCAATTATTCTCATAATTTGAGGTCTTATTCTAAGTGCAGTTATAGCTGCTGAATGGTTTTAAGCATGGGATTGACATGCTCTCATATATGCTTTTAAACAATTACTGTGGTTGTTCAGTGGAGAGTGAACTGGGAGGTCTTCAGGGCTCCAGGTCAGAATCTGGATGGTGGTGGCTTGGATTAGGGGGGGGTAATGGTGGAAATGGGGAGCCAGGGAGGGACTAGAAATCGACTTTTGAAGTGTAACTAACAGGACTTGCTGACTGTTTAGGTAAGCGTGGGAGAAAGGGAGTAGGACTGTCAGATGAAATACAGGATGCCCAGTGAGATGTGAATTTCAGATATGCAACGAATAATTTGTTACTGTGAGAATGTCACCTATAGTATTTGGGAACAGGCTTACCTGGGAAGCTTTTAGACCTACCAGTGCAGAGACTACCCCAGAGCAAGTAATCAGTAATCACAGTCTCTGGGAGTGTGGAGCTGCGGTTGGGAACCTCGAGGAGAGGGGAGGAAGCTGGTGGCTGCACGAGGGGAAGAGTTGGGGCATCTTAGCCCCAAGTCCAGGGTGCTGTCACTGAGGTAGTTTTCAGGACTCTACTTTTGGAACAGTCACTCAATCTATCTCCTTTTTTCCCACCCCATTTGTCATTACGTTCTAAAAACTGTGTAGGCATGTCCTTCCACAGTTTCAACTCTGTTGAATTACTTTTTCAGTGGACATTTTAAAACAACTAATCTATTGGAAAGTAGAAACATTAAAAAATGATTTCTCTGAGTGTGGAAAAGTAGATTAATTGGCCATCACTCTAGTTTATTGTTTTCCCCAGCAGTCTGTACCTTTTCCTCTGATTTTGTTTAAAAACAGGAATCTGTAAATGAGAGGTGTGAAGTGCTATTCCCCCCAGGGCCCTTTAATGGCACTCACCTTGTCCATGAATCCTGCTGCCAGCTGGACACCTCAGCCTCCTGCCCATCCGTGGAGCCTCGGGTTTGGGCTCCAGCTCACTAGTCTCAAAATCCACCAAATTAGTGTTTGCAGCCCTGCACTTTCCAGCAGATGCCATGGGCTCTGTGCAGGGTCAGACACCGAGACTGTAGAAAATACTGCTGCCATCTTTCCAGCTGCACTCACGTCACACTTTGCTAGCACTTCCCGCAGCTCTTGGAGTGGCCAAGAGGCTTCAGCTGGGGTAACAACAAGTTACCTAATGTCTGAGGCTCCTCCTCTGTTCCATTTCTATTTCCTCTGTAAGTGGAAAGAGAAATAATACCTACCTGCAGGGTTTTGCATATTAGATGTGATAAAGCACGTAAAATGCTTAGCCCTGATTGAAGTTCCTGATTAAAGAGGTCAATTGTTAGTGTTATTTGTGTTATGTTATTAATCCTCCTGTGGCAGTGCAGCCCTGAGAGGAATCATCATCTGGGTACAGATGACGAACAGGAGCTCAGAGCTGCCCAAGGTCCCATGGCCTGTTAGTGCTGGAGCTGGTTTGAGAACAGTTTCCTGGACCTCACAGCTCGTGTCCTTGGTGTCTTCCCCAGTTACTTTGGAAATGGAAGCAGGATTAACCCTACAGGGTTTGGGCCAGGCTATGTGAGTGCCTCTTGCCTCTTCCCCTGTCTCTCCCCACCTCCAGTGACCTGTAATTTTTTTAAAAAATAAATTTATTTACTTATTTATTTTTGGCTGCGTTGGGTCTTCGTCGCTGCGCGTGGGCTTTCTCTAGTTGCAGCGAGCAGGGGCTACTCTTCATTACAGTGTGCGGGCTTCTCATTGCAGTGGCTTCTCTTGTTGTGGAGCACAGACTCTGGGCACGTAGGCTTCCATAGTTGTGGCACATGGGCTCAGCAGTCGTGGCTTGTGGGCTCTAGAGCACAGGCTCAGTGACGCACGGACTTAGTTGCTCTGTGGCATGTGGGATCTTCCCGGACCAGGGCTCGAACCCGTGTCCCCTGTGTTGGAGGATTCTTAACCACTGCACCACCAGGGAAGTCCCCCCGTAATTTTCAAATGACTTTCAAGGGCAGCCTCAAGGGAAAAAAGGAGTGACTGAGGGGCCAGCTCCTGAAGTGCAACATGGAATTCAAGTGCCACCTTTTCCAGGAAGCCTGCCCAGATTTCCACAGATAATCATCACTCTAACCGTGACATTTTATCTGTACATATCTTCTCGTGAAACCTGACTTCCCATTATATTATAGCGAGTATCTATATGCTTTCTCTTCTGTGGGACAGTAAGCTCCAGGAGGGTAGGGACTTTGCAGCCCCACCCCTTGTCTAGCACGGGGCCTGTTCCCAAGGACACGCAGCAAAGTCACAGACAATATCAGGGTGAGAGGGTTTGCCTGGCAGCCACCCTGGGCCCACCTTCACCCTCTGTCTAGGTGTGTGTGCGCCCTGGTCCTCATTTAGTATCAACTGGCATTGAACTATTTAGGATTTTTTGAGTACCTGCGTGAGCCGACACTGCAGAGCACTGGGAATCTAAAAACACCGTTTCTACCCCTTAAGGGTTCCCTGCCTAGACAGAGCCATATTCATCATAAATCGCAGTCCAAGTGAACGCAGCTTCAAATTGAAATTTTGTCTTTCATGCTCCTAGTGTTGCCTAACAAAAGCTGGATCTCTTAGCTGGCATCCTTCCTTTGCCTCTGGAACTGGTGAGAGTCTCCCTTCCCAGCCGGTTGTGGTCAGAAGGGCTGTGTTGCTTCTCTGCACATGGATCACTTTTCCTGACTCAGTGCTTTGGTCCCAGAAAGAACTGCCCATCCTTGTCCCTGGAGGCTGCTCTCCTCCTTCCAGGCCTGCCTCCCATCACACCTTTGCCAGGATGCCTTCCTTCAGCCTTATGGGGCATTTGTAACCTGGGGCCTTGTGCTATGGTTGTTCGTTTACTTGGCCTGTTTACATAAGCTCCCTTAGGACAGGGACTCCCTCCAGTAGCTTGTACCCTCACGCTGCCTTCTGCATGGATCTTTGACAAGTACTTGTTGACAATAAGATTTGATTTCATCATTTCCATTAGAGTTAGGGAAACTCTGCTGTATTTTCTTGCCATCACGCATGAAGTTGAAGGATGCTGTGGTTTGGAAAAAAATCATATTAATATGTGTGCTAGGCTGCGTGTAAGAAAATAAGATTTTTACTGAAGAGTTATGCTGGGTGACAGACACTTTTGCTTCATCTTCTTATGCTGCCCTCCCATATTTGATTCTCTTTGCTGTTGAAGTGTTCACAGGCTTTATTTCCTCTTCTTTATTTTAAAAGTCTGATAGGCTTTTCTAGTGTCTTATAGGGTGCTTCTTTACGATTACATACCCAATTCTTGTCCCAGTGCTGCTTCATTATTGCCTGTTGTTGAATTTACTCCTTGGTTCAGAAATCCCTTTGGAGAACCTGCTTCTCTTTGATCCCAGCTCTGCATGCTGGGCTCCTGTGGGTGTTAATGCAGCTTCCTGAATTGTCCTACTCCACTGCACTGCCCATTCTCAAGGGCACCGTCTTCTGTGCATTCTATGAAGTTTTACCATATAAATAATAATACAGTCTTTGCTGCTTTGGCCATGTAAAATTGCAAAATACCACATCATCCTGTGACAGACGTCCTGACGTATTGACAGAAGCTCTTGTCTTGAACTAAAGCTTGACAGTCTTTACTTCGTGATTTTTCTAAACTGTACGACATCTTTTGTCTTTGACAACCCTTCTTATATTTTTTAAAGCCATCTCTTGAATGTCTTTTTTACCCATTCAAACAGTACATTGGTTCGTATAATCTAAACTCGCTAATAGAATGCCCTTTGACTCCATGGCCTTTTCAAGCATTCTATCTCAGAATCATCTCAACACAGTGATTTGTGAAGCAAGATGTATGTAATTTCATTTCAGATGAAACAGTTAAAAAAAAGTCCAAGAGAGCTTTTAAAGTTTATCTGCAAAAAAAAAGTGACTCATTTCTGGATGTGTGCTTGCTCTTTTCTGTTCTAAACTGTTGTGACAGAGTAAGGACACGTTGTACATGTGCAGCTTTGGGGACATGATGACTGAATTTGGTGTCTGAGTTTACAGGGCAAATGGTTCTGTCAGGACCTGAGTGTAATGTTTGTTGTATTTTGGGTGCAGCTGTGGCCCTGGTGCCTTAGTGTGTCTGGACGTGAGTGGCAGGCCTTCTGGAGGAGTGTTGTGTGTTGTGATAATCTTTCACGGTCCCCTTGACAGCAGATGTCTACTGAGAACTCACTGGGAATTTAGCACTGCTCGAAGTTATGTAAAAATAAATCTGGATGGTTAGACTGTTTCTCTCCTCACCATTTTTTTTCCTCCTGCCAAGACTGGAGAGCATTACCTCTCAGGAGACCAACAGTCTCCACTCTAACCCGTGTCCGCAGAGCTAGGAAACGGGAGGCCAGAGCAGTGCTGGTCTGGGTTGTGGAGGGGAGAGGAATTCTTGAAGACATTACTGGCTGACTCTGACAGTATTGAGTCCAACTTTAAACCCAGTTTCTAGTACAGTGCCTGGCCTAGAGGTGGTGCTCCGTAACTGTTTGGTGAATGAATATTTGTGAGTGAAATGCACCCACAAGATGCTTTCAGAGCTCCTTTAATTTATATCATGCTCCTTCATAAAATAGCTCCTTCGTGCTCCTTTATAAAATACTGGTGGGCAGGGCCCTTGCAGGGGGATCAGTTCTCAGATTATCATGTTCCCTTACCTTGTATTGTGGCTTTTTCACATTATAACCTTCTGCTCTGCCTTTCAACCACACGCAGGTCTTCTTTGATGTGAGGATTGGAGATAAAGATGTTGGCAGAATTGTGATTGGCCTCTTTGGAAAAGTTGTGCCCAAGACTGTGGAAAATTTTATCGCTCTGGCAACAGGAGAGGTATGTCTCAGTTTTATTCCCTTTAACTGGGCAGAAGTAGATCTTCCTTCTTTTAAGCCAAACGTAAAGATGTATTCTGGGAAAATAAGTATTAAATTAGTAGATGAGATGAACTTGAGACATCTAACAATATTTTACTTTATTTTCCTAGAAAATCGCTATTCTTCAAGCCTTCAGTTTCCTCAGGGTTCTAGAAACTGACAGGAAACAGTCATCAAGTGAAAATGCAGACTTCTCTCTTTTTACTTGTGCAGGTTAATACTTTACCTCTATAGTTTATGTGTTTACTTTTCAGTCAGCTAATGATAAATTTCTATCAGTAAATTATTGCAGGCACCTAATCTAGTTCTGTAGATATTTTGTGTAATTTTCTCATTTTGTCATTTCCAGATAAACACTGGGGTTTATCTTACAGTATGGGTTATATCTACTTGTGTATTCAATTGACATAATCTCTTTAGAAAGGATATGGATATAGAGGAAGCAAATTTCATCGCGTCATCAAAGATTTCATGATTCAAGGAGGAGACTTCACCAGTGGAGATGGCACTGGCGGTAATGTTGTCTAACATTTTTCCTTTCCTGCTTACCCAGGTGAAACCTAAGATTAAGATGATGTATTTACCCAGCATATTGAATTCCCAGATTTAAGGAACAAAGTCATAAAGACTAATTTTTCAAGAAGGATTGAGTTGGGGTGGGGGTGCCGTATCTAACAAAATCTTGGTAGGTGTGAATGAGTGAGGCCTCCTAATTTGTAACAGTATTGCTTTGGTGTTCATTATCTTTCCATAGTGGAGGTATATTCATTTAGTAGGCTGTTTTGCAGTGCTTAAAATCCTAGACTTCGGGTATGTAGCAATACAGAAAGATGTCTGTGATAGCAAGGAAACGTAGACTGAAAAACTGTACCCTGGGGTGGCAGCCAGCTGCAGATGTGCACGTTGGTGGAGGGGGTCTGGGGACATCACGCCAGAATGACGAGGCTGGTATTTAGGTGGCAGGATTATAGGTGAATGTACCTCCTTCTTTCAAAATTCTTTCCTTTTAATTGTCAGCTTTTTCAATAATAAAAAAATTAAGTAATAGACAACTTGTCAAAATTACAGTATACATTAATTTTTATCAACAAAGTTAGAATTCTATAAAGTACAAATAATTCAATTTATAGAGTTTAAGTATCTCTGAGCTTATTGTTTCTCATTGAGGATTCCAGCTACCCAGCTCCCTGGACTATTTTTCCCCAGAAATGTAGTGAATTCCTGAACACACACACAGTATATAACCACACAGAATTTAAATTTACTTCAGGTTTAAGATTTCTAATTCAGCAAATACTGGTTTTGATGGATATTAAATTGCTAACTTTTTCAAGAAACAAGCCATTTTCAAGCACTATTGTTAATTTTATGTTTATTGCAATTTTTTAAATAACAAAATGGCTGCCATTAAATGTTTGGATTTGCCAGACACTTCAGGAGGATTACTTTTAGTCCCTGCAGAAATGCTGCCGGGTATGGGAATGTAGAATGGAGCACAGGAACATGTTCAGGTTACTTGGTTTCATGGGGTTGGTGAGGATGCTCAGGGTAGCAACCCCAGCTGCTGCAGAGCTGGGTCTCAGTGGAAAAGCCTGCAGCTCCAGTACGGGTCCCCTCAGGACTGGCACCCCACCGCCCTGCCTGGGGCCCAGCAAGAATGGTGATGGAGCTCTACTGTGTCCTCTTTTCTGTGTCCCTCTCTCTCTCTCTGCTTTCCCTGCTCTGTGTGTGTGTATGGGTTCACATGAGATTTGTAGATAGGACCTTTTGGATCATTTAAATCAAGCCTAGACCTCTCTGTAGGCAAAACTTTGCTACCAGCCCACCTCATATGTCACTTACCAACCAGCTATAAATGGCTTGCCTTTGGTATCCACTTCTGGTCCTTCTAACTGAGCCAGGATTTTTTTTTTTTCTGGGTAAGATGAATTATATTTGATCTAGTCTACAAAAAAAAAAAAAAGTCAGGTTTCCTTAAATTATTAAATATTGTATTAATTACTCAGATAAGTATAAAATAAGACAATTACAAAGGAGTGAAGTTGTTAAAATATCTAGTTATTCATTCAAAAGCCATATATTGCAAGATGTAAACCTTAAGAAGGAAAATAATTAGGATTCACAGAATGTCCTTACTAATTCCTCTACTGCAACACTTTGTAGATATTGTGTTTTAAAAGTTAACTACATTAGCTGTGAAGAAGTTTTGGTTGTATATAAATGAAGAAAAACGCCTTATGTGAGACCCAAGTCTTAAGGAAGTAGAATTTTTGCCTGGTCCTTCACAAATACTGCATAGTAAGAAAGGAGATGACACAAGAGCTAACTGAGCCAGGACTTTAAGGCTGGCCACCAATGGATAAGGAGCCCTGCAGCGGAGGAGGTGGGTGTGACAGTCACTCAGGGTGTTAGGGGATGGAGCAGATACTTTTCATGGTCTGTACTGTTGTTTTATAGGAAAAATGTGTTCTGCTCTCCCTGCTGCTGTGCTTGGTCTCCAGCCCCCATGCCTGCCTTTGGTTCTTCCGTCCAAGGTTGGCTCCCTGGGTGCTCTCAGTTGCTGTGATCCTCTGTATCCTGATGAGCCCTGAAGTCATCAAGCCTAATGACTTCCAGGCTTGCGCTGTTCTCAGTGCTGAGGCTCTTCATGCTTAGGGAACCAGAGTTAGAGCCAGAAGGTCAAGTTCTACTCTGCTGTTTTCAAGTTTGATAACCTCTGTTTCCCATTCAAAATGGGAATGAGAAAACCTATTCTACAGGATTGTTGTGAGAATTTACTAAGGGTGTATATTAAGTGCGTATTGTACTCTGGTTGGCTGCAGAGGTAGGAGTGATCCAGGGCAAGTGACCTGAACCTCAGGACAGAGGTGGAGCCACTAGGTTCGCTTATCCACCTTTCCATTGGGCTTCACAATGTCATCCTGCCCTTCGGTTCCTTCTCGTTTCAGAGTGAAATCACTGACTTGCTTGTTCAGGGTTTGGGTCTTGGTTTGAGGCCAGAGGGCATCCTTCCATCTTGTGTCATACTTAAGGCTTTTGTTTATTTGTTTTGGTCCCTGATGCCCTGTTTCCTTAAGGAGCTAATTTTTTTTTTTTTAATTTTTTTGGCTGTGCTGCGTGGCATGCAGGATCCTAGTTCCCCAGCCAGGGATCTAACCCATGCCCCCTGCAGTGGAAGCATGGGATCTTAACTACTGTACCTCCAGGGAAGTCCCCGTTAATTTTATCCTCTGCTTTATTTCTCCTAATATTTGACCATCTTTTCCCCATCCCCACCTCCTACAGGGTTCTATTAACCAATCTACTCAAACCCTATATTCCCCTTTGAAGAATTTACTTTCATAGAACATCTGTTGTCTCTCCCCTTTTTGTTTTGTCTCACTCAGGTATAAGCATTTATGGTGAGACATTTCCAGATGAGAACTTCAAACTGAAGCATTATGGCATTGGGTGGGTCAGCATGGCCAATGCTGGGCCTGACACCAATGGCTCTCAGTTCTTTATCACCTTGACCAAGCCCACCTGGTTGAATGGCAAACATGTGGTATTTGGAAAAGTCATTGATGGAATGGTAACTTGATGTATTATTTTTTCTCATTCAAAGATTTATAATGAGAGTACTCTTAGTGATTTAATCTCCAAACGTGCTTGTTAGAGAGCCATAATTATATGCTGACTGGCCTTTTCAAAGGTGAATAAATTATATATGGTGTGGTATTTTTAATTGTTAGGAGCATTGGGGCAGAAGCTGGGGACTTGACAGGGAGAAGTTGAGTACTTAATTCATCTCACACTTGAAATAAGTGGAAACTCTTTTTAAAGTAACCAGATAAAATCCCACATGTACATACAATGAAATATTATTCAGCCTTAAAAAGGAAGGAGATCCTGTCACATGCTACAACATGAATAAACCTTTGGAATGTTAAAGAAAACAAGCCAGTCACAAAAAGGCTGTATGAGTCCATTCAAATGAGGTATCTAATGTAGTCAAATACATGGGAACATAAAGCAGGATGGTGGTTGCCAGGGGCTGGGGGGATGAGGAAATCGGGAGCTCGTTTCAGTGGGTATCTCTATAGATCTTCAGTTTTATAAGATGAAAAAGTTCTGAAGTTTAGTTGCACAGTAGTATGAATATGCTTAAACTAATGAACTGTACACTTAGAAATGGATAAGACGGCAAATTTTATGTTATGTGTTTCTTACCACAATTCAAAATAAAATATTTTTAAAAGCCCTGAGCCCCATGTGGTTTATTTTTAAAACTCCTGAGCCTCCAGAGGTGGGCCCGCGAATAAGCGTGTTAAAAAATTGTGGTAACATGTACACAACATAGAAATTTCCATTTTAACCATGAAATAAGCAGTTTTTAAAGTGTCACAGGTAGTTCGGATGTGTAGCTGCTGCTTTAGGTACACGTGTGCACATATGAACCCACACACACAATCTATTTAGAAATATATATTATTGATATTATTAGAAGAATGCTGGTCGTTTATCTTAAATTAACCTAAGTCAGCCAGAGACTGGATTAGCTGACACCATGTCCAAAGCGCTCAGAGACTTTGTTGCTATTTTTGTCTCAACGCTGTTTGGGAAACTCATCAGAAGTCCACTTGCCTAGTCCTGGCCCAGTATGTGACATAAATTAGTCCATGAGCTTGTGAAGCCTTCCGGAGTAGAGAAAGGGGCCTTTTACACGACTGTGGGGTTGGGGTTACATTAGTATCAGACTCAACCTGTAGATTACTGGCTGGGGTCGGCTTTAAAATGGACAAACCCAAAACTAGCTCCACTACTAGATCTGCTTTCTGGCTCATTTTCTTATGCCTAGACCTCTTATAGAGTGGAGCTGAAATTGTCTCAAACTCCACGTTAACTCTTAAGTTGGGTTGTAACAAGTGAATAGAAATACTTTTTATTAGCAGTAGATGTTTGCAAAAATATCTAATTTTTTTAGAATATAAAATGCTAATAAAAAGAAGAGAGGAAATATACAAATATGCTCTCTGATTAGCAAGCTAGTGGGTAAATTTTATTCTGTTATATATAAATTTCCTGACTAAATTTTCCATAGTTATCTTGCATGGTTTTTGTAATTATAGAAAAAGCAAAAACAACTTATTTCCCACTAGGGCTTTCAGACTTCACATTGATTTTACCTCTTGATCACCACAGTTGCTGGTCAGAAGTGATCCATGGGTCTACTTTTCTCTCACCAGACAGTGGTCCACTCTATAGAACTGCAGGCAACTGATGGGCATGACCGTCCACTCACCAACTGCTCCATCATCAACAGTGGCAAGATAGATGTGAAAACGCCCTTTGTGGTAGAGGTCGCTGACTGGTGATACAATTGGCAGAAAACAAAGAAGAACACACTCTGCCAGGGGTGTGTGTGTGTGTGTGTGTCTGTGTGTTGATTCTTAAAAGTTACTGTTTTGCTTTGTTTTTTAACTTTATTCTGTTTTCTACCCCAGATCACAGGAAGGTTATAGAAAGCAACCACTCAAAGTTTAGTTAGCATGAATTTTGGTAAATCACTTGTTGAGGGACTTTGCACTTAAAAGACATATCCCTTTCCTCCAATGGTGCTGTTTTTAAATTAGAAAACTTTGTATTGGCTATTTTCTTTTGAAGAACACAGTCATTTCTTTGCTGGATTCATTGTGACCCCCAGATTCAGTGATGCTGAAGATTTGTCTGAAAAAAGATGGGAACAAGAAGTTTATTACTTTGTATTCAAACAGAAATTCTTTTCAGGTAAAGGGAGATTTGATTAGTATTATCTGATATATGTCACAGGGACTTCTACCTAATGAAAGGTGCTTTGGTATTCTCTATATTAAATACTTTTTATGTAGATCAATTATTTTTGCAAGACTTTCTTTTAACCTGAAGTGCTTTAAAACAAAATATACAAAATATATGCATTTTAATGTTAATAATGAAAGATTAGCAAAGGTTCTATAAGTCAAAATATTAGCACAGCTGGATCATTTGGGATGGGAATGCACAGAAAGGATGCCTGTCCATATCCCAAATACTTGAGCTGATTATTCACTAATTTTTACTCGGTGTAACATGTTTAGAAATTTCCCTTGAGTCCAGTTGCAACAAAAAGGAGTCTTTCTTCACTTACATAGTGGGGATGAAGATTCGGGCTGTACTTAAACTAGATGGGAAAGTAAAATCTTATTGGTGGGGCCTTGTTGTAACATACCTGGCTGTACCAGAATGTGCCTGATCTCTGTTCAAATGGGAGTGGTAGTTGTTAAATGGCCCCATTGCTTCTCCCCAAAATTACATCTCTTGAGCTGTATTCTAAGAAAACCGCTTCAATGAGAGATGAGGTGAAATGAGCATTCTTACTGCTGATAGGGGTGTTAATTGCTACAGTCCTCCTGAAGAGCATTTTGTTATTTTTTTCCAAAAAACTTCATTAAAGGCCTTTGATATGCCAGGTACCAGTTTTTGAGTTTGGGGAATACAGCAGTGGACAGCGAGAAAAAGGCATCATGGAACTTACATTCTAGTGATGAAGACAGAATAAATGAGGTAACAAATAAAAGGGTGTTGACACTGTAAAGAAAACACCAGGTTTGCTGGAAAGGCCCAGGTGCGGGTGAGGGAGAGGGGCGCTGTTTGGGTGGTCTCATGGGGGGACATTTGAGCTGAGCTCTGAGGAGAGAGAAGAGGTGGCTGTCAGGCCAGACCTGTGATCCAGGCCTTCCAGGCAGAGAGGGGAGAGATAACACGAGGGTCCTGAGGTGGAATGTGTGGATTCCAGGGCAGAAGAGAAAGCCAGTGTGCTGCAGCCTGAGAGGTCAGAGAGTAAGGCTGATAATGGAGCATTTGGGGCCTGGGGTGCCAGGGCAGAGCTCTTCTTTTATTCCCAGTACAGTGGGGAGCTATCGGGTTTAAGTTGTGGGGGGGCATGATATGATCTGCATGTAAGACTATTTTGTCTACTACGAGGAGGAGTTTTATAGGGGGTTGAAGTACATACCAGGAAACTCAAAACATTCGTATCCTTTGGAATCCCACTCCTGGGACTTTGCTGTAGACGGTGATCTGAACTTGAAAGCGTGACAATGCTGTGGACGGTCTGGCAACCAGTCCCCCTTGGTCCGGAGATGGCCACCTGTTTTCTTTGAGGAATCACATCATCCTTTCAGACACCTCTTATCCTTAGGGTGGGCTGACCCTACAGATGGGTACATGCCTGGCCTGGCAAACTCATTCATTAACTCACTTGATAAATACTAGATGCTGGAGAGAGCTGCAAACGAAACTGCCAGCCCTCGTGGTTCCCATGGAAGGAGACAAATAATTCGCACATATACCATGTGAATATATAACAGAACATCAGGTAGTCATAAGTCCACAAAGAGAAACAGGGAGAGAGACTAGAGAGTGAAGAGGGGATCAGGGCAGTCCCTAGTAGGGCCTGAAGGAAGTGAGAGGGCAGCAAACCATGGGGACATTGGGGGAAGAGTGAGCAAGGCAGAGGGGACAAGAGTAGTGGCCCCGGATGAAGGGCAGACTGGTGGGCTCAAGAAACAGCAAAGGGTCCAGGTGTGCAGAGTGAGGGCAGTGGAGGAGTCAGATGGGAGAGGTGGGAAAGGGAGCAGGGGGTCCTATAGGCCAGTCGGAACATTCCCTTGTCCTGGCCCCAGTGACAGGCTCAGAGTTACATGTTTGACCCCAGTCATATTAGTGAGCTTCAACTGTGGGAGTTCTGCTGGGAGAAATGCTAGGACAGAGCTGCTGTTTCTTATGGGAAGAGGTAAAGGAGCAGGCTTGAGAATGAAATCAGCACAAAGGGAAGCTGGTCCAGGAGATGGAAGATGGATTCCTGAAGACACTGCTGAGCCCCTAAGTCTAGCCATGCCTGAAGCCAATCTCTACCCCTAGCTTTTTAATTACCCAAGCTAATACAGTTCCTCTTTTGCTTAAGCCAGGGTGAATTGATTTCTTGTGACTTACAGCCTAAAGTCTTTGTCTAATACAGCAATATTGGAAAAGTTTTACGTATAAAGATGTGAACTGCAGAATTGTTTATGACTGCAAAATACTGGAAGCAACTTGAATGTCCCAAAATGGTTATAAAGGAGTAGTATGCATTCATTAAGACTGATGCTACAAAAGTTAGAGTACCGTGTTATAAAGAAAAAAGTAGAAATTCTGTATGCAGCACGATCTCAATTATGTAAATACATTCTCATAAAGCAAAATCAACAAAATGTAGATTGACATAAAAACAAATGCAAATGGTGGGATTTTTAAAACTCATGTTTATATTTTCTTTACTTTTTGTCTTCGAATTTTTCTCTAGAGTGTATTTCTTTATAATACAATACTTGGGAAAAAACTTATTAAAATTTTTTTTAAAGGTAACACAGGAGGAAATTGGAAACAAATGTCCTCATATATATAAAGTGCCTTAAGTCTCAAATGTCAGAAAGCACATACTGCTACGCCCCCATGCATAAGGACATGTACCTTCTACCATATTTGCCATCTAGCTTTTTCATGAGTATGAACATAATGAGATCTCTCTTGTGATAAAGCAAAAATTGGTTCATTTTGGAAGTGCTGAAATTCTGAGACCACTAGTGCACAGGTAGCAAACTGTCAGGGTGTCTGTTATCCCAGATGATCTATGAGCTAACGTCACCCCCCCTGCTAAAAGCAGTTTATCCTGAGGGTCAGGCTGTATACTAAAAACATCAGCAAACTGATAACTACATATAAACTACTGCTTTATAACAAGGTCTATGTTTTCTGCAAAGGCTTTTGAAATAAACAGCTCGCTATTTAGCCAATCATGCTGCTAAAAGGACACAAACGTAGCCAAGGGTGTGTGTGGAATCACAGGAAAATTACACTGGCTGCTACCACCGCCATGCCCACATTATTATAATTCAGTCTTGAATCACTTTAATAAACAATTTAAACATTTTGGTATCCTTAGCCACAAGTTGTTTAATTCCAAGTGCTATTTAGCAATTTTCTGGAATATCAGATAAGAATTTAGTAAAATTTATTCTTGGGTCAGATTAATTAGAATGACACTTGCAAAATGATTGACTGCTCCATTTCCGATGAGTTTTTAGAACTCATCAACCTCATTTTTTAGTTCAGCTGTTTTGAATTACATAAAGACAAAAATATGGCAAGGATTTTATAGCAGGAAAAGGATTTGTTTTTGTTTTTCAAAATTCCTATAATTCAGGCAGCTGAAGAAATCTTTGATCTTGAAGGCTTAGAAATTCAAAGCCCCTCAAAACACTTTTTTTTTTTTAAGAAAAAGCAAAAACAGTATTTGTAATGGAAAATTTTGGTGCTGTTAAGTACATAACGGCTTTTACTTGTCTGCAGTTCATCTCTTGGACTTGATTTTGGCCAAGTCTAAGTGTTAGGTGTGATACAACATCACCTGCTTGGAGATTTGCTAGTGTTACTGATATTCTAGAGTGATAGAAAAACAACTGGCACTGATGCAGAATTAGAGTGACTAGTCACAGAAGTCCCATCTGGGGGGAAAAAGAAGTCCATCTGACACATAGTAAGAGTCAAAACAAAATGCATTACAAAATCCATAAATGGAATTGTAAGCCCATCACTAGTTTCATTACAATGCTTGGGAGTCACAAATTTGGAGGATTTGGAAGGGACTCAACATGCCAATATCCCTTCTATTGCCTACTTCTAAAGTTTTATTAGGAGTCATGTAAGTTTCCACATCCATTACTTTTTCAGAGGGTGTGAAGGACTTTCTTCCTGAAGCACACTGGGCCTTTAAAGTGCTATTAAAACTACGGTCACCATCTGTCCTAGGTGGTAAATATTATGTCCTGTCATTTGGATAGATATCTCAGTTTGAAAACCTGAACCTTTTTCTTCCAACCTGGACACAAAACACAGGTCTCCTGCCTGTGCCTCTTCTGGACACCAAGACCTACACTGGGACAGACTGTCTTGAGGAGAGGAGTAAGAACTGGTCAGCCTGGAGCAGAGAAAGTCAAAACTTGATTTATCCCTGCTGTCCTGGAAGTACACCTCTCTTATAAAGACCTAAGGACTTCTGAATTGCCTCCAAGCCTGTACAAGCTGCTCTCTCTGCCTACTGAGCCCCCGCCACCCTATCTGCTCCCTGCCATTCTTCAGGACTCAGTACCTGGGATCCCTCCCTCGACGAGCCTTCACTGGAAACTTCCTCACACCATGTTCTAACTGCTTGCTTCCTGGGTGTCTCCTGTCTCCTCCTTGGACTGGAATTTGCTCTCGGCCAAGAATTAGATCATACTCATCTCCCCCTGAGACAGTGTTTCACACATAACTGATGCTCAATAAGTATGTTCAGAACTGGTAACCAAAATAACCCACCTACAATTATACTATGAGGTATTTAAACTCTCTCAGGACTAGAAATATTGTTAAACGTTGGCATTTGTCTTTCTACCCTTTTTCAAAGACTGTTACCTTTTTCAAAAAAAAATAAACTTTTCCTCTTTATTTTCTGAGTTGAGGTTAGAAGGGCATGATAGAAGTAGACTGGCAAAAATGATGTGGGTGTCAAACAGTAGAAGAAAAGCCCCAAGTGGTGGTGAGCCTTCAGTGGCAGTGTCCGTGGTGAGTGGCAGCTGGCTTGGGTGACACACCTTGGTCATGAGCGTGCCAAGCTGCTGGCAGTCGGTGAGGCCCAGCCCTGAGCTGAGCAGTGTGGATTTGACCCGAGAAGTGATGAGAAACCATTCTCTCTCGAGTCTTAAGTACTGCGGAAGTCATGGTATCCACCCTGGAAACCTTTACACTTGAATCCTCATTTGTTGGGCAATTTATGTGGTTCAGTGAGAAAACTGCACAGTCACATGGCTCCACCACGTGTAAACCCAGTTAGGTAATAACATGATGCCCTTTGTGGTCAAAGTCACAGGTTTGCTCTCTGTGCTTGGCTTTGTTCCTGGCTACGGAGCGTATTCCTGACTCTCGTGAGCAAGGCACGAAGTTAGAAATAGTTCAGCAGCATAAATCTATCACCACAATGAGAAAAATCTAGCTTAGCTTCCTTCTGCTGGTCAGTCAGTGTTGCACCTAGTCTGCTTCTATGCATCTGCAGACACTGGGAGCTGTTTGGAGGATTTTTTTTTAATTTATGTTTTTAAAAATTTCATGCCTGGTAACGAAATATAAATTTCATGCCTGGTAAAGAAACATAAATGGGTATAAACAAATAAAATAAATCATTATTTGTCAATTATATCTCAATAAAGCTAAATAAAATAAAATAATAATAGATCAAATCCCTCCTGTGTAAAACCAGTGAATTGTTTCCCATTGCACATAGGCTATAAGCCTTGAATGCCATGTCCCAAGGAGGGCCCTGTGGGATCCAGCCCCAGCCCTCCACTATCCTCTACACTCACCCGTTTCCTTGGGGACCCTGACTGAAGCTCTCTCCTTGGTTGGGCTTTGGAACCTTCTGATGTCTCTGTGACACCCTCTCCCTTCCCCCATTCTTGCCAGTTAATTCCTCCAACATCCTTTGTCTCTACTTCAGTGTCACTACCTCAGAGAAGGTTCTTGACCTGCCCAAACCTGAGTTACGTATCTTCCCTGCACATAAATAAACCTCCTTATTTTTCCTTTATAGCATGTAACACATTTTATAATGACATTTGGGGGCATATTTACCCATTTAATATCACATTATTCTGTAACTTCCATGAAGTCAAGGATTCTAGTTTACTCAGATTCACATTTAAAGATATCAATGATTTAGAATGACACCATGATGCCTTCTGTGATGAAAAAAAATTACCATGATACCAGATATAAAAGCTTATGCAAAAGAAGATAATTTCTATGGGTAAGATACCTCTTATCTTTTATTTCATTTAAAATACCTTATTGGTTTTGTTGAGCTTCTGATGGGCTGGTGTCTTAAAGGTATTATCAGCCTTCTGCAGTAACCATCTGGCATTGTTTGATTTTGTGCCCGCTCCTCCTAGAAGTAGTGAGGGTGTTTTTTAATTAAAAAAGTTAAAATATTTTTAAAATGTGCAACATGAAGGGTTGCGGTTCTCAAACTTTATTGTGCATCAGAATCACCTGGAAGGCTTGTTAGATTTCTGGGTCCCATTCTCCGAGTGTCTGGGGCAGAGCCTGAGAATGTGTACTTCTAACAAGTTCTTGGGTGATGCTGAACCATCACCTTGGTCCAAGGTTCCAACTTTGAAAACCACTGCCCTGAGATGTCACAAAACCATGTTTTTTAAACCACTGAATTAGCTTAGTAACTCATTTGTAAAGGATAGACGTTTAAGAAATCATTCAAACCATCACCATTCTGTGTATCAAACTGGTGAGCAAACTTTAGAAAACCACTGTTTTAGAACAATCAGGAGGTAACGAATCATTACGCAAATCTGGGAAGATGTTAGTAAACCCTGATTGCAAGGTCGTTCACTCCGCAAACGTTTCTGAAGGCCCTGCTGTGAAGTGTGTAGCCAGCTCTGAGCTGGCTGATGGGAACACAGGCTGCAGGCCACCCACTCCTTCAGCAGCGATTCTGGGATCTACTCCCGCACCTCCCCACCCGCACTGAGAAACAGGGTAAACAAGTCGTTAGCTGCCCCTGCCCTCAGGGAGCTCATGCTCTTTGGAGGGGGAGAAAGACCTTAAACAAATCAACAGAATACTACAGACGGTGGTAACTGCTATGACAGAATACAATTGTGCTATGATAGAATAATGGGGCAGAGCGAGAGTTGGGGTGCCACATAAGAGGGGCTCTTGGACGAGGGGACATCTAAGTTGATGTGAGAGTGGGCCAGTCTTCTGATGAGAGGTGAGAAGGGTATTTCAGGCAGAGACCAGCAGGTTCAAAGGGCTTAAGTGAGAACCAAATTTGGCAAGTCCTGGGAAGAGAAAGACCAATGTCGCCAGTGAGATAAATACCAGGAAGAGGAGGGCGAGGAACTTGGGAGAGGGTGGCAGGAGTTTAGATCTTAAGTGGGGATGGAAGCCACTGGATAATTTTGAGCAACAGTGACATGATTTGACGGACATGTTAAAAAGATGGCTCTGGCTCTCATGTGGAGGATGGACTAGCGTAAAAGTGGAAGCAGAGAGACCTGGGAGGAGGCTGCAGCTGAGAGCACAGAGCTTGGTTTAATCAAGGGAGATGGGACAGCACTCTGATTTATAATGTAGTGTAGAAAGATAAGCAATTGTCCCAATACTAGTTCTTTCCGACCTGAGTATTCACGTGTTGTTCAAAAATGCACATAAATACAAACAGTTCTAACGTGAGGCTGACGGGGGCGGGGGTGGGGTGGATTAGCTTAGCCTGAACTGTGTGGATCAACAGTGCAAATCCTGATCCCCTTTATTAACTGGTGGCCGTAGTCAAGCTATCTTGCCTTTCTACTTTCATTTTTTTCACTGCAGAGGGGAAAAAATAAGAATACATACCTCAGAAAGATGTTGTGAGGCTTCAATGGGATAATCTGTGGATAGAACTTAGCCCAAATTAGTGCTTTATCATGTTAGCTACTTATTAGTCACTCCCGATCTTTGCTTTCTTCTTCTATAAAGGTTTGTAAAAGCTTTGTCCAGTTATAATGGCCTTAGTCTCACAACATGTGGCGCCCGGAGGAGCTCACTACGTAACAGCATCTAAGTGGAGAGAATATCAGGGCTGGAGACACTGTTGATGGCGCCATGGCTGATGTTAGAGGAGAAGGCGGCAGAAAGTGTTTCACATTGTATGGGTCAGATTTACAACTATACTCTGAGAATATAAAACAAAATTTTCTACAGTCAATTACATGTACTTCAAAGGCTTAACATTTCAATGTACCCTCCTCCCCCTCACACAAAAATAAATACCTCTTCACCCTCATCACCAATCCAGACCGTCACTCTGCATCTGTATGGACACAAAACATAAAAGTTGCAGTATTTTCTGTTTTGAGTTAGTGTCTGCTACTTCCCTGGGTTTCTGCTGCTGAATTCAAAATCTATAATTATCATCAAGGATGAAAACCAAAACAAAGCCAAGATGAAAGTGATTGCTTTGAAGCTGAGTAGACAGACTGGAGAAGATAGTCCTAATCACTGAACTCTACATCCAATTCAGTTAAATGGAAAGACATTCCCTAGTAAATGGCCAAAAATTCCAGAAAACAAGGATTTTGTCTATATTCTTTATTTATTTAAAAAAATAAATTTATTATTTTTGGCTGTATGGGGTCTTCGTTGCTGCGCATGGGCTTTCTCTAGTTGCGCCAAGTGGGGGCTACTCTTTGTTGCAGC
Source organism: Lagenorhynchus albirostris (assembly GCF_949774975.1). Lineage (NCBI taxonomy): Eukaryota > Metazoa > Chordata > Mammalia > Artiodactyla > Delphinidae > Lagenorhynchus > Lagenorhynchus albirostris. The sequence continues at coordinate 101,182,569 of NC_083097.1, read as the reverse complement.
GAGGGCTTCTCATTGCTGTGGCTTCTCCTGTTGCAGAGCATGGGCTCTAGGTGCACAGGCTTCAGTCGTAGTGGCATGCGGGCTTCAGTAGTTGTGGCTCGCGGGATCTAGAGCACAGGCTCAGTAGTTGTGGCGCACGGGCTTAGTTGCTCTGCGGCATGTGGGATCTTCCCAGACCAGGGCTCGAACCCGTGTCCCCTGCATTGGGGACACCACTGCACCACCAGGGAAGCCCTCTATTTTTAGATAACTAACACTATGCCTTAGTGCAGCAAGAAATCTCAAATGCATTTCACCGAATGGGTGGATGAGTAAATGAATACATATTCACATAGGGTGTCTATTGAAACCACTACCCAAACTTGTCTGTCATCCTTGCTGCTTCTTCAAAGAGTCCTGCTATAGACTGTTTGTGTCTGCTCTCCCCACCCCCTCCTAATCCATATGGTGAAAACTAATCTCCTATGTGATGATGTTTGGGGGTGGAGCCTTTGGGAGGTGATTAGGGATTAGTGCCCTTATGACAGAGGCCCCATAGAGATTCCTGGTGCCTTTCCCGCCATGTGAGGACACAGTGAAAAAGAGAGCCCCTTACCAGACACCAAATGCGCCAGTGCCCTGATCTTGCAATTCCCAGACTCCAGAACTGTGAGGAATAAATGTTTGCTGTTTATAAGCCACCCAGTCGATGGTATTTTTGTTACAGCAGCCAGAATGGACTAAGACAAGTCCCTCCTCCCCATGGCCACATGCAATACTCTGAGAGTTGAGCTGCTGTTCTTTTCATAGTAGATTCTGCAGGAGGTAGGAAAGCCAATAACCACCAAAGAAGGGGAGTTCATAAACCATCTCTCACATCCCTCAAACAGTGGTTCCTAACCTATGTGTGTATCAGAATCAACTGAGAAGTTTCTCTTAGTAGCCAAGGACAGACCCCAGCCCAGATTTATTGATTCAGAGTTTTAGGTGATTCTGATGCACATCTCTGGTTTAGAACTATTGGTTTAGAATCTCAGAGGTTGTCAGGGATACAAGAATAGCAACTGGTATGTCTGCCCAAACTCCTCCTGCACCCTAGACAAATATCACTAATTGGTTGCTATACTCTTACTCACTGAGCCTGTATTCACTCAAAATCCTTTTCTTAAAAAAGCTTTTAAAAAAATTGTAGTAAAATTACACGACATAAAATTTACCATTTTTTACATGTATAGTTCAGAGGCACTAAGTACACTCACACTGTTGTGCAACCATCACCATCCATCTTCAGAACTTTCTCATCTTCCCCAGCTGAAACCCACTGAACGCTAATTCCCCATTTTCCCCTCCCCCAAGCCCCTGGCAACCACCACTCTATTTTCTGTTTCCATGAGTTTGACTATTTCAGGTACCTCAAATAAGTGGAATCATACAGTAGTCATCCTTTTGTGACTGGCTTACTTCACTTGGCATTATGTCTTCAAGATTTATCCATGTTGTAGCAGGTGTCAGAGTTTCCTTCCTTTTTTAAGGCTGAATAATCCACTGTATGTATAGACCACATTTTAGCCATTTATCCATCGGCGGACACTTGGGTTGCTTCCACCTTTTGGTTGTGAATAATGCTGGCAAAAACTTGGGTGTAGAAATAACTGCTCGAGTCCCTGCTTTCACTTCTTTTGGGTATATATCCAGAAGTGGAATTGCTAAATCATGTGGTAATTTTATGTTTAATTTTTTTAAGAACTGCCATACCATTTTCCACAGAGGCTGCACTATTTTACTTCCTAACAGCAATGTATAAAGGTTTCAAGGTCTTCACATCCTTGTCAACACTTGTTATTTTCTGCTTTCTTTGGATAATATCCACTCAAATCGGTGTGTCACAATCCTTACCTGAGTGCTTTATGAGCCATTATCAATTGACCAGAGTTGACAAATGAGATGAAATCCATTTGTTATTTCTAAACTGTGATCGTGAGATTTCTATGCTTTTCAAAGTGAAATGACTGAAGAATTTACCATGTGGGGATAGTCACAGTGTTATTGGTGCCATTTGTATACATGGCCCACTGTTTGAAATGGGGGAGAAGAGGAGGACACCAGGAGAAAGGACACTGGGGCTGCCATATGCAAATTTGCCAGGTGATGGAGGTTAGGCCTGAGAAAGACTCTGCATACAACAGCAACTGGGGGACATTCTGATATCAGCCCCAGGCAAACCATCAAATCCAAGAACGGGGGATAAGGGAGTGTGAGGGCTGTCCCCATATCCTGGCTTAAGTGGTAAGAGGATTTCTTTTCCTCTTCTTTATTCTGTTTTCTTCCCTCTACTCTTTACTTCTTTATTGGCTATGAATCCATGCTTTGAAATATCCATGTTTCATAAAAAAAGGGGAAACGGAATATATGTACAGTAAATATACATTATTTGCATGCATGTGGATGAAATATCTCTGGAAGTATACATGTAAACCAAGAACAGTGGTTGTCTCTGGGAGGGGAACTGGGAATCTAGGAGACAGGATGGGAGAAGACTTTTCTTTTTATATATCCTTTCATATGTTTTTATTAAAATTTTGACTGTGGAAATATATTCCATCCTCTTTCCAATGTGCATTTCTGAGGTGCTGACACCAGAAAGTTCCAACTCCTTCCCAGACTCCCTTGAAGCTGGGGATCAAGAATAAGGTTCTGCCAATTGCATGTGCTTTCATGAGCTGTAAAAGATGGAAGTGGGTGAATGCCATCTTCCTGCTGCTTTAGGCTGCGGTTGCTGACAAGCAAAGTCATGGGCGTTGAGAGGCAACTGTGGTATAGGTGGTGACAGCTGAACACTTTGTTCTAGTGCCCAGTCACCAGCTGCCTGGGTGCTGCCATGAGGTAGTTATGGTAGTAAGTTACCTCCTGATCCTACGTGCTGATCCCTGGATCGAAGCTACATGTGCTGTTTTTGACTTCAATAGCTTCAGTAGCAGCCTCCCAGCTCCCTGAATTCCTGCTAAAGACAGAGGCTGTAGCTCCCCTGGCAGGCGGGTATTGGAAATTGCTGGAGCATTCTGGAAGTCGCGCCTAGAGACCCACCAGGAGTTCATTCCCCTCATCCCTCCAAAAGATTCTGTAAGCACTGCTTCTTATTATTCCATTCTGCTTAAAATACCTACTGTGGTTTCTATTTCCTGCAATGGAATTGAAATGGAATATTAAACATTTAAATAAAAATTAGAAAGTCATCCCTAAAAAAAAAAATTCAATTCTCAAAAAAGAGTAGTAGTGCCACCAAAGTTCTTGAGTAGTGTGCTACCAAAGATGCTTGGGCTTTATGTTTTTTAAAAACCCTCACTATCTTGGTAAATCAACTACTTAATGAGTACCTATTGGCTTAATAGATGAGGTAATTTAACAGTTACCTTGTCAGATTAGAAGTAAATGTCTATATGAATATGTGAGAAGGGGAGTGTGTGTGTGTGTGTGTGTGTGTGTGTGTGTGTGTGTGTAAAGAGACAAGACACAATTTATATTTCCAATAAAATCCTGGCAGTACAAGACATATCCAAACACTTCTTGTTCTTCATTTTTATTTAACTCAAAATAGCTAATAACAAAAACATTTAAAAAATATCTCCAACACTTGACTATTCAGTCATTTTTGGTTGATGACACTTGATTATTTAGTTCTTGCTTATTTCCAGCATGTAGTAACACATCTATCATAAATAAATCTCTAAGAGTCTGCAGGAAGCTTTAAACCTGTATATTTAGATCCTAATCAAAAACCATGATTTAATTATTAGTTTTATATCTAAATATTTTTCTCCCACACAGAAGCTTATTAACTAATAACCATAAATAGGCTAGCTATTAACTGGTTTTCAAGGACATGCCCAAATGTGGCACATATATACAGGCTGCATATATGCTTTTATCCTTTACTACTCAAAATGTGAATGCCTGTAAGATGTACAGTGGAGTTATATCATAAACACATTTAATTTAATTCAGTACATGAGATCAGTGAAAAGGAAACGATAAGGAATAAGGAAAATAACAATCAATCTGGCAATTACATACCACCTATTCAATGAATGGATGCCCTCAAGTAAACCAAGATGAGTGTTGTCAGTCTGGTGTTCCCTCAGTCACTGTAAGTTCATATCTGTCTCTTAGAGGGCAAGCATCTTGCAAGGCTAAGTAGCATTCTAGTGTTTAAAGTTATGTGTTTTTTTCTACAAAATAGCCCCTAAACGCCAACAACTTCAATTGGTCTTCAACGGAAGAAACAGTTACCTCTTCCAACACTGGAGGAAAAACTGGCTGCCGTGGATGGAGATTTCCAATATGGTACCATTCTAAAGGGCTTTCAAGGATAATCTTGGGACCCCATTTTATCTTACGTGCCGACATTAGAAGCTAACCCCTGGATATGACGCAGCCCCACTGTAATGTAAATTAAAATGCCATGATTTTAAAAATGCCCTAATATTGTCAGTATAATTTCATTCCCAGTTTAGTTCCTTCCTCACATTTGGCACAGTGTGTTTCTGTGATGCTCTCCTGGTGCCAGCGCTTCAGAATGTTACCCATCACTGGCTGAGAAAAATCTCATGATGAAAAGATTAGTGTGTCATGAAATCTGAACAAAACAGCTACGAAAGTTGATCAGTCTCACTATGATTCGGGATAAGATTTTCAATTAGCAAACGGTGTGACTGAAGCAGAGAGTAACTGTTTTGCTACACTCGGAGCTCCCAAAGATCTTCTTTAGCTTTCTTTTCCTGGGTTTCTAAATTGGCAGCTACATTCTACTTCTTAAACACTTGGCCTTAACCTCAGCACCGCCCTGGTTCGGTTTCTATTTTTAAAAGCACCATTCTAATGGAAATGTCCCTGCTCTGAATTAAGCTGCCGCTGTGAATTTTACCACCAGCGAGAGCCATCATGTCATAGAGTTTAGGTTAATTTGGTAGGTATCGATTTCCTTGACTACGACTTCCAAACTTGCTTCAGCTTCTTCTAGCCATGGAGGATTTCTACCTGGGCTGTAGATGAGGGTAAAATATCCCATGGAGAACTCCTTCAATAACCACATTTGGAAAATCTGAAAAACAAAAGTAAAACTGCTTTTCTTATGGACATCAATAAAACACACGTGCATCTCCTAGAACGAAACAAGGTAAGGCCTAGGCATAACTCGGGGATCTGCATCACCATACAGTTTGCCCTTGTTTCGGACGTGCCATCAGTCATGCTGCTTCGGCCTCGAGCCACGTGAGTGTACCACCAGGCGCTGCAGGAATACACGGCCAGATTTGTAGCTTATTGATTTAAGGGATGTTCTAATGGTTAATGCTGCTAGGCCCCCGCTCTTTATCTGAATGTTTTCTCCCAAGGAAGATGGATTACACTGGCAATTCAATTTCTAACAAAATCTCAATATACTTGAAGGAATTCCAAGATTTCTACTGGGAATACTTTGCTGCAGTTTTTCCGCTGTGGTTTACAGTGGCGTTTAGTCCAAGCGGTCTTGAGTATGCTTGTTCTATTATACTAGCTTCTAGAGGGCAGGAGGACAGGGGCCTGCCTTCCTAACGTAAAAGGGCAGATTCCTGACAAAAGCCACACTTGTCAAACTTGAAAAATCAGCTACATTTTTATAGGAAATGCAAAGGACATTCAGAGGTGTATGTTATGTTGTATCTCAGTTTAGTCATCACAGCAGGTAAAATACGAACAGATAAGTTGAACAGGAGAACCGATCTATCACACGGTTCAGAATTTTCATTTATAAACTTTAGTCTGCACATAATCATATCTAGGATTTAAAGAAATATAGTGATTATATATGGAAATTAAGTGGCCCAATACTTTGAGCTTCCAAATAATATGTTCACTGATTAATTCAACCTCTACAGAGTACCTACTACATAAAACCACTTACAAGGGGATTGGACCTCATCAGGCTCTTGGAGGAGAGGGCTCTGACCAGGTGGAAAGTCTGTGGCAGGCAGGAGCCTGAGGCTAGTGTAGCAAGTGGAGTGGCTGAAGGGCAGGGGGGCAATTCAAGGCTGGTAAGAATGGACAGGAATTCTGGCTTTATCTGAAAAGCAGTGAGAAGCTACTGAGGGATTTCAAGCAGAGTGAGACAGCAATGAATTGTTTTGAAAAGATGACTGTGGCTGCCATTCAAAGAGCGACTGGAGCAATTTCAGAGTGGTGATGGATTCGATGGTAGTAGTGAGGGATTTCCTAACAGTACCTACTTAACAGGCTGTTGTAAAAATTGATGAATGAAACAAAGTGCTTGGACCTGAACTTGGCACATCGTAAGTACCAGCTATTATCACATACCAAGCACTGCCTAATTACTGGGAATTTAAGTAACAGTGCCTGCCACGGAACTTACATGCTAGTCAGGGAGTCAAGTGAATAAACAAATAAAATGTGTTTTTAAAATATCTCCAATACGCAAGTACTCAATTACTTTTGGTTGATGACACTCACTTGATTTCTTAATGTTTGCTTTTACCCAACATGAAGTCACATAATTTTTAATAAAACATATCTTTAAAAGTTTGCAGTGGACTTACGCCTACATACTTAGATACCAATCAAAAGCAATGACTCAGCTAAGTTAATTTTAATTCCAAACACATTTCTCACACGCAGACGTGTATTGATATCAATAGCCATAAATGAAGCTGTTGATTAATTTTCAATAAAATGCCCCAATTAGACATATTACACGCATCAGCATATATGCATTTATCCTTTACCACTCAAAATATAAGAGTCTGCTTAAGGTTAGTGATATCATAAGCTTATTTAGTGTAAACATTTTGATCCAAATCAGTAAGTTCAGCAAAAAGGACAAAAAGGAAAATAACATGAAATACTTTGGGTAATTCTACAGCACTCTAATAGGTCAAGCAGTGGTTTAAAGGCAAGGAGAAAAAGTAAAGCAGGGCACGGGGCCAGAGAGTGATAGGGGACGGGAAGGTGAAGAAGGACCTTTGTGCAAAGATGCCATTTGAGTGAAGTGGTGGAGCAGCCAGCTGTGAGGGTGTCTGGATGAAGAGCAATCCCACAGGGGGAACAGAGCATGCCCAGGCCCTGTGCTCACCGTCCAGCAAGTGCTAAGCATATGCCAGATGCTGGAGATTTAGAGGGTGAAGGTGACAGAAGGAGAGAGAGAGAGAAGGCAACACAATTTGTGATCATTGTTCTAAAGGAAGCAAAGAGGGCGCTCTGATAAAAGTGAATGGAATAGAGATATTTTATAATGAGGTCCACCAACGAGTAACTGATGAGATAATCAGAGGTCTTTTTTTTTCCTCATCTGTTACAGTTTACTCCACTCTAAACTGGATTTTGGCTTCATTCCATGTATCATTTGATACAATGTCCATCACTGCTTAAACTACTCAGAAAACTGCCCTTGCCTTTGCTTCCCTTTGAGAGATGATGAGAAGGAATGTGATTTGAGAAAGGTTTTGTTGGTTTTCATTTATTTTTATAAACATCTATTGTGAAGCTTAAAAAAAAAAGTAAGGGGGTGGAGGGGCTCTTGGAGGCTACTTGAAAGGAGAGCCAGCAAAGGCTCCCTGAAGATGCACCTGAAAGAGGAGAGGGCCAACAATGTGTGAGGCCAAGAGGGCTCCAGGAGGAGGAAGCAGCAAGTGCCCTGCGGGGAATGAGTTCAGCGCATCTGAGGCCCAGAAAGAACTGCAGTGTGGCTGGACCAGAGTGTGTGAGGGGGTCCCGGCAGACACGCGGGCCAGGGCCAGCCCACGGCGGGCCTCGTCAACCACGGTGAGAGTCTGGGGCTCGCAGAGAGGGTTGGGATGGAAAAACAGTATTGTGACGCAGCTGTATACTCAAGGCCATCAAGGCCACAGCAAGGGGATTGTTCCAAAGAAAGTAAAATGAGAAGAGCAGAGGGTCTAGGACAGCCTTCAGGAGAGCTGCCAGAGCCTGGAAGAAAAGCAGGAAGGTGGGAAAGCCAAGGGGAGATAGTGTCTGAAGGAGGGGAAAGTGGTCACCAGTGGCTAAAGTTAATGAGAGGTCAAGGAGGAGGACTGAGAAAAGTCCACGGAGTTTAGCCACACTGCAGTTGCTGGGGACCTGAGCCAAAGTTATTTTGAATTCCCCAGAAAACTCAAAACGAAGGCCAAAAAGCATATGCTAAGAGAAGAATGTTTTATCTTTAGCATTTTATATGAAGAAAGTGTTTAACTGTCAGAATTTTAAAGACAGACACTCCTCTGATTTTTATGGGTGTCAGTGTATCTGTGCAGGTACTTTCAGATTCTGTACCTGGAACAGTTAAGAGGCCTTAGAACACGAACATGTGATGCAAGTAAAATTTATCTTTCAATTAAATGCTAAAGAGTTGCAATAATGTATCACTAGTATAATACTTCTAAGACAATAGGAATCTGATTTATGACACGGGCTCAGGCAAAGTTCCACAAAAGGAGATGTAGTGGCTGGCTCTCTCATACTTCGTTCCGTCCTTTACATCAAATTCATGATTGACATTGACTCTCAAGGAGGAATCCCCTTTCTGTGCAAGTTGCTCAACTACATCACTATTCTACCAATGATCCATACCTCTTATTCTTTCTAACTCCAGACATTCGCCCCTAAGGCTCTTTCCCAGAAAGTTCCTCCCGTTCTTCATGGTCAAGCCAAGTGCACAGCAAATCCTGCTTAAGAAGCTGGATGAATTGGATTTAAGGATCATAAAATATCTTCCCTCTTCCAGGAAGCATCGTGGCTACTCCAGTCCACAGTGATCGTTCTACTCTCTACACTTTTATAGGAATTTCAGTCAAATGCTTAAAATATCTGAGCAGAAACAATACCTGGAGAAAGTACTTGTGGAACCATTTTTAAAAGCTAGTAAGAATACTTCATAAAACACTGCCCCATACAGAGTGAAGTAAGTCAGAAAGAGAAAAACAAGTATCATATATTAACGCATATATGTGGAACCTAGAAAAATGGTACAGATGAACCGGCTTGCAGAGCAGAAATTGAGACACAGATGTAGAGAACAAACGTATGGACACCAAGGGGGGAAAGCGGCGGTGGGTGGAGGTTGTGGTGTGATGAACTGGGAGATTGGGATTGACATGTATACACTGATGTGTATAAAATTGATGACTAATAAGAACCTGCTGTATTAAAAAAAAAAAAAGGAAGTTCATTTGGTTGAGGAAAAAAGACCACTGCCCACTTAATCTAGACTAGGTTACATCATGAATATTTGTTAAATGTAACATCTTGTTAACATAATATCAACTAACATACCAGGTATATTTCTTACACATGGGAAGCAAATGTTAAAGAAAGGGGATTATTCCTCACTGAAGGGATTTTATAGAGAAAATACTACGAGACCATATTCATGTGTGGTTGTATAGCAAAGGCAGCTTTCTTCTAGAACGTCCCTCAACAGAGCGGGGCTGTGTCCTAGTCGGCCTTCTTTAAGCTGACAGCTAAGTGGGTGATCTGAGCACACAAGCATCCCTGCCACAGAGAACAGTCCCCTCTCTCTTGCTGGTGATAAGGTTTTATTGTCAGAATGTAGGAATGGTGTCCATAGATAATTTATCTATTGCTATTTAGCTGCTATGCTATTTAGTTACTCTCAGAAACAAAGGCTGAAAATTCACTATATGCAAAGAGCACAGGAGAGATTAGGCAAAAAGGGATCCACCCACCAGACCTGTGAGACGGGGCAAATCAGGGACCTCCCTGAGCCCCAGTTTGCTCAGGAGCGAATGATGATACCTGCCCTGCCTATTTCATGAGGTTGTTAAGGAAATTAAATGAGCTAATGTCTGAGAATGTACTCATGAAGAGCTGCATATCAGAATACTTTGAGAGGGACTCTGAATCATTTAAATTTCTTGGCACAAAGAAAGGACTCAGGCTAAAATACCAAATTACATTTACGCTTAAATTAATTCATTATACTTAAAGATACAACTTTAAAAATGTGTATCTGACTGTCAAAGATGCTGTAATCTAAATGGAAATGGAGATACGCATGCAACGTATATACACAGCTTTTGGAAAGAAGCATTTTAAAAAAGGACCGGAACCTTGGATTCAAACCCTAGATAAAAACCAGCAGAAGCCAAAATAACACCACCCCCAAAATTAAGGACAATAAATCCCTTTCCCTCTTATTACTCTAATTCGAAACAGCCTGGCAAGAGAGAAAGAAAAATTACATTTCCTCCTGAAAGGCCTGCCCCAATTAAAATTCTGAATGTCTCTTACACCAAGAGCACTGGTTTATTGGCAGATTATTAAGCCCTGGCCAATGTCACTCTGTTAGACCTGTATTAAAAACGTGGTTTATGTGGTGTAGGGTCAGATCAGTAAAGAGCTGTTAGCAGATGACAGGTTTGATTACCGCTGGCTGCAGGCAAGACGTATGGATCCCTGAGGAACAGCAGCACCGGCTGGTGGGACAGTTTGCTGGAAAGGTCAAGAACAGGCATGTCAGCATCAGGGGACGATGGTAAACAGAAAACACTACAAACTAGCTTTGAGGGGATCAAACTGCTGTGCGGGGACACCTCAAGGTTTATGTATCTAACGGTACGGGTGAATAATAGCAAGCAGAGCTGGAGGAACAAACCAGCAGTGCGCTCATCTTCTAAACATGTCTTTGTGGAATTTGAAGCAGATATACAATCTATACCATAAATCACTGCTGCAAAGTGATTTTTTTTTTAAATCTTGTAGTACGATTATTGATGAAATATATTCTTATTACTTGTATGAAATCATGTAGGACTTTATTCCTCTAGCCTTAAATAGAATGGTTACTTCTGTAACTTCCCATCAAATATTTATCATCTTAAAATCAACTTTCTAGCAAAGGTTTTCAAGAAAACCTTGACTTGAAACAATTAGATGATGGTAAGTAAATGTTTAACAAAACCTTAGTCTTATTCTTGGTTTGTATAACTCCTGACTGACTGGTGTTTGTTCTTACCTTGACTCTTCAGATTCTGTCTCGTCAAAAGATCTAAATTTTTTTAAAAAAGAAAAGAAGACCATAAAAGTTGGGTCAGTATTTATGTCAACAAAGGAAGAAATAGCCAGTATTCTTAGAGCTCTGAATTGGGAGACATTTTGAAAAGAGACTTAGGTATTTTCACAGAGTCACAGCGTGGCTGATGCCTCATTCTAAGGAACCCCAAGGCTGCAATATTCTTGAATTTCAGTTTCCTGGAGATGACTCAGAAATCCTATCGTTTTGCTTTTGGACTTATATAATGGAGAGAAGATTTCACTCATTTCATTCCCACTATCTCTTCTTAAAAAATACACAACTACATATGAAGCCCAACCTCCCAGCAAATGCACCAAGCTGGAACAGGAAGCACTGACCATACACATGACTTGGTGAGTGCGGTGTACGATTCTTGTTCTGAGGTGACTGAAAAGTGGCCCCGAGTAAACACTGCTGGTGAGGGAGCTGTGACGGGTGTCAGCCTCTCATCCAGTGGATGGCTGGGTTTTAACACAACTTTGGGTGTGGTTAGCTTGAACATCTTGTAGTTAGTGTGAGTCATTCAGGCAGGTCTGGAGGCAGCAAGAAAATGGATAGAACCCTCTCCCCACCTTGGATCTGCAGAGAGTTTGTGATGACGTGGTTCTTTGTAAATAGATTTAACACGTAAGAGATGTTGCCGACTGCCTTCGGAGGCCAGATCAACACAGGTGCCCAGAGCTGGGCGAGTGGCTTGTTTCAGAGTTAATGCTTTAGGAGAACTTTTCCCAGTTGCTGCTGATATCAGATGTCTGGTTTCTTGGTAGAGAGGGGTTAGGGTCTGCAGCCCCCCCATTTAGAAGTTCCTGAGGGAGAGGCAGCAGGACAGTGGGGAAAGTGGGGAAAGAGCTTACGCCAGAGGCCTGGGCTCTGCCAGCTCCAAGGTAAGCGACCTTAGGAAAGGCACTTTACTCCTGTGTCTCCGTTTGCTTAACTCTAAAATGGAGCGAGTTGGATAAAATCACTTCTAAGGTCATTTACAGCTTTAAAAATTATATGAATAAACGTGCCAAGGGGATACAGACTTTGCACAAATATTCACAAATAAACATTAGTCTCTAAATAAGCTATCTAGATTTATAATTCCCATCATGTAACACCATTCCATATAAAAGTATAATTTAAAAAGTCAATTCTTCAAGTTTAAATCTGAATTAATGAGTGTTGGTCACCTGGCCACAAGACTCAGGAGCAATTCCTTTGACTACAAGCAGGGGGCGAGCGAGTGCTGTCCCAAGCCAAAAGAATGGGTGTGGCCAGGTTGGCCCTCCGCACCACCTGTGTTATCTGTTAGGCCAATAAGTGATTGAAAAGTAACTTAAGATACATGTCCAATAGGTAAACAACTCTTACCCACAGCTCTCTGCCTTTGGTAGAGAGGGCAGATGTCGCACATTTAGGAAATCAAGGAACAGTTTGGGAAGTTCTTCGTTTTCTAAAATGACAGCCTGTGAAAGCAGAAAACAATTAGAAAGTGAAGTTTGCTAGGCGATCAATCAAATAAACTATTTTGAAAAGTCATAACCATCCATCAAAGTTCTTACCAGCATTATTACCCCAAATCAAAATTACCCATTTCACCCACCAAGATTTGAGGCCAACACACACGTTATTCAGTGTCAGCAAATGCTCCATTTTATCTATTCTTTCACCCAAGCAGCCATTATAGAGCATCTACTATATATACTTCAGATGCTGACGGGCGGCAAGACAGCCAGGCGCCAGGGAGACACAGTTCCTGCCTTCATGGAGGTACTAATCCAGAATGAGTATTTAAAAAACCTGGGAACATCAATAATACTGCTAAGAGAGTTACATCAAGTTTTCCTTATTTAGTGATAAAGTGATCTGAAATTGTGTGTGTGTGTGTGTGTGTGTGTGTGTGTCTATCTACAAGAAACCACTACTGTTCAGGAAATACTATACACGGCTTTTTTAACTGGAAGATTTAGTCACGATCCTTCAGCTAACACCTGTTTCAGCAATAGGATCAACTGACATTTATTGCTATTTGGACAGCTCCACTTAAAGGGTCAGTAACAGTTTCACCACTAAGTGTAAATCAGTGTATATGCTGAAAAAAAAAATCTATAGAGTTCTTCCATTTAGGGAGCTCTGCTAAATGGCTGCCATAATGGCATAACCATGTCAGTTCTCAGATATCCAAATTATGCAATTTCAAGGAGAAATCTAATAGAGAACTGTAAGAGTGCATTTTCATATATATTTAGTTTTGAGAGTCTGCCAGAGCAATGACTGTACATTTGCTCCCCCCGCCCTTTTTTTTACAAAGACCACCGGAAAAGCATCAGACGTTGTGCAGTAATCTCTAAAATTAATGTAACTATTCTTAAGGGTCATTTTTATAATTTACCATGGCTTTTTTTCCCCCAGTAAGTACATATTATTTAAAAAACAATGAGAATTGATGGGCATATATACACTACCAAATGTAAAATAGATAGCTAGTGGGAAGCAGCCGCATAGCACAGGGAGATCAGTCCGGTGCTTTGTGACCACCTAGAGGGGTGGGATAGGGAGGGTGGGAGGGAGGGAGACGCAAGAGGGAAGAGATATGGGGATATATGTGTACGTATAACTGATTCACTTTGTTATAAAGCAGAAACTAACACACCATTGTAAAGCAATTACACTCCAATAAAAATGTTTAAAAAAAACAAAAAAAACAATGAGAATTGATGCTGAAATGTCATTCACTCAGCTGATCAGGAACAGCTATGCAAGGTGATGCAAAAGATACACAACACGTGAAAAAGGTCAAATTGTGTGTTTCTTGTATACACATAATTCTATATAATGTATTGTTTTTAGCCATAATTTACATCTGGAGCTGCCCATTTCTCACCATGCTTTGGAATTCTGTTACTCAGTTCAGGACATATAAATGGAATAAGCTACTACAGAGATCACCAGTGCTAGCACACTGACCTCTGTACTATACTAGTGCTCAACCATCCTGCTGTTCAGTTCCTAGAGAGGGGTAATCTGGAGATCCAGCCTTGTCTGGGGCTCTTACTATTCCTTACATGGCCATTGTACCCACTGAAGTTTAAGAAATAAAAAAGAGGAAAATAAAGATATCTGGGGTAATACTTTATTCGTTAAACAAATATTTACGGAGCACCTATTATGTTAGGCACTGGGATATGGCAGTGAATACTACAGGTCAGTAGAATGTGGGCTGGTGGAGAAAATTAGTGATAAACAAGTAAACACACACATAAGTTAAACTTGCCTTAGAATACAGTGACACAGAATCTGCACTCTCTAAATGCCTTCCCATCCATCCCTCCATCTTTCTAAAATGTTTACTTTTTTCTTGATTATAAAGTAGAAAAATGAAAAATTCATAAAATGGAGAGAAAAAAAACCCCTCCCCTATCCAGGGGCATTCTTCCATTACTATTTCTGTTTCTTTCCTTCAATCCATTTGGCTTTCATCTAAATTTTTATCTATCCGAGAATATTTTTGGGGTGCCCAGAAGGTCATTATTTCAGTGTCCAAAATCAAAGGTTCTAGGAATCATGATACATATGAAGTTCGAAGGAATTGTTTTTGCCATAATACAAGTTGCAGTGATTATCAGTTTGTACTTGTAGATATCTATTCAAGAGGATAATACCTATTTGAATAATAAAGCTTAATGTTGTAACAAATACAGAGCTGTTCACCCTGGCAATAGTTTTAATTATGTGAACAAGTGGTAGCTTTCAGATTAAAAAAAACAGCCGAGGGGGTAACCATTATCTCCACCCCCATCTTTTAAAATAAATTAAATCAATAACAAGTGTGGGACACTTTTAATGACCTGAACTACTTAATTTCCAGGCTCTTTAGACATGTCATCCATCACTGCAGCATGGAGGAAGACATCTCTTGAGTGTTCGGTGGTGGTGGTGGGGGTTACTTTCGTTTTATTAATGCAAGATTTAGGGAATTTTAACAAGGTGAATTGTTTATTTGCCTTGACAGATTGGCTTACAACGCACTGACTACATCTACAGCGTGATCATTAATGACAAAAGACAGGCAAAAAGCTGTTTACACTGCAACACCGGGACAGGAATTAATCCTGCTCAACCTCCCCAGAGTACTCCAAATAGATGATCATGTTGTTTTAGGTCAGATATACTAGAAAAAAAGAATATCGAAAACTTCAAAAATTTGTGAGCATTTTTGTTAAATTGTTATTCGCAAATAATATTTCCTATAAAACAATGACCAATGTGGATTTCAGGATTTACAGTTGTAAGAAAGCAGCACTAGCGGGGGGAGGGTGTTAGTCAAGCTTTCGGTTATGCGGAGGGAATATCTCCTAAACTGTGCTAAGAAGGCTTGTAAGAAAATAATTAATACTTAAGCCCAGAGACAGAGTATAATAGAGTAGAATTTACCTAATTTAATACATATGTGTAAGTGAAATGACTGTCATTAGTTAGTACAGAGATGCAACAGAGAAAATGTATTAGGTCAACCAAATCTTTTGGTTCAGAAACACATGACCACGTTCCATGAGTGACCCATCAGTGAAGTGGGGCCTCACAACTGTTTCATTTAAATCCTCTTCAGTTTCTTGAAAAGCTTCCGCTCAAGAAGAACCACTCCTTGACGCTGCACCCTGGGCCATCCCACATGCTTGGGACCCCGGTCTGGTCTAAATCACCGGACCTATTCACTAGATAAGCTTTTGATTAAAAAAAAAATATATATATATATATATATATATATACATAAACAACATTTTAAATATCAAATAATATTTCCCTGTTGTTTTAGCTTGCTTATCTTTATTTTTGATTTATCTTCAATGGTAAATTGAATGGTCATTTTCATTCTTTACAGAGGCAAGTGGTGTAGTGGAAATATGTAGTTTTAGAGCAAGACCTGGGTTTGAGTATCTCCTCTGTCTACCTTAAAGGTCATTGTGAGGATCAGGTGATGTCTCCAAGAGTCTCTGGCATGCAATTAGCATTCGATAAATGTTAATTCTGTTTCCTTTGAATTTTTTTGTTGTATCAATTCTCAACCATCTATTTTATTGGTTTTGGAGGTTTGGATTATTGTCTATCTAACAAACAGAGCTTCTTAGTCCTCTACAATTCGTGGATCCCTTTGAAAATGATGAAAGCTGAGAATCTTGCTTGCTGAAAAATACACACACATATATAATTGTGCTGCCAGTGGTAGGGGGTCCAATAGGCCCCTGACAGCCCAGCCAAAGATGCCTGCTTGTAGCTCCGATGTGGCAGCAACGCTGCTGGGCACACTTTTCATTTGGCCTGGAGCCTGAAGCACTGCTGGGCCCATGCTGGATGCCAGCTCCCCAAAGGACACGCTAGCCTTCTTGTTTCAGTTTTCTACCTCTTTGTCAATTAGAACCCCGCTGGAGTGTGTGCTGCCTTGCTATTAGAATTCATGAGTGCTTTCAGCTTTAGGCTGTGGTTGAAAATATTTGTCTGGCCGTGTCTGGTGAAGGATTTTTTTCTTAAAGTCCAAAATCTACTGCTGTACCGGATTTAGAAAGCAGTTCATATTTATGGCTTCTACGTCTTCTAAATATAACTCTAGAATTCAATAAGCTGTGGTGTTGAAGGTTCCCAAAGTTAGCAAAAAAGGAGGGAAAGTAAGATTTAAACTCTATTTCTACAGAGTATAGCTGATGAAGCACTAGTATGCCACACCTGTTATGAGATGGGCATTTTGAACCACTGGGCAGTGATAGGTCCCAGGCCTGGTGCTTTCTAACTGATTAACTAATTACTCTGATGGTAGAGTCCTGACACTGCATGCAAGTTGGAATGCATGGCTGGGTAGCTAATTTACACAGTAAAACGTCAGAATTCAAAATGAGCATAACAAGTTGAAGAAAAAATTGGAAATAATCCCATTAAATCTTACAGGTTAAAGTACTGAGCCAAATACTGTAAGAGGCAGAATTAATTAATCTCCAGATGTAAGTTGGAGAGTAGGTCACAAGTGCTGTTGGTCACAAGTGGTAGGTCAGCAAGAAAGTCCTGCTTCCACAAAGGTGTAAAATGAGCTGAGCAGTCCTCTCACTCCACTGAAAGCAATATTATTTAATCCCCAAGTAAAGGGAAATGAGAATAAACTCAGGAAGAGCTAGAGGCAAGCAGTGAAAATGGCTAAAAGATTAAAATAGTGTCCATATGAAGAAGTCACTCAACAGTGGGTACCAAGCATGGAATGAGGTGGTGGAGGACCAAGGAGATAATGTGGTCTTTAAGTTAACTAACCATTCTGTTAAGGAGGGTGGCAGTTTCCAAAGCTGCTGGAACAAGAAGAAACTACTGTCCAAACCAGCAGAGAAGGAATCTATCTCTAGCTGAAGCCTGTGCCATAAAACTAGGAAAAGTGGCACATGCATGGGAAGAGTAGGAATCATAAGAGCTTCTAAATATCTGGGTTCTGAACATCTTTTACTTGCTCTTTCATACACATGCAGACTGGAGATGCTACAGAATTAACAGAAAACCACAGTCATTTCCAGCCAATTTACCACTTAGGAAGTACACAGGCTGAAAATCAGGTTGTTATCAAGATGCACAAAGGAAATGGGGCTAAATCAAAGAACTGTAACAAGCGTGTGATACATTATGTAATAGACTTTGCTAAGACTATATCCAACTCTGATAAATATTAAAATGGGCAATTGAGTATACCTTGTAAGAAGAAAAAAATAATTATTATTCTTTACAACCATGTTACTCAGTTACAGAAGAATAAATAACTTTCCTTATTATAGACCAGAAATATGACTCTAAAAAAAGAATGGAAAAAAAATTCTCTATGAAAATATTTACCAAAAAATTGCCTAAAGGGAGCAGAGAAACAATAGCATTGATAGCAGCATCCTCCTCCAGCTCAATGTTTACTCCAGGAGAAATGTCTCTTTTATTGAAAAGGTGCAATTATCATCATGTAACAGAAATCACAAAATCCCGATTTTTCTACATTATCAGCTTTATAAAATCATGTTCCCAAAGGATACCATTGATTAGTTGCACATGTTCTTTCTGTGACATCCCAAATACTTAATTGTCAGTTATCTTTTCTTCTTCAGTAAGTAAAATGTAGTCACAAAATTACAGAGGGACCTGTTCTGCCTTAACCTTCGCTAGATGCCATCATGCAGTGGAAAACACTGGTAAAATATCACAGGATAACGCCGTCCGGAAAGGGAGACATATAAACACTGTAATGATTTCCCATGAGTTTCCATTTTAGAAAATTGTCACTAAGGCGAGCATAAACGGTGACATATCTCCACCGAGGACACGGTGAAATCGAACGCTGGCATTCTAGTTAGGTCCAAACCTACCCAGCAGCCAATTATAACAGGAACGGAACATCTTGCTGAAAACTTGGACAAGACCACTTTGCTAACCTTCCAAGATCACTGCACAAAGCTGCGCTGTTTTCACTGATTTGATCCTTTTATTCTCTTTTCAAAACATTAAAAAAATAAAACCCACCACATTTCTTCCCATTGTCTATCAAGGTTTTTTAACAACTGCAAGGAACCGCTCAGTCACAAAAGCCAGGGTATTGAACTAAGTCGGGAGGTTTCCAAGAGTCCTGAAAGCTCTTTTCCTATTCCACCTTGTTTGGTTTGAAATGCCTGACGGTTGAGGTGATAAAGTTCATGACAGTTTTTCCTCTCTTCACCAGGAAAGATGCTTCACACCACACCTGCTTCAGAGGTGCAGCTAAGAACAGGGAGGGAGAAAAATCAATACCTCCTCACGGCAGTAAGTGGGCTGCCGTGTCCCTGTCCTCTGGGAACAAAACCTACCAGCTCACAGAGGCTTTGCTGTCCTCAGTTCTCCACTTACCCTTCCCCAGCACTTGCTCACAATTTCACAAAATGAACCACAGTAAGGTTACCAAAGGAACACTTTTTTAAAAAGTCAGCTGGTAAATGGATCTAACGAAGGCTCATGACCACCTAAAAAATAAAAATCAGATGTGCTCTGGAAGAACCCAGTGTACCACGCATCCTTCTTTGTGTGTGCCACCCTTCTCAAGACACGTCTCCTCGGTGTCTGGTGAAAACTGCACCATTCATAGATTCAAATAGATATCTGCTATCATTTCACAGGGCTTTACAGACTATCTTGCAAGAAATCTGAGGACTTGCACTAAAAGCTGAAGGCTGCTGACAAGGGACCATTTAAAATGGTAAAGAATCTGTGCAAAGAAACAAAGTCATTTGGCTTCAGAAAGATTTGACAGAAGAAATCTAATTTCTGATAATATGGCTAAAAAGATAAAACTAACCATGGAACAATAGCAACTGGGAAACCAACCATCTTTTGAAGTATTTTAATACCAAAATTTATGTCCTCTGTGTTTCTGGAATATCTATTCATAAAAAAGACATTTGTTTACCAGGTACTAAGTACAACCACTGGCACAATGGGGAACCAAACAAACATGGTCTTGTCCTCCCAGGACGTACAATCTAGTGGGGGAGATGGATGGTTTTCAAATAATCACAGTGATGAATGTGAGATTACAAACTGATATAAGTACCTTAAAGGGAAGTAAATCCCTTCTTTAAGCAACAGTAAAAAAAGCACCCTATTAACCTGTGAAGTACTAACAAAGCTTCCCTGGGAAAGTGACCCTTGGGCTGGGAGTTGAATGAGCTAATAGGATAAAGGGAGTGGGGTATTTCAGATGCAAAGCACAGCACGCTGTTCAAAACACAATGTGTTCAAACACTTGTGGAAGGTGGAAGCGTGGCATTAGGAAAACTGAAAGGCCAGTGAGGCTGTGCCTGAGGAAACAATGAAGCTGAGCAATAAAGTAGGAGAGCCTGAGCTGGAGAGGTGGGGCAGGACGTCTGCGTTATGTGAAGGATGACTTGTATTTTGACTACAACTGGAACAGCAGTGGTGTTCCTCGGATCCAGTGACTGCATTATAGCCTCTCTTTGGCTGTCTCTAAACAGCTTCTTAATCTACTGAGTTAATTTTAACCATTAGATTTTCATTTCATATTTGGTTCCTTTTCAAATCTGCCTGTTCTGCTTTTCTTAGGCTCATGATCTTTTCTTATGCTTTCAATTATTTTAGACATTTTAATTTTGGGTTTCCATTCAATTGTCCTTTTACTTGAACTTCTTGGGATTTAATCCTGTTTTTGTGTCTCTCACTCATAGCTGTTCATTTTCTTCTGTTTTGTAGTTTAGGTTCATGAGCTCATCTTCTGCAGGCCTTTATCTGTGGGAAAGGCTAGGCCAGGTTCAGGGAATGCCCCTCCCCACCCCCACAAGTGGTTTTGCTTCTGCTCTGAGGAAGTACAGCCCTGAATGAGATGTAGTCAGCTTTGTGAAATGATATATTAATTTTCTAGATTGGAGGCATGAGATCATGCAGATACAGAAACTATAAACCCTAAACTCTCATGAAACATGGTTGAGAAACTTTGTTAGGAAAACTTTTGTCCATATTCAATGGATTTTCATAGGCCAATGGTCTCCAAAGTGGGTTACAGAGATGTGGAGAGTTAAATAAGATAATTAATTGTGATTCAGAAAAACAAATGTTAAAAAAGATTGAAAATATATAAGAAAAAGATTTAAAATAAAAAATAACAAAAAATAAAAAAACTATCTTTTCTAATTTTTAATGGATTTATAGCAGTACATGTATAAAACATTATTAAATATGCATATATTGAAGTATTATGCTCAACTATTTTTTGATAAGGATATATAGTCCTAGGTCAATAGACTATTACTCTGACTACAGTGCATAAAGAGTTTATAAGAGCCAGTAAGGCCCAATCTATCGAAACAACACTACTGAAATAGTCTACCTTAGCCTTGGTTATCCTTTTACTAGGGTATAGCTCTATTATTAGAAATGCCCTTCCACCTCTTCTCAACAGGCCAACTCCTACTTCTGCTTCAAGTTTCAGCTCAAGTGTTACCTCCCTTAGAAAACGTTCCTGAGACCCTCAGGTTGGGCTAAGTTATCATTTTTTATGTGTGAAATAAAAGAATCATTTTATGTGATGTGATGATTAATACTGGACTGAGTCATATTAACTTTCAACAATTTTAACCTACCACATAAGGCAGTTTTCATATAGTTTATAACAACAATATTTATTTAACACCTGGTCTGTGCTGGGCTCTTTATCTTATTTAATTTTCACAAAACAATGACATACTTTCATTATTCACATTCTACCTATGAAGAATTTGGGGCTCAGAAAGTCTAAATCACCTGTACAAGGTTTCTTAAAGGGTAAGGGGTCAGGCAGGACTGGAACCTAGGTCTCCCTAGCTCTAAAACTACTAATCTACAGATGTACCTATTCACTGAGTCATTCATTCATTCCATAAATATTTACAGATGTTTATGCATGCACAACAGCACTGGGCTACATAGTTTAATTCTTTTCTTAGTAAATTTTATTGGAATCCTTTATCTTTTCCAATATATATTTTTCTACTGTATTTATAAATTTAATGGAACCCATAGATAAATTTAATGGAACTACTGAAATTTAGCTCCCTTAAAATACATTTCTAATTTTCTTTGGATTTAAATTTTTGCTTAACATCGCAACTAATTCTTATAAGTATATAAAGACTCCAAGAAGAAGAACAATAAATTCCATTAATTTCTATCCTACATTAAAAAAAAAAATTGAGGATAAAGCAAAAGCAAAGACCAAAATTATCTGGCCTCACAACATTTCAAAACCTATTTGGCAACTTCTGACCTGTTCAATTCTTCTTTGACTGGGTAAAATGCTTTAAAGCCATATTTTACATACTTTTGATCCATTTAAATTACTTAACTATATGTTGAAGAACAATGTGGCTCAATTACACATTATAGATAACACCAGAGTTATGAGGCATTTTCTTGATCTTCAAATAGAGAAAAAAAAATTCTAAAAGCAATAATAAACTAGCTACTTACCTATAAGTCAAAACTAAAATCAGGGGACTAATACATTTGAATAAAATCATGTATTACAAAGCAAACCAAAACTGATTTAGTTATTCAAACAATATGGCAAGACACCGATTGAAATCCAAATTATAGAATATGCTTATGGAAGTGCTATCTTTTTACTTTAAAGAAGAAATAGAAATCAGAACTAGGCTTGTAAGATGTTGCCTGGAGAGAGCCTCTGGAGATTGGTTTTTAATGAAAGATTTACAATTAGCATAGCCTATGCGTGTTGAGGAATTGATGTTTTTAAAGTGTTTAAAGTGCTTGAAAACAATTTGCTCTCTCAAGTTCCTTAAACATGCTCCCAACTATCTACTTTATTCCTCTGATTTATTTAGCATTCTCTTTCTTCACATACTGTGCACTTTGACACAGCTCCAGCACAGCTGAGCTTCAAGAGGTGTAGTTTAGATCAATTAGGCCTTCTGAGGTATACACATTCTCACTGCACTTTAGCTAAGACATAGTGTACCGGGCAAATATCTTTTTAAAATTTTGAATGAAGACCACCAACAGTATTTTATATTTGTCCAGGTATAAGCACTGCATTGAGTCTCCTGTTTATATGCTAAAGTTATGCAACTAATGTTTTACATGAATTTAAGAACCTTGAATGAGGCTGAACTTGAAAGTTCATAGTGCATGGTGCTCAGTGGGAACGCTTAGTGGGAAGCAGCTAGAGAGTGAGACAGAGACTTATTCTGAGATGCAGTAGCAAGTCCTCAGAGAAATGTACCAAAAATGAAAAGCGGCCCTTGTGGAGATGGTTCATAGGTCTAAAGTTAAAAACAAGTCTATATAGGAAATAATAAAGGAAGTGGGGAAGAGGTCCTTGACCTCTTGGCTGCAACAAAAAATGCAGTTAATGAAATTGTTCACATAAAATACACAGGTGGGTTAACAGTAGCCCAAAAGGACTACACCAAGGGAGATGGAATACGACAGCATGAAAGAAGAGAGAGTGGGTCTATATGCACCTGGCTGCTAGTCACCGCATCACGTCCAAGCAGGAGCCTGTGCTCTCAGTCCATGGAAAGAAGAACACACCTACTCTGGTCCTTCCCCCAAATCTGATGCTGAAATAAGTCCTCCCATAACTTGGAATTAAATTATCGATGTCTATTTAGGGATTTACACTCAACAGTGAACATGGACCCTTTTCTGGGGGATTCCAGATTATACCAGCCTTCCTCTGATAGGCTCCCAGGTTTCCCAGGAAGTAGGCAGAGAATGACTGCAGGGAAAGCTACTCTACACTTAAGCTTGAATTCTCTGCCTGCCTGCTGCCACTGGAGGCTGTAGCACAGACTGTTGGTTGCCTACCCAAAATCCATGCTCCTCTTCTTCCTTATTAATGGAGCACCAAGTTTTGGTGGTGGTGGTGGTGGTTCTGGCAAATTGCCAAGCTAAAAAAAGCAAATGGGAATCACAAAAAACAATGACAATAACACCCCTCCCACATTTCCCAGATTCCCCTGCCACGTGTTGCAGACCTGGCCACTAAGATGTCAGTGGAGGTCACCGGATGGGAAAGACCCAAAAAGTTCCCTAAAAGTGAACAGTCAGGCTCCGCTGGCCCTCATCTTTTTCCTCATCTATTCACCCCTTTCCCCTCCCCTCTCTCCTGGAACATGAGTGTAGTTTCTGAGTTCATATGTTACCTTGTGATCATAAGGGAAAGGCCAAAAGAATCAAAGAGATCCAATCCCTGACGATCTTGAGCTACGGAAACAAACCCCACAATTACCCACCACCGGTAACGCTTGAGGAAATAATATGCCTGAGAAAGCGAAACTCCACTTTTAGTTAAGTCCTTTTATTTGGACTGTTACCTGTGGTAGAACACAAACCCCTGCCGATACAGACTTCTTGCCTCCGCAGATCATAAAGTCCAATTTTTGGCCCAAAGAGCAGAGTACTGGGTAGAATATTTTAACAAATAGAGAGAAGAAAAGGAAAAACCCAACTCTGCTATTTACTTTTAATTCACTATTTTAGTACTGGGTAGAATACTTTAAGAAGGAATGAAGGGAGTAAGGGAGTAAGGGAGGAAGGGAGAGAGGGAGGGAGGGAGGGAGGGAGGAAGGAAGAAAGGAGGGAAGGAAGGGGAGAGGGAAGGGGGGAAGGAAGGGGAGAGGGAAGGGGGGAAGGAAGGGAGGAAAGAACTAACCCTGATATTTTTATTTTTAACTTACTACTTTAAAAAAGTCCACAACATAAAGAATAGTCTATGAAAAATCAAAAAGCCATTAGATTCACACATACATTGCAGTGTCTATAACAAGCAAGAAAAGGACAAATACATGAAAAACTTGTCTGCCTAACACAGCAGGTGCCAAGAACACACATTACCAACAGTAAAGAAATCAAGCACATAGGTAATGAGACTAACTAAATAAAAATGTAAGCTGATTATCCAGAAAAATATCCTACCAAATCACAGACAGTATCCCTACGGAAATGGAAAGTGTTTCATTAAACTTATTTTACAAAGGATTGTCCAAATCACTGTAAAGTGACCCAGAGGGAATAATTTGGCATTGGCGGGTGGAAGAAAATACAATTCTACTTTAACTTTTTAATCACAAATTTTATGATTTTTTTTTTTTTTTTTTTTTTTTTTTTGCGGTACGCGGGCCTCTCACCGCTGTGGCATCTCCTGTTGCGGAGCACAGGCTCCGGACGCGCAGGCCCAACGGCCATGGCTCACGGGCCCAGCCGCTCCACGGCACGTGGGATCCTCCCGGACCGGGGCACGAACCTGCGCCCCCTGCATCTGCAGGCGGACTCCCAACCACTGCGCCACCAGGGAAGCCCAATTTTATGATCTTTTAACAGCTTTCTGTTAAGAGCAATTAAAGGGAGACAGCAAAGATTTACGCTGATACTCTAGCAAGTTAAAATGACTATATACATTTTCAAGCAGAAGTTTTATATTTTGAAGATCTTAGCAGTTTGAGGGTAAAACACTAATTTATTAAAAAAGAAGAAGAAGAAAAAGCTGGAAGATATGCCTCTTCTGAAGATAACAGTTTTGGATTCACTTCTGCTTCCTGCCCATGGCTGTCCCTGGTACACAGCCTGCTGAGAAGCCAGACATCACTGGGGTTAGGCAGAGATACTGGAGAAACACAAGGGTACAAATACAACAGAGAGACCAATGCACAACCTGGACACCTTGTCAGGCCTACACACTAACCATACTAGTCTACCAGACCAACCATCCCAGGTAGTGGTCTACTCAACCATGCTTACCCCCAGCCTGGCCCAGCTATACCCCAGGGAGGGATCCAGGGAGGCACCAGGGAGCACCTGACAGGCAAGCTCCTATTTTCTGCCAGCAAATCTTTTTCGTGTATGTTTCCCCAAGGCTCAGCTGGGTGTCATCACCTGGGGGTGGCCACTGATCAAGTGAACACTACACCTTATTATCTTATAGTTACGGAGAAATGGTAAATAGGCTGTTTCTGTTTATAAGAATTTTATGCACTTTTGGACATTTATTCACTTAAATTGTTTAAAATTAATCATAGGTAAGTTTCTTAGGTCCTCCGTGCTTCAACAAGGTCAATAATATTATCTACCTCAGAGGTTGTAGTCGTGATGAAATAAGACTCATGCCTATAAAGAAACTGCTACAGTGCCTACTGTACTGTAAGTACCTAATAAATATTATTTATTATTATGATTCTTAGTAGTAGCAGTAATTTAAGATGAACAAAAATAATCTATCACAGAAGCTGAATAATTTAAAAAGCTGATTTAAAGAAAGTAAACATTTTCCTATATCGTTTTACTTGTGTCATTGTTAATTTTTTAAAAAAAGCTTGTGCTTTGCATAAGATCCAACTATCTCGTAACTTCCTAGCCTCTTAATGCATACATTAATGCATGCACGCAGGCCAAAATATCTGTTTTATGGAATGTTTACACAGAACTCCTTTAGTCAGATCTTTAAAGCACTATCTCTGTGGACCAATGAGGTTAGACATGACCTAGCTGTGCTATACAGAGCCCTCTTTGCAATGGTGCTGCGCCCCTATCAGTGAAACGTCCAAACAATTGATCTGGAGATTTCTCACTTCCATCAGCCCCCTTTGACTTGTCAGTCCTCCTTGTCCAGCTTCAGATTCCATGATTGACCATCATAATCAGTTCCCTGAAATGCCTGCAACCCCATCAGGCCCCCCTCTCTGTGTGCTCAGAATCCCTCAGTTCTGGCTGAATCCTGGCATCTCTTATCCATGCCTCAACCCCAGCTGTTAAACACCACAAGAAAACCACACAGTACAAAGAAACTGGTTTCACATTAAATTCAAGGTCTTATTTACAAAATATTGTCTTGCTACTCTTCTGTAGAACAATGGTTCTCCAACTTTAGCCAGCAGCAGAATCACCTAGAGGGCTTGTTAAAACACAGATTGCTGGGTTCCACCTCCCAAGTTTCTGATCCAGTAGGTCTGGTATGGGACCTTAGAAATTGCATTTCTGAAAAATTCCCAGGTTCCCAGGTGATGCTGATGCTACTGGTCCAGGAACCACTCCTTGAGAACCACTGCTCTAGAGGAACCACCATCATCCATTTCATACCTCCTCCTCTTCTCTTTGAATCTCCCTTACCCCTTCCTCCACCCTCCCCCTAAGCTGAGAAACAGTCTTCACACTTCAGTGAGAATACAGAAGCCACCAGACTTGATGTCCCTCATCTTCACCCCTCTCTATCTACATTACCCTTCCATCATCCTCTCTTCCTTCTTCTGCTATAGTGGAGGAAGTGCCACTCCTTCTCTCAGAGGCCAATTCCTCTAGTTATACTCTGGCTCTCAGCCCACCTCTTGACTTTCTCAAGTATTTCTTTAGTTATAACCCTTACCTCCTCTGCCTATTCACTATCTAATTCCTTCCGTCCTTCCTTCCTTCCATCCATCCATCCATCCATCTTTCTATCATCTCTGCTGAATCATTCCTATCAGCTTACAAATATGCTCTAGTATCTCACAGAACAAAATAAACAAATCGAAAAAATCTCTCAGAGAACACAGCTTACTTCTCTGCTTCTTTTCATGGCATATGTTCTCATGACTGTTCTACAGATGCTGTTTCCTTTTCTTATCTCCAGTTCATCCATTACTCAACCCTCTACAAAAATGGCTTTGGTTTCCACCATTTTCAGCCTGTCAAGGTCACAGATCTCTTCTGTGTTGCTAAATTCAATGGCCACTTTTGTCCTTAACATACTCAACTTCTGAGTAGCCAGCATTCAGCCAAACAACCCCTCTCCCACTTCCTGAAATACTCCTTTCTTTGCTTTTGCAACCCTCCGGTTTCCTCCTATCTTGTTTTCACTCTCCTTTGTTACCTCTTCCTTTTCCACCTGACCTCAAAATGTTGGGATTTTTCAAGGCTTAGCCAGTCCCTCTTTTCTCCCCAGTCTTATCTGAATGTACCAACCGCCATGGCTTTTAAAACCTTTATGCTGATGAGATGCATATTCATATCTCCAGGCTGGAACTTTCTTCTGGGTTCCAGACTCATAGAACTAAATACCTATTTAACATCTCCACTTGAGCTTCTTAAAGATATCTTCAATTCAAAATGTGCAAAGCAGAAACTGCTGTTTCCTTAAAAAAAAAAAAAAAAAACTGCCATCCCCTTCACCACCTTCTTCACCTCAGCAAATGAGAGCACCACCCACCCAGCTGCCAAAGCTGAAAGCTTCCTTCCCTTCACCTTCCACATTCAGCCTATCATCAGCGTCACCTGGAGCTCCTCTCCCACTCGCTCATAAAGCTACAGCCGGAGCGGTCTTCAGAGCCACCAGTGGGCCTATGCTCCTTCCCACAGCCTCTACATCTGCTGTTCCCTTGGCCTTCTTCTCATATTCGACATGGTTAACTTTCCTCAGTCTTAGGTCTTGGTCTAAATGTCGCCTCAGAGGTGCCTTCCCTGATCACTCAAACTCAAGCACTTGCTCTCACTCCCACGTCATCTTTTTCTTGCTCCCTTATTTTTTGTTCCCCTTGTAGCACTTGCAATTATTTTATTTATAAGTTTACTTGGTTTTTGTCCCTTCAACTCCAGCTCCAAGATGGCAGGACTGAGCCTGCTTTATTCACCCTTCACCTCTGCATCCAAAACAGTGTTTTGCATGCATGAGGGTTACTCCAGAGGCAGAACCCAACACAGGCAAATACTGAGGAGGCAAATTTTGGCTTAATATAAAGAGAAACTTTGTAACTGAAGTCTCTGATGGAAGGTTATACTTTGGGAGATAACAAGTACCACCCCAGCAAATACTTTACCAAAAGTAGTTGAGGCCCAGCTGCTACAGAATGTTGTAGCAAGAATTTATAGACAGTCAGGAAATTAAGCAAGGTATTTGCTAAGAAAAACAGTAATATTGGGGCTTCCCTGGTGGTGCAGTGGTTAAGAATCCGCCTGCCAATGCAGGGGACATGGGTTCGAGCCCTGGTCCGGGAAGATCCCACATGCCACAGAGCAACTAAGCCCGTGAGCCACAACTACTGAAGCCTGTGCACCTAGAGCCTGTGCCCTGCAACAAGAGAAGCCACTGCAATGAGAAGCCCGTGCGCAGCAACGAAGACCCAATGCAGCCAAAAAAAAAAATTAATTAATTAATTTAAAAAAACCACAGTAATATCTGGTACCAGCATAATATTTTATGGATTGCCAAATGGCCCCACATATACTGGGTCACCTAATTCTCATCACCACCTTTGAGGTAGATAAGATCAAGAGCATTTTATGGGAAAACTAATTCTGTGATGTTAAATGACTAGCTGTTAATAACATCAAGCCCAGATCCTCTAAGGTGGAGAGTGTGCCCCTTGAGGTAGGTGAGTTGAGCATCCAGGCCTTGTACTGGTTCCCAGTTGCACTGTCTCCCTAAAGGGTACTTGCAGTTCCTTCTTTAATAACCTTCTGGTCCTTCAAGGGTCAGCTGCTCCCCTCTCACCCTCTGGCAAGAAGGGGGCCCACAGCCCCTCCCTTAAGCTCTGGAGCTCAGCCAGGGTGTGGCTGAATGTATCAGCAAGACTCAACCAAGGTGGATGACAGAGGGAAACAAACAAAGAGGGTCATGAGACCAGTGGCTTACAAATCACCCACAAATTAAGCAATTGCTCACCTAAGTCTTAGGGAGAATAAACCAAACGGAACCGTGATGCTGCCGTTTGTTGTCAGACTTATCCTGCTACTCAAATGAGACCCTTTTCAACCTCTTTATTACAGCTCATAATGCTGAACATCAATAAGGATAAAAAGAGAAACTGGAAATAGCCTTGTTCAGTACACTTTTTCAGGGGAAAATGTAAGTTGAAAATTAACAAGCTTAATTTGTCTTTAATTTTTAAATCTTATTATCATAAGAAATACTAAAAACTATTGTTAAAATTTCAAATGTTTTCTAATTTTTTTTGTACTCAGCCCACCACGTCTTCATTTTGAGAAGAGGAAAACAGCTACCTGCTAGAGCAATTCTGCCTTGAGCACAATTTTGCAACCAGAAAATAACTGAGCGAGACAGCAAATAGGACTCTTAAAACATGCCCCTGAATAACGAATAACACAGTGAGAGGGAGCGTCCCAACTGTGATAACTTTTCTTGTTTTGTCTCACTGATATTTTCTTACGAGGGTTTTTGGGTCAGAGTAAACTCCTGAGGACTGATCTGACATTCCCTTTGAAACTAATTACTTTAAACAGCAGGTGCTCACTTCAAGACTGAGCAGGAGAATGCAAGACATTCCGGGAAGTCAGTGCACTTGAGGTTAATGTTCTCATCTTTTAGGAGCTTCTTTAAGCTTAGATATCCCCAGCTCCACTAGCGGTGTCATTTGTGCAGAGATAAAAGAAGGATCAATCTGATAAACTGGGGGGGAGAAATGAAACAAAATGCAATTTTTTGGCTGTACGGGAGCTGATCTTAGAATGCACTCTGAAATGTTTAAGTGCTTAAAAACTAATTGGGGAAATACTCCCTTTCTAGTTGAGACTTTCAACAGATTGCTGCCGTGATCATATACGTGTAAGGCGGGAACAGGCTGCAGAGAGAAGGGTGATGGATCTGTATCTGTGTTTGAACTTTCTACCAGTAAACCCAGTTTTGATAGAATAGGCATTTCTTCACTAATTAATGCAAAGAGGGATACTCTGGAAAAAACACTGATGCTGATGCTATACCAAACCAATGGATCTCAATGATTTTTCAGTGGCCTTCTGTTATTAATTTGATGAATGACTACCACAATTAATAAGAAATTTTAGCAAACCCCAAAGTATACCTTTTCAAGTATACCTACTTCACTATAAATAAAAATAGAAGCAATACAATCATAGTTGTAAAATAACTGCGCATTACTTTGCTGCTTGTATTTGAAGGATCATGATGAAGTCTGAGTGACCAGTCATGCTAATGCTGTAAGCTAACTCCTGATCTTGGCCTGAAAGTCTGTTCTGATCAATGACTCAAATGAATTTGACTTTGAGATGAACAGAATCTAAGGAAAATTATTTATATTTTATGTATATGGTATAGGGTAGAGCCAAACATTCAACAGTGCTTAAAAATCACAGGTTCTAATTGCCTTAAGGCAGGCAAAGAACAAAAGAGAAGAAAAACTATAAGATGCCCTTTAGTTACATAGAAGTCAATAAGACATGCAAAATTTAAGTAATATTTAAGAGAAAAAAATAAAGGAATGGAATTTAAAGAACAATCAAAATACAACCTAATTACTGCACTTGCAAACAACGTCAGGAAAGTTCACTTGAATCCCTTATTAAGAGTAGACATGTGGGCTTCCCTGGTGGCACGGTGGTTAAGAATCTACCTGCCAATGCAGGGAACACGGGTCCTGGTCCTGGGAAGATCCGACATGCCGCGGAGCAACTAAGCCCGTGTGCCACAACTTCTGAAGCCCGCGCCTAGACCCCGTGCTCCGCAACAAGAGAAGCCACCACGATGAGAAGCCCGCGCACCGCAATGAAGGGTAGCCCCCACTCACCGCAACTAAGGAAAGCCCGTGGGCAGCAACGAAGACCCAACACAGCCAAAAATAAATAAATAAATAAATAAATAAATAAATAAATAAAAGAGTAGACATGAATTTCATTTACTTCCATCTCTGTGACTAATTGAATAGTTATTCTTTTAAGCATTGAGAAGAAAATATTACTGAAAATAGAACCTTCTTTTATTCTGATTTCCTCAATTTCTTAGTAAAGCTGACAGACAAGATTTGGAAGTAAATATTCAAAATTTTATTTTATTTTATCAATAACTAGTGATATCTTGTATCATTATTAGCACTACTACTACTATTACTAAATGTGCTTTAAAAAAAGAGTTAATAGTTTTCAAAATGGATATACCTAATGAATAGGTATATACTTAACGTATTGTCCATTGTAGATAATACAGGAAACTCCCCTGTGGAAAAATTTAACTTTTGTTACTCTTACTTTCAAAGTTAATGCCAGTTTTTATTCTAAAATGCTTGTTGAAAGTTAAGTAACTTCTCTGAACTATCCACATAACAAAACAAATTGATCCCTTTAGTATTTGTGTATTTTGTATACACTTCTTCTAAACACAAATACTACTTTGTAGTTATTTGTTTAGATACTGAATGGCCAGACCAAATTCCTCAAAGGCAAGGGTTAGGTGCAAATAATTTGCTCTGTGCTAGGCAGCTCGCACAGTAGATGCTCAACAAATATGTATTGAACATTGACATCTTTTTCCTCAGCTGTTGACAGTACGCTATGTATTCTGATAACTACAAAATCCATTCTACAAAATCCATTCCATGAGAAATGCTTTTGTTATCAGTTATCATTTTAGATGACCCATAGGTCTTTTTTTCCAGAAGCAAAATAATTAAGTTGCCTATAAATGTAAAGTTTCGTAATACATAAAGCAGTTTAATTTGCTGCAAAATACTACTTTTTACATGCTAAATGGAATACGATCAAACGTGCTAAAAGAACTGTTCAAAAGAAAGGAGACTGCAGTCTTCAGCAGGAGAATAAGTAGCAGTGGGATCTACACAACACCTCCTTCAGTTCAATTCTATCACATGTAGGAGCACTGGAGGGGCTTGAAATGCAGCTTGACAGTGTAAGTTCCCCCTCTCTTTCCAGTAGCATTCGCTCCTATCGGGGAGTCAGGGATGAAGTTAGTACAGAAGAAGTTTCTATTATCTACCAGCCATTCTTCCCTGGAAAACAAATGTGTGCACCAAAGAGAATGAGTTAAATTACTGCCTTCCTGCCTTTCCTTTTCCCCACTTCCTACGTTCTATTTTTGTTCTTTTGACTGTCTGGGGGTCCAAAAGCCACATTTTAAGATACAGTTATCTGGAAGCAACCTAAGTGTCCATCAACAGATGAATGGATAAAGAAGATGTGGCACATATATACAATGGAATAGTACTCAGCCATAAAAAGAAACGAAATTGAGTTACTTGTAGTGAGGTGGATGGACCTAGAGTCTGTCATACAGAGTGAAGTAAGTCAGAAAGAGAAAAACAAATACGGTAT
Organism: Lagenorhynchus albirostris; assembly: GCF_949774975.1. Classification (NCBI taxonomy): domain Eukaryota; kingdom Metazoa; phylum Chordata; class Mammalia; order Artiodactyla; family Delphinidae; genus Lagenorhynchus; species Lagenorhynchus albirostris. The sequence continues at coordinate 101,149,934 of NC_083097.1, read as the reverse complement.
GCTAACACATATATATGGAATCTAAAAAGAAAAAAAAAAGGTTCTGAAGAACCTAGGAGCAGAACAGGAATAAAGATGCAGACGTAGAGAGTGGACCTGAGGACATGGGGAGGGGGAAGGTTAAGCTGGGGCAAAGTGAGAGAGTGGCATTGATATATATACACTACCAAATGTAAAATAGATATCTAGTGGGAAGCAGCCGCATAGCACAGGGAGATCATCTCGGTGCTTTGTGACCATATAGAGGGGTGGGATAGAGAGGGTGGGAGGGAGGGAGATGCAAAAGGGAGGGGATATGGGGATATATGTATACATATAGCTGATTCACTCTGTTATAAAGCAGAAACTAACACACCATTGTAAAGCAATTACACTCCAATAAAGATGTTAAAAAAAAAAAAAGAGTTATCACCTTTCAGGATGATCTACATTGCAAGGATGAGTCACCTTCCAAACCTGAAGCACACTAATGAGATTCAGAGGCTAATGAATAAGAAAAGGGAGGTACCACCAATTGTTAACATGTATTTACTTTCTCAAGTTTATGATAAGAGTTGCTCAAAATGTGTAGGCAAAAAAGTAGATTCTGTGGGCATGAGGGAAATTTTGGGGGTGATAGAAATGTTCTAAAACTGGACTGTGCTAAATGTTCCAAAACTGGATTGTGCTATTATAACTCTATAAATTTAATAAAAATGATTGTACACTTATGGTATGTCATGGTATGTAGTTTATACCTCAGTAAAGCTATTAAAAAGCATACCTCTTCTGTCTTCTCACTCTCCTGTAGTTGACCTTCAAGAGTCTGTCAGTTGATTTGGCTAAATAAATACTGTAAGATGCTGACGAAGTTTTTCCTGGGTCAGCAAAAAGATTGTTAAATACGGCTGATACTTGGTGTTAGATGTTGCCAAGAGAATGGAATAGGGGGATTTTTTTTTTCTAATGAAAAACTAATTAAACATACCACTTTTTGTATACACAATTTTATGTCAGGTAGAAATAGTAATTACCTGCTAAAAACATATTAAATTGGCCCAGATTACATGCCTTGCCTGAATCAGGACCAGTTCAAAATGAGGAATTTTAAGTTGATTTCAGTGACTACACCTAACTAACTGAGCCCATCAATCCTAACCTTGGATTAGGATTTAAGCAAGATGATCCTAATCATCTTGCTTAAGTTTTTTTCACCATGGACACATTGCCACGCAAATGTTGTGCTGGTAACTTGGTTTTGAAGCATTCTAGTATCTCTCCTATGGCATCATCTACACCTTCAGCTTGCTGATTACCGTTTGGCTTCATGAACACAGCTCTCGTTTGTTTGAGACAAGGCGTGAGCACTGCCAAAATCAGAGGCCCTGGCTTGGCTCTCCTTTCCCAGACATGCCCTGCTCCCTGCCACACAGTGGGCAGGGAAGAGAAGGGCTTCTCTCTTTTCAACTTTCTTTTGAGTCTGACAACCCTGATGCCAACTAGTCTTCTCTCCCTACCTTGGAAATGAGATCTCGTATTTCACAGAAGAAGCACGGAGTAGACATTCTCTGCATCACACCAGACATCGGAAGCGACACAGAGAACGTAAAACGTGGTGGTGACCGATAAGGGCACAAAAGCCACTCAACACGCCAGCATTTCCAGCATGGCTTCTTTCACCTTAAAGCCCTCTGCCCTCCAAGCTTGTCTCTTGTGTGAAAGGGTTGAGAAATTAGTTGGGTTTTCTGGTATTAGAAGAAGAGAAGAAAAAGAAATGTGAAGGCAACTGCTTTTTGTTAAATTTACCTCCCAAACCTTTATCACGAGGGTAGGAGTAGAAGGAGGGAAGAGACAGAGCTAACATTTACTCAGGACCAATAGAAGTGAACTTGCCCCTCTCCCCCACAAAGAAGGAACATAGCTTATAATAAAACGTTTCCATTATAAAGAATAACAGTTATTGAAAAGCATATGAAAATGCTTTCAGAACAATCATTTGTAATAACAGTTTATTTACGAGAAAGAACCCAGTAAAGTAGGTCTGCAAAGTTCTGCTATTACGGGCAAGCAGATTCATTATAAATTTTTGTTAAGAATATTTTACTCATATTTAAAATTATAAATTGCAAGAAAATATTAAGTTATTTAGCTAAGCTTGACTAATATGTGTATTACTGAATAATAAATACATGTTTTGTCATGTAAATATATCTACTATTTGTTCATATTGTTTTTGACAAGTGGTTTTCAGTATTTCATGAGTCTGGAAGGAAAAAAAAAAGCCACAATTGGTAGGTCAGCCTACCCTTCGTTTTTGAGATGTAAAATCATTGTTGGACACAGCTTCAAGGAAAATATTTATAAATTCAACATCTGTAACCACCTATTATGGAAAAGACATTTTAAAACCAAATGTGATTGCTGACAAAGGATATGGGTGGACTGTTGTATAAATGGAGATCACACAACTTGTAAATAAGGAGGCTGTCAGCACAACTTTTGTGTACATTTATGTTAAGGCCAGAAGGCTCAGCAGTGGACATTACATGTACATCTGAAGATTATATAATTCTACCCCAAAGGTAGGAGGAAAATTTTTATCTAGCTTTCTTTAAATATAATATGTTCAAAATTAGTATTCTGTGATTATTACTCTATTTGCTATTCATTGGAGACATCTGCATAAGGGATGACCACAAATGTTCCTTCTTTAAAAGCATCAGCACACATCTGATTACGTTAATTCAAGTTTCCATTTTAGTAGATATTCATGATTTCCAAATAAGATTTTTTTTCCTTAGGATTTTAGCGAAGGTTAGTCAGTCCTTCTTGGCTGCCATTCTGGTCCCCAAATCTACACCCCTTTTCACAATGCAGTGGGCATGCAGGGCTGCAGGCTGCTCCTTAACTATGGAAGCAAATCAATAGCAGCTGAATGCCATCTGCTTCGGGCCGCAGAACAGAACCAAAGTGTAAGCCATGCATCTTCCCTTATTGAAAGGTTATTTTATGCAAGTAAACAATTCATCGTCTTCTTGCACGCTTGATGCTCATTTACCACTTTGATCAATAAAATATGCAAAACAACAAAAAAATGGAATCCTAAGAGTAGTTCTGATGCCAGCGTGATAGTTAATCAATACCCGGCCTCTGCTCCCCAGGGCAAGTGTGAGCGCACTCCTGTTGTAACCTGTGAAATCCAGAGTGGCCGACGTGGCAGAAAAGACTGTTTTTAGAAGGGGGGTACCTTATGTTTACCCTGCAGGTTAAAAAGGAGAACACATTCTCACTGAATTAAATCCAAACACTAACATCAACAGGCTTGAATGTTACTGATTCAGGCCAGTACTTCTCAAAGCTCAAGAAAAAGTAATTTTGGTTTATATGCCTTTTAGAATCTCACAGACAGATATTGGATGAGATCCCTGACATGGACCTTTGGACAGCAACCCTTTCTAAGCTCTGTCTTATTAAGTCCTGGTTTTCAATGTATTCATGTTTCAGGTGAACTCAGTTTTTCTTCTAAAAACAAACTGCTGTGGGAATTTCTTGTGCACAGTGTTTCTTTTAGTCATACCACAAGCTGCCTTATTATAGTAAACCTCTTGACAATTGATTCAGGCAGAATACTTTTCTCCCAACAAAGAAAACTATATCATCTCACAGATGCTACTGCGTAAAAAAGCCCTCAATTCAAGACTGTTTCCTAGCAAAATACAAAGCACTAAAAAAATGGATTTTTTTCCATTCTGACCAGCTCTCTTCAGCTGAATTGTGAATTTAAGCACAACACAAGAATTTTTTTTAAAGATAAATTAGGTACCTTTCTAGAAAGTCTAAAATACAGTTTAATAGAAAGAAAAACCTTGCCCTGTGAAATAAGAAGTTCCCCGACAAGGTGGTTTTTTTTGTTTTTTTTAGCATATTTTCAGATTACTATAAAAGTGACAACAGTTACCTATTAATCAAATAGTTTTAGTTTTCTAGATACTATTACAAGTTTAAAAACCTAACCTTTTTGCTCCTTACCCTGATCTACTAAATTCATCACACTTATACATACCTCTCCGGTCATTAGATATAATTAGTGGTATCTAATAAACATATTTTGTCCTATTTTCTCACATTTACCTAAGTGCACCATTAAAGATCTTAATGATATATGGGGGAAATGAGTAATGCTATTTAATACACAGAAGGAAAGAAAATAAAATTTAAAGTCTTAATGGGATATCTTTAGTATGAAGAAAAAAAAAGAAAAATCCTACCAAATTTCTATCAGTACATGTTTGTAGTAATTTCACATCAAACACTATCATAAGTACTTTTCTTTACAAAGTATTTAGCTGAGACTAACATTTTCTCAAAGTTCTCCTTTATGAAACAAGCTAAATTACACAGCATTGACTGTGGGAAGTAATTTCCTTGTGATATTCCTAGCTTCACACAATAGAACTCTCTATTTCTAGCTATTTAAGATCATCATTCTAGAACTGTATTTAATTCATCTACTCAACTTTTTTTATAACACTACATATACATAAAAATTTAAATATGTATTTAAATCAAATAACTGTGATAAAATTAATAACAACAGCATGACTACAGAAGTGCAGTAGCTTTGAGTCAATGACCCAACCAGCGGCAAGGGTATAATTTAAAGGCAGAAATTTCCAGTGCATGCACCGTTAGCCACAGTGAACCTGTTACTGCTCTAAAGGGAATTGTTTGCCTCTTATTAGATTTTCTACAGCACAGCCATAAGTGATAAATGTACTGCTGTACTCACTGTCAAGTTAATCAATGCTGCCAAAGTTTTGTTGACTTAACAGTAATCCATAAAGTGAGCAGCATTTTCTCCATCCCTATGACATCTCAGTCCGCAGAAGGTTTACGAATCCAAAAGTAGCTTCACATGAGAAAGAACTGCGGTGGGGATATTGGAGCAAAAGAGGGTTGATAGGGTTGACGGATTGGGTGATTTTCAGAATTAGCAGGTATTATGAATCCCCTCTTTTGATTAAAAAAATAAAAAGCATTTAAGATCACCTCCACACACACACAAAATTCACTTTGGTTGTTTACAATCCTAATAAATGAATAACTGTCCTGATGAAAGATGATTCCTTCCACAACCCCCCTTCTCACCTCAAAGCAAAACGGATGAACAAATAAGAAAACACCCAAACCTTCAAGAATCACAGAGCAAACTAGCCATTTCTAGTGCATGGTCTTAGCCTGTCTACAGTTCAATGCACGGATCAAATCCAGTACAGGGCACCAGTAATAAGAATGGTGATGTGGAAAAAAAAAAAAAGCCCCAAATTTTGCTTCACTGTAAATCTGAGCACATGAAAGACGTGACCATTAGAACTGAGAAAAGAAAGGAAACAACAGGAGAGGAAGAGCTGCCCTGCAAACAAACTGCTGCCATGCTTTCACAAGCAATTACAGACATATGAAATATGAATTGCAATTGATTTTTCTTCCTGGGGTCACTATGCTCCGTTTTTTACGCACTCGAGGCATTTATTTGGGCAGCAAACTGACAAGTTTTGTAGAACGACCTGAGTAGTGTAATCTTTGCTCAGTCCCGGGTACTTCATTGTGGCTTCTCATCCTTGACACTTGTCCCTCCCAAAAATTTACTGGCAAGGGATTCCTCGATAAAGACACGGAACAATGCAATTACCGGCGTAAAGGGCTGGCAGAAACTGACCAGGAGATGCTCAGCAACCTTTCCTGTGCCAATGAAAAATAAATAGCATCAATCTGGAAAAGCGACTGTCATCCTTACACTTCTACAGCAAATTTTCTTATTTGGCTGGTGATAATACTGCAGGATTACTAAACTCATGGGATTTGTCTTGCCAAAAAGAAGAATAACAATAAAAAATTGTGGTTATGAGAATAAATAACACAGATTTCTTATACTTTAAAAAGGCTTTTAAAAACTTCAACCATAAAAAGATAAGGTCTTTTATCTGCTTGTTTTCTATAACTCTGATTACAAGATTTACCGGTATTCTGGTCTTCACAGAGCTCTAAATTGTGAATGTTACTGATCATAAGACAAAGCATTACTTGAAAATTTTTTTGTCTCTGGAGAACTTCCCCTCTTCCTTCCTTTCTCCCTTCCTCCCTTCCTCCCTCCCTCCCTCGCTGCCTCTTTCTCTCTTTCTCCCTTTCTCTCTTTCTTTCTTTCTGTATCAGTCCATAGGTCCTGGACATCTTTTCCTATCTGTATATATAGAATTACAGTATTCTTTTGAACTGCTATTGAGTATTTTGTATAGCCTCCCACTGTATGGATATTCTAATACTTTTAACCAATTCTACTCTTATTGGGAAACTTTTGTAATTATATTGAAATGAAATAAATGCCTTACATACAGCATAGCCCAATTATGCAAGAATAATTGTTGGATAAATTCAGAAACGAAATTGCCAAGTTGTTTTTCCAAAATGTTGCCACAATTGGCAGATGCCTTAAAGGTATGTGAGAATGTTTACTCCTTACCAACAATGAGTATAAGTGTTTGTTTTAACAGTATAAATGTTTGTTTTAAATGTTTGTTTAACTTATAGATCTTTGCAGATCTATAAGTAAATATGTTATCTCATTTTAATATACTATTCTCTGATTAATAATAAAGTATTTTTCTCTTTTTTACTGACCATTTGTAATTATTTTTTAATGAATGAATTCTGCCCATTTTCCTGTTTGATTGTTTTCCCCCTAGTGACTTATAAAAGCACTTCGCATATGGTGAGAATTAGACCTTTGTCGTATATATTGTACAGTTTTTTAGTCTGTTTGTCTTATGATTTGAATTTGTGGTGACTTTTTGCTGAAGAGAATTTTTAAATTTCATGTAGCCAGATTTTAAATGTTGCACATAACAAATAATACAAAAATACCACTATCAACTCAGAGAGTATATGCAATGAAATACTGCATAATCAAAGTCAGTATTCCTTATATTTGAATCTAATATTCTATCCCAAACTATCAGAGAGGGACAAAAATAACAAAATGAAGAATTAGAATAACATCAAATACCATTAAAACCAAACTATCTATCTGGCAGTCCTGAAGTAGCATTCAGGGTGGGCTGAGCTACAGTTAGGAGATGCTGGGGGAGGCCAGATGGGTGGCATGCAGGACTGGTAACCAGGTGTGGAGAAATAAAGTTAGTACCCTAAAAGCTGTAACAGAAAGTAAAATGGGATGGGATAATGGTCAACTAAAGTGCATTAGGGTTTGAGAATATTACATCTGGGTGTGGAGAACTGAGAAAGGACCCATAAAGAGGAGGTACTGGAAATGAGCTTTGTGGGATATGTTGGTAAACAGAGATGAGAAAAGGGGGTGTACCAGGTGCAGGGTACGGTAAACACAAGATCCAAGACAAGGGGCAGTTAGTAGGCTAGTGTGGCTGTCATGTAAGCTCCATGCAGAGTAAGGCTGCCATTCTGAACACCTGGCGTAAGAACATCACAATTTAGTAGCTGACAAGGAGCCATGAAATAATTTCTTGGTAGGTGGGTATCATGATCAGAGACGAAGCTGAGAAGAAATATTTACCCAGAAACTACGCAGAGTAGCCAGAGCTCCTGAGGAAACTACGTGACGATCTTGGAGAAAAGGAGCAAAGCACAAACAGTGAAAATGGCAGTGGGGATGACAAGCAAAGTACTCCTCTGACTGATCACGAATAGCTTCCAGGACACAGTCCTGGGACTGTTTTTAGTGAAAGGGTGATTTCATAAAGGAACCTAAGAATGGCCCAAATTATTCCAAAACAGTATGAGAGGCTCTGTGGAGAAAGTCTCCAACAGCGGGATGACAAGGCAAAGAACAGTAACACCTGAAATAAGCTCAAGAGCATCCTGGGTATGATGCTGCTGAGTTCGGTTGTGCGCGTGGAATGTAAGGAAGGAGGGGAGTTTCCTATCACGAATGGTTTGAAATCGTAGCAGAGACAGATGATCAGAGCTCCAACATCCTATCCTCTGTTCAGATGTTGTGACCCTTTCCTCCTACCCAGGTGGATGAGGGAGACAACGGTGAGAATTCAATTTATTGGTGTGCCTGCCGCCTAAAAGGCACTCTGGGACAAGAGGCAACGACTAGCCTTCCCGAATCACTGCGAGGGGTGGGGAACACAGGAAATGGGATAAAAGCCACAATTACCCACGGAGGAGGAGGGCATCCCCTGTGGAAAAACTCATTCTGTAAATCAGAACAAGATAAAGTAGAAAAGGCAAAGCCACAGAATGTTTCAAAAAGCTTCAGACTTTCTTTAGACCTCAATTCCAACCATCAGAACCACAATTCCCTCGGCTTCCGGTGTGTGGAGGTGAGCCTCTTCATCCAGCCTGAAATCCACCCACCATTTACACCCCACAAGCAAAATGAGAGTTTGCCAAATTCTGCATTGAGAATGGCCTTTTAAAATAAATAATTTTAGAAAGAGAGCACTTTATCTAATACACTACAAGGAAGTACCACAGGAAGAATATTAAAAAAAAAGTTCTAAACACATTTTACTTACTTAAAACACATTGGCATGAATGGAACAGGGGCTTCCAGTGACATGGAGCAGTGCCTTAGGGCAATGCCTCCCGAACATTTTTTATCGTACACGTCTCAAATGATAATGGGCTGAGGTCTCACCCTAAAAAATACTTATTTAATTGTACCTGATGTAAAGGTACTACTGTATTAATTATGTACTATTTAAAACATACAAAAGGGAAATTTTAAAGTAATATAAAGATGAACTAATATTTAAAACAAATTTTCCTTTGTTGTATTTATTAATGATACAGAGAACATTTCTGTTCTTATTAAAAATTCCAGATAATGGTATTTCAACATGAGAGTAAGGTGATTGACTATGCTCTCTTAGGTTGGAACACAGTGATTTTTCTCTGTTGTGTTCAAGAGTGACTGAAAATTCTATTTCATAATATTTGGTTTTTTGTTTTTTTTTTTTGCGGTACACAGGCCTCTCACTGTTGTGGCCTCTCCCATTGCAGAGCACAGGCTCCGGACGCGCAGGCCCAGCGGCCACGGCCCACGGGCCCAGCCGCTCAGCGGCATGTGGGATCCTCCCAGACCGGGGCACGAACCCGCGTCCCCTGCATCGGCAGGCGGACTCTCAACCACTGCGCCACCAGGGAAGCCCATAATATTTGGTTTTAATGACTGCTATTGTAGAAAACAGTATCTCAGAAAGACAAATAGATCCAACAGCTGTACTTACTGAATCCTAATACTAATTTTTCCAATTCCATTCTCCAATAACACTAAGACTTTTCAATGAAATGTGGCCAGGAAATCTTCCCTGGTGTCACACAGTTGTTCTTACAGAACAACTGGAAAATGTTGCGTTTAGAAAAAATCTGGGTCCAAGACCCACTGAAACTCTTCTTGTGAAAGATTTTGAACAGGTTAGAAAATGCCCTTTCCAAGTTTTAAGGGAGCTAGAGAGAATTTCAGGTTATACACATTAATTCTGGCAACAAAATCCCACAATGATAGAAAAGTTTTCAAACATCCAATTTTATTATGTTCCCTCCGAGGCTCGTGTTCTTTCAAAAGCCACCTTCCTTCCGACCTGGTGTTCCAAGGGCCTTCTGTCTGAAGGGCCAGGTTAAGGGAGGGCTGCAGAGCTTGCAGGAACAGAAGCAGCACTGGCGCCAGTGCTGCCATTTTCCTGCTGTTCGCCATGCACCTGGGCTGGCATCTTCTAGCTTTGTCTTCAATCTGTGGTTTCTTTCTAGGGCTCTTATTAAGCTACTTGAGCCTTCTGTGAGATTTAGCTGAAAGTAGGTAATATACCCCATAAATCCACCTAATCGGGCACTGCAAACTGCGACAGACTAGAATGTTCAAGCAAGCGAGGGCACCAGAGTCAGGCGTCTGGTTGTGGACCCCAGGCTGACTGATGTTTGGACTCACAAGAGGGCCAGTATCGGTCTGTACAGCACTTTTCTTTTTTCTCTTGGCTGCGCTGCATGGCTCGTGGGATCTTAGTTCCCTAACTAGGGATTGAACCTGGGCCCAGGCAGTGAAAGCGCTGAGTCCTAACCACTGGACCACCAGGTAATTCCCTGTACAGCAATATTAATAAAGCTTAAACTTACTTCTTTATCAGATTTTTAAAAATCAATATAATTGCAAGTTGCATGACTGCTTCCTGCACCCCAGTGGGTCATCAGGTACACTCCACCTTGGAGACCTGCTACCGAGAATGCCACATGTGTTGCTCCTCTAGGGACAAGAGTCCTGCCCCAGCCCTCCTCAGATCTCTCCCTTGACCAGCAGATTCTTTAAAAAGTTCAAGCCAAATTGCCTGCTGGTTGCTACTATTTTGTCTACTGAGGAAAACGGGGGTACTTTACAAATAGGCTTACACATGTCATCCTATACAAAACGGTCCGTATTTAAGCAGACTGACTTCAAATACCAGACGGTGCTACTGAGCAAGGACGGTGGTGAGGGCTGTGAAGTAATAAATGTAAAGTATGATGCAGAGTATCTGATCCTGAATAGGTCTTGAAAAAGTGTGTATTTTATGAATTACTGTAATGAATAAGGGAGTGAATGGATAAAAGATTTTACCAACACTTCCTAGTGACAACATTCTGTATCAGTTTCAAAATTTCTGCCTTGTATGGCCTCCAAAAGCATTTTTAATTAGTCACGGTTTTAGCTGAATTGGTTAGATAGGTTCCCGAAAGAATATTTTCTAATTTAATTTTCATGGCTAAATAATTAAGATTAGGCATTAATCCCTGTGGCTCCTTGGAGTCCCAGGAATATTCTGGGATTTCAGAAAAATGAAGACAAACAAATGTGTCACATATAACCTGGATCTGAGGGAAAAAATGATAGGTATTTTTTTATTGTATGCTATTCTATTTCAGGAACTGGATAATGCCTCATGTATATTAGCTCATGTAATCCTCATTAACAACTCTATGAGGTATATCTTTTCATCCCTCTTTACAGAAAAGGTGACTAGTGCTCAGAGAATTTAATTAACTACCCTAGCTTACACAGCAGCAAGTAGAGATTCAGGACTCTGAACCCACATCCACCTGATGCCAGGCCACGCTCTTCATTCCAGCCCTCTGCTGTTACCCATCCACCCCAATCTGCTACCAGCCTCTAAGTCCAGGGGTCAACTATAGCCCGAGGGCCAAATCTGGCCTGCTGCCTGCTTTTACAAATAAAGTTTTATTGGAACACAGCCCCTCTCCTTGTTTTATACATCATCTACGGCAGCTTTCACACTACAGTGGCAGAGGTGAAGGGTGTGACAGCCCGTACAGTGTGTATTGTCTAAAATAGTTACTAGCTGTTGTTTTACAGAAAAAATTGTGCTGACTCTTGCCTAGTGTAGACACTCTTGTGTTCATAGCTCTATCCCTTCCTGTCAGAGGGACAACACACATTCCTCGTGTAATTCACTCCCTTTCACCTTCCAGAGTCAAAGGTAAACTTTGATTTAGAACATATCAAAAATCCTTTTCATATAACTTGAGATTTTGGAAAGCAAGTGGTTTGGGGTACAAAAAAATCATAAGCAATATGATATAACATTTAATCAATTTCCTTTTTCGACTGACCAGAAGATACAAGTGATACAAGATACAGTTACCATGCCAAAAATTGCCCCAAATCATGAATAAATGTTGGCTCACACTACCTGTTATAAGGAATCTGGAACTAAGGGCTCTCAATTAATCTACTCTGCTCTTTGACTGCTTATTTATCAGATCGGGAAAGATAGATTTAATACTGCTTGCTTAAAATAGGTCCCTTAATTGGAAACATCACAGCATTTAGCTCACTTTATACTCCAGCAATTAAGAACAATTTGGAAAAGTGTTGTTGATTTTTTTTTTTACACTATTGTCTCCTTGATTAGATTTCCGAAGACCCAGACAAAACAAATGACAATACTAGCTAGCACTACTGGTACAAATAAAAGCCCAACAGCCAGATTACTTACTGTGAGAAATGTGAGCCATCCTCATCCATTTCATCAGTGTCTCACGTTTATTTCCCTGTATCCTTGTCTCTTGTGTAGGTAAGTGGCAATACCTCTTATAAAAGGCATCATTTTGCACCTAGCTTTACACGATTATCTTTTCTCCAAATAAGCTAAATCAACAGAAGAAATTATTTTTCTTGATTAAGCACCCACATTTCTCTTGGGAGGGAACAAAACAAACAATTAATCATTCCTGATTTGTTCTCAGAAGTCCCTGCCTCCTTAAACACAGGCTATCCAGGTACCTGTGGCAGCCAGTCGGCAGCAATTAGGCCTGAGCAGAAAATGAATGGACTCCAGGCTGAGGGCCTAATCTGCTGAGAGTCTGTGTGAGAGGGCAAGGTTTTACCAGGAAAATTCCCTTGTCGTTGGAACGCTGCTCAAAATTACTACCTGACTTCAGCATAATTAACCAGGCTTGGGAATTTATATGAACTAAGTAATTGGAAAGAATTAGCAAGAGATATGTACATTAATCTTTACCAGTTACACAGTGCTTAATGAAATTAAGGGTCTTGTGCTCATTCTTGCCTTGCTTAGTTTGCACACTTTCTACTTCACCTGTAGAACAAGGAAAATATGTCATATGAAGATTAAAAAAATTTTTTTTAGGGGGAAACTAGAAATAATCCCGAAACTCAACAGTAGACTCTTGGTTAAATAAATTATAATGTATCCACAGGATAGGGTAAAATATTATGAAGCCTTTATTAAAATTGTTTTTAAAAAGAATCTTTATCTATTAGAGATACATGCTGAAATATTTATAGATGAAAATATGATATCTTGGAGTTTTTTCAAAATAACATGGGAAACTCAACAGTAGACTCTTGGTTAAATAAATTATAATGTATCCACAGGATAGGGTAAAATATTATGAAGCCTTTATTAAAATTGTTTTTAAAAAGAATCTTTATCTATTAGAGATACATGCTGAAATATTTATAGATGAAAATATGATATCTTGGAGTTTTTTCAAAATAACATGGGAGAGTAGGATAACATATAGATGAGACTGCCCCTGAGCTGATAATGGTTGATTATCAACCATGATGCTGGGTGATGAGTATTTGAGAGTTTATTACGTTATTCTGTCTGGTCTTTACATGCTGAAAATTTCCATAATAAAAGTTAAAACATTAAAAAAAAAACCCTTCTCTTAGAGGAATATTTAACACATGAAAAATGTTTGTGATATATTTTTAAAAGAGTTTATAAAGCATTATAGATGATGTAACAAGTATTTTAAAATATAAGATTAAAAATAGGCATAGGAAAAAGACAAAGGAAGCACACTATAATTTTGAGATGTCTAAATCAGGGCTTCTCATCCTTGCCAATGTTAACATTGTGGGCCAAATGCCTGTTTGCTTGGGGCTGTCCTGTGCACTGTAGGATGGTTAGCTTCCCCGAACTACTCGCTAGATGCTAGCAGCACCCGCATCCTCAGCTGTGGTAACCAAAAATGTCTCTGTGCATCACCAGATGTCCACTGTGAGGTAAAATTGCCCCTGGTTCAGAACCAATGGTCTACGTGGAAGAATTACAGATAATTATTTTTATTCTTTTGTGTTTTTCAAAGTTGTTGAATATGAACATACGTGTAAATCAGAACAATAACAAAAAATACTGTAATATTAAAAATATATTAACCTGCAAGGAGAGAACTCTTGATGTCTGTGAAGAAATAGACTAAGATCAGAAAATAAATGGCCATAGAATAGATACATTACGATCTTCCTTTGATTAAACTACAGTCATCAAACTAAGAGTGAACCGCACTACAAAAGCCAGTTCTTTTAAAAATTCATGAATCCATCATATACAAATCTGATAAAATACAAAAATATCTCAAGAATGTCAGGCTTCCTAAAATCTTCTCTGAATAGAAAACTGCAGTAGTAAAGAGAGACTCAAGACCACTGTAGCTACCTTAAAGAAACTGATAGTCACAGAAATATAATGCTAGCTCAAGGTGTTAAGTTTTTGTCAGATAAAACCATCTACTTTTTAAGAGAAGTGTGAATGTGAAGAAAAAGTAATAGGTTGTCTGTCTTTCTCTCCACATGCATGAAATAGCATCACCAACTATTGGATACCTGTTTCTAGAAGGGGCTTTGAGCTGGACTCCCAGAAATGAGGAAAGGTCTGTGTGTTCTCACCCATTCTTTTTCTAGAAACAGCATCAGCCCTGAGCCCTGCCAAAGAACAGCAGGCTCGAGAGGAAGACTCAACCCAAAACACTCATCTTATTAACCCGGCGCTCTAGTTTAGGGCATTGAAACTTAGTTAATGACTACTGAGAGTATTTTTTATATCAGTACAGACTGCCAAACCAGGTGGTCAACACCTGATAATTCATAGATTTATAACTCCCAAAGTTGTAAGTTTTAAGCCTGATCAAAGCTTTGGGGCCACGGAGCACTGGAACACATATTTTCTTTCCATCTCCAGGTTCCTCTCCATGAAATCATAAGCGTTTCTGAGGCTCCTAAAACTTCTCAATTTGCCATTACTGATCTCACCTCCACTGACCCATCTGACCTGTGAAGGCTCATTATCCACAGTTATGTAGGACAGGCTTCCACCCGGCTTATCCATGGAAGGTGAGCAAGAATGCATCACCAGAAAATTTTAAATATTGGTTTATTTTTTTGAAAGGAAAGTGTACTGTGATCTTTAAAGAAGTAACATGTATGGCTTCAGAAACTTACATTTTTCTGCACTAAAAATTATTTTAAACAAAGTATTATTTTGAGATCAATGGGAAGCAGGCAAATCACTGGGGAAAAAAGGCATGTGAAATTAAGCAGCACAATTCTCTATAATTAAAATGCAAAACCTTTAAAATATAGTACAATGAGAAGAAATATCATACATTGTCCTAAGTTATTAGAGTGTAGTTAGGCTTCATAGAGTGTTTTCAACTTAGCACAAAAAACTCTCACATAACTACCATAAAACCTAAAAATCTCTAGCTTACTGCCTACAAAAATGAAATTTAATAACAGAGACTTCTAAAGTTCTTTTTTTCCTTCACATTTTGTCAATTACTTCACCAATTATGATGACAAACTTGTCTGCCAAATTCTGGATAAGCGGTTAGGGTTTTCCTGCATGAAAAACCAACCACTGAAACAAAGTTATAGGATTTCTAACCGAGGACAAGAGAAACATGTATGCACAACAGAATCTGAAAACACTTGCTAGCAATGATGGATTTAAGTTATTAACAGATCAAAAAGAGATGGATGGTGGTCTGCTTTTCTTAATCTACATCATCATCTAGATCTATTTAAAGATAAGTGGTGCACTAACAAACTTGGTTAAGGTTTCGATAAAATCAGTAAAAATAATCTGCTCCCGTTACATTGAGTCTGTATCAATCAATAAAATCACTTGTACAAGGAAAGTACTGTTAAGTACTGACAGTCCCAGCCATTAATATTATTTAACACACTGTTCACAATCTTCAACGAGAACAAAGAACAGTTCGTCTCATGTTACGAGCAGGACTTTCACAGATACTCTTACTTCTGTAGGCTTCTACAGGGTTTTATGAAATTCAAACTGTACATCCTTCAAAAAAATACATAAGGTCTTCCACCATCCATAGTGGGGCTACTTAAGGCCATAGATTTCAGGCTTGATTTTCTTCAGTTGTTGAGGATAATAAAAGCTCATTATTTATTTTTAAAAAATACGTAAGGTCCTGTTCTTCAGTTGCAGTTTAAGAGAGTCATTTATAAGAAGCGAAGCTGCCATTACATCATTTCTTAATCTGTGAATTAAACTCGAAATTCTAAGGACCTGGGCTATAAGGGATAGGGTGGCCATCAGTTGGCACAGGGCTTCTCTGCTGTACTCCGAGTTTACTCAGCTTCCTTAAGGCCTTTACCGTGCCAACATTGGATTAAAAGAGAAATGTTCAATTAGTCCTCAGCCCGAGTTGAATGGCTAGGAACAGATATGCAGATGTATGACTTAAAAACCACAAAAATAAAAAGTGGAGAAAAAGAAAGAATTATTTTACATAACAGATTTTTTTTACCTTTATAGATATCTATGATTACATGAATAATAATAATGAGAAAACTCCTTTAAGAAGTAAAACTAACTTAGAGATTATTATAAATCTGACATCTTGATTAGAAACCTGTTCTAAACTTAATCTTTGCAGTCCTGACTGCTCACAATCCCAGCAGTTTGATAAGTGGTGGTTTGCAATTTTGCTGACATGAACAAGAGGAAGCTCCTTCTCTGGTAAGTGGAAAATGAAAACATTAAAAACAGAATCTCAGTTCAGCATAATTTAGTCTGTTGTTCTCAGCTCAATTATGCCTACCCTACAATTCTCATGGAGTGATTCCAAAACAAAAACCAAAAAACTTTGGGGGTCTATATAGGACTCTCCAAAAGAATAAAAGGCCCCCCAAAAGAATACTAACTGCTGGTACTTTTTAAAGAAGTGAAGAAAAGGTGAAAATATATAAAGCCATAAAATGGCTTTTGGCCATAAAACAGATCCTTTTAGTAATTTAAGAGTAAAATGTCAAATTCATAAGTGGTTTACAGTTGTGAAAATTAAGTTCACAAATATACTCTAGTGTGGAAGTAAGAAAATATGGTTCACAAAATGTTTAAAGGCAACTAGTACAGAAACTGCTCATCAAGTGAAAGAGAGCACTTCTGAGAAGACACCACAGTGGTATTGGACACGCTGGCCTGAGGCTTCATGACCACCTGATTCTGGAGGTAACTGAGGCCTTGTCAAGCACTGGCATGTAGCAACAGGTGATGAGACAGCAAAGCAGCTGTTAACCCAATTTTTTTCAAAGGAAAACACTATTCCAGCATTTTAGAAGCAGTTTCTGCTGCATAATAGGGAAGAGGACCAAGTTACCACAGAATCTTGTCTTCGGTAAAGAAGCTCGTGGAAATGAAAGATAACGGGCTGGAAAACATGCCTAGTGGAAGTCGGAAGGCAGCCTACTGTGCAAGAAAATGTCTTCTGAGGCACTGGGGGGTGGTTAAAAAGGGTCAAAGGCAAACTGAAGAGACTATTATTCTGTGAACTCCATAACATTAAGCCTACATACAGGCTATATAATTAAAAAAATAAAAGTTTAGGTCATGATGCAACCTCTTTGGGGATTATCTTGTGGGAACACTGAAGGTCTATTCTACACCGCGTGTGTACAAGTGTAACAGCTGCATTTTATAAAGGTGCATGTTCCAGCTTGGCTTGAGTTGAAATGCACTATCTGTACCACTAGTCACTCTCCACCACAGGTGGACCCTACCAGAGGTTCCTGCATAACCACAATCTCACCCCTAAATGAACAGAATATAAAATCCATTTTGATTTGGGAAGCAAACACTGTCAAATAAAATCTTATAGTCAGTAAAATAATTAAACTTGTTTTCCAAACCTCTCTGTGTATGTTTGAAGAATGTGTTATAGGAAAGTATGTAGTCTCCAATGTAGATCCTGGCTAACTGTGAAGAGTAATTTAGCATTTAATACTTACTAAGGCTCAGATTATCCTGGAAAGGAATCATTAACATCTTAAAATCACATATCTCTGTCCTGTGGACATGCTGTGAACTCTGTAACTTTGAGCATCTGGTTTGGGAGTGTATGGACAAAGGAAATGAAGATAAAGCCTAAGGTTTGCTCAAGGTAGGGGGGCGTGGAGGATCTAAAAGATGTAAAGCTGCTTTCTCCCCAGGGAAGGGGAGAATGAGAAACAAATCCACTGTGAAGAATGGTCCTGTGGAGTAAAGGGGAGGAGAAGAAATGTCCTTTGAGAACTTATAACCACAGTTTGGCCCCTTCACAAGTTTGCATCTAAATTAATGCCTTCTGGCGGTCAAAAAAAACCCCCTCAGCTATGAAGTCTCAGTAGACAATGCTCCTAGGTAACCAGCAAAGCAAAAAACACACACACAAACAAACAAAAGACCCAAAAAATCTCCACAAAACTCTATGTGTAAATTCAGTTAAGTCCTGGTCATTAAAAAAGAAAAAAAAAAAACCCCAAAGATAAAGATACTCAGCCAAAAATACAAAAACCAAAAAAACAAACCAAAAAACCCCACAAAAAATTTAAAAACTACACACATATACTATGAAGAAACAAAGCACAATGAGCAAGAACCAGCAGAAACAGCAGTGAACTTAGACCTATGAAGATATCAGTTATTACATTATCAGACTCAAAAAAATCCTCAAAAATATTAATTAAAAATATCTACAAAAAATACACCTAGATACAGAATAACTATAGTAATAAAGTTCTACAGTGAAATGAAATAACACCAAAGATAAAAAGAAGATTCTAAATGAATCAGAGAAAAGTGACAGATTACTTTCAAAAGGCAGAGAGGTAGTTCTAACTACGAATAAGAATTGTTTTACCATACAATACTTTGCATAAAGAAGCTGGACCACCTCATTTCACTAAAACAACGTGAACAGTATTCCTTCACTTATCCTGATGTTTCTGTACCAAGATTTATTTGACAAATGCTTTACTTTACTTGACAAAAGGGTATACAAAAATGACTAGAAGGAAACAGATAATACAGAAATTCTTTTTAATTTTATTGATTTAGTCATTCTAGTTGGTATTTGTAAATCTAAAAATGAAAATATTTTGCAATTATGTAGCAAAGATATTAGCCACTGTCTCCTCAACAAAACTATTAACCATTCAGGTATTGGACTTTAACAATGCATGTCCAAAGAAAAGAACCAGAAACAATGATACACTAGAACCTATTAGAGATGAATCTAAAATCTGGAATCAGTATCTACAAGATGGTTTATGTTTCATGTTCATGCATAGAAGCTGATGAGCAGTTAGGTGTACTGTCAAAGGATGCTGCCCTTTAAAAATCAGGAAAATATGGGCTAAGAATTTGGATTTGCTGTGTTGAAATTCTGATAAAAATTCTAATGAAGTTGTCTTTCTTTTAATATGAATTGCTGTAAACTATTCATAAAATATCTTATAATCAGATAAAACTAAACATGGTCCATTGAATTCAAATGATAGGTGGTGATGACCATTTTTCCTGAGAAAATGAGAGTTAATGTGTCTAAAGAGATAAAATAGAGGTTTTAAAATATGAGCAAAAATAGAAGGACTATTAAAAGAGAAAACCCTAAAACCCAGTCAGATTAGGAAAAAAATACAGCAAACAGAACTCACAGAAACAAAAAACCATAATATTAAAAAAACCCCCAAAAAAACAAAAACCATAATATTAAATTCAAAAATCAGTGGATGGAGTGTTGCGTTTGTAGACCCTGCTTCGTCCCGCGTTTAAGATGCCTCGTGGAAGCCGAAGCCGCACTTCCCGCGTCGCCCCTCCGGCCAGCCGGGCGCCTCAGATGAGAACTGCACCCAGGCCAGCGCCCGCAGCTCAGCCACCAGCAGTGGCTCCACCATCTGCTGTTGGCTCACCTGCTGCTGCTCCTCGGCAGCCAGGTCTGATGGCCCAGATGGCAACCACTGCAGCCGGCGTGGCTGTGGGTTCTGCCGTCGGCCACACTCTGGGTCATGCCGTCACTGGTGGCTTCAGTGGAGGAGGTAATGCTGAGCCCTCAAGGCCTGACATCACTCACCAGGAGCCTCAGGGAACCCAGCTGGCACAGCAGCAGCAGAATGGCCCATGCCTTTTTGAGGTGAAACAGTTTTTGGAGTGTGCCCAGAACCAGGGTGACCTTAAGCTTTGTGAAGGTTTCAGTGAGGTGCCGAAACAGTGCAGACTGGCGAACGGGTTAGCTTAATCAAGAAGTTCCAGTTGAAGGCATGAAAAATCATCTCTCATGACCAGGTTGATTTAGCATTAAAAATATAATTGATAGTGAAGATATAAAGTGTGAAGCCACCAGTTAACCGCTCCTCAATCATTAGTAGCTTTTGTGCTTCAGGATTGCAGTGGAAGAGGGTATTCTCACCATATAGAAGCTCCCTGAGATGATACTGAGTTTGGGGCTAGGTGAATGTTTGTGTGGCCTCTTAAACATGCTTTTGTTTGTGAATTAATTAGAATAAAGTGATTTTATTTCCAAAAAAAAAAAAAATCAATGGATGGACTTCTACTTCCAATAAGGTGGAGTGGATATACTTTTCCCCATTCTTCCTGCTAAGTATTGGGTTGGCCAAAAAGTTCATTCGGGTTTTTCCGTGACATCTTTTTGGCCAACCCAATATAATTAAACCACTGCACATTGTATATAAAACAAACATAAAAAGATTATGAAAGGTTGAAGGAAGAAAGGAGACCTTCCAGGACTGAGGAATGACACAGTGGTGAGCTTTAGCTTTCCTGGGTTTTCATTTTGCCTCATATATCTTGACTTGGAGAAGCAAAAGCTAACAACCAGGAAATACCAACAGATGCAGACAAATAAGGCCCCAATAAAATCATGTTTCCTTTAGCAAAAGGACCATAAAAGAGGTAGCCTAGCAAGAAAGAAAACGCTCCAACCCTAAACCACTCTATTCCAGCCAAACACCACAGGAGAAACTGTGGCCCACCTCTACTCACGCCAGCAAAGTCCTGTGGGAAGCCTAGACTTCAACCCTTCTGAGGCTGGTAATGAAGAACCCAGCACTGGTGTGGTGTCAGAGAAAGCCAAGAAAGCAGCCAGGACTTTCATCCCCACCTGCCAGTAATGTGCCCCCACCTACAGGGTCAGTGGAGACCATGTGGGGAGCTGGAACTCCCATCCTCACAGCAGTAATGAGTAGCACCCCTCCCAACCCAGCTGTCAGTGATGTTAGGTAGGGAACCTGGTCTTCCATCTTCACATGGTTGAAACAAGGTGGAATCCCCTGTCTTGACTGAGCAGTGTCAGAGAAAGCCAGCTAAAACAGAAGGTTTAAATAAGATCCAGAGTCTCATAACATAATACAAAAATGTCTAGAATTCAATCAGAATCATTCATCATATCAAAAATCTGGAAGATCTCAAACTGAATGAAAAAGTCAATCATGCCAATATTGAGATGACAGAGACATGTTAAAATTATCTGATAATGGTTTTAAGGCAGCCATGATAAAAATGTTTCAAGAGTAATCATAAACATATTTGAAACAAAAGGAAAAAATAGAAAAATTCAACAAAGAAATAAAAAGTCTCAGTTCCCTGGTGGTCTAGTGGTTAGGATTTGGCACTTTCACTGCCATGGCTTGGGTTCAATCCCTGGTCAGGGAACTGAGAGCCCACAAGCTGTGTGGTGTGGCCAAAAAAAAAAAAAAAAAAGAAATATAAAGTCTCAGCAAAAAATAAAAGCTATAAAGAAGAATCAAATGAGGATTTTAGAGTTGAAAAATACAGTAACATAAAGAAAAGGCTCAGTAAAAGGGTTCAGTGCCAGAATGGAAGGAACAGAGGAGAATCAGTGAACTGGAAGATAGAACAACAGAAATTATCTAATCTGACCAATGGAGAGAAACAGTAAAAATAAATTAAAAAGGGCTTAGGCCCTTGTGACACTATAATAAAAAATCTAACATTTCCATTATTGGAGTACTGGAAGGAAAGGAGAAAGAGGAAGGGGCTGAAAAAAATACCCAAAGAAATAATGGCTAAAAGCTTCCAAATGTAGCAAAAGAGATAAACCTACTGATTCAAGAAGTTGGGAGAACTCCAAACAGGAAAAACTTAAAAGAAACGCAAACCAAGACACATCATAATTAAACTTCTGAAAACCAATAACAAAGATAAAATCTTGAAAACTGGAATTTTATTTTTATTTTTCAAGCACAAAATCTTTCCATATTTCTTCCTTCCTTTAACTAACATTTATGAAGTAACTATTCTGTGCCCAGAGCTGTTTAAATGCATGGACAGTATTTGAACAATAATACTGTTTCAGTAAACAAAATACCTTGCCTTCACCATGCCAGAGGTTGAGGTAGGCACAGACTATGAAAACAGCCAGTTTAAAACAACATCTTACATATAGAGGAAAAACAATTAATACGACAGTGCATTTTTTATCAGAAACCACAGGAGCCAAAATGAAGTGTCACAATATTTTCCAAGTGCTGAAAAAAAACTGAACTGTCAACCCAGAATCTTACATCCAGGGTGATCAGACTTAAAACATTCTAAGGTCCTTGTAATGTTCAGGAGGAAACTAAAGATAATAGGTAACCATGAAAAGAACAGATACATACTAACAAGGGGGAAAATGGAAAGAGAAAAAGGGAAAAAAAATCTGCCACCAATCCAAAAGCAGGCAAGGAGAGAAACAATTCAGAAAAAAAGGGACTAATAAAAAAGCATGGAGAGGAAGGAGTCAAGATGGCAGTGTGCAAAGACTCAGAGTTCATGTCTCCCCACAACTAGGGCGCCTGCAGGACGCTGGGGGGGGACCTTAATGCCCAAGGAGACAGAAGGAAACCCCAAGTGAAACAGTAGGATGTGGGGGGACTGAGGCGGGAGGAGAAGTGGAGGCCAGACAGGACCAGCGCCCCTGAGGGGTGGCTGAGAGGCAGAAGGGGTTCCCATGCCTGGAGGGACCCTTGGGGGCTTGGATCAGGGGGAAGCACACCCAGCGTATCCCCTGCCCAATCGGCCAGGGAAGTCTGCCCGGCTCTCGGGCTGGGTCCTATGCTCTCAGAGCCCCCCTCTGGGCCACGTTGGTCCTGGGGGCATAGGAAGGAGGCTGGGGTAAAAGCAGATAGGCAGGCGGGAGGGGCCCTCCAGGACTGAGGAGCAGGAGAGGAGTGGAGGGTGTTTGACCTGCCCACTTGAGCCCAGGAAGCCTGCTGGGCTCCCAGGTGGGGTCTCCCACCCTCTGAGACCAGAGGCGGGAGGCATACCTGGGCCTCTTCTGTTCCTTTGAGCCTAAGCCCCACCCCCACACCCCCCAGGGCCTTTTCCAGCCCTGTGGGTCCTAAGCATAGGCTCTGCACGCCCACCCAAACCCTGCCCCTGCTTAGGCCCCATGTGGCTTGTGGGAACTTGGTCACGAGCTGGGAGTTGGGTCAAAGCTCCTCAGGTGGGAGCTCTGAGTCCGAACCACTGGACTAACAGAGAACCTCAGACCCCAGGGAATATCTATCAGAGTGAGGGCTCCTGGAGGTCCTCATCTCGGCACCAAGACCCAGCTCTACCCAACAGCCTACAAACTCCAGTGTTGGAAGCCTCAGGCCAGACAACCAGTAAGACAGGAACACAATCCTACTCATCAAAAAAAAAAAAAAGATACAGCAAAAAAATACATCACAGATAAAGGAGCAAGGTAAAAACCTACAAGACCAAATAAATGAAGAGGAAATAGGCAATCTACTTGAAAAAGAATTCAGAGTAATGATAGTAAAGATGATCCAGAATCTCAGAATTAGAATGGAGGCAAGGATTGAGAAAATACAAGAAATGTTTAACAAAGATGTAGAAGAACTAAAGAACAAACACACAGAGATGAACAACACAATAACTGAAATGAAAAATACACTAGAAGGAATCAATAACAGGATAACTGAGGCAGAAGAACGAATAAGTGAGCTGGAAAACAAAATGGTGGAAATACTTGCCAAGGAGCAGAACAAAGAAAAAAGAATGAAAAGAACTGAAGACAATCTCAGAGACTTCTGGGATAACACTAAATGTAGCAACATTCGAATTATAGGGGTCCCAGAAGAAGAAGAGAAAAAGAAAGGGTCTGAAAAAATATTTAAATAGATTATAGTTGAAAACTTCCCTAACATGGGAAAGGAAATAGTCACCCAAGTTCAGGAAGCACCGAGTCCATATAAGATAAACCCTGGGAAGAACACACCAGACACATATTAATCAAACTAATAAAAATTAAATTCAAAGAAAAAACTATTAAAAGCAGCAAGGGAAAAACCAAAAATAACATACAAAGGAATCCCCATAAGGGTATCAGATGATTTTTCAGCAGAAACTCTGCAGGCCAGAAGGGAGTGGCAGGATATACTTAAAGTGATGAAAGGGAAAAACCTACAACCAAGATTACTCTACCCAGCAAGGATCTCATTCAGATTCGACAGAGAAATCAAAGGCTTTTCAGACAAGCAAAAGCTAAGAGAATTCAGCACCACTGAACCAGTTTTACAACAAATGCTAAAGAAACTTCTCTACGCAGGAAACACAAGAGAAGAAAAAGACCCACAAAAACAAACCCCAAACAAGAAAATGGTAATAGGAACATACATACCGATATTAACCTTAAATAAATGGATTAAATGCCCCAACCAAAAGACACAGACTGGCTGAATGGATACAAACACAAGACCCATATATATGCTGTCTACAAGAGACCCATTTCAGACCTAGGGACACATAGGTCTGACTGAAAGTGAAGGGATGGAAAAAGATATTCCATGCAAATGGAAATCAAAAGAAAGCTGGAGTAGCAATACTTGTATCAGATAAAATAGACTTTAAAATAAAGACTGTTATAAATGTTTATGCACCCAACAGAGGAGCACCTCAATACATGAGGCAAATGCTAACAACCATGAAAAGGGAAATCGACAGTAACACAATAATAGCAGGGGACTTTAACACCCCACTTACACCAATGGACAGATCATCCAAACAGAAAATAAATAAGGAAACACAAACTTTAAATGACACAATAGACGAGAGGGATTTAATTGATATTTATAGAACATTCCACTCAAAAGTGGCAGAATACACTTTCTTCTCAAGTGCACATGGAACATTCTCCAGGACAGATCACATCTTGGGTCACAAATCAAGCCTCGGAAAATTTAAGAAAATTGAAATCGTATCAATCACCTTTTCTGACCACAACACTGTGAGACTGGAAATCAATTACAGGAAAAAAAACTGTAAAAAACACAAATACATGGAGGCTAAACAGTGCACTAAAAAATAACCAAGAGATCACTGAAAAAAACAAAGAAGAAATAAAAAAATACATAGAAACAAATGACAATGAAAACACGATGACCCAAAACCTATGGGACACAGCAAAAGCGGTTCTAAGAGGGAAGTTTACAGCAATTCAATCTCACCTCAAGAAACAAGAAAAACCTCAAATAAACAATCTAACCCTACACCTAAAGCAACTAGAGAAAGAAGAACAAAGAAAACCCAAAGTCAGTAGAAGGAAAGAAATCATAAAGATCCAAGCAGAAATAAATGAAATAGAAATGAAAAAACAATAGCTAAGGTCAATAAAACTGAAAGCTGGGCTTCCCTGGTGGCGCAGTGGTTGAGAGTCCACCTGCTGATTCAGGGGACACGAGTTCGTGCCCCGGTCTGGGAGGATCCCACATGCCGCGGAGCAGCTGGGCCCGTGAGCCATGGCCGCTGAGCCTGCGCGTCCGGAGCCTGTGCTCCGCAACGGGAGAGGCCACAACAGTGAGAGGCCCGCGTACCGTGAAAAAACAAAACAAAACAAAAAAACCTGAAAGCTGGTTCTTTGAGAACATAAACAAAATTGATAAACCCTTAGAAAAAAGGGAGAGGACACAAATAAATAAAATTAGAAATGAAAAAGGAGAAATCACAACTGACACCACAGAAATACAAAGAATTATAAGAAACTATTAAAAACAACTATATGCCAATAAAATGGACAACCATGAAGAAAGGGACAAATTCTTGGAAAGGTACAATTTTCTAAGACTGAACCAAGAAGAATTAGAAAATATAAACAGACCTATCCCAAGTAATGAAACTGAAACCAGAATTAAATATCTTCCAACAAACAAAAGTCCAGGACCAGATGGCTTCACAGGTGAATTCTATCAAATATTTAGAGAAAAGCTAACACCTATCCTTCTCAAGCTCTTCCAAAAAATAGCAGAGGGAGGAAGACTCCCAAATTCATTCCACGAAGGCACCATCACCCTGAAACCAAAACCAGAAAAAGGTATCACAAAAAAAGAAAATTATAGACCGATATCTCGGATGAACATAGATGCAAAAACCCTCAACAAAATACTAGCAAACAGATTCCAGAAACACATTAAAAGGATCATACACCATGATCAAGTGGGATTAATCCCAGGGATGCGAGGATTCTCCAATATAGGCAAATCAATCAATGTGACACACAATATTAACAAATTAAGGAATAAAAACCATATGATCATCTCAATAGATACAGAAAAAGCTTTAGACAAAATTCAACACCCATTTATGATAAATTCTCTCCAGAAAATGGGCATAGAGGGAACCTACCTCAACATAATAAAGACCATATATGACAAACCCACAGCAAACATCATACTCAATGGTGAAAAACTGAAAGCATTTCCACTAAGATCAGGAACAAGACAAGACACTCTCATCACTCTTTTTCAACATAGTTTTGGAAGTCCTAGCCATGGCAATCAGAGATGAAAAAGAAATAAAAGGAATACAAATTGGAAAAGAAGAAGTAAAACTGTCACTGTTTGCAGATGACATGATACTATACACAGAAAATCCTAAAGATGCTACCATGAAACTACTAGAACTAATCAATGAATTTGGTAAGGTTTGCAGGATACAAAATTGATGCATAGAAATCTGTGGCATTCCTATACACTAACAATGAAAAATCAGAAAGAGAAATTAAGGAACCAATCCCATTTACCATCACAACAAAAAGAATAAAATACTAGGAATAAACCTACCTAAGGAGGCGAAAGACTTGTACTCAGAAAACTATAAAACACTGATGAAAGAAATCAAAGATGACATAAACAGATGGAGAAATATACCATGTTCTTGGATTGGAAGAATCAATATTGTGAAACTGATTATACTACCCAAAGCAATCTACAGATTCAATGCAATCCTTATCAAACTACCAATGGCATTCTTCACAGAATTAGAACAAAAAATTTTACAATTCGTATGGAAACACAAAAGACCCCGAAGAGCCAAAGCAATTCTTGAGAAAGAAAAATGGAGCTGGAAGAATCAGGCTCCCTGACTTCAAACTATACTACAAAGCTACAGTAATCAAGACAGTATGGTACTGGCAGGAAAACAGAAATATATATCAATGGTACAGGATAGAAAGCCCAGACATAAACGCATGCACATATGGTCACCTAATTTATGACAAAGGAGGCAAGAACATATGATGGAGAAAACACAGCCTCTTCAATAAGTGGTGCTGGGAAAACTGGACAGCTACATGTAAAAGAATGAAATTAGTACACTACCTAACAGCATACGTAAAAATAAACTCCAAGTGGATTAAAGACCTAAATGTAAGACCAGACACTATAAAATGCTTAGAGGAAAAGATAGGAAAATACTCTTTGACATAAACCACAGCAAGATCTTTTTTGACCCACCTCTTAAGAGTAATGAAAATAAAAACAAAAATAAACAAATGGGACCTAATGAAACTTAAAAGCTTTTGCACAGCAAAGGAAACCATAAGCAAGATGAAAAGACAACCCTCAGCATGGGCAAAAATATTTGCAAATGAAACAACGGATAAAGGATTAATCTCCAAAATATATAAACAGCTCATGGAGCTCAATATAAAAAAAACAAACAACCCAATTAAAAAATGGGCGGAAGACCTAAATGGACATTTCACCAAAGAAGACATACAGATGGCCAAGAGGCACATGAAAAGATGCTCAACATCACTGATTATTAGAGAAATGCAAGTCAAAACTACAATGAGGTATTATTACCTCACACTGGTCAGAATGGCCATCATCAAAAAATCTAGAAACAATAAATGGTGGAAAGGGTGTGGTGAAAAGGGAACCCTCCTGCACTGTTGGTGGGAATGTAAATTGATACAACCACTGTGGATAACAGTATGGAGGTTCCTTAAAAAGTAAAAATAGAACTACCATATGACCCAGCAATCCCACTACTGGGCATATACCTTGAGAAAACCACAATTCAAAAAGACACATGCACCACAATGTTCATTGCAGCACTATTTACAATAGCCAGGACATGGAAGCAACCTAAATGTCCATCGACAGATAAATGGATAAAGAAGATGTGGCACGTATATACAATGGAATATTACTCAGCCATAAAAATAAACGAAATTGAGTTATTTGTAATGAGGTGGATGGACCTAGAGACTGTCATACAGAATAAAGTAAGTCAGAAAGAGAAAAGCAAATACCGTATGCTAATGCATATATATGGAATCTTAAAAAAAAATGGTACTGATGAACCTAGTGGCAGGGCAGGAATAAAGACATAGATATAGAGAATGGACTTGAGGACACAGGGAGGGGGGAAGGGTAAGCTGGGATGAAGTGAGAGAGTGGCATGGACATATATTCACTACCAAATGTAAAATAGATAGCTAGTGGGAAGCAACAGCATAGCACAGGGAGATCAGCTCGGTGCTTTATGACCAGCTAGAAGGGTGGGATAGGGAGGGTGGGAGGGAGGCTCAAGAGGGAGGGAATGTGGGGATGTATGTATGCATATGGCTGATTCACTTTGTTGTACAACAGAAACTAACACAGTATTGCAAAGCAATTATACTCCAATAAAGATCTATTAAAAACAAAAACAAAACATGGATGTTTGAACTAAGCCCAACTATATCAGTTATCATAAAAACATGTGGCAATTTTTAATATACCTTTCTTCTTATAGATTAAGCAGCCAAGTTATGATGTAAGAGATTTGCTTCAAAAACTTCATCTGATTTTATACAGTTCATTGTACTCAAGAATTCAAGAATACACATATTGCAAGCACACATGGTCAATTTTAACAGATGCTTCATGCACTACTGGAGAAGTTAAAAATACAATACTGTTTAATCCAGTGCAGACTTCTAACCAAACGGAACATTATACTGCATAGTATAATTTAAATAATGAACGAGGGGCAGGCTAGTCAGGTCAATAGGGTCTTCTGAAGACAGCACTCTGCATCTACTGTCTAACAAAACAGCTTACTCCAGCTGTGGCAATGTTTTCTTTGAATGAACCTTTTTTTAGGGATTAATATTAGCTTCGATTATCTTTAGTCATGAGTTGCTATGAGCTATTTCTGTTCAGCTCCCAAAACTCACTGTGCATTTAATTATTTTTCACTCCTTATGAAAAGGATGAAAACATAACTGTTTTTCCTAAGTTAGTGACATAAGATGTGGGTCCCTTTCTCAGAAAGATAAATTTCACATTCTTTCAACAAACAGCACAAGTGATGTACACAAAATTTCCGTGAAGAATCTTTGTCTAAAAATTGTAAGAGCTTGCCATTTAAAGCTACTACTGAAGAATGGCAAGGGACCTGACCATTAAACCAGCCTCAAATAAATAAATGAAGCCACAGCTAAACCTCAACCTTGCTGACCATTTGTTTTTTCTTTCTGTAAGATTGTGGGCTTCATCTCTGATGTACTGAAATGTTGCCAGGTTATGTCTGGCATCAGAGGGTTTCTTCATTCGTTGTGCTCTGTCCTTGTGGAATCTTGTCTGTGTAAAGTCCCATATCCTCCAGTTTGGGGAAATTTTCAAGTGATTTTTCTTTTGATTATTCTCTTCCCTACTTTTGCATTTTCCCCTCTTCTTTCTCTCTGGGCCTCCAGAATGAAAGAGGACATTAGACTTGAATTGGTCTTCTGTGTCTCTTGTCTTCTGTTGCAACTTTTGTCTCTGTACTCTACGGAACAGTTTCCCAACTAGAGAGAGCAACTCCCAAATGTTTTCAATTGGAGAAAACAACCAATTCTAAGAATTCTCATGTGCTCTCCGATTGTTCCTTTTTCATAGTATCCTAGTGTCATCTTTTGGATGTAATACCTTTGAGAAGTTCTCTAGATATATTACATCAATTTGTAAGATATATGTTGTGTTCTGAATTATCTCCTTCCTGAAGAGTCAGTGCTTTCATTCATCTTGGTCTTTTTCTTCAATGCCTGGTGATCCCTGGTTATCAGATCTCACTGCGGAAAGCAGCTTCGGTGGGCTTCCTCTGCTAGTAGGCCAGTAGGAGCGCTCGTCACAGGCTTCCTTCTGAGTGTGGGAAAGACGTGGTGGGCTTTTCCTTGAGGTAAGGGGATGGGGAGGGGGTTGCCAACTTGGGGGCCCTAATATCCACATCAGAAGCTTTAGCTTTCCTCAGCCATTCTGTTTAGTATTTTGTTGTATTGCTTTATTTTCAAGAAAATAGTCTTACAAATTTTTGGTGTGGTCATAAACATCAGTATGTATTCTGTACAGAATAAGTGGTCTGAGCACCCGTCCCATGTGTACACCTTGAATGACCCACGTGTGGTCAGTTTCACTGCTCACCTCGGCCTCGGCCTCACCTGCCAGCTCTAGGTCCAGAAGCTCCGTCTCCAGCACAGCTGTGGGCGGGCCATCTCCCGCACCCACCGCAGCTCTCGTGGCTGAGCTTGGGCCCTGCTTTTTGCTTTGTTGCATCTATTCACATGCTCCCAGAACATTCCATCTTCCAGGAAACTGTTAAAATGTTTTCTTCCTTTGATGAGGCCCTCTTTTCCTTGCCCATCCACCACCTAACTGTTGGAGTTTATTCCTTTTTAAGTGTTTTTTATTAAAATGACTTCTTTTTTTTAATAAATTTATTTATTTTATTAATTTATTTTTGGCTGTGTCGGGTCTTTGTTGCTGTGCACGAGCTTTCTCTAGTTGTGGTGAGCGGGGGCTACTCTTCGTTGCGGCACGCGGGCTCCTCATTACGGTGGCTTCTCTTGTTGTGGAGCATGGGCTCTAGGCACGTGGGCTCAGTAGTTGTGGCTCCTGGGCTCTAGAGTGCAGGCTTCAGTAGTTGTGACTCACGGGCTTAGCTGCTCCGCAGCATGTGGGATCCTCCCGGACCAGGGCTCGAACCCGTGTCCCCTGCATTGGCAGGTGGATTCTTAATCACTGCACCACCAGGGAAGCCCCTCCTTTTTAAGTTTTTATACTTTTGTTTCAGTGGGGTCTCAGGAAAGGTGGAAAGTCACTTCAAACCAGGAGATAAAACTATTATAATAAACCATGTCTGATGGTCAAATCAGTTTGGGAAAACCAAATTAATTTATTCTTAATATTTTTGTTTCTATGCAGATGACTTAACACAGAAAACAGATGTATACTCACAATTTTCAAAGGATTCTAAATATTCAAATCAAAGATTTAAAAAAAATCTATTGATCAAGGAAGTTGGGGATAGCCAATTAAATTGTGATGGTTTATGATTATATTTTCCTTTACTTTTATTATTATATCCTTAAGAAAAACTCTACCTCAAGGCTGAAAGTTTTCTCCTGATTTAAAAAATCTACAATGCATAACAAAAAGAGCCTATACTGGGAGTTAAGAAACTAAAATTCCAGTCCCATCTCTTTAACTAATATACTTAGGAAGTGAGGCAAATTTCTTAATTTCACCAGACTTGTTTCTCCAACTCTAAAATAAAAGAGCGGTGTGGGCTAACTTAGAAAATGTGTGTTGAATCCATCCATGGTCTAGAGTGTACTAGTTGCTTCTTGAACAAAAGAAAGAGTTTTCTCTGGCCCTTCCAAGAGCTAATCTGCCTGTTTTATGGGTGGTAAACTGAGACCACCTCTGGTCATGAACTGGTCATGATCATGAACTTAATTGAAGGGCAGGAGACAAGCTGGACTAGATAAGGTCTAAGTTCCCTGTGAGCTTAAGATGCTATGGCTTGAGGGTATTAATACTTTCTTAGGTTTACGGGCCTGAACAGGGCCATCCTATGTACCTCAAGCTGAGATGGATTCGCTGCACGATAGTGCCTGCTGAGGAGTGCTAGTGGCACTTAAACTCAGGGGTTCAGACTGGGGCTGAGGGTGAGTGGGATTCTAACTGGAGTTACAAAGGTGAGTAGAAGGAACAGTGATAACTGTCTTACTTCCAAAGAGACTTAAACACCAAACGCTATCAAGAAATGACACCTAAGCCAGGGTTTTCATTTCACTGGCGGTCGATCAAGCATCCACACTCATCTTTGTAACTTCCATTTGGCTCGCAGGGCATGCAAATAGAATCAGGGGGAAGAGGGGGAAGAGGGGGAAGAGGGGGAAGAGGGGGAAGAGGGGGAAGAGGGGGAAGAGGGGGAAGAGGGGGAAGAGGGAGAAGAGAAAAAGTGCCCCTGAACTCCTTCAGGACTTAACTGACAACAAACTGAATATTAAACGCACAAGAGCAAACAAGCCCTCTCAGTCCTTCAACCACATCGTTCAAGCTCTGTTTCTGAGAATAGAAAATTCTAAGCTCAATTTGAGTGTCACTGTAAACTCCTCTCTATGCCAGATGATTTTAACCACATATTTATATCCAAAGTACAAACAACTTAAAATGTTTACACTGAGTAGTAATGGGAGTCATGTGTCAAATACAATGGTAGGAAAAAGAGCAAAGCTTTCTTCAGAACTAAAGCTTGAAGATATACAATATCTGTGGAAAATCTGGCTTACAAATTAGAATGCATTGTTTACCTATTCCATTTAATTATAGAGAACGTGCATTTTTACCCTTTGCATACAACATCTAATGTCTCGTTTTTTGGTTTGGTTTTGCTCTGCAGTGCAGCCCGAGGCTCTGGAAGTCTCATAGCTCCATATACAGAGTCTCAAGGCACATGGCCACACAGTTTCCTGTCATTTGTGGCCTCCACTTCCTTTAATCTCTCACTGCCAGGGAGAGGCAGTGAAGGATCCATCCACCACGTCCCAAAGCAGAAGAACAAAGGCAGTGAAGAGAGCCCTCCTCTGTGGTTCAGAGGGCCTCCACGTGTCAGCTTTCCTATTTGAATACTGTAAAGACCAAGAAAACTGCAGGAGACCAGGGATGGACTCTTGGCATCTTTCTACTGGGACAGAGTCCTGTGAACTGATCGCTAAGTACAAGCCTGTGGTGACACCTTCTCCTCAGCTTCTAGTTACTAGTCATTCAGGCAAGACCAACCAGAAAAGCTCTGTAGAGGACATAGCATATGGCTTCACACAGTCCACAGTTGCCCGCCCAAATAAAATCCACCAAGGGTTAATGCTTAAGGGGGTGATGAAGATAGCAATGGATGAACACAGTCATGGCTGCCGACTTCTTTGATGCAACATGTCTTAGATAGATCATCGCGGTAAACTCAGAACTCCGAGGTGATGTCCAGCTCTTCATTCTTTGAGAGCCAAGATTCCCCACCCCTTCCCTCCTGACCATGCTCACCTCAGGCAGTCTCATGCGTCAGCCCCTCAAGTGGACTCATGTGTCCTGGTGAACACAAGGCTCCCACAGCCCCCCAACCCTTCTCTCAGCACTTGCCTCACGCAGTACTCTTTGGATTAATGATGACTACACTGAATATTCACCTGAGGCCACTAGCCCTTTTTGTTTAAAACTCAGAGAAGCTGACACCACCTCACGCTTTCCTTTTGCTTTTTCTGTCACTTGGCAGACAGACTGCTTTGTCTTATCTTACTTTTAGGTAGTTCTGTTTGCTCCTCTTAGCTACAGAAAAGAGCATCCTCTGCATTCTTTTAAAAACATACATTTTAATTTTCAAAGAAGTTGGTACTTCAACAGAAGTAAGTTTTATATACTCATTCTCAATTTGATTCCATAGGTGTACTAGCCAGGCCCACTGAAAATGCAGTTTCTCTCATTATCTCCCCAACACCCAACACCTAAAGGCTGGGAATGCTATGAAGAAGCAGCAAATCTTGGAGGGGAAAACAAAAAACAGAAAGTAATTTGTAGGGCTGAACAAAAACACGAACAGACCCCTCTGAATCGCTTTTTACTTTTATACTAATTTTTCACTTCCCGAATCCATATAACCAATTTTAAATAGAACTTAACTAAAGCTAAAAGAACCAACCAACAACATATTTATAATTTTAAACTTTCTTGTCACTCAGAATGTTTGGTTGCTTGATATATTCTGTATCTTACCCATAAATTCTGAGAAAAAAATATTGAGATATATGACTCCTTAAGCTACATTAATTGAGGATCTAAACACATCTTACCTGTAAATACGTTTCCAAACCTTGTCGTCGTTGTTCCAAGACTTTTGGGACCCAGTTCCGAACATGTTTGGAAGGGATTTCTGGAGTTTTAATACATTTCTTAAGCTATAAAGACAGAAAAAAAATATAGAAAATGTGTTTTAATTAAAACAACATTATTTGAGGGAAAAGCCAATAAAAGGAAGTGAACCACTGCTATCTCCAATAAAAAGATAGAGGAAAATATATATACACTGAGATTTCATCAAAAATTCTTTCTTTAGCTGTCCTAAATGTTCAGGTTTCAGGACAAGAGTTCTGTGTTTTGGTAGTTGTTGTTATTGTTATACATCATCTGGCATTTCAGATGGGAATTATTTTTCCTGAAGAATTAAGAGTTCAGTAAATGAACTATAAAGGAAGTATAGAAGTTTATAATTTCCAAAAACAATTAATACAACAAAATTTTAGTTGGAAGAAGTACTTTTCTTTTTTTTTATAAATTTATTTATTTATTTATTTTTGGCTACGTTGAGTCTCTTGTTGCTGGGCTTGGGCTTTCTCTTGTTGCAGCGAGTGGGGGCTACTCTCTGTTGTGGTGCCTGGGCTTCTCATTGCAGTGGCTTCCCTTGTTGCAGAGCACGGGCTCTAGGCGCGCAGGCTTCAGTAGTTGTGGCACGCAGGCTGTAGAGTGCAGGCTCAGTAGTTTTGTCACATGGGCTTAGTTGGGCATGTGGGATCTTCCCGGACCAGGGCTCAAACCCACGTCCCCTGCACTGGCAGGTGGATCCTCAACCACTGCGCCACCAGGGAAGCCCGAAGAAGTACTTTTCTGATGAAAAGTCTTTCTACATATTTTTCACATAAAAAAGGAAAACAGAATGCAATTGTTTATAACTATCATCCCTGGAAATGCCATATGAACTAGACCACATCATATGGAGAGTTTCTTAAAAGTTCTATTAAAAAAAAGTTCTAAAAAGAAAAGACTGATCCTTCCAAAATTCCTAAGCATTAGGTCTAAATTTTGTTCATGAAAACTGAGTGACGGTTCTCAGCTAAGCCTTTCTGGGCAGCAGTCTTAAGGGACTATATAGATAAAGGAAAATTCTATCGGACGTTGAGTTAGAGCTGCCTGTCACAGGTGCATCCTATCACATCCGCATCCTAAATCTGTGAATATTACCTTACAGGGCCAAGTACTTTATATATCTGATTAAATTAAGTGTCTTACAATGGAGAGATTACCATAGATTATCCAGGTGGGCTCAATGTAATCGTAAGGATCCTGATTTATCGGGAGGGAGGCACGAGGACCAGGGTCAGGGAGAGACTGGAAGATGCTACATGACTGGCTTAGGTGATGGAGGAAGGGTCATGAGCCCCGCTGACCTATGGAAGCCAGAAAAGGGAAAGGAATGGATTGTCTCCTCTAGCCCATTGATACCTTAACTTTAGCCCAGTGAAACTCAATTTGGATTTCTGACCTTGAGAGGTATAAGATAATAAATTTCTGTTGTTTTAAGCCACTAAGTTTATGCTAACTTGTTACAGTGGCAACACAGACGAAGCTAACACACTGCCTCTAAAATGGAAAGACTTTTAATGCTCTGAGTAAAAAGTTGGAAAACTCAACTGAGACTGCTCCTTTACTACAC
The DNA here is from genome assembly GCF_949774975.1 of Lagenorhynchus albirostris. Taxonomy (NCBI): domain Eukaryota; kingdom Metazoa; phylum Chordata; class Mammalia; order Artiodactyla; family Delphinidae; genus Lagenorhynchus; species Lagenorhynchus albirostris. The sequence goes on along the minus strand of NC_083097.1, from coordinate 101,114,289 downwards.
ATGCAAAGAAATGGCATAATGACCTCTAAGAAAATGCACACAGCTAAACCCCAGCACCTAAAACTGTAATAAAAAAAGTTCTCATACATAAGCATATCTTCATTAACCATGTAAGCTGAAATTTGTTGTACACTATGAAAAAGGGGTCTTTGTGCATTTCAAAGATGAGCACTTGTCTCAAGACATTAGGCTAAGCCCATGCTTGCCTTCTCCCTCCATACCTGAAGCGCCACTAACAGAACACTGTAAAAGTATTAGCTGCAAGCCCAAATCTATCCTCCTTGTCTTCCTCACCAAACTCCTCAATTATTGGAAACAATACTGCATTCAGCTAAATTCAGCTTAAAAAGCTAAATTTCCCACACCCCCTTGCAGAGAGTGGAGGTCAAAGGTAATCAGAAATCACTGAGAAAAGCGTTCCATGAAATCTCTTTGAAAGTGGAACAGACTCAGCTAGCTGGTACCTTCTATACTACTCCCCTTTCACCCCTTCCTGCCTAGAATGTGACTATGATGGCTGGAGCTGCTGTGACCGTTTGCCACCATGAGGAAACTCTTAGGATGGAAGACAGGTGTCCAGATGAGCAAGCAGAGAAAAGGACTTGGTGCCTGCACACTGCCTGGAGCTGCCACAACACCCCAGACTGCCCGCCTCCAGACTTGCTTTTTAAGGGGGAAAAAATAGCCCCCTCCCTCTTTTTTTAAGGTTACTGGTATTTGGACTTCCTGTTTCATATACCTGAATTCAGTCCTGGTAGATATTAGAAAAAGAAAAAGGCCAAAGGGAATAGGCCTCAGAACAACACAGAGAACAGGGCAGGGAGGAAGGGGCAATTACCAAGCAAGAGATGAACAGCTTTCTAAAAAGACGGAAAGCAGAAGCATGATCTAAAGAAAACACTGGAGCAGAGGAAGCCCCAGCCCAGACCTCCTCAGGAAGGGACTACAGAGGGTCTGGACATCAATCTTCTCAGCAGCCTGAGAGGCTCTGTGCTCAGGACGGGCATAAGAGGAGGAGGGAATGGGAAGAGGGATCAGTCTGTGCCCCAGCCTGTGCCAAAGACCACAGAGATGACTAGCAGCCCAGTGTCATCCCTAAGCACGCACACCCTCCCCCAGTAAAAAAGGGTCAGTGCTCCTAAAGAAACTGAATGAAGTGTTTGGGTTGAAGAAGGGTATTTGCCATTCTAGTCATTCTGGTTTTCATGGGGTCCCCAGCCTAATATCTGCCTCTCTACCCTCATTCCCTATAATGAAGCCCTTAAGTTGACACACCCTACAGAGGTACTAGACTTATGTACCCAAAGCAGAGGGACCAGTGACAAATACCCAGAATAACTGGATGGGCAATCAAAGATCACTTTCATAGGAAAGCCAGCACTATGAAAGAGAAAGGACAAGAAAAACAAATGGAACAACTAATCCCAAAGGAAACAGAGAAATCAAATAACAGAAGAGATCTTTAATATCCGCAGGGAGATTTGAGAAGATATTGCTTCTATAAAACAAGAACAGGTTTTTAAAAAACCCAAGAACAGGTTGCTATGAAAAAGAAACCATCAGAGAAGAAGAAAGAGATGACAGAAATTAAAAAAACATGACAGAGAAATAAGTTAAAAGAGGTAGAATATAAAATGATGGAAGTCTCTCAAAGTGTAGAATAAACAAAATGAGAGAAAGGGTAGGTGAAAAGATAAAACACATATCAGATTAATCTAGGAGATTTAATATGAAAGTAATAAGCCTTTCATAAAGAAGACATTTTCAAAGAAAAGCAATTTTTATAGGACCTAATATATGTCTTCAGATTAAGGACCTATTGAGTACCAGCATAATGTATAAAAAAGGATCCACATTTACTGACATTTATCAGTTGAGATTTCAGAATATTGAGGACAGAGAGAAGACAGAGGGAAAAACATTAGTTGGCAAACAAAGGAAGCAGAACTGTATTGGCAACTGACTTGTCACCAGCAACAATGGATGCTAGAAGATCAATGCTCCAAAGATACAATTTGACATGGATTTTTATAACCAGAATCTCATCAATTAAGTGTGAGAGAAAGTTTACCTCCCGTGCCTTCTTTTACCCAAATTTGAGGATGTAATTCCGGAAAACTGAGAAATTAAACCAACGAAGAGGAAAAATAGGATCAGGACTCAGCTCTTCCCCATCAGCATGGGGAAGGGAAACCCAAGGGCAGCTGAGCACAGCAGGCCTAGAGAATTATTAGTCTAGGTTAAAACAAAAACCTCCAGGAAGAAGGTGGATTCCATGTAGCAGAGAGTATGGAGAAGATGGATACATTTAGGATTTGTTAAAGTACATTATTCTTTTGTCTATCAGAAAAAATAAGTTCTAGGGTAAACAAAGAGCCCCTGAGGAAGGTCACGGAACAGAAGACACCAAGCTCCTCCTATGTGTTAGGGACACTCCTGCCTTCATGGGGCTGGCATACCGGGAAATGGACAAAAAAAACAATAAACATGTTAATAAAACAGGGTGAGGGCAGAGAGTAACAGACGGGGGTGTGCGCTGGGGGGCAGCTGGGGAAATGACTGTGTGAGGTGAGAATGTCTCAGGAACCACCTGAATCATGCTGGGAGGGAGCCAGGGTTAGGAGCTGGAGAAGGGCCACTGCAGCAGAGGCAGCAATGGAAAGGGAGGGCCGAGCCTGGTGTTCCAAACTCAGCAAGGAGGAGACGGTTCAGAGAGGTGCAGCATCAGACACTGTAGGGCCTTGCAGGCCGCAGAGGGAATTTGCTTATCATTTTACATGGGAAGCAAACTGAATGTCTTAAGCAAGGGAATGATCTGATAAAATTTTTACTTCAAAGAGCTCGTGCTAGATTCTATGAACAAGATGGACTGTAAGGGGGTGGAATCAAAGCAGGGAGACCAGTCAGCAGCTCCTGTAGGAGTCCAGGCAAAAGACGACGGTGACGTGGACTATGGTCGTGGCAGTGGAGGTGGGGAGAAGCAGAAGGCTGCAGAGCAGGTGAAAAGTGGAGGTGGTAGAATGACCCCAAGACTTTGACTGTTTCAGGTCTTTGAACTCAGCTGGCAGCGCCCTGTTTGTGAAAGGTAGGTAGAATGCCAGGTTTAGACTAGGTGGCAGAGAACATTATTTATCTCCCCAAATCCACCGTCCTTCTCTTCTGTAGAACAGAACTCCTAATTTTGAGCTAAGTACATGATTGCCCAGAATAAAGAACACATCTCCCAATCTCCCTGGAAGCTATGTGTGGCTGTATGACTGAATTCTGGACAAAGGCAAGTAAACAGACATGTCTGTGCAACTTTCAGGAAGTGTTCTTAAAGGGAAGGACTGTTCCTTCTTTCCTTTCCTCCTTCCTGCCAGCTGACTTGCCCATGTAACGGCTAGACCTGGAGCAGTCACCTTCCACCATGAGATGGAAGCCTTGTGTTGAGAAGAGGGAAACCACAAGAGGAAAGCCTGGGTCCCTGAGGCCCATGAAACTGCCACACCGGCCTTAGATATTTATGTGAGAGAGAAATAAAGGTGTATCTCACTGTTAAGGTCACCATTATTTTAGTTCTAGCGTCACCTGCAGCAAAATCGAACACCACAGTGGGGATATGGCTGATACTGCAAGCTGCCTATCCAATATTCACTCCCTTCTTCTTCTTGTAAAATAAAACAAAACAAAACAAGCAAAAAAACACCAGTGTCATTCAGAGGGCCAAAATGCTAAGCAAAAAAATCTTGATTTCCCAGCTTCCTTTATAATATGACAGAGTTGTTAATGAAATGCAGTTTAAGTCCACTGGGTTGGGCTCCTGTTTTCCTGAAAAAGAGAAACTGGCTCTTCTTTCTGCCAGAAATGTGGAAACAATGCCTGGAGGGACAGCAGCTATGTTGTAACCAGAGGGTGAAAGTCACATGCTAACGTAAAGATGGTGAAGTGGAAAGATAAAAGGAGCCTGGAACATAGATATTACAGAATCGATACATCAACTTGGACTGCCTGCTTTTAGTTTTCTCGTAAATGTGAGAATTAGTTTTATTTTTTATTTTTTGCGGTACGCGGGCCTCTCACTTGTTGTGGCCTCTCCTGTTGTGGAACACAGGCTCCGGACGCACAGGCTCAGCGGCCATGGCTCATATGCCCAGCCACTCCACGGCATGTGGGATCTTCCTGGACCGGGGCACGAACCCCTGTCCCCTGCATCAGCAGGCGGACTCTCAACCACTGTGCCACCAGGGAAGCCGCAATGTGAGAGTTATTAACCTCTCACTTGTTTAAGGGACCTAGTCAAGTTTCTATTATATCCAACCAAAGATAATCCTGACACAGAGGAATCAATTGTTCCGTTTTGGTGATTTCAAGTCAGAGATGCCCAACAGGCAACCAAGTGGAGATAATTTGCAGGCAGTTGTATATGAGTCTGTAGACTGGGAGTGAGAATATCTAAGTGGTATTGAGAGCTACGGAACTAGACGCCACGACATTGGGAGTTCGGTACAGATGGAGGAAAAGGTCTGTGAGGGGCATAATCCTGAGAAGCTCTCAAGATGCTGCCTCGTGGTGCACATGCCTATAAAATTCCTTCCCTTGGGTCTGGATAGGACCTGTGAATGTGGTGAGATAGTCACTCCTTTGATTGGGTTACATTACACAACGAGACAGGCAATCCCTTGATCAGGTCCCACTTTATGAAACCCAGTCCCAGCGGACTGCTGGCTTTGAAGAAGTGAGCTGTGTGTTATGACAAAGCCACATGGCTAGGACCTGAGGGTGGCCTCGAGGAGGGGAGAACCACCTCTGGCTAACCGTCACCAAGAAAACAGTGGACCTCAGTCCTATGACTGCAAGGAACTGAATTCTACCCAAATGAGGACATGACAACGTGAAGAGGACCCCGAGCCTCAGATGAGATCACAGTCTTGGCAACACCTGACTTCAGCCCGATGAGACTCTGAGCAGAGAAGCCAGCTAACCTGTGCCCTGACTCCTGACCCACGGGGACACTGAAATAACACATTTGTGTGGTTAAAGCTGCTATATTTGTGGCAATCTGTTACCCTGCAGGAGAAAACTAATACAAAGTCCACAGCCTGAGACATCCAACTCTGAGGGGCGGGGAAGAGAGGCAGGGCAAACAGTGAGGAGGCGGTGAAATGGTAAGTTGAGTCAGGGAAGTGTTTCTAGAAGGGGCATGATCAGACTGTGCACAGCGATCCTGCAAAGTCAAAGACACTGGGTATAGAAGAGCGGGAAGCGGGAAGGCAGAGGCTCCTCTTCCCAGGAATTATACTGAGAGAGGAGAGCAAGGGGGTGAACATGGGAGGGAAGCATGGGGTCAAAGGTGCGTTCTATTTCGTTCAATGGGAAATACTATAATATATTAATTAATTGATGAGACTGATTCAGTATTGGGGGAGGGGAGAGAGAGAGAGAGGAGTAATTTATGATTATCTGTAAGGGAATAAATACATATCTCATCTCCACACTATATGAGGTATTTCTCAAACAAGAACAAAGCCAGAAAATGCTAATTACTTGGAGGTAAAAGGCTTATTAAGTTTCACTTTAAACAAAAAGAAACTTCTTTAACACTACTGAACCACAACATTTCTTACATTTCAGAATAGAAAATCAACTCCATTATCTGTGCTTCTCTCCTTCTTATAAAAATTCTTGAAGATACAGTACTGAAAAGATTTTTCCTTTTTATTTATTTCAGGAGTACTGAGGAAGCCGATCATCATAGCTGCTGGGCTCGGTGACAGCGTTTGTAGGTGAGTAATGAAGGGCTCTAGATGAGGAGAGACAGACCCAAGACAGTATGTGTCCAGGAGGGCTCAGCTGCTTACAAGATAAATACCCCTCTGCCACTCCATCCGATGATTAACTGCGTCCAGGCTGCGTCCAGCCAAACGGCCTTTCTGATCCCCACAGATAGTGACCAGATTCCACGATACCACAAACACAATCCCCTCTGCCTGGCATGACCACTCCCTTCCCTTCTCATACTGTTAGAGGAGCTGACACAGAACTTACTCCGTAAAGACCTGCTGCATATACGTTGGTGATAGCAACCATATTCCACCGAAAGGAACAGAAATACTTTTCCCAAGCACGTGAATAAAAAGATGAAAAAGGGAAGAAAGGTTAAGGAAAGACGTGGGGGACGCTTGGGGGAGCATTCAATCTTTTATTCCATGTTGTCACCCTACCTCCTCAGGGTTCCCTTTAGAGACACTTCACGAGGTGCTGTACCCCTGGTTTAGCCCCATACAGCAGTTTTTTGGTTTTTCTGAAATGTGGACTTCATTAAATTAAATATGAGAATGCAATAGTCTACTCAGGCCAAAAGTAGGCAGTCACAAGAACTCATTCATTTAGGAATGAACCAGCACCATATTTCCCTGAAACTTTTGTGAATAAAAGGCTGGGCTGGAACTGACAGCTGGGAAGGCAATGCAGACTGGGCTCAGCAGTCTGCCATGCAGGGAAGGCTTTCCTCTCCACACCAGGGACTGGGGCCTCGGGACGGACGCTGCTTTCCAGGACCCCCACTGACGGTGCAAGTTACCTGGTTGTAGCGGGGCGCAGCCTGTGGTGCAGGGCAGGGGGTCACAGAGAAAGCTCTTACCCTGTCACAGCCTGGGCCTGAGCCGTGAGGAGAGCACCCTATAACTTTAATTTTTTTTGAAAATACCCTGCTGAGAGTGACCAGAGAAGAACAGGGTGGGGGTCTGTTCTGGTTTCAGTATGGTGGTGGTGTTTTCCCACCCTGTACTGGCAGAGCTACGAAACAGGGGCAAGTGTAACCTGGGGTTAGACTCACAGTGAACTAAACTCCCACAGTAGAAACTGTTCTTGCTGACCAAAGCATTCCTCCAGCAATTCATAAAAATGCATAATATTCTCCAAATATCCCATTTGCCAAATACTTATTTAACGCCTAATAAGTGCCCAACACTAACAGACAGTGAGGAAGGTACAAAAATAAGACATGGTCCCTACTTTATTTATTTATTTCCTTCTAGTTTTATTGAGATATAAGTGACATACAGCACTGCATAAGTTTAAGGTGTGCAGCATAACGATTTTACTTACATACATCATGAAACGATTGCCGCAGTAAGTTTAATGAATATCCATTGTCTCGTCTATAGATACAAAATTAAAGAAAAAGAAAAAAATCTTTTTCCTTGTGATGAGAACTCTTAGGATTTACTCTCTTAACTTTCATATATAATGTACGGCAGTGTTGATTATATTTATCATGTTGTACATTATATCCCTAGTACTTATTTATCTTATAACTGTAAGTTTGTGTCTTTTAACTGCCTTTATTCAATTCCACCTCCCTCTATCCCCCCCCCCGACTCTGGTAACCACAAATTTGATCTCTTTTTCTATGAGTTTGTTTGTTTTTGAAGTGTAATTGACCTACAACACTATGTTAGTTCCTGGCAGTGACTTGATATTTCTATACAATACAAAATGATCACCAGGATAAGTCTAGTTAAGGACATCGTCCCTAGTTTTTTAAAATATATCTTCTAGTTAGACAAAGCTTAGGGATAACTGAGTTTTAATTATCTCAGACGTTTTAAATTTAAGTAGAAACCTCCTAAATGGAAAAGGAGTTCCAAGAACAAAGAGATGAAGGAATAAAAGAAACTCACTTGAAAGAAGAACCTGAAACGTTTTAGTTTTGTTTGAATAGATGAGAACACAGAGGGAAGGACATTCAGCATGGCAAAGACAGAGAGGCAGTGATTTTCATATACTGGGGTGACAGGGAAGACTGGCTTGGCTGCCACTAACTTTTTCTTGGGAGAAGCAGTGAGAAACTAAGGCTGGCCAGTAAAGGGGTTTGTGGTAGACAAAATCATGGTCCTCCCAAAGATGTCAACATCGTCAGCCTTGGAACCTGTGAACGCATTGCCTTACAGGTGTGATTAAATCAAGTATCTTGAAATGGGAAGATTATCCTGGATTATCCAGGTAGGCCCGATGTAATCTCAAGGGGGAGGCAGAGGTGACCAAGTCAGAGAGAGGAGATGTGATGACAGGAGATGTGACGTTGGAAATAGAAGTTGGAGTGATGTGGTTGCTGGCTCTGAAGACAAAAGAAGGTGATGAGCCAAGAAAGGTGGCAGCCTCTAGAAGCTGGAAAAGGCAAGGAAACTGATTCTCTCCTAAAGCCCCCCAGAAGGAACATAGTCCTGCCGACACGTTTAAAGTAAGATTACAAATGTGTGTTGTCTTAAGCCACTAAGTCTGTGATGATTTGTTACAACAGTAATAGAAAACTAATGCACAGTTTAAGACTATTGGTCTCAAAAGTCAATGTCCATGATTTGGTAGATAACACAGACACATTTCAAGGTTTTTGACCAATAAAATGAAGATGAAAATAGTGCTCTAGGAAAATTGCCTGCAGCGGAGGATGAATAAGAAGACAAGGATGAGAAACAGTTAAAGAAATACTTACATAAAGTAGCAAGACTCTAGATTGAGATGGTAGGAGTACAAAATGAAAAATTAAATGGTGCTTATTACAGAAGTTTGGAAGAATGAATCAACAGGACTTGCTCACACCCTGGAAGTGAAAGATAAGAGAAAGGTAGGAAAGACTTCCAAGGTCTCACACCTTGTGGCTTCAGTGTGTGATGCAGGGGGAGGTAGGGAGGGTTGTGTCTAAGAGATGCCTTTAAAAATATAACGACACAAATAGGAATTCTCAAACTTCAACAGGCATTAAGATCACCTGGGATGCTGATTTAACAGGCAGATTACTGGGCTCTATCACAAAGATTCTGATTCAGCATGCCTGGTGGTGCCCAGGAATCTGCAATTTAATAAATACTGTTCGGCTTCAGGTCACCCAAAGTTCACACTTCAAAAAGTACCAATCTAGAAAAACTAAAAGAAAGTGAAATCGAATACTTCCAGAGCTCTGGAAGAAAAACTAATCTTACACATAGTCTGAAAGGGTGAAACTGACATATTAGAGACCATAAAAAGGTAAAACTTTTACAAATTAAAATAAATATCATAGCCAAAATTTAAAAAGTCCATGGTGAAAAACAGTTTCATCAAGCGGCTAGTATTTTATTAATAGGCCATGCAAACTAATGATCAAAAACAGAGACCCTAGCAGAAAAATGGGACAGCACATAAAGAGAATTCCAAATAGAGGGGCTACAATCATAAGCTTAAGAAATACCAATGAAAACAGCAAAAAGGCAACATATATCGCTTGCTAAATACATATCATTGGGGGGGGTAATATGCAAAGCTGGTGAGATACTTTCATGCTTGCTGGTTGCATTACAAATCTGCTATAACCATTTTGGAAAAAAGTAATTTGGTAATATATAACTGGAGCTGTAAAAATATCTATACTCTTTAACAGAGAATGCTTCTTTTGTAATCTAGGTTAAAGGAAACAGTCTTGAAAATGGAAAAAAAAAGTTATATGTAATGAAGGCTATCAATCATTAGAAGTTGACCATGCAATGCACACGATTTCGTTTAGTCTGGAAAACAGTCTTGTGAAGTTAGCACATTCACTGTTCCCATATTAAAACGGGGGAACCGGAGGCACAGAAAGATCACTCAACTTGCTCCACGGACTTAAGAGGTAAAGGCAGGCTCAGGAACATTCTGCTGCCAGAGCTTCCACACTTAACTTCTACACCATAATTATCACCATGAAGGAACCCCACTAGCACAGCGGCATTTGTTCCATTAAAAAATGCAAGAGGGCTTCCCTGGCGGCGCAGTGGTTGAGAGTCCGCCTGCCGATGCAGGGGACGCGGGTTTGTGTCCCGGTCCGGGAGGATCCCACATGCCGCGGAGCGGCTGGGCTCGTGAGCCATGGCCGCTGAGCCTGCGCGTCCGGAGCTTGTGCTCCGCAACGGGAGAGGCCACAACAGTGAGAGGCCCACGTAACGCAAAAAAAAAAAAAAAAAGCAAGAAAAGAAGGAAAACAGCAATTGTATTAGCATAGCAGAAATATATGTTGGTAACAAGGAGTTATTTCTCCTGTCCCCAAACTTTCTGCAAGATTTAGCTTTATAATCTAAAAAACTAAACTTACTTGAGGGGACAAAAATAAAGCATATAGAAAAAAAAAAAAAACCTCTTGAATTTTTCCAAAAATTAGAAAGGAATCCTAAGAAAAGTGTAGAGGATGAGAATATTGTTTTCATACTTTAATATCAAAAATTATAAAAGTTTGGGAGAAGTAGTAATCATTAAGAACTTCAAACAACCAGATGAACTGTCAAATGGGTAATGGTTTTAGTTTCTGCCTCAAAATGAGCCTGACAACAAGCCAGGAGGCATTTTTGTGTGTTTGTGGTGTATGGAGATGAGCCATGCAACTACTATTCTAAAGGTACAAAGCACTCATTAATAGTTCCTATATGATTTTAGAATTAACTTGGGGACATTGACTAAAAACTTTAACAAGTGTAATGTAAAGTGTAAGGGAAAACAGGACACTGACAACAGAGCAAATGGCATCCACTGCAGAAATAACTGAATATTCAAAAAAATTAAACAGGAATAGATTTAACTTGAATTTAAAGGGAAGGTATTTCATGTAAAAACAGAACATTCAAAGCACATCACAAAATTCAAATATGGAAACTAGGGTACCAAAATTCTAATAAAAGGATAAAGTTGTACAAGGTGGCAGCAGTAATCGCTAAAGCTTGTATATTCTGATTAATTTTTTTGCCCATTTCAATCCTCCTTAACACACAACTTTACAGTCAAGATTACAGATTTATGTTTATTTTTACACCCTGCCATTATTTGTACTTAACTGTCTTTTATAATAAGTTACCTTTTCATCAAATCTAATACAATTATCAAATGGGACAAATAAAGGGGACTTCTAGCAGCCCCTTTCTGCTCTATAACACACAAGATTTAGTGTCTGCCAACTAAAACTCTGCCCCACAATGTTATTTTTTTCTCTAAGTCCCTGTAAGGATGTTTTAATGAGGCTGCCAAAAACATGCAAAATTGAGAGGTCTGAGAATTTCTACTCTCTTAATTCTAATAGACTTGATGATATAATTTTAAGAATAGCTAAAATTATTAACAGAATTGCAGAAGTTGAGAGAAGAGTCCTAGAAAATCTAGAAATCTTTTTTGACGGTGAGAATCTAAGAACTGCCTGTAATCACTGGGGAAAGGGTCCTCTTCTGCAGAAGAAAATAAATCGTACTAGAAAAGAGAGCAGAGTGAGTCACCCTCCACTCGTAAGAAGCATGGGCAGCCTCTTGCTCAGGGCGGGCCTAATTGGCAGTCACCCAGCTGTGCCTCGTGTGGAGTTGGTCCCCAAGTATCTGGTGGGGACAGCTGGGCTGTGTCGGGGTAATGGAGACCTGGCAGGTTAGGAAGGAGGCTTGCATGTGACAGGCTGCCTGGTCCAGACTCCGGTATCAGGGGCTGGGGAGGGGAGGAGTTCTGGTTTTAATCCCATTGTACAGACTTATTTCATGAGGTACCCAGCAGAAATCTCTCTAGAATCTGTTTCCTCGATAAACAAGTGAACAAAGCCAGAAATTCTTGAGAAGGACGTTAGACCCAGACCCCATGTTTGTTTCTCTTTGAGGCCCCGGGTTGAGGGGTAGGGCTTTTGTAAAGTCAGCCGGCAACACCCAGCCTAAATCTGTATTTCACCTGTGTTGCTTCTTTTGGAAGTAAACCTGGATGTAACACAATGTTAACTGAAAAATTCAAGGTAAATTATCCCTTGCCATCCTAATGGAAAAGTGTACAGATAACTGACAGCTCCTCTTCAAAAGAAAACAGAGGGATAGAGGCTCACTCACTTCTCAATGTAACCTGTGAAAGTTTTTACTCAATACTCTATTCTCCTGACTACCAAAAAGTAAGAAATTTTAATTTTAGCTACAGAGCTTTTAATACAGAGTAAGCACACTATCACATCATTTATGCACTGACATTTTCCAGAAAATTTAAGCGGTCCTTAAGGAAGTTAAAAGAATAGATTCTTTCTGAACATACTTACTCAGTATCTTTCCACTAACTTCTTACCTAACAAAGTAACAAAAGTGAAGAAACTGAACCATGCCATACATTTTATATATGTGTGTGTATAAATATATATATTCATATATAGGAAGTATATATATATATATACACACACACAGATATGAATATATATGTATACAAAAGAAAAAATGGTAAAACTGCATTAACTCATATGTGGTGATTTTCTAGGCAATTTCATGAGGTATTTCTAGTTATTAAGGTAATTTCATCACCTCAATACTAATTTATAACCTTCAAAACATTAAATTTTGGTAGAAAATAAAAAGTATTCCCTCTTCTATTCTTTACTGACCATGTCTCCCAAAACTCAGCTATTCCTTTTGCCTTCTTGTTTCTTTTATCAAAGGCTTTTAATGAAAGGGATCTGAGAACTGAAACACCAGGCTTGTAGAGCGGCCTTTATAATTCAAAAGCTATGATCCCCCTTTACGTGATCCCCAAACAGTCCTTGAATACATGTGACATGTATGTTTTTTTCCATGTATATGTAAGTATAAGTTGATTTTAATAAATTTCTTCCTGTAAAATGTTCATTTCTTTTTTTTTTTCCTTTGTGTAAAACACATTAAGTGTATTTTATGGATAAAATAGGGTCTGGGTCTTATTCTTTCTGAGCCTACAATACCCAGCACAGTATAATATAAACAGCTTGCTGTCACACATCTATTTATGCAAAAGATCTTAACAGAAAACCCACCTACTCAGAAAGCACACCTTGAAAGGACGGAACAATTTATTTTAAATGGAAATTTACTTCGTGATAAAAGAAGTCAACCTGTTCCAAGAACTATTAAAGCTCTTAGGAACCACAGAAAGCAGGCTTAGTGTTACACCATCTGCCTTATAGAGAAAAGGGGCGGGGGGGCGAAGTTACCTTTTTGTGCAGGGCATGAAATTCGCTGTACCTTTTTTCAACAAAATGTTTTCTTCCATTCATTAGCACTTCTATCTTAAACACCTAAGAAAAAAATAAAAAAGATTAATTCCACCAGTTCCAAACCCTCAATTGTCTGATGTGGTAAGTTTGTGACCATGATATATTTCATCCCTTTAATTACAGTAGCTGATCTCCCAAAACCCAGAAGGCTCAGGAGACCCTGGCCCAACAGCACTGATTAATGAGCCCTGGAGCCAAATGCTCACTAACAAACGGCAGTATCCCCACAAACGTGTCTAAAAACAGTGGCAACTTAAATGCCTTAAAATGCTCCTTAACTTTTTAATCAGAGAACACTTCTCTCCTAAAATTACTTCACCAAATGCATATGACGGCATTGAAATACAAGTGCGATGCCACAGCGACAGTCTGGCAAAAATCGCAGGCCCACAGCATTGCGTTATGGGTATTTCAATGCGGGTAGTGCTGTGTCATCTCTAAGACAATAATGCAAACAGTAGTGCCTTTTAGGTTAATTTCTTCCTAACCTGCATATTCATCTCGCCTCAGCTGGCTAATTCTGCTGTTTGCAAAACAGGGAAAATGTAGTAAAGGTTCATTTTCCCTGCGTGATACGAGTGACAGCTTGTGCTCCCACCTCCAGGAGGTTGAAAGGCCAGATGAAAAGGCTCTCTGGGTGCACTAATTAGTAGGCACTAACATGACACTTTCTTGATTCTTAGGTCAGTGGGTCAAGACGGGGAACAAGGGATGAGGAATATTATGAAATGCTCATGAGAACACGATGTTAAAGTGGGTGGGGGAAGGCTGCTTGACAGGAGCTGAAGAGAAGGTGCTCTGTTATTTCCTAGAGTTTGTCTTTGACTCCTGCTTTGCTGAGAGAGAGTTTGTCATCACCAAGATGAAGCGGAATTGTTCCATGACTTAGTAAGCCTGGGTTCCCATTTCAATTGCCCTTCTGAAGAAAACGAAACTAAAGTTGAGGTCATGTGACACTGAAGAGTGTTAAAAGCAGGCTTACTTTAGCCCTAAAAAGAGCTACTTAAAGTTAGAATATGAGATATGCGGTCACACACCTTCATTATGAAAATAGATCTCTATGGCTCTATATTTCTGCCTTATATGTAAATGTCACTTTTTTGGAAAGCCAGAAACTATATCATCAAACATAAAATGTGTTCATATTTTTGCACTTCTTCCAATTAGAAACAAAATCTTCTGTTCCACGACTCAGTTTAAGAAACCTGCTTTTATTAAAGTGGTAAATTTCTATCAATTTGATCAACTGTTTTTTTCCCCCAAGAAATCCCCCTAAAAAATACTTTGGTGAATTAGTGAAAATATTTTCTTCTAAAAACATATGCATATGCTTCAAACTCTCGGATATACGTACATTATTTTTTAGAAAAAAATTTTGTTTACTAGTTCACTAAAGAAAATTATTCTTCTGCAAAGACCATTCAAAGCCAGGAATACAATGAGGAAAGCACCCTGAGAAACACCAACAAAAGAAACAGCTTCAACTTGGGGGCTTGTTTAATAGCATACAGAGCCCCCTTTTTAGTGTCAGGTCCCAGATTTAAATCAGGACAATGTGGGAGCAATGAAAGTAGTTTCCAACTGCTGAGCTATGTGAAATAAAATGAAGTTACATTTTGAGTCCAGTTACTTGAGGCTTCATCACAAAAACCATCACTTTAATTGGCACGTCTGCTGAAGAATCCACAGAAGGAGAAGAAAGTTGAAGACTCAGTAAGGTTCAACCTACTAGGTTGCCCCTCAGGTGCCCCCTCCTGAAAGCCACGGATAAGACACATTACACAGCAGCTGTCTCATGGAATGTCATCCCTTCTATCGACCACACGGCTCCATTACCAAGGTCCACAGTTACTTTTCACAATCGCTAAATTCACTTTGGGTGCGGGGGTGGGAGGAAGTATTATAAATACGCACACGTGCACACATAGGGAAAAGTATATGATAAATTTTAATTCTAATATTTTTATTATGTTGCCATTTTTAAAATGCACAATATACCTAATACTGTTAAGACTTTTTTCTTTTAAATTCTGGGAAAACACCTTGGAAAGGAAGTTGCTTAATCAGAATTTCCATGACAATATGAATGAAGCAAGAAATGGAGTCAGTTTAATAAATCTTACGTTCCTAAATTCCATACCAGACTTTTATTTTTAATAGTTTCTGATACGTGTTTTCCCGGCTGCCAGGAAAACTCTCTTCTTTCTTGGCTTTCCTGGCAAGCTCCTAGTACTTGTTATCTACCTCTAAGGTGGGGGCAGCAAAGGATGATGTTTGGAAAACACGCAGCACAGTATCTGGCATTCGTTCATTTAATTATTTAACAGATATTTACTAAGGGACTACAATGTGCCCAGGAGTTGTTCTAGGCTCTGAGGATTCAGCAGAGAAGAAAACAGAGAAGAGCCCAGTCTTCGTGTCTTCATGGAGCACACATCCTTTCTAGTGAGGAAGGCCAATCATAAACATATAAACAAATATAGTAAAGTCAAAACACAAAAAGTGCAGTGAAGAATACAGCAGAGTGATGAGACAGAGCTAGACAAGGGTGCTGTTTTAGACTGTGGTAAGAGGAGGCCTCTCTGAACAGAGGGGCAGTGAGAGGTACAAAATCTAGAGGGACACCAGGAGAACGTGTAACGAGAGTTGAATGTGGCTGCCTCTGGAATTTCAGACCGGGAGTGGGTGGACAAGGGCTATTTGTTTTTATTCTTTTTTTAATTTTTTTTTAAATTTAAGGTAGAGCCTAGAGCAGGGTGATATCCACTTCTGGCCAAGACAGAGTAACAGGGAGCAGTAACCCTCCCACTTGAAACAACTAAAAAACTGGACAAGTATGTGAGGAAAGTGACTCTTAAGACATTGGACATGAGGAAATGAATGACAGTGAGAGATGGGAGACAAGCAGAGTGAGCCCTAAGGTTACCCCAGGCAGAGCCATGAGGCCCCCTGAGTCAAGGACAGGGAGGGGAGAGTGAGGGAAAGCCATAGCGATTCAAGTTCCCGGGGGAGAGTTTTGGAGAGGAGTGAGTTGCACACAAACGGAACTCCTGAGACCTGTCAGAGGTCTCCCTCCAGCATTCAGCTGAATCCTCAGCAGCACATAAGACTGGGGAAACTACCCAAGGACAAGAAGAGATTAGAGAGAACAGCGCTCAGAGCTTAGACACCTGGGCACAGTGCCTGTTCCCAAAAGCCAGGGTAGAAAACCTCTTAATTCATGAAGTGTTCCTTAGAGAATTCAGAAGGGTCTTGTCTCAGGAGTGGAGCTAAAGTAACGTAGACTAAAAGCTCTTTTAGTCCAGAACAACAAAGCTTAAAAGCAAGACCTGAAGAGAGCAAATTATTTCTGAGTAACGTAACCACATGCCAGAGCAAAGCTCAAGAATATTTTTAGGAATATAAAAATATTCAGCACCCAACAAGATAAAATGTACAAAGTCTAGCATCTAAGCAAAAAGAAGCAAGAAAATTCAACTCATAATGAAAAGAAAAAACAATCAATAGAAACTAATCCAGAAATGACACAGATGATGAAATTAGTAGACAAAAGCATTAAACTTGTTATAAGAAAATTTCTTTTGTTCAAGAACCTAGAAGAGGGCCTCACTGGTGGCACAGTGGTTGAGAGTCCGCCTGCCAGCGCAGGGGACATGGGTTCAATCCCTGGTCCGGGAGGATCCCACATGCTGCAGAACAACTAAGCCCCGTTCGCTACAACTACTGAGCCTGTGCTCAAGTCACAACTACTGAGCCCACATGCTGCAACTACTGAAGCCCGTATGCCTAGAGCCTGTGCTCTGTAACAAGAGAAGCCACCACAATGAGAAGCCTGCGCACCGCAACAAAGAGGAGCCCCCACTCGCGGCAACTAGAGAAAGCCCGTGTGCAGCAACTAAGACCCGACACAGCCAAAAATAAATTAATTAATTAATTAAAAAAAAAAGAATCTAGAAGAAAGGTTGACTATGTTAACTGGAGGTATGGAAGCTATAAAAAAGACTTAGACAACAGGTCTGGGTCCTATTGAGGAGATAAAAAATGTCTGTGATTAAAAAAAAAACAAACACTGGATGGGATTAATAGTGGGTGAGACACCACAGAAGAAAAGGTAAGTAAACTTAAAGACCTGGCAAGAGAAACCGTACAAAACAAAATAGAGGAGGAAAAAACTAAAAGGTAAATCAACAGAGCATCTGTGAACTATGGGATGACTTTAAACATCAAAATGCATGTATAATTGGAGTCCTCACAGTAGAGGTGAGATGGGGGAGAGGGGCTGGGGAGAAAGACAAATATATTTGAAGAAATCTTGACCAAAATTTTCTCGATTTGATAGAAACTATAAACCCACAGATCCAAGAAGACCAATGGACCCAAGCTCAAGAAACATAAAATAAAAAGCAAAAATCCAAGGTAAATCAGAATCAGATTGTTTAAAACCATTCAGAAAGAGAAAAATCTGAGAAAGCGGCCAGAAAACAGAGACAATACATAGAAAAGGAAGAAAAATAAGTTTGAGAGCAAACTTTTCAAATATTTCTATAAATAACCAACCCTATAAGAGTGAGTCAATGCATATATACTTCAGTTATGTAAATATGTTCTATGTAAAGTAGCATGTACAAAATCAATGTACAATTTAATGTCAGTTAAATTTTTTTTTTTTTTTTTGCTGTACGCGGGCCTCTCACTGCTGTGGCCTCTCCCATTGCGGAGCACAGGCTCTGGATGCGCAGGCTCAGCGGCCATGGCTCACGGTCCCAGCCGCTCCGCGGCATGTGGGATCTTCCCAACTGGGGCACGAACCCGTGTCCCCTGCATCAGCAGGCGGACTCTCAACCACCGTGCCACCAGGGAAGCCCCAGTCAAATTTTTAATTATTATTTTTAAAGTATTTAGGTAATTTTTCCCAAATGGTAACACCAGTAATAACAACAACAACAAAGACTTTTATAACACTTATATAAAGGCACTGCTCCAAGCTCCTTTACCATGAAAATCACTCATTTAATTGTCACAACAACCCCACATGGGATAGGTACTATTATCTCCATTTTACAGGTGAGGAAACTGAGGCATGGATTAAGTATCTTGCCCATGGTAGCTACTGATACATCTTGAACTCAGCAATTTGGTTCCTGAATCTGCTTCTTAATCACTGCACAATACTGATTCCCAATAAACAGAATCCCTTACATAGTCCTGTTCACTGGGTGAAACGAAACACGTGCAAGTGGGAGGAACGTTCTGGAGTGAGGACAATGCCTTCCATCCAGTCTCCTCTCAAGGTTCTGTCCTCTGGAGGGGCTTTGCAGGAACAGAGCACCCTGGGCACAGGGGTGGTGGCAGTCTTGGCATGAGTTCCTTACCCCTAACTATTTGGAGCCTGTGCTCCTCTCAAGCAAACACTGATCTATATAAAAAGCATACAATTCTATAGAGTAGAAAAATACTTTTTATATTACCTTTTCTTGTCAGGACCTGTACCCATACCACCCCCTCAGTCTCCTTACACTGTGGTTCCAAATCTCAGCTTGTATGGCTTTTGCTAATTAAACTTAAAAGCTTTTGTACCGCAAAGGAAACCATAAACAAGACAAAAAGACAACCCTCAGAATGGGAGAAAATATCTGCAAATGAAACAAGAGACAAAGGATTAGCCTCCAAAATATACAAACAGCTCATGGAGCTCAATATCAAAAAAACAATCCAATTAAAAAATGGGCATAAGACCTAAATAGACATTTCACCAAGGAAGACATACATATGGCCAAGAGGCACATGAAAAGATGCTCAACATTACCAATTATTAGCGAAATGCAAATCAAAACCACAATGAGGTATCACCTCATGCCGGTCAGAATAGCCATCATCAAAAACGCTAGAAACAATAAATGGTGGAAAGGGTGTGGTGAAAAGGGAACCCTCTTGCACTGGAATGTAAATTGATACAGCCACTATGGAGAACAGTATGGAGGTTCCTTAAAAAACTAAAAATAGAACTACCATATGACCCAGAAATCCCACTACTGGGCATATAACCGGAGAAAACCATAATTCAAAAAGAGACATGCACCACAATGTTCATTGCAGCACTATTTACAATAGCCAGGACATGGAAGCAACCTAAATGTCCATCGACAGATGAATGGATAAAGGAGATGTGGCACATATATACAATGGAATATTACTCAGCCATAAAAAACCAAAATTGAGTTATTTATAGTGAGGTGGATGAACCTAGAGTCTGTCATACAGGATGAAGTAAGTCAGAAAGAGAAAAACAAATACCGTATGCTAACGCATATATATGGAATCTAAAAAAAAAAAGAAACAGTACTGATGAACCTAGTTGCAGGGCAGGAATAAAGAAGCAGGCATAGAGAATGGACTTGAGGACAGGGGGTGGGAGGGTGAAGCTGGGGTGAAGTGGGAATAGCATTGACATATACACTACCGAACGTAAAACTTGGCTGGTGGGAAGTAGCAGCATAGCACAGAGAGATCGGCTCAGTACTTTGAGATGACCTAGAGGGGTGGGATAGCGAGGACGGGAGGGAGGCTCAAGAGGCAGGGGATGTGGGGACGTGTATGCATATGGCTGATTCGCTTTGTTGTGCAACAGAAACTAACATGGTATTGTGAAGCAATTATACTCCAATAAAGATCTATTAAAAAATAATAATAATATGTGCTTATGCAAAAGAATTTTCAAAAAATCCAAAGGATATAAACTGAAAAGTATGTTTCTTCCATAAGAGACTTGTATAGGTCCTTGCCAACTTAAGAGGTATCTTAAATATCCTTTCAGAAATTGTCTATACTCATATAAGCTCTGTATGTGTACATGTAATAGAAGTTATTTTATTTTCTTACACAACTAGAGCTATAGTATATAGTTCTACTGCTTTATTTTTTCTACTACTTTTATTTTTTACTTTATTTAATACATATCAGACATCTTCATTAATCAGCACATTTTGACATACCTCATTCTTTACTGGCTACATAGTACTACCATGTACGATTGTTACCATACTTTGTTTAATTTGGACCCTAAGATGGATATTAAGTTACTGTAGTATTTTGCACTGTATACTTTTTAATACGTTTATATATGTTTACTTATATATCAATATATATAAAACATGTTTATATGTCTCTATATATACTTATATTTTATTTACATATATTAATGATTAATGTATCTATATATAGAGAGATATATCTCATCCTTTTTCCTGTACATGTACTTACACACATATATATGTAAGATAAATTACCAAAAATTTTGCCAAATTTATCCCCTCAAATGTACTAAGTCCCCCTGCCACCAATAGGATATGGAACGCCTGGCCCATCCTGATCAACACTGGCTATTCGTCACTTTGACAATATGATTAGGAAGTGAGAACTAATTGGGTATATTTTGACCAGTGTTTATAGCGGCATAGGTGTCCATTCCAACTATCTCACATAAAATCACAGAGACCTGATGTACCTGTCTAGGCCTCTGCTCTTGTAGACATCCTTGCCCTCAGATTTTTCCAGAAATTCCCCAGTATAAAGCTAAGGAAGCTTCATGTAACTAAATAAACATATTAAGGTTTTCATTTAGATTTGTTTAAAAAAACAGAAATTATATTGTTCCTGTGACTAAATTCTAGCCACAGTCCTAAGAACATTAAATCCTTAGGCTTCAAACTGAAAAGTAAAATAAATACTACTTTAAAGAGAAGATTTCAATTTGTAAGTGTGGTTTTGATTACATGTTAGAGCCAATTTTTTTTCCTTTTCAGTAACATTTCTGAAAATAAACTGTAAATCAATGATAAAATATTTCATAATTTGGTTTACACCTACTTTTTTCAGGAATGTATCTAAAAAACAAAATAAACTTAAACTAAATATGGACTTAACCCATATTCCAGGTTGAATGATCTCTGTCTTCAGAAGCTCATACCTTACAAAGTTATTTACTTTCAACAAAAGCAAAAAAAAAGAAAAGTTTTTCCTAAATAAAAATGTCTAATAAATAACTTCCAAATACACATAGGGATTCTATATAAAAATAAAGTTTTAGTGACCTTTCATATATATATATTTTTTGTTTGCTTGTTTGTTTGTTTAGTATTTGTTCAGTTAGTGCAAGATGTACCAAATATTAACTCTGGGCTTGAAATCAACATATTCTCCTTCTTGAGTCGGAATAAGCAAGAAAGATAAAATTTAAAAGGCTGTTATTTAGATACTATAAAAAGTTGTATCTCTAAAAGAGTGATTTACTGTGTGTCTACTGAGGGCCAAGCTCTCAAAGGTATTAATTCACATCACACAAAGTTTTTTGTTTTTTTTTTAAATAAGGGAAAGATGATAAGAGACCCTCTAATCATAAAATTTTATGATATTTGATGACTAAATAAATTTAAAATTCAATAAAACTAGTGTAAAATTTTAATTTGCTCCTACTCAGCCTTAAATCAAACTTCCTCTGTTCTAAGATGCCAAACCGTGAGATATTACTAATTTAATTATACTATTTTCGGTTGTGGAGAAGCTGACAACAACTTTTTTTTCCGTATCTTTGAAAACATCTAAATTTCAGAAATTTTTTAATGTTTTTAAGAGAAAAACATGTTGCTTCAAATAAACCACTGCTTAAAGAAGAAGAATAATTCTCCAGATAATTGCCACTAGAGAATAGCTGTTGTAAGAGTTGGGCCTGATTAAATTTGTGTGTACATATACATATTTTAATATGATTCTTCTTTGCAAAGAAAATTCATGATACCAAAAATGACCCAAAATGATTAAAATCACTGATAAAAGAACAAAAATAATAAAAACAAAAACAAAATTAGAGCAAGAACAAACATCAAAGAAAAAAGAAACCTGTTTCCTAAGCTGGAAAGATCAAAAGGGTTTACCATCTCCCAGGGAAAATAATGTACCTAATACTCTGGATCTTTTAAAATTACAATAATGAAAAAAAAGTGCTGTCAATATACTGATGGAATAAAGTAGGAAAGAGATCAGGATGACCAAACTTTTTCTATGCTTCACTAAATGCCTCCCCGCTCCTCGAAAAGTAGAGCAATGTCTGTAGAATTTTATGAGAATATTATTTTATAATCGTGCAAATTATTATTCACATGTGAAGGCAACAGAAAGTCAATCTCAGTTGTGGGCAAACTCAGAAAACAAATAACCCACACAGCCTTTCGGAAAAAAATTACTGAAGACATAGCACTGCCAATGGAAAGATTAATCAAAATTAAGCACTCAAAATACAGTAATATAAAAGGCCAGCCATTGTTTTTGTTATCATCAAAGACTCTGATCCAGGGAAGGAGTAAATGAGTACAAAGAAAGACAACGTTATAAAGTGGCTGCTACTCTAAGAAGCTGAGGACAACTCCAGCAGAAAGCACACAGTGGTTTCATGGCCATTTGGAGCTGGCCTCCTCACAGGCTGCCCTGAGGCTCTCCTCTACAACTGAAAGGCTTGTAGTCGAAGTAGCCTGGTTCATAGAGTAACAAAAGAATCCACAGAAATCCATCGGAAACCTGGTTCCAAATTTTGGCTTCATATGCCTTCAAAGGTTGATGGTGAATGACCTTTAACCTAGAATTCCATATCCAGGCAAATTTTCTACCAGGAAGCCAGGAAAGTGTTCGTTTCAAACATGCAAGAGGGAGAGTATTTTAAGTACTATGTACACATTCAGGAAATTCTCTTTGAAGATTTTTTAAAAATGGAATTCAAAAAAGAAGCCAAGAAACTGTGGACCTAATCTACAGACAATATGGGGGTGTGGGGGGTATACTAAAATGCCAGCTATGCAGCCTAAACAGTATTCAAATTAGAGTAAGAAGCCAAAGGGTTCCAAGAAGAATGCTTTCAAGAAGAAAATGGGTATGATTAACACCTAATATCATTAAAAAGGTTTTAGTGACAGAATCAAAGCATTCACCTTTCTCTGCCAAGAAAAAAAAAAAAGTGCTTAAGAATTCCAAGAAAACCAACTAAACAAAACTGTATACAAGGTACAGTTCCAAATATAAAGCAAAATAAATGTAACATGACCTGGTACAGTTTAGAGGATAAGAGTGTCCATTTGAAGTAACGCTTGAAACAGTCTCCACTGAGCAGTACAGGTTTAGTAATTTATACGGCTACATTTCCTTCCTTACAGTTCCAAAAACTTGATTACACAGTGAAAATATAAATATCTGTACACACACATATATAATTATAATACTGGGAACATTTGGGAACATTAATTATTGAACTCAGCTTTTAAAATCAATCTATACAACGCAGAAGACAATTATTTTTACAGAACAGACTGTAAATATTTTTTGTCAGTATAAAAAATAATGGCATAACGAGCAGAAAATAGGAGATGAATGGGGGAGGAACTGGGTGTAAAGGAAGTAAATGGGGTCCAAATCTTTTCATCTTACATAATTGGCAGTCAAAGGACACTGCTTAAAAATTGGTGGATGAAGAAAGTGGTTCAAATTACAGAGTAACAAATATAAAGTTATAATTTTAATGATGAAATTAAAATCATATACATAGTGAAAATGGAGTGGAGGGGAGTGAAATACAGGAGTGGAGTGGATTCAATTCATATTTCTAACTGGAGGGACATAAGAGATTTTCTAAGACACCAAGAAATTGAGATTCAGATATATTACTTAGAGTAACAGTGCTTAAAACAAATAAGCAACTTTTCAACTAACTTCTGGTTCTGGAAGGTACTAGACATTTAATTTTTCCTTTTACATGTTTATGCTGAAATTTTTTCCATGTATATGAAGTACTTTTAAATAGCCTAAAAATGACATAACCTCTGCTAAATATTTTTGTTTCAAAATCTCTCTGGTTATAAAGGAAATATTTTGTTGAGTTTATTGATATTTATAGAATTACAGGTTTTCAGTCTAAACCCTACTACTGACTAATTTTAGCTCCCCAACTGATTACTTGATTATGAAAAGTCTTCATTTTTCTTTTCCTCTTCAGCTATATCTATGACACAAAACCAATCAATCAATTCAGGGTGAGGGAAACAATGCACTCAAATACATCAGGTCATACATGTTGATTTGTTACCATAGTTTTTCATTAGTTTCAATACCATTGTTAGTCAAAATCTTTGACTTAGATTTTCTATAAAATGTGAATGCTGCTAGTTCTTTGCTTACCTGAATTGTTATGGCAATAAATCACATACTATGTTAAACAAGCATTCTGGAAGACAGATGCTCTATGAGCTTTATTATTCTATTTTATGACCTGCTTTGAAAGAAGGAAAATAGATAAGTTTTGTCTGTACTACTGACTAACTTGGGCAAATCTCTAAGTATCTTTGAGCCACAGTATCTTCATTAATAAAATAAGAATGATAAAATGATGTCTACTGTATTAGTTTGTCAGATAATAAATGTCTTGGTGCTTTGTAAGATGCTCTGAAATGGAATGAAGAATTGATAACTATGAAGTGGTTGACAAAGATGCCAGCAGGAAGAACAGAAGGGCTTCCATGGGCATTTGAGGACAGCCTTCCTGACAGGCTGCTTAAGGAATGGATTTGTGGTTGAAATAGCTTTCATACAGAGGAGCAAAAAAATCCTTCATTCTTCTCTCAAACTACTGAGTTATAAACTGCATCTCCTTATCACAAGCTCTTGGCTTCTGCAAAGAGGAGCAACGCCTCACCTCCCTCCCAAATCCTCCAGAACCAGCCCCAACACATCAATTCAATCTTATTTCCCACAGCTCTCCTGCAGGAGCCAATCAGCCAAGTCCTTCCTATATTTTCCCCACTCTAGGCACTGGGGGCTTCTGTTCACACAGGAGCCTCCCTCTGCCAAGGAGTCCTCCTATCCTCCCTTCAGCAGTCAAGTGAAATTCTGCCTCCATCCCAGAGCCTTCTGGAACGTCAGGCATCACTGTTTTCCATACCTTCCCCTTAAACAGATCATCTAAGTGGCACAATCGTATTATTTAAAATACAGTCACACTCTCTAATTTTGAACAAATGTATTCCTCTTGACTATGTCATATAAATATGTATTCTGTGCGCCAATGGAATTTTTTTAGGGGACAATAATCATCAAGAAGAACATACAAGATGTTTTCAGAAAGCATTTATAATATAATACTAATTGAAAGAGAAGTATAAAATACTTTATGCATACTATGCTGTTGCCTATATAAAATACACATAAAAGATTACAAAGGAAATAGGTCAAAACGATGTCTGAGTGGTAGAATTACAAATTATTATAATTTTCTCTATAATCTACAGTTTTCACCAGAGTATATATCATTCTTGTAATTAGGAGAAAGTTTAGTCAAATGTCTGCCTTCTAAAGTTGCACTGGAGTAAATCTAATAAATGATAATTATTCGTTTTTAATACAACTATCAAGTTCTTATGAAATTCATTTTTGTATTTCCATATATATTCATTGAGCATCTACTATGTGCCAAGCACTCTGCTATGCTCTATACAACAGCAGCAGCAGCTACCATTTTTGAGTGCTTACTATGGACTATGCAGTGCTCAAAGCACTTCATTTATTAACTGATTTAGTCCACACAAGATCCTATAATGTAGGTACTGTTATTATCCCCACTCCATATGTGAGGAAGCCAAGTCAGAGTGAGTTACGTAACTTCAAGGCACAGAGCTAGGAGCTGATTCATAAACCCAGATAGTCTGGTTCCAAACTCCACAATCTTAAGCCCTAGAATTCTATCACTAGAAACAACGGTGAGCAGACTCATAGTCCTAGCCTTTACATTATTGTAAAGGAAAAGTATAAAAAGGTATCTGAGCTATACTCAATATGAAACACTTACTTTAAAAACAGATGAGTGCATAAGAGAGGACAGGATTTGCTCTCAGGGATCAGGAGAGCTTTCTCTCATGAGCTGTTTCTGAATAGATCTACAGTAAAAGTAGGCAAAAAGGAGGGGCAAGCATTTTAGGCAGCACATGTGCAAATGTCCTGAAGCAGAAGGTAAGAGGATGGAAGAAGCTGAGTGCAGTACAGCCAGCTTGTAAGAAGAGCATCTCTGCAAGAGGCTGGAGAGGAAACAAAAGGCTAGCTTCATCAACTATTCAACAAGGATTAATTCTAGGACGTGCCAGGCTCAGTTCTAGTCACTGCAGATAAAACAGTGAACAATACAAACAGAGATCCCTAACAAAGCGTACTTATATTTTAATAGAAGGATGACAAAGACAATCACACAAATAAATGCACACTAGCTGATGATAAGTGCTACGGAGAAAAATAAATCAGAGTTAATAAGGACAGAGAGGGGCTGGATGAGCGTGTGTATGACTAGTATATGGGCTGGTCAGGGAAGTTCTTACTGATAAAGGTGTATTTGAGCAGAGACCTTGTATTAGTTTTCTATTACTGCTGTAACAAACACAACACCCATTCATTATCTCACAGTCCCATAGGTCAGAAGTCCAGTGCACTTGACTGGTTTCTCCACGTCAAGTCTCACTGGGCTAATATCAAGGTATTGGCATGGCTGGGTTCCTTTTGGTGGTTCACTGGGAGAAAACCAGTTTCTGTCTCCTTGTGGTTGTAGGACTGTGGTCCCCATTTTCTTGCTGGCTATCAGCTAAGAGCAAAATTTCCAGCTTCTAGAAAGCACCTGTATTCCTCAGCTCATGGTCTCCTTTCTCAATCTTCAAAGCCAGCAACAGAAGATCAAGACTTCCTCATGTCACATTTCTGTAATCTACTTTTCTGCTTCCTCTTCCACTCATGGGACTATATTGGCCCCACCCAGATAATCTAAATTGTCTCTGTGATCTCAGGGTCCTTAACCTTCATCACATCCATTAAGTCCCTTTTGCATGTAAGGAAACATATTCACAGGTTCTGGGCATTAGGGTGTAAACATTTTGGGAGGCCCATCCTTCCCTTTACCACAGACCTGAAGGAAGTGAGAATATCTGGTTGTGGGAGCAGGGTGGGCCGGGCAGGTGGAAGATTAAATGCTTGATATGTTTATATGCCTAGAGTGATGAGGAGGGAGAAGCGTTAGAGGGAAGGTCTGAGCGGTGGTGGGGAGAGGTGAGTGGAAGTAGAAACAACAGGACAGGCTGATAACTGGATGTGGAGTTTCTTTAAAAAAAAAAGAAAAAGAAAAAAAAGGAGGAATCAAATATAATGGTGAGGTTTGGGGCCTGAGCAACCAGAAGGATGGTGGTGCCAGTAACTGAGCTGGGAAGACAGTCTTTGGGGGCAAACAGGAGCCCTGCACTGGCCGCGTTAAGGCTGAGATGCGTGTTAGATAGACATTAAGCGGAGATGTTCAGTAAGACTGAATTAACACGTCTGGGGCTCAGGGAGAGGTCTTGGCCAGAGATATAAATTTGGGAATCATCAAAGTGTGAATGTGATCTAAAATCAGAAGACTGGATCTGATCACCTAGGAAGAGAAGTTTATTTTGAGGTCTTGAGATCCTATTAGGGCTCATGGTTTTCCATTCTAGCATGAGAAACCTTTGCTACTTTTTAAAAGTCTCCCCCTTCCAAATTAAACTTCTCTAGCTCCTCCAGCTGTCCTTCAGAAGACCTGGTCTTCAGGTCTTGCACTACTGACCACCTTCCAGTTAAAATATAGTTCGTCACTGATCCCCCTAAACTGTAGAATCCAGGACTTGAGGGAATCTATAGCCATTTCCCAATTAGTGAATGGATTGTACCTCCCAAATCCACAGTTGAGGTAGTTTAAAACTCAGCACAGATTTTCTCATAGAATCAGTATAAAAGATAGATTTCAACTCATAAAAAACCCCGTTTAGCCCATAATATGCATAAATTACAATAATTATATTTTTATTTCACCCAGCAGCTTTGCAGTATAACACAGTGGCTAAGAGTTCTGGCTCTTGAATCAAACTGCCCGGGTTTGAATCCTGTGTCTTCTATTGCTCTCCTCTGGGCTCGGCTAACACTCCATGATTTGGGGCAAGTTATTTAAGCTTTACAAACCTGTTTCCCCAGCTATAACATGAAGTTTACAATGGCACCTTTCCAATAGGTTTGTTGTCAGGATTAAATGTGATTATCAGCGTCAATAATTTACCGCATTGTCTGGCATTTAGCAAGAATTCAAACAAGAATGTTATCTATTAATATCGTTATTAACATCTAGTCATTGTTACAACTGTTTCTTTATCAGCATGGGGGAGGGAGACTTGGTGGATAGAGAGGGAAAGAGATGATTCCTCAGGAGTGTGACCTACTCACCACACCCATCCATCTCTACAAGGGAGAAGGTACTTTTCTCCCCATCCCAGAGCTAGTTGAGCCTGCAATGCACACACGTGGTAGCCTCTGCACTCAACTTTGTCAGCACCTACTCAGAACCCTGCATTCCTGATGAGGCCTGACCACTAAGACTTAGAGGAACCCTGTCTTCCCTCCATCTTTGTTTAAGATTCCATATCTTCGACCCGTATTCTTCTGACGGTTTTTGGAAGCCATATCTCACTGTTGGATCACAGGGCCCCGGAGGTCAAATAAAACCCCAGGTCTTTCCCAAGAGTTCTGGAGCAAGTGATTGTGAGAACTGAGGTCAGGCTAACAAATGACCTGTTAAATAGGATCATGTCCATTTCAACCCATCATACAAGGATGTTGTAACTTTTCTGAAAATTGATGCTGTCATCGAAATCAGGAGCCAGTGTTTTTGCCAAGACTTGTATTATCTGCGAATCTGCAGTCCTTCTTTCATCCAGGCCCGAGAGTTCTCTCTACAACCTCCCAGCTGGTCTCCCTGCTCCACTCCTGTCCTGTAACAATCTGCGTTTCACAGCAGCGACAGCGGCCCTTTTCAGGCATCAGGTCATGTGACTCCCCTGCTGAACTCCTTCTGATGGATTTCCATCACTCCTGGAACAAAATTCCAGTCCCTGCTCCAGCCCACAAGGCCCTATACCAGCCAGCTTCAGAGCCCCCTTCTTTTCTTCAGCTCCGAACACACCCCTCTTACTTACCCTGGTCTATCCGCACCAGCTTCCTTACTGACCATCAAATGTATCAAGCAGTTGCCCAACTCTACGTTTTCTTGGTTTTCGTTTTTGTTTTTGTCATAGTTAAAAATAGTTTAATGTGATTTTATTATATTTTAAAACATTGTTCTGGGAAGGCCAACTCTAAGTTTTGCAGTGCTTTTTTTTCTACCTAGAAAGCTTTCCCCTCATTTTGTTCAACTGCTGTTCCAGGTCACCTTCTCAGAGAGGTATTATCTAGGCACTCCATCTAAAACAGTGCCTCTAGCCCCCCACCCTTCTCTACCCTCAGACCTGGCTTTATTTTTCTTCTTTGCATTTACCATGGTCTGGCATTAACACACACACACACACACACACACACACACACACACACACACACACACACACACACACACACAGTTGGCTGGCTGGTCAGCTTGTTGGTTTACTGTCTGTTCCCCCACTAAGTTAAAAGCTCCATAAGGACAGGAACCTCATCTGTTTTGTTCACTGTCGTAGCCCCACTGCCTTAAAGAGCACCTGGCAACAAAGCAGGCTGAATACAGGAAATAAATGAGGAAGGGAAGTGAGCGAGTAATAAAGCGCAGGACAACACACTGGGAAGAACATGTCTACACCTCAGTCCAGCTCAGCAGTCTGATAGTGAAAAGGGTAAGATGAGTTATTTTTCTTAGAACCATCAGTAAGTTAGACATGACAGAGGCAGATAGTGCTGAGTAAGACGGCTTCTTGCAGAAAGTTTGTTGCAGCTGATCAAAAGAATACTGTTCATGAGGGCCTGAGAGCTATGAAAATAGCTTTGAAATACAGCCCTTTTATTAAAAAGAAACTATCAGTCTTAATAATTAGTACCATTTGGGAGAAGCTACACGATATGGTGGAAAGAATGCCAATCTAGAGTCAGACACCCCCGACACCCAGATCCGGCACTTGCTAGCTGTGATTCCTCACAGATAGCGCTTATCCACTTGGAGCCTTCATTTCCTCATATGGAAAGTGGGCATGAAAATACCTATTTCTTAGGATTGGTGATAGAGTAAATAAATAAGACAAGGTATATAAAGCACTTAGCACCCAGCCTGGCACATGACTGGTGCTCAACACATTCTAGTCTCTTCCCGAATATTACTGGGTTTCTCCCAAATCTAAATGGAATTTGAGGCTATTAATAGCCTTCATTTCTCTAACACACCATGAAGTCCTATGATGCGCTACGATTATTTCTTAAAAAACATATTCTCACCAAAAAAATCATGTAATTCAAAAGTTAAAGTATTCCCTCTATACAGATATACATACATATACACATAAATATATATATGCAGATAGTGCCCTAAAAAAATGCAGACCATTTTATAGGCTCTACAATCAAGGATCCTGAAGAGGCACCCTGCTGTTCCTGCTGAGGAGAAAGAAGTGGTTCTATTCTACAAACAGCTGTTAGAGGGCACACATCCACAGTTTTAAAATGCCCACCTACGCAAAGAAAGGAAGCTCTTAAAGATTGTAGAGTTCTCAACCTTCTTTCAAAACTCCATATTTTAATTCTTCCTAAAAAAAAAAAATAGCATTTATCAAGTATTTTACTCTCCCAATATATGTTTGGTTTAAAACTGTTACACTGTAAAAAAAGATGATGATGATGACATTTCTTTATCCAAATATTTATTGAGCACTTACTATGTGCTAATTCCCATTCAAGGTGTCTGATATCTATCAGTGAAGTGAAGTGTCAAAGAGCATTGCCCGCATGAAATTTACATTCTAGCGGGGGAGACAGATAACAATAGATATATTTAAAAAATAAGTAGGGGCTTCCCTGGTGGCACAGTGGTTGACAGTCCGCCTGCCAATGCAGGGGACGCGAGTTCGTGCCCCGGTCCGGGAGGATCCCACGTGCTGCGGAGCGGCTGGGCCCGTGAGCCATGGCCGCTGAGCCTGCGTGTCCAGAGCCTGTGCCCCACAACGGGAGAGGCCACAACAGTGAGAGGCCCGCATACTGCAAAAAAAATAAATAAATAAAATAAAACAAAAATAAGTAAATTATACGGTATGTTTTAGAAAGTGATTACCTGGTATGAGGGGAAAAACAGAGCCAAGTAAAAGGAACTGGGAGTGCTGGGGGGAAAGTTGTAATTTTAAATAGAATGGTCAGAGTGGGCAGCACTGAGAAGATGGCATATGCAGATGATAAAGTTGCATCACAGAACTTAACTTAGTAAGAGCTTTTATTTATCATCCTAAATTTAAATTAACCTATTACTCAACCATAAAAAAAAGAATGAAATAATGCCATTTGTAGCAACATGGATGGACTTAGAGATTATCATACCAAGTGAAGTTAAGTCAGCCAAAGAGAGACAAATA
Organism: Lagenorhynchus albirostris; assembly: GCF_949774975.1. Lineage (NCBI taxonomy): Eukaryota > Metazoa > Chordata > Mammalia > Artiodactyla > Delphinidae > Lagenorhynchus > Lagenorhynchus albirostris. The sequence continues at coordinate 101,082,837 of NC_083097.1, read as the reverse complement.
TGTTATCACTTATATGTGGAATCAAAAAAAAAAAAAAGAAAGATACAAATGAACTTATCTACAAAACAGAAATAGGCTCACAGACATAGAAAACAAACTTATGGTTACCAAAGGGGAAAGGGGGTAGAGGAATAAATTAGGGGGTTGGGATTAATATATATACACTACTATATATAAAATAATCAACAAGGACCTACTGTACAGCACAAGGAACTATATTCAATGTCTTGTACTAACCTATAATGGAAAAGAATCTAAAAAGAATATATATATATACACATAACTGAATCACTGTGCTGTATACCTGAAACTAACAAAACATTGTAAATCAACTATACTTAAATTAAAAAAACATTTAAGTTAACCTACTTTTAAAAATGCAGATACATGATTGTTTAAAACCTAAGTTTACCTAATGAAAAATTTACAACTAAATTTCTGTGTTTAACCAAGTACCAACTTTTCTAAATCTATATAACACACACCAGTGCCAAAGACTCTCAGAGCGAAGTCTGGAATCTGAAGAGGCCAGGCCTCAGCATGTATCACTGTCATTCTTCAAGTAGAATCAGCATTTCTAGCCCATATATTAGGAACTGCTGAAGAGGAAAAAAAAAAAAGGACATTCCAAGAGTTTCTTGTATTGATTTCTTTTATCCCAAACAAAGAGATTCTCCTAGTAACAAGATATGTCATAATCACTTAATTTGCCTGACTCCTTTAAAGAAAGAACAATGGATTCAAGAAAAGGTGTTGACTTGTAAAAATATAATCATTTTGCAAGATTCTGTTGTTTGTATGGGTCACCTTCCCTTAGTGATATAGGTGGCCTCTACAGAGAATCGGAAAATGCATTAAGTCTAATTCCCGTCATTCCCAAGAGGCTGAGCTAAATCTAAAGCAGCCAAAATGTGAAAACTCTAAAACTGCTCCTGAGGGCAGGAAGGAGAAAGCTTCTTCTCTAAGCCGTATCTCTAGATTTAATGTGCTAGACACTCACAATTAAATTACCTCCATCAACTGGACATGATCATTTTCTTCTTTCTCTCCACAGTGTTTCTGCACAAGCAGAGCCAGTGCAACTGTGAACCTCCTGCCAGGCATTCCCCTTCAGGGCACAACACACCGATTTGAAGGGAACTCTACTGAAGTCCTTTCCCAGACCAAAAAAAAAATGGTTCGCGAGATAGGGAACTAACACCTCCAGCCACCACTGGTTCATTCCTTTTCCAAACATTTGCTCTGTGAGTGTTTGAGCACTCTACTCCTCACCATGGCTTTGCCAAGTCCATCCTAAATTTTACAAACTAAAATGTACAAGATCAGTGTAATATGGACACATGAAAGCATTTCCAGACAGAAGAGCTGCTTGGCCCTCAAAGATAAATAGTATATCCAATTTAAACACAGTTGAGAGTAGAAGAGTTATATTCATTTCATTATGCAACTTTTCATGGGATATATTGCAAAAGTAAATTAATCTGCAAAGATACATATGAAGAATAGACATAGAACAAAAAATGTATAATTATTTCTCAACTAATATGTGCACATAAATGGATATGAATTATTTGTTCAACACAGTGGCACCAAACTGAAATTGAAATATGACTTTTAAAAGTGAAAAAGTATTTTCATAATAATAAAAATGTAAACGACCTAATATTTAGTAGAAAAATGATTAATAAATCATAGCACATAATGTCCCAGAAGATGTATTAACATGAAATGAGATGGTTAATCTTGTTAAAATTTTTAAAAATAAGAGCAGGCTATAGAGAGTACATTTTCATGTTTAAGGAAATATATTATCGTAAGAGTGTACGTATATGTGTATGTACCAAAAAAGCTGGAAGAAAAAAAAAACACACCAAAATGTTTTGAAGGGATGGAGAATGTTTTTTCTTCTTTTCACTTGTCAAGATTTTTTTCTCCAATTTTTTTCTGCACTGAAGATTTATACCTCAAACCGTTTTCTGAAGTTTTGAGTGAAAATATTCTCTAATGAGAAAAATAAGCTGTGAATCAGATATCCTGGGTTCCAGGTCCCTCTCTGACACTTAGCCATACAGACAGAAAAATCACTTCTCAGCATTATGCCTGTTCATCATCTATAACATGCGGGGGTTGACCAGATGCTTCCTAACATCTTACTATTTTACTTATGTATATCGTACAACTGCGTATTGCTTTGTCACATATATTTCTCTCCACATCCACTCTAAGGCAGAGACTGTGCCATATGCACATATTCTTGCGCTTTGTTTTACACACTGATCAGGGCAAACAAATGTTAACTCATTCACAACTAACGGTGCATGCTAACCCCTACTGTTAAAAAATCACTACCTTCAGGGTCAGATTCTATTTAGTTAGTTGTCTTACACTCTCTCTCTCTTACCAAATAGCAAATTCAGTTCTCAAGGCAGACAACCCTGCTCTTTACTCTACCCACTCTCCCCTACTCTTCTACCCTGTGTGTAATTTCCTTTTTTAAATTAATTAATTATTTTAGTTATTTATTTATTTGTTGCTTTGGGTCTTCGTTGTGGTGCACGGGCTTCTCATTGTGGTGGCTTCTCTTGTTTCAGAGCATGGGCTCTAGACGCGTGGGCTTCAGTAGTTGTGGCATGAGAGCTCTGTAGTTGTGGCTCACGGGCTCTAGAGTGCAGGCTCAGTAGTTGTGGCGCACGGGCTTAGTTGCTCTGTGGCAATGTGGGATATTCCCAGACCAGGGTTCAAACCCGTGGGAGTCCCCTACATTGGCAGGCGGATTCTTAATCCACTGCACCACCAGAGAAGTCCCTGTGTGTAATTTCTGGCTGTGAAATCAGAGGGCTTTTTAAAATGTAAGCCCCAGGTTCATCTGGGGCGGACAGTGTCTTTCAAAAAGACTGGACTACATGCCCTCTGCTCACTTCTCATGTCTTCTCATCCCACCTCTTCTTTTTCTTTTACAAAATGCTCACCCCTCTTTCTTCCTCAGCCTGCAACTGAGTGCAGTAGAACCTGTGTAGAACTATTTACCTGAGCTCTCTAGTTTCTAGATGTTTCCCCTTGCCTTGGAGGGGAACATACAACATCCCACTGTCAGAGGTTGTGAGCAAACACTTGCACTCACTCTCAGGAAGGGACGGACGAGGCCAATAGTTCGCTGTTAAAAAGATTCAGCTAGGATATCCATGATAAAGTGACACATAAAATCAGATCCTTCTGAAGGCATTTTTCTAAAGTTGTTATAACCTTGGGCCTCCACAGTATGAGAAGGTTCATTGGGTCCCAATGTGTGTGAAGTTTGTAGCCAGTCTGGTGCCAGTGGGGAGCTAGTCCATCAGCCGGCTACTCGGCTGGCCCCTCTCCTGCTACTGTGCAAAAAGCACACTGTCCATTTGACAGGTGAAGAAGAGCTACCATTTTGTTTTGCTTTTTTAGTTAACATCATTATATCTCATTTTAATTATTTTCCTAATATCTGAACCACCTGAGTTAATCTACTGTTGGGATCTCTTTAATATGCTTTCTGAAATAAATATAACTAAAATGACTAATTTTTCTGGCCACAAAGTCAAAAACACTACACCAAACCCCACAGAAGCAAGTCAAAACAAGCCCTCCACTACTTTCCTGTTCAGGTTTTCTTCTGTGTGCCAAGATATGACCTCCAACTGAGTTTTGTGCTTTTTTTAATTCAAAGATATTCCTACTTCATTAACACAATTCTCCATTTTTTACTTCTTCGTTCGTACCAAGGAGAAATTCCTGGCTTTAAAAGGTTCAAATGACTTACATCAAAATCAGACCTGGACTCTCTCCTCTCAACATCCAATTTACATGAAATCTCTCAGAGTTTCTCTGCTTCCATAAAATGTGGGTGCCACTGCGCATCAGGCCCAGGTTTGCCTCTTTGCACAAACAGTCCAAAATAGTTTTCCTGATCTGTTTCAACTTGAAGTGTTGTCAATATATGGATTGTCTTGCTTTCTAATTCAGTGAAAAATCTAGTTTTCCATTAGTCTCTGCCTTTCTAATTTTCGGTACAGCTTTACTAAATGTAATTATTAAAGGCAGATTCAAGAAAGCAATTACTGAGCTACCGGTTTGTACTTCTGAAGTCTTAATAAGTGGCAAAAAGCTGTAATTGCACTAAGAATATAAAATAAATTTTTCTATGGATTAGATATATACACACCCTTGAATCTGTATATGGAGAGACATATTTAAAACAGTATATAAAGCATGCTCTCTTAAAACACAAGTTTTAACCTGCACTGAAATTTTATTCAAAGGCAGTGATCTGTGCTGGAAAGAGTAGGAAAGGACATTTCAGAAAGACTACATTCTGATCTTTCTCCAGGACTCTGTGACTTTGGTAAACCACTTAACTCCCCTGGATCTCCTTCTTCCCACCATCTGTAAATATGTGAGAATGTTAAACTAGACGGCTACTAAGGGCTCTCTCAGCTCTAAAGTTCTAAGAACTATTTATTCAATTCTTCATCTCTGCTAGGCTCAGTATTACACACACACAGAGCTTCCAAAGCTTTAAATTTAGTAAAGAAGGACAATATAATTAATATTAATAATATAAAGCAATATGTAAAAGTGTTATTCCAGTGATATACACCAAATTAATTTTCCAAAGTGTCCTAAGGAATAAGCTTCACATGTGAATGGAGGATACAGCTTCTTTGACAGTCATCCAAACTATATAATCTGGCTTTCTATCTATAGGCAAACAGTGGAACATTCATTATTCGGTCACTTAACACTGGCCTTGGGCAAACAACAAACTCTGAATGGAGTCACTGTCCCCAAACCAAAGCGCCTCTGAAACATTTAGTAGTCATGTAGCGATCACTGAGCATACTTATCTCAGTACGGTGATATTATTTATTAACTCACGAGAGGCAGAAGGAGCAGGTTACTATCACTGTTTTACACACGAGAAGACTGCAAATGAGAAAAGTAAATGACTTTTCAAGTCTCATAGCTAATCAGCAGTCTGTTTTCCAGAATATGATCATGGGCAACCTTTCCACAAAATTAATTAGTGAATAGGCCATAGGAGCCCTGTCCCTGTGACTTTTTCACTCCCCAGAAAAATCTTCATTTCTCCTAATGATGTCCCTTGGTTTGTCAGCACCATTCAAAATGGTGCCTGCAATTTACCAGAAAGCTACAGCAACAGCTCTAATTCTACCTTATATGAATTTAGTTGGTATGTGAAGAACTTACCTTCATGGCTTCTAGAAATCTGTGCTAATGGATTCTGGACAGGGTCCTTACACCAAGGCCTTAAAATTTATATTCAGTAACATCGCTACCACCATTATCTGAAGGAACATCTGCAAACTCAAAACCACACTGCAGTGGTTTCTTCAAAGCCTCCTTCATGAAGGTCTAAGAACCAAATTTGAAGTCAAGGGAAAAAATGAAGAACAGAAATCATCAGGCAAACAAACGACACACTTATTCTTTTAATTCTAAGTTGAAAACCTGTATACTACGTCCATACTGAATCACTCTTCACTCTGGATGCTACATTTTAAGAACATCACTGTCGCATGAGATAGTCTTTTCCATGGAGAAGCCAAGGCAGGACCAGAGGTCTTTCCCTATGGCATTTGAGGAGCAAGGAAAGATGTTTACCCAGGGGGAGCAAATGCAGTCTTTAAGTATTTGCAGAGCAAATGAGTAAAGGGATCACAATGAAGTTTTGTCAATCTCAATAACAAAATTAAGGCCAGCTAGTAAATTTTCTGTATAGTCTAAAGCTGAGGAAAAGGATCATGACTTAAGAGTTTGCCATGCAAGCATGACGAGCCCACATCTCAAATCACCCACCAGATAAGGCTGAACTGACAGTTTCCAGGCACCTTATGTGAAGAAGGATTACTATTCAACCCACTTTCTGGTCAGTGATTGTATTTTGGGAAAACAGACTACATGCCACTGTTAAGCAAACAGCCCCTGTCTTTCAAGTGAGTCAATAAGGGCAGGGGTGTCATTAAGCCAGAGAAGTAGCTAACATAAAATCTGAGATGCAGAATGTTAAAGAGCCCAGATCTACTGCGCAAAGAAAAACATTTTACAAAGAAGCACCAAGATCGAGACTCAGAGTAAAAGCTTCTAAAACACAAAAGCACAAATAATTATAAACACTAAACCTGAAATAGTCACTTGAAAGAATTAAGAAAAGTGGGTACACATCCAACTTCTAGCTTTAAAACACCAAGAGAACAAAGCAGGGCTCCAGTGATGACCCTTAAGAGGGGCCACAGAAAATGTACCAGAAGGATCCAATTACACAGAGGAGCCGGAAACGAAAAGCAGAGATACCTGGAAACAGAGTCAGGAGCACATTTTCCTCACGCAATCAGAATGGACAAGTCACATGTGTGGACACAGACTCCTAATGAAGAAACAAAAACCAGACACAGTGAAAAGTGCTGTGGGTTTTGTCTTAATTCTGATACTAGGTAGCCATGCTCTCCTGGATAGGTCATTTACTCTCACTTCGGCTTTAGTTGCTTTATTTATTTATTAGTGAAAATGTACTGATCACTTCTACATGTATACATGTGCTAGACACTGGGCATACAGTGAACTAACAGCACAATGTATAGTCTTATAAATGCTCTGTGGGAAAGGACAGACTACTGAGAGCCTGAAATAGGACATCCCAGTCAGGGCTAAGTCCCTGAGAAAGCGGTGCAGAAACTGAGACCTGACACCTCAGAAAGAGGTGAGAGTGGAGGTGGACAGGGCCAAGGCGGAAGGTTGCTTAACTAAAGCAGATTCACTTGAGCAGCCAGACTGTGAGACTGGAGCTCGAGGGGTGGGGGGCTGGGGGGAAGGAGTATCAAGAATAGTCCTTAGGGGCTTCCCTGGTGGCGCAGTGGTTGAGAGTCCGCCTGCCGATGCAGGGAACACGGGTTCGTGCCCCGGTCCGGGAAGATCCCATATGCCGCGGAGCGGCTGGGCCCGTGAGCCACGGCCGCTGAGCCTGCGCGTCCGGAGCCTGTGCTCCGCAACGGGAGAGGCCGCAACAGTGAGAGGCCCGCGTACCAAAAAAAAAAAAAAAAAAAAAAAGAGTCCTTAGGTAGAGAGGGGCCAGACCACACCAGGTCCTTTAAGCAACACTAGAGATCGACTGGCCTTTACCAGATGAGCAATGAGGAGCTGCTCAGTGATTGAAGCAGGAGCTGACTTGATCAGATGTGCAGAAGAATCCTGCTGACTGCAAAACTATGGATTCCAAAGAGTTTGGAGTGGATGGGGAAGACTGAGTAGGAAGTTATTAAGTCTTCTCCAAAGTTCTGTTTCACACTGAAAATTTTATGTTCCTTACGTTTTCATTTAAGCATTTTATAATTACAGTATATCAATTTAAAAATGAACTTAATCATAAAAATTATAAAACTCAGCCTTTGAAAGTTGGATAGTTGGCCTTTTCAAAGTGAAGTCACTAGGATCTTTTAAGAGCCCTCTCATCAAAGGCTGTTCTCCCTTCCTCATCCATGCAAGACCAAGAGAAGGCTGCTCTGCTGGTTAAGACAACAGAGAAAACCACTGTAGGTGTGTAGGCACTAGTCTAAGGAGGGAAAGAGAGGGCTGGTCGTCCTCCACCTCACCTGGAATGTGTGGAGCCCCCGCCTGAGCAATGAAGGCAGTTTGCAGGTGGTCCCAGAAGAAACAAAACCAATCAAGAAAAAGTAGGGGTGGGAGTGTGGGCGCAGTGAGGGGAGAGGTGGGGGGGATGGGAACACTACAAAGGCTGGCCGAAGGAGAATGCAAAAGCAGAAGGCATCCTCGGGGCTCTATCAATGCTGGATCAAGAGTGAAGTCGGGGCTTCGCTGGTGGTGCAGCAGTTAAGAATCCGCCTGCCAATGCAGGGGACACGGGTCCAAGCCCTGGCCCAGGAAGATCTCACATGCTGCGGAGGAACTAAGCCCGTGCGTGGTAACTACTGAGCCCACGTGCCGCAACTACTGAAGCCCGCGTGCTTAGAGCCCATGATCCGCAACAAGAGAAGCCACTGCAATGAGAAGTCTGCACATGGCAACGAAGAGTAGCCGCCACTCACCACAACTAGAGAAAACCTGCCTACAGCAACGAAGACTGAATGCAGCCAAAAAATAAAATTAATAAAATTAAAAAAAAAAAAGTGAAGTCAGAGACCTGCAAGATGGCGGAGGAGTAAGAAGTAGAGATCACCTTCCTCACCACAAATACATCAGAAATACATCTACATGTGGAACAACGCCTAGAGAACACCTACTGAATGCTGGCAGAAGACATCAGACATCCCAAAAGGCAAGAAACTCCCCACGTACCTGGCCGAGTGGCTGACAGGAGCTTGGTGCTCTGACCAGGTGTCAGGCCTGTGCCTCTGAGATGGGAGAGCCGAGTTCAGGACATTGGTCCACCAGAGACCTACTGGACCACGTAATATCAACTGGCAAAAGCTCTCCCAGAGATCTCCATCTCAACACTAAGACCCAGCTCCACTCAACGACCAGCAAGCTACAGTGCTGGACACACTATGCCAAACAACTAGCAAGAAAGGAACACAAGCCCACCCATTAGCACAGAGGCTGCCTAACATCATAATAAGGTCACAGACACCCCAAAACACACCACCGGATGTGGTCCTGCCCATCTGAAAGACAAGATCCAGCCTCATCCACCAGAACACAGGCACCAGTCTCCTCCACCAGCAAGCCTACACAACCCACTGAACCAATCTTAGCCACGGGGGGCAGACACCAAAAACAATGGGAACTACGAACCTGTAGCCTGCGAAAAGGAACCCCCAAAAATAGTAAGTTAAGCAAAACGAGAAGACAGAGAAACACACAGCAGATGAAGGAGCAAGGTAAAAACCCAACAGACCAAACAAATGAAGAGGAAATAGGCAGTCTACCTCAAAAAGAATTCACAGTAATGATAGTAAAGATGATCCAAAATCTTGGAAATAGAATGGAGAAAATACAAGAAACATTTAACAAGGACCTACAAGAACTAAGGAGCAAATACACAATGATGAAAACACAATAAATGGAATTTAAAATTCTCTAGAAGGAATCAATAGCAGAATAACTGAGGCAGAAGAACGGATAAGTGAGCTGGAAGATAAAATAGTGGAAAAAACTACCACAGAACAGAATAAAGAAAAAAGAATAAGAAGAATTGAAGACAGTCTCAGAGACCTCTGGGACAACATTAAGTGCACCAGCATTTGAATTATAGGGGTCCCAGAAGAAGAAGAGAAAAAGAAAGGGGCTGAGAAAATATTTGAAGAGACTATAGTTGAAAACTTCTCTAATATGGGAAAGGAAATAGTCAAGTCCAGGAAGCACAGAGAGTCCCATGCAGGATAAATCCAAGGAGAAACATGCCAAGACACATATTAATCAAACTAATAAAAATTAAATACAAAGAAAAAATATTAAAAGCAGCAAGGGAAAAACAACAAATAACATACAAGGGAATCTCCATAAGGTTAACAGCTGATCTTTCAGCAGAAACTCTGCAGACCAGAAGGGAGTGGCAGGACATATTTAAAGTGATGAAAGGGAAAAACCTACAACCAAGATTACTCTACCCAGCAAGAATCTCATTCAGATTTGACAGAGAAATTAAAACCTTTACAGACAAGCAAAAGCTAATTCAGCACCGCCACCAGCTTTATAACAAATACTAAAGGAATTTCTCTAGGCAGGAAACACAAGAGATGGAAAAGGCCTACAATAACAAATCCAAATCAATTAAGAAAATGGTAACAGGAACAAACATATCGATAACTACCTTAAATGTAAATGGATTAAATGCTCCAACCAAAAGACACAGACTGGCTGAATGGATACAAAAACAAGACCCATATATATGCTGTCTACAAGAGACCCACTTAAGACCTAGGGACACATATAGACTGAGAGGGAGGGGATGGAAAAAGATATTCCATGCAAATGGAAATCAAAAGAAAGCTGGAGTAGCAATTCTCATATCAGACAAAATAGACTTCAAAATCAAGACTATTACAAGAGACAAAGAAGGACACTACATAATGATCAAGGGATCGATCCAAGAAGAAGATATAACAATTGTAAATATTTATGCACCCAACATAGGAGCACCTCAATACATAAGGCAAATGTTAACAACCAAAAAAGGGGAAATCGACAGTAACACAATCATAGTAGGGGATTTTAACACCCCACTGTCACCAATGGACAGATCATCCAAAATGAAAATAAATAAGGAAACACAAGCTTTAAATGATACATTAAACAAGATGGACTTAATTGATATTTATAGGACATTCCATCCAAAAACAACAGAATACACTTTCTTCTCAAGCGCTCATGGAACATCTTCCAGGATAGATCATATCTTGGGTCGCAAATCAAACCTTGGTAAATTTAAGATCATTAAAATCATATCAAGTATCTTTTCCGAACACAACACTATGAGACTAGATATCAATTACAGGAAAAAATTTGTAAAAAATACAAACACTTGGAAGCTAAACAATACACTACTTAATAACCAAGAGATCACTGAAGAAATCAAAGAGGAAATAAAAAAATACCTAGAAACAAATGACAATGAAAACACAATGACCCAAACCCTATGGGATGCAGCAAAAGCAGTCATAAGAGGAAAGTTTATAGCAATACAATCCTATCTCAAAAAACAAGAAACATCTCAAATAACCAACCTAACCTTACACCTAAAGCCATTAGAGACAGAAGGAAAAAAACCCGCCGAAGTTAGCAGAAGGAAAGAAATCATGAAGATCAAATCAGAAATAAATGAAAAAGAAATGAAGGAAACAATAGCAAAGATCAACAAAACTAAAAGCTGAGTTTCTGAGAAGATAAACAAAATTGATAAACCATTAGCCAGACTCATCAAGAAAAAAAGGGAGAAGACTCAAGTCAATAAAACTGGAAATGAAAAAGGAGAAGTAACAACTGACACTGCAGAAATACAAAGGATCATGAGAGATTACTACTACAAGCAACTCTATGCCAATAAAATGTACAACCTGGAAGAAATGGACAAATTCTTAGAAAAGCACAACCTTCCAAGACTGAACAAGAAAGAAATAGAAAATATAAACAGACCAATCACAAGAACTGAAATTGAGACTGTGATTAAAAATCTTCCAACAAACAAAAGCCCAGGACCAGATGGCTGCACAGGCAAATTCTACCAAACATTTAGAGAAGAGCTAACACCTATCCTTCTCAAACTCTTCCAAAATATAGAAGAGGGAGGAACACTCCAAAACTCATTCTATGAGGCCACCATCACCCTGATACCAAAACCACACAAGATGTCAGAAAGTAGGAAAACTACAGGCCAATATCATGGATGAACATAGATACAAAAATCCTCCACAAAATACTAGCAAACAGAATCCAACAGCACATTTAAAGGATCATACACCATGATCAAGAGGGGTTTATCCCAGGAATGCAAGTATTCTTCAATGTATGCAAATCAATCAATGTGATAAACCATATTAACAAACTGAAGGAGGAAAACTGTAAGCTCACATCAATAGATGCAGAAAAAGCTTTCGACACAATTCAACACGCATTTATGATGAAAACCCCCCAGAAAGTAGGCATAAAGGGAACTTTCCTCAACATAATAAAGGCCATATATGACAAACCCACAGCCAACGTCGTTCTCAATGGTGAAAAACTGAAATCATTTCCTCTAAGATCAGGAACAAGACAAGGTTATCCACTCTCACCACTATTATTCAACATAGTTTTGGAAGTTACACAGGAGTCAGAGAAGAAAAAGAAATAAAAGGAATCCAAATCGGAAAACAAGAAGTAAAGCTGTCACTCTTGCAGATGACATGATATTATACATAGAGAATCCTAAAGATGATACCGGAAAATTACTAGAGCTAATCAATGAATTTGGTAAAGTAGCAGGATACAAAACTAATGCACAGAAATCTCTTGCATTCCTATATACTAATGATGAAAAATCTGAAAGAGAAATTAAGGAACTACTCCCATTTACCACTGCAACAAAATGAATAAAATATCTAGGAATAAACCTACCTAAGCAGGCAAAAGACCTATATGCAGAAAACTATAAAACACTGATGAAAGAAATTAAAGATGATACAAACAGATGGAGAGATATACCATGTTCTTGGATTGGAAGAATCAACATTGCGAAAATAACTATACTACCCAAAGCAATCTACAGATTCAATACAATCCCTATCAAACTACCAATGGCATTTTTCACAGAACTAGAACAAAAAATTTCACAATTTGTATGGAAACACAAACGACCCCGAATAGCCAAAGCAATCTGGAGAAAGTAAAACGGAGCTGGAGGAATCAGGCTCCCAGACTTCAGACTATACTACAAAGCTACTGTAATCAAGACAGTATGGCAGTGGCACAAAAAAAGAAATATAGATTAATGGAACAGGATAGAAAGCCCAGAGATAAACCCATGCACATATGGTCACCTTATTTTTGATAAAGGAGGCAAGAATATACAATGGAGAAAAGACAGCCTCTTCAATAAGTGGTGCTGGGAAACCTGGACAGCTACATGTAAAAGAATGAAATTAGAACACTCCTTAACACCATACACAAAAATAAACTCAAAATGGATTAAAGACCTAAACATAAGACCAGACACTATCAAACTCTTAGAGGAAAGCATAGGCAGAACACTCTATGACATAAATCACGGCAAGATCCTTTTTGACCCACCTCCTAGAGAAATGGAAATAAAAAAAAAATAAACAAATGGGACCTAATGAAATTTAAAAGCTTTTGCACAGCAAAGGAAACCATAAACAAGATGAAAAAATAACCCTCAGAATGGGAGAAAATATTTGCAAATGAAGCAACTGACAAAGGATTAATCTCCAAAATTTACAAGCAGCTCATTCAGCTCAATATAAAAAAACAAACAACCCAATCCACAAATGGGCAGAAGACCTAAAAAGACATTTCTCCAAAGAAGATATACAGATTGCCAACAAACACATGAAAGGATGCTCAGCATCACTAATCATTAGAGAAATGCAAATCAAAAGTACAATGAGGTATCACCTTACACCAGTAAGAACGGCCATCATCAAAAAAATCTACAAACAATAAATGCTGGAGAGGGTGTGGAGAAAAGGGAACCCTCTTGCACTGTTGGTGGGAATGTAAATTGATACAGCCACTATGGAGAACAGTATGGAGGTTCCTTAAAAAACTAAAAATAGAACTACCCTACGACCCAGGAATCCCACTACTGGGCATATACGCTGAGAAAACCATAATTCAAAAAGAGTCATGTACCACAATGTTCATTGCAGCTCTATTTACAATAGCCAGGACACAGAAGCAACTTAAGTGTTCATCGACAGATGAATGGATAAAGAAGATGTGGCACATATATACAATGGAATATTACTCGGCCGTAAAAAGAAACGAAATTCAGTTATTTGTAGTGAGGTGGATGGACCTAGAGTCTGTCATACAGAGTGAAGTAAGTCAGAAAGAGAAAAACAAATACTGTATGCTAACACATATATATATGTAATCTAAAAACAACCCAATGGTTCTGAAGAACCTAGGGGCAGGACAGGAATAAAGACGCAGACATAGAGAATGGACTTGAGGACACGGGAGGGGGAAGTGTAAGCTGGGACAAGGTGAGAGAGTGGCCATGGATTTATATAATCTACCAAATGTAAAATAGCTAGCTAGTGGGAAGCAGCTGCATAGCACAGGGAGATCAGCTCGGTGCTTTGTGACCACCTAGAGGGGTGGGATAGGGAGGGTGGGAGGGAGACGCAAGAGGGAGGACATATGGGGATATATGTATATGTATAGCTGATTCACTTTGTTATAAAGCAGAAACTAACACACCATTGTAAAGCAATGATACTCCAATAAGGATTTTTTTTTTTTTTTTTTTAAAAGAGTGAAGTCAGTTGGCTGCTTAGGTGAAATGGAAAAGAGAAGTCAAAGGATACAGGAATACCAGAATCACCATTGGGGTATGACCACTAAGTGAATAGAATTTTGAAAGAGAATTAGGACTATTTCACTTGTCCTACAAAGGATACTGCAGGGGGAAAACTTTGAGGTCCCCAGATTAACTCTACATGCTCAGTATCTGATGATAGGGACCCAGGTAAATATGGGTTATGATCTACAAGCTCTAGGTTCTTGTTCATCAGCATGAAACAGTGCTTCCATTTGTGACTGGGATTCCATGTTACAATGATCAACTCTGGGTTCCGTCAAAACTATGTAACGATTCGGCTGGTGACACACTCTGAAGTTTAAGAAAGAAGTACCAACCAAGTGTCTGGTTCCTACCCAGCACATGACTGAGAGAAGAGGACAAGGGCACATGGATGTGTAGCCTATTCATGCACTGTGGGAAGTACTTGAGGACAGGGAAGGTACCCAAAGCCAGTCTTAAAAAGGGGATGGGTGGGGAAGGGACTGATAATATCCAAAGTAGAGTTTTCCATGTATTCATTAGCAGCATCCCCCCACCCTGCTCTCCACCTGATCTGATCAAAGGGAGAGATGGCCAGGAACCACCCACTCTGTCTCCATGCTCAGCAGGGCCACTTCCCACCTAGTATCCTTCCCCTATCCTATCCTCACTCACCCATCAAAACCTGTCTTCCCTCAGGCTGGGCCTTGGAGGAGCAGTGGGGATGGCCCTATTTTGAACCCCTTGCCATATTCTTATAATCTTGGTCCTGAAATGAAGAGGAAAAAAACCCTCAAAAGTAAAAGAGAGTGGTGATGTGGCAGCCACGAACAGAGCAGCAGCCTGGGCTGTTTCCCAATGAGTTTAGGAGAGGGCAGGTCTCAAGACACCCAGACACGAGGCAAAGAGTTCCTCAAATGCTGAACATCACAGTGGTAAGGTGGAAGTTCTGATGCAACTTTGTTCTACTGGATTCTTTTTTTTTTTTTTTTTTTTGCAGTACGCGGGCCTCTCACCACTGCGGCCTCTCCTGTCGCGGAGCACAGACTCCGGACGCGCAGGCTCAGTGGCCATGGCTCACAGGCCCAGCCACTCCGCGGCACGTGGGATCCTCCCAGACCGGGGCACGAACCCACGTCCCATGCATCGGCAGGCGGACTCCCAACCACTGTGCCACCAGGGAAGCCCTACTGGATTCTTTTAGTTACATTTCCCATTGTCAAAGTAAACTTTATCTCTGGTGATTTTAACTTCCTAATCTTCTCCTTTTATAGTTGTTACTCCTAATAGTAAAGTGATGGTTCACTATTTATAGAATAAACTGATATCTTTCTGCCTTGAACCTACAAGCCCTCAATCCACTCTGGCCTCAAAGCTGCATTCCTCATTAGCGAAAAGCATATACTAGAAAGGATTATTCCATTAGGTAGTTTGCACAAGATAACCACACCAATGTAATGTAATCTAGTCACTACTACAGGGCCTTCCTCTTTAAGTCATTCCCTCAGCATTTATTAAGTACTTTCATGGATCAGGCTCTGAGCTGGCCTACAGCAGGGCAGTGTAAAAGACACAGTCTCTCCCCCTTGGAACTCAGAGAAGAGCTACAGATTAACTGATTGTAAGCACATGATTATGACGGAAATAGGATCTGGAAGGACATGGAAATGGTGCAGAAGGCATCTTAACAGGGAAACCTGGGCAACAGAGGACACCCCCAATACTTAACACTGCACTCTACTCCTGACGACATGGACAGGCTAAGGCAATTGTCCTCACGTTTACACATGCCCATGTTGCTTTCAGCTTTCTCCACTCTGCTACTCAGACCCTGGACTTATCTTTGGAGACCAAAAACCCAGGTTCAAACCCCAGCTTTACTGGCTGTGTGTCTACAGTTATTTAAACGCACTGGGCATCAACTTTTCCATCTGTTAAATAGAAATAATAGCTTCTCTGTGAGGATTTAAATACGTTAACATTTATAAAGTGCATTGCATGGCATCTGGCATATAGTAAGCACTCAACAAATGACAGGTTTTTTTTATTTTCATGACCTAAGTGTCCCTGAATTTTAGTCAATGCTACTAAAATTATTTGAACTAGTATTTAATGACCCTCATTTAATACATCTGAATGCCTTTTACTCGCTTTGGTAATAAAGAGTCTAACCAGACTGCTCTTGGAATATGTGTCCTTTATTAAATATGGTAACTACTATATTTCTTTTTGCACATTTAAGACAATTTCATATGTGAAATAAAGAAACATCTCTTTCTAATTCAACAAGTTGAATAGGTAACACATCCATATGGTTTTAAGTTTTTTTTTAAAGATATGAAAACATATATAGTAAAGCCTCCCTTGAAACTCTGACACTCTTTGACCAGGTCACACCCCACATCCCGCACCCTGCACCAGATGCTGTGAACAGGTCCTTTCAGGCTTGCTATGTTCACGTCTGAACTGAGTCAGCCTTATGTCCTTCCCTTCTATACAAAAGGCAGCACATCACACACTGTTCTACCCACTGCTTTTTCACTTAGCAATGGACCCTGGCACCTTCCCATATGAGGATATAAAGACTGTCCTTTCCCTTTTATCACTACATAATATTCTCTTACATGGATACTATTATAATAAATGTCTTTTTGGCTACATCTCTTTCTGCACTGACAGAAACTTTCCTAACTGTAGTTTTGGCAGTGGGAGATGGAGAAAATGGTTAGAAATCTTTTATTTTCATTTGGCTAAATTGTTCTTAGTCAAAAACGAACAGCAACTAATTTTTTTTGATGTATTTTACCTAAACAATTTACACAATCATTATGCTACAGTTCACAATAATACTTTTTCCCTTAAATTATTTTAAGACATCTGTTCTGTATTTTGCATGTTCTGGGATCATTTTCCTTCGTGTTTATATGGGGAAAGTGCTGGCTGCTACAGTATCCAATCAGTTACCCCAAGGAGATGTCAGCTGTCAACCATGTCTTTTGCAGCGATTTCCCTCTTCTCTCTCCCTTCCCACTCTGGGTGAGCTGTCAAGTTTCTAGTTTCTGACGTGCATTTACATCACTCAATGACATCTGACAGCAGTGAAAGGCCACAGAAAACTGCTTATTGATCAGAGCAAAACTAGTTGACGGAACAGATGAGGTTGTATCACAGAAATGCAGCCACATTCAGGTGATGACATTTTGCTCCCCGTACACAAGAGCTTAATGGAATACAACTTCATTATATCATGCCACTTGTGCTTACTGCACCAAACTCATCTCCTGACTGCTTTGTCTCCGTGGTGATGAGGATAATCTATCTGCACTGGTTTAAATGTATTGCTAACCTGATTTGTTCATGGATGCTTGCAAACTGCTTGTGAGTCTGTCCTGACAAATATACCAAGAGACACTGAAATCTCAATCTTACTAAAATCTAACTGTGCAGTCCTTGAAAAAAAGAAAAATAGAATTACCACTTAGTGAGCCATAACTATGTCGTTTAAAACTTTTATACCACTGGGTAAAGAAATTTAAATGGGCATTTCTTTGATTCTTATGACACTGTCAGGAGAGCAAAATAAAACAAAATGATAACTTGAGACGCACTGAAAATTTACTTATAAACGGAAAAATTGAGGTATTTCTAAGAACTAAAGCACCAGATTAAGGCCCTCTGCATAAATTTATATGCAAATTCATTTTGGTTTTAAAGATAACAGTTTCAACAACTTCCCATTTCCATTGCCAATGTAGGCAGAGAGATGACTATAAAGTTATAAATAGTACATGTCTGAAAGAAGGATCATTAAGCCAAGGAGACTCCAAACATTTTGCCACCAACATACAGAAAAAGAAAAGGCAGCAAATGGAACAGAATCACCAGCCCTCCCTGACTCCTGGATGAAAAAATGCGAAAACTTTACCCTGAGGGTCGTCTGGCTTTCATCTTCTGTCTTTAATTCCTCCCTTGAGGCAGGCATGTTCTCCCAAATTACGCATTCCCACAGCACCGTCACAACCTGTCCACACCTGCATCCTATCTGGTCTCAGTATTTTTCTTTAAATAGCCTTTTTATTTCAATAAAAGTTAAAAAGAACTTTAAGGTGAGTATGAAAAGAAACACTTGTTTTAAAATCATGTTTCCTGCTGAAGCTTCTGAGCCTGAAGCCTGCTCTCCAGTCCTTAGAAAAAGAGATTAGCAAAGTAAGGCCAAGTTAAAGGTTTTGGAAAAATTTTACGGGGGGTGGGGCCAGTGGTGTAGGATGAAAAGGTAAGGGAATGGGAATGACTCTCTTCCCTATCTATCTATCTTCCCTATCTATCAGCATTACTGAAGGTGTAGGCACCACTGAAATCATGCCTTGTAGCACTGGTGGCCTGTATCTAAACCCAGGGAACACAGGCACAGTACACTGAATGAGCAGGGGCTGGGCTCGAATTCCATCCCTCCCACCTCCTGTATGGCCCCCATCAAATTATTTAACCTCTGCAAGCCTCATTTTCCTCTCACCTATAAAAGGAGATACTGACCACATATAAACCTTAGACAACTGCTCTGAGGAGTAAAAGAGATCATGCGTGTAAACTACATAGCATAGTACACAATACTAAGAATATTAGTTAATATTGGTTAATAAATGTTATTACTGCTTTCTTCCCATCTCCTTGTGAACAACTTCAGTTTAAAAATAAAAGGATGGAGGACAGAAGACACTCAAGGCAGAGGGTTCATGCAGAAAAGAAAGAAATGGAGAGACTTCCCTGGTGGTGCAGTGGTTAAGAGTCCGCCTGCCAATGCAGGGGACATGGGATTGAGCCCTGGTCCGGGAAGATCCCACATGCCATGGAGCAACTAAGCCCGTGTGCCACAACTACTGAGCCTGCTCTCTAGAGCCCACGAGCCGCAACTACTGAGCCCTCATGCCATAACTACCGAAGCCCGCATGGCTAGAGCCCGCGCTCCGCAACAAGAGAAGCCACCGCAATGAGAAGCCCACTCACCGCAACTAGTGAAAGCCTGCGCACAGCAACGAAGACCCAATGCAGCCAAAAAATAAAAATAAAATAAATAAGTTTCAAGAAAAGAAAGAAATGGAATAAAGGGGAACGAGAAGTACATAGATTAACAAAGAAAAAATGAAATCTGAAAAAGAAGGGGCTTTTCGAACTCAGTTTTGCAGCTTCCTTGCTGGCAAAGCTCTCCTTGCCCACCTCACCCAGGTTCTGATTCTTTCTTTCTCGCAAAGATCACTGCTCTCCTCTGGGCTCCAGTAACACTTTGCTCAGACTCAGCTGCCTGCTTTATGGTGGGCCTCACTCTCAGATCTGAGGCTCCTCGAAGACAGAGGCCTCATCTCCCCCCAAAACTTCCCCCCTGCTGCAACTCCGGCATCCTCAGGGCCCAGCAGAGCACCAGGCCAGCTACAAGCATGGGGTGAAGTGGCTGAAATGAACGCACACAGATCACTCTCCCTTCGGAAGGCAACGGCCAGCACTACCCAGGCCTTGTGGGGAAGATTTATGTAGGTCTGAACAAGGCCTTTTTTGGCATACCTTCTGACTTTTTACTTATAACACTGGCTTGTGTAACGAAAACATGTAACAGAAAAGTAGAAAGGTATTAAGTGCCTTTATTTCAAACATGTCAGGTATTTCAAGAAATACTGTAAGTTTTGACTTTTCAAAAATCCCAACATATAAAATGTTTCTGCTTCATTTTTTTGTATTTTGAGATCACTAGAATAAAATCTTTTTTAATCACCTGAACCAAACGTATGTAACTCAGTGCTGCTTGTGAACCACAGACCACATGTTATTTTCCAAATACTTTTGCTTCATGCACTAAATGCTTCCTAAATGGAAGCAAAAAATGGACTCAAATCAGACTCACTCTGCTGTACTTACAATTAATAAGGCACACCACAGCCGTTATATAGAATCTTGTAAGGGGCATGATGACAGGAAATAGACATGGCAGCATGGTGGAACCCAGAGCGAGCCAGTGCAGGTGGTGAGTGGAGAGAGCGAGCATGCACCCTGCCAGCCCCAGACAGCCCAGGTTTAATGCCCGTATCGCAGCACAATGATCGACACTGGCCTTTTACTTTCAAAAGTATGTTAGCTTGGATGATAAATTCTGTGGTCACCCTAAGAATGCGGAGGAACATCTCACCACATGCAGATTTTGTGGTCTTAAAGCTCTTTATATACACCCGATGTCTTTGAGGTTCATTGTTCTGTATGTATTTGTTTTAATATACATAGCTTCCCCCCTGACTCTTAGCTGTTATTCTAACTCTGTGTCTAGTGCCTGAGACCTTGACATATAGTAGGTACTTAATTGTGGTTGAATGATTAAACCCAAGACATCCACAACTCAATGGACTAGAACATAACTGATGGGATGGAATTTAACCAAGGAAGCTAGTGAATGGTCAGGTGAAATTCATTTAAACTTAAATTCTTAAGTAATGTCTGTGAATATGAAAACCAAAATTACAAACTTTATCTTACAGACATGAGTAATATCTGAGCTGGAAAGTGAGAAGGACCTCAAACTAGTGCTTGGAAAATGTTGGCAGATCTTCAAATAAGTGTTCTCAGGGGCAAGCTGCAATGCTTTACGATAAAGATTTCTGGATGCAGTTAACCAGTATTACCTGTATTTGCTGAACCTCTAGAATGACTGGCTGAGACAGGCCACCCCTAATCAATACAGTGAAGACATAGAATCACAGGCTTCTTCTCATGGGTGGTGGCATCT
Organism: Lagenorhynchus albirostris; assembly: GCF_949774975.1. NCBI lineage: Eukaryota > Metazoa > Chordata > Mammalia > Artiodactyla > Delphinidae > Lagenorhynchus > Lagenorhynchus albirostris. The sequence goes on along the minus strand of NC_083097.1, from coordinate 101,062,069 downwards.
CTCAGGTGCACTGGCAGAATGAACCCAACTGTCAGGAACTAACCCTCCCACACACCCTTCCCACCTCCCAGTCTCCTGCCTCCCATCTCCCTTCACCCCTTGCTGATAACCTCCGAGTGAAATCAGGATACTTACCCACAAAAAAACCCTTGAAATCAAACATGCCTACTGGAGTCCTGTTTCACAACTGTACGGCTGGAATGCGGGCTATAAATATACACTATATTTTAACATATACTTCCACTGAGGAAATTAAGGACTTCGAAGAACCTTTCTGAACTGAAATATCTATGTTTCACTTAAAAGGACTCCTGGAGCTAAGAACCTCGCCAGGGCCCCAGAAGCTGATGGTGAGACAGCTCAGGGGTGGGCAGATGCCCGAAGACCAAGGCTGTCTTCTTCCACATGGCCCATGGCCTAACACAGTGGCATTTTTTTCCAGTTAAACTCCATGGAGTTTAACTCAAAATCAAAAGAAAACCTAATCTCAGATTTATTATCAAGAAACATTGGGCAGGGCTTCTCTGGTGGCGCAGTGGTTGAGAATCTGCCTGCTAATGCAGGGGACACGGGTTCGAGCCCTGGTCTGGGAGGATCCCACATGCCGCGGAGCGGCTGGGCCTGTGAGTCACAACTACTGGGCCTGTGCGCGTCTGGAGCCTGTGCTCCACGACAAGAGAGGCCGTGATAGTGAGAGGCCTGCGCACCGTGATGAGGAGTGGCCCCCGGTTGCCACAACGAGAAAGCCCTCGCACAGAAACGAAGACCCAACACAGCAAAAATAAATTCATTAATTAATAAACTCCTACCCCCAACATCTAAAAAAAAAAAGATCCTTAAAAAAAAAAGAAACATTAGGCATTCATAACTGTGTTTCCTTGGTCACAAAGTTCATTTTGAACAGCATGTTGAACAGGATTAAACACATGAAGCCAAATTACTGATGACTATGTAAATTACGAATAATTTAAGAGTTTATAAAATATAGACAAAGCTGTAACTATAAGACACTTTTTTAAACCTAGGAGCATATAATTTTGGATTTGTAAAAAAGGCACTTAGACATTTAATGACTTTAAAATAATTAAGAAATAGATATTATAATTTTTTTTAAAGACTAAGCATTCCATTGGGTGACTTCAAGAACTGATTATTCTCAAGCTTCTCTTGCTCTAGTTTTAAAACTATGTTAAACTAAACCCACATAACTCAAGACTCTACAAGGGCTGCAAAAACCAAACATGAGGTCGCCTGTCCCTACTGTGCCACAACCAGACACAATACTCATAAATTTATGTTTTTTATTTTAATATGCATTATTTTTGTACATCTCTTAATGTAGTTATTGGAAAATATTGTATAACTAGGAAAAGAAGAGAACCAGATGCATCTGTACAGTAAATGGAGTATTTCAATCAAGAACAGTAGTCCACTAGATGGAACCACATCACAAATGGAACAAAGCAGGTTATCAAAAGTAGGAAAATTTAGAAACATACCCTTCTCAAACAGACTCACAAAGTACTTGTGCTGTAGGGCTTCCCTGGTGGTGCAGTGGTTAAGAGTCTGCCTGCCAATGCAGGGGACACGGGTTCAAGCCCTGGTCTGGGAAGATCCCACATGCCGCGGAGCAACTAAGCCCATGCACCACAACTACTGATACTGCGCTCTAGAGCCCGCGAGCCACAACTGCTGAGCCCGTGTGCCACAACTACTGAAGCCTGCACGCCTAAAGCCTGTGCTCCACAAGAGAAGCCACGGCAATGAGAAGCCCATGCACTGCAAAGAAAAGTAGCCCCCGTTCGCCGCAACTAGAGAAGTCCCGCGCAGCAACGAAGACCCAATGCAGCCAAAAATAAATAAAACTATAAATAAATTTATTAAAAAAAAAAGTACTTGTGCTTTAAATTACAGGAGCATGGGGCAGATATACTACAGTAAACCAAAATTTAAGGATAATTAGGAAACAAGACTCAACATTAAATATATAGCCACAAACTTCTCAGGTTTTAAAAATCCATTCAATGTGGCCCTTCTTTCATCCAACAAAGATGAACTGAACACCGTGTAGATGCCCAGTACATGAGACATAGGTGGATGCCTAAAACATAATCTGTAGGTCAGAGTTCATAGACCAGTGGGGGGGACACACCTGCTCATTGATCATTTATAACACAATGCAAAAACTGGTATAAAAGAGACATAGGGGCTTCCCTGGTGGCGCAGTGGTTGAGAGTCCGCCTGCCGATGCAGGGGACACGGGTTCGTGCCCCGGTCCGGGAAGATCCCACATGCCGCAGAGTGGCTAGGCCCGTGAGTCATGGCTGTTGAGCCTACGCGTCCGGAGACTGTGCTCCACAACGGGAGAGGCCACAACAGTGAGAGGCCCGCATTCCGTTAAAAAAAAAAAAAAAGAGAGACATAAACAGTATACAGGCAAAGAGGAGAGTACAAACAACTCTATCTGGGGCAGTTAGGCAATGGTCTGCAGAGAAGCAAATGTCTGAGCTCGGTGTTGACTGGGCTCTCTGTCTACAGGGCAGACATGGCCCTAGGACTAGGGAACAACAAGGACAAAGACAGAGATCCAGAATTGATACGATACATCTGCACGACATTAATAAACTGGTGTGAGGTGAAGCTTGGCTGAGCCTTGGGGGAGGGGAGGTTAGGGGAGAGGGCTGCTGAGAGGAGGTTAAGAGGCAGATTGGGACAAGATCAGGAAGGGGCTTTTCTTACCCCTTTTCATACCCATAAGTCTGAGCTTTGGACTGTAGAGAGCCAAGAGGCAGCAGAAAGGCAAACTCAAAAGAGGTGTGGAAGGACACAGTGAGGGAGAGCCTCCTCTAGAAGAGTGAGGTGGCACTGTCACCACTGAGAACACAGGGGAGGTGTAGGAGACCAGGAGCAGGGACCCAGGGCCATAGATACTTCTGGTAAATCGTTGAATGCCCAGTCAAGGGAGAGACAATGATTATCCTTATGTTTTACGTTGGAAACCTGGGTCGATGGTGGTACCCAGACTCAGAGGTACAGAGGGCAAAAAAATATTGTTTGTCTTTGGAAGAGAGAAAGAATGGAGATAATAAAATCAGTTTGGGGCATCTTGAACTCAGGTACCTACAGGAAATCGAGATGTAGACACCCAGTAAGAAGTAAGACAGGGCAGAGTGATTCCAAATAGGCCACAGCGGAGGAGGGCACTGTGTTTACCTCCAGAGGCCAGGGTCAGATAGAAAAGGAACAAGTATGCAAGACACTCTAAGGGAGAGGATGGAGGGTCAAGATCCTGAAAGATAAATTTGTGGCGTCCATGGGGCAATGACAGGAGACAAAGTCAAAAAAGTTGGAAGCCAGGTAAACCTTCCATTGGAGTGCAGTAGGGAACAAAGACATCAGAGGAGCAACAAGGCCCAGGACATGGCAGTAAATGAGACAGGAATGCTCAAATATCTACTGCATACCAGCCCCTCTGGACCAGGCTGATCTTCCCCGAATTTTAAGACCACTTATTATCTCTTGGTACTTTGTCCTTAACCATATATTGGTTTTCATTGTTGTAACTATAATCTCTTCAAATAGGCTATTTCCAAAAGGAAAGAAACCTTTATATTTTATATATCTTCTACATTCTCTTTTCTGTCACCCACAGTACAAGGCATAAAGTAGGAACATAATAAATACTAGCTAAATGAAAAGAAAACAAGCTATATTTCAAGAATTCCAACACTTAGGTCATATGGAATAGTTCCTCATAATAAATACTAGCAATGCTTTGTCTTTTTAAAATATCTAGATTATTTTTCCCACTGAAAAAAAATGCTTATATTAGCAAAGGAAAAAAATTATGGTCCTCAGGTCTTCACAGGTAAGATTTTATCTTCTTCCAGTTACACTGATACCACACGATACCCATTTCCACATGGCCTTATAGAACCGAAATTTAAACATATTACTTTCTAATGCATAGAATTGCATTTTCCCTGCTCCTAATTTTTAAAAGGTTTTATATTTCATATTTTAAAAACCGCTTCTACTAAGGCCCTTGTTTTTTTTCTACCTGTGAGCTAATCATTCTTTAAAAAGTTTCCCCTTCCTCTGCTATGAGAATTATCCTCACAAGTGCATATGCTGTCCTGAAGATTAAGAACTCACTGAATTCCTTCATCATGGTAGGAAGCACCCAGCAAACAGTGAAGCTCAAGTAACTGTTGAAGGAATTTTATATTATTCAACAGAAGCATAACTAATAGACTATATGCTCAGACTTTTTTCCTGGTGCAGTAGTAAATTTCCATTGACTTCACGATAGCTGAAGAAATAAGTCCACTGAAGCTACTGACACTACAGCCAGCACCAACCCTCTCCTTGGAGCATCTGATGCCAGAACCCTACCAACAGCAAGGGATGTACCACGCTAGCTCCGAAGTCATCATGACCCCTTCCAGGTGGACGCTGACGACTACAGCAGGGAAAGAGCAGAGAAGACCAGGCTCTTTCAGATGAAGCAGAGATCTCATGGTGGAGGTTGGCAGGAGGTGGTGAAAGTTATGCCAACAGGAATGGCAAAAAGCAAAGTTTTCACATCAAGAAAGAGTTCTCAACAATGTCCAGGACAGCCGCCACCAATAATGCATACACACAGTAAGCCTCTAGCCACCAAATAACACATACACATCCACCAAAGGTTGGGAACCACTTACAAGGTTCTTTGCCTCCAACTCCTGGACTCTGATTTGGAAACTGCCCTGATCATCACCACATTTGGTCCACCTGCTTGTTAACAAAAACCCCTGTAGACCAACATTTCTCAAACCTGGCTGTAAATTAGTGATCTGCAGGATGGTTTGAAATTATTAATGTCCAGGCCTCCAAGCCGACCAATTAGCCCCAAGTTTCTGGGCAGAAAACAGTGTAAACAGACACATCCACGATCATCAAGATTTGACAGATGTTTACATTTTTCCATATTGACTTTGATTTCACTTTAAGAAATAAAATGTTATTGATTCAGCTAAACCCATAGTTAACCTTCACACCACGACCGCCCCCTTCTTTCCCTGGTCTGAGCTCTGCCCATAAATACACAACTGGGAGTGCTGACGGACTGGCCAGAGCCTGACCCTCTGACCCCAGGCACATGGCTAGCTGCACTACACCACCTCGCCTGTAGGAACTTGGGTTTTGATTATTATTTAGAAAGTTATAAATAGAAAGGGATTCTGAGTAAGCCCCACAGCCTTTCAATTGCATGTGTATTATGTCTTGCAGCCAATTTTCCCCTTGCCATCAGATAGAATACACCTCCATTTTTACGATGTGTATAAGGGAAAATAAAATTGAAGGCAATTTAACACTGACTCTGTAGGAGCACATCTATGCCCTAAAGTTTCACACAGGCACACTACTGTGAACCTTCTCTAAGTCACTGTATATGAAGGTAACATCAACTCTCTTCTGAACAGAAAAAAATCACATAAGTATTTCACCCAACAGATCACAATACACACACACACAGAGCTTTCCAGAACATTTGTATAGTCTCGATTTGTAATTACTAAACTGAAGAGAAGATTCTATGATACTGCTGATCTTAACATCAAAGCCTTGTAAATGAATAAGTGAGCATTTTATTTTCCCCCCAAAGCAACAAAAGACAAAAAGTCAAATACTTGCACTTTTTTTGAAGGGCTCAGCGGAAGAGTGAACCCACATAAAGTTTCAGATATTTAAAGAATTAAGTCCTACTAATATTATAAGAAACGTGATCAGTGAACAGATTTTCCTGTTACAGAAAAATTTAGAAATCTGAAAAGCAGCCTAATAAATATGGAGAGTATCTAAAACTACTTGTTTAAAAAAATCTTCAGGTGCAAATGTGTATGTACTTGTACCCACACAGATTTATTCACTGCCTCTTGATAGGAGCTTTTTTTTTTTTTTTTTTTTGCGGTATGAGGGTCTCTCACTGTTGCGGCCTCTTCCGTTGCGAAGCACAGGCTCCGGACGCGCAGGCCCAGCGGCCATGGCTCACGGGCCCAGCCGCTCCGCGGCATGTGGGATCTTCCCGGACCGGGGCACGAACCCGTGTCCGCTGCATCGGCAGGCGGACTCTCAACCACTGCGCCACCAGGGAAGCCCCGATGTTAGGAGGTTTTTTAAAAAATACTCTTATGTTGTTACAACTAAAAATTTGAGTGACAAAATCCTACCCCTTCCGACAAACAGCAGTGAAGTTCTATATCAGGAGAGTGACATACATCAGGAGAGTGCAAAATGACCAACCTTCTCCATTTAATATGCTAGGTTGTATACTGTCTTCTGCCTCTTGTGAATGCACCCCAAACAAATATTTGTATATGTATCTAAGAGCTCACAGAAATAGTAAGATAGGATGGGAAAAGAAACAATGGGATCATGTTTTCTAAAATAGCCTGAGAAGGTAATTTATTTTTAATAATAATAGGAAAGAGTAACAATATTCTTGCTTACCCTTAGGAGCTCTCTTTTTGAAAAAAACTGTAATGACACTTAATTTTAGAAATTCATTTAATGACAGCTTTGATTTCCATTTAATGCACACAGTGACACCTACTGGCATTACTGATGAGGCAAAGAAGACCAGATCTGAAATTGATGCATAAGCAGAGACCTCTGAAATACATATGTTCATGCCCCTCATGTTAAATGACACTTCAGTTAAGTACGATATTCTAAAGCTCTGTATTGATCTAATGTTAGAAATAAGCTAGAGGAAAGCCCACATTTCTGGCTTTCAATTTTAAATTACTGAGTGCTGTGAGAATGACACACACGGGGTTCTGGAGACTTAAGCGTTCCGTTCACATTTTCCAAAAGCCATAAGCATTTATTTTTGGTGGCTGGAGTTAAACCTCAGACCTCATAAAGTCAATATGTTTGGTTGAGGGCAGTCACATAACGTGATAATTTTTAAAAACTATATAAACCAAGAAAATAGTAGTTGGGAGACTTAGCTGCTTTATAAACAAGCTGTGGGCTATTATAAATAAACTGTGTCCTATTATAAATAAGCTGTGGTCTATCACAGAAACAAGGCAAGACTTATAAGACTTTTTTTTTTTCCGATTGTGTATGTGCTAATGTTGAATCTGGCCATAGGGAGAGAAATAAACTCTAGATGAAGCAGGTGGGAAAAATATGGGCAAGTGAATAGAGCATCCATGAGAAATCTGGTAAACTACAGGTGGTCTAACTTTAAAATAGAAACGGAAGGGTTGGTACAGGACAGGAGGTTTCCAAGATGATAGGAATGGTGGCTGGCTGCCATGGAGGCCACCAAAGTATGAGAGCAGACGAGCCCTTGCCAGTCGCAACTGAAATAGCATCAGTCAGGCAGAACCAGACAGAATGCCACGAATATGTGCCTGGTAAATTCTGACTATGAAGTCAACTTGTTGACTGAATGTATCTTAAGAAAAGGATATGCATCTCACATACCAACTCAGATCACTGAGGATGGCTACACTGTAGTGCTAAGGTTTCCAAGGCTGAGTCAACAGAAAAGAGCACTGGGATCGATTAGCAATGTCTGCCATGGAAAAGGAGAAGGAAAATTACAACGCATGTGCCAAAGATCTGCTACCTCGTTATCCTAAGATTTCAAAAAACTCTGCTTCATAACTTCATCCACTTCTATCCTGCTGCACTTTTTTGCTTGTATATTTGGTCTTTGCCTTTGTTTCCAAGTGAAATTTATTTTGAAAACAGCCCTATCTTGGCTCAAATGAGGAGAAGAGGAGGTTTTCTTTGGCTAGCTGGAAAAAACATGGGGAAGGTGGCAGGGACAACTGATGAAGCAGAGCACTGACCTGGAAAGGGCGTAACTGCTGGCACTCATGGAACACACTATGCAGAGGTCTCCCCTGACAGGGGTGACAGCTGATTCCCCAGCTGAGGGTCTTTAACACAAAGAACACAGCCCAGGCTCTGTGTCAAGTCACGAGGACACCAGGGTGCCTACACCCTTGGCCCAAGATGTGGGATGCAAGAGGGTGTGAATTATCTCAGGGGGGCTGATGCTTAAATCCAAACAACAATGAACTCTCTTCTCCACCAGTAAATTATGTGACCTTTAAACCAGTCTATCATGTATTACGTTAGTTAGAGATGATATCATGTTAAAATTAGATGTGTTTTACCTAAAATTAATACAAATGGAATAACTTTATCATGAACAAGTTAATGGCTAGACCCATCCCCTAGGTTTATTTCCTCCTCTATACTTTTCTGTCTTATAACTTTTCTATTACAGATATATATTACTTTCTTTTAAAGTATTTTAAAAACAGAAGATCTCTATTTCTTCCACAACTGTTAAAAACTGTATATCTCTAAGCTTTTTGTAGGTTTGGGAAGCAGGGGTGTTGGCCTAATTAAAATAAAATGGAAACTATCTCTGAAACAACTTAACAAAACTTACAAAACTATCCTTTAAATATAGGGAATATTTATTTGAAACTCTCTCTAAAAATTAATTCCTATAGGTTTTAGGGTTTGACCATGGCAGAATGAATGTCAAGGTGGGAAGAGGCAATGGGCAGTTACAAGGGTAGGACAAATCTACACAATAAGGAAGGAGAACTCAGAAAGAGAGAGGCCAAATACTGCTCATAGTCGACTAGAAAACTGTAACCATGTCCATGTGCTCGATTCCTAGGTTCCCTGAGCCAAGATGTAGAGTCCAGGTACAACCACAAACCAACAACCAAAATGGTAATCATCACATATGGGTAACTCACTGCATGTAATTTACAACGAATGTAGCAATGCCAACATATTCAGAGTACCTGTCTACATGTACATTAAATATTCTGTAATACCATGCAATTACCGCATGAGACTAAAAAGGAATTTGAATCCATGAATTTGGATTAAATACGTGATTCTAAAGACAGTATTTTAAAGTCAAACAAATTCTCTGAAAACCAAGGCAACAAGTCCCCCCAAACCATGAATGGTTTGTGCAACCATATGTGTTTTTACTATGCAGGAATGAAAGTTAGATATAAGGTTTTTAAAAAAGATAAAATAAATAAGAGAGTTCCCATTTTGGCTGAATAATACCAATAAGAGAAAAATTTCCCTAACCATATTTTACTTTTAGAAAGTGTGGCTAAACTAAAACGATTTCATGAAACCTAGCACTTGTAGCTCAATAAAATTACTTAATGTTGATTTACTGAAGAGTATTTATCTTACCTTAAAAGGTTTCCTTTTATTTTTACTTGGAAGCTAGACAACAGCATAATATGTGCTCCCACATATTTGTCTCATGTTGTTTCTATGAGAATGTGCAGTCAGATAACTAAAAATCACTGAGAATATCTAGATTATATTAAACTACTAGATACTGGGCCATTTCTCTTCCTAGCCCACTTCTAAAAACATCCCTCCACTGGACTATAACACTTCAAGGGCAGAAAACAAACCTTATTTTTCACTATATCACAAAGCAGAACTAAAAGAATGCTGTGTCCATAGCAGTTGCTCATTAAAAAATTGCTGCAAAAGTATTATTTGTAAGAGCAAAATAATGAAAACCCAAATGCCCATCCATAGGAGACTAGCCACACAATGAAGTACCATGTAGCCATTACAAATGAGGAGGATTCTTATGAACTCATACAGAGCGCTTTCTAGGATATACTGACTGAAAAAAAACATCAAGGAAGAAAGATTACATATAGTATGTTAATTGTTATGAAAGGGAAAATAAGGAATGAAGATATAATAAGAGATGGAGATATATTAGGTTAAGAGAGAGAGAGAGAGAGAGAGAGAGAGAGAGAGAGAGAGTGTGTGTGTGTGTGTGTGTCTGTGTGTGTGTACAGAAAAGAAACACAAGAAGTATAAACCAGAACCTAATAACACTGGTTACCTATAGACATGTGCATAGAAGGCAAGGAGAGTGAGACTTTTCCAAAAATACCTTTGTATATAGTTTCGAACCAAACAAGTTGTTCTATATATTAATAAATTTAAACAAAAAAGATGGAAAAACCCACAAATTGAATATAAACAGAGAAAATAACCTAACTGTACATTAAATTTTTTTACATAACAATATAGAGTAAATAATGCAGGTAAATTTTGAACATAGTATTCTAACTACACAAACATAATGGGACATATTTTAATACAAAAAGGATTGCATAAAGGTCTTAAATTTTATTTGGTAGGCTTCGTGTTAGAATAATTTGGGGCTTGAAATGCTGGAATTTTTATGCATGAAGAAAAAGGAGATACATGAAATGTAGTCATAATTTAAAATGGTTATCTACTCATACTCATATAAGTATGATATATAGTATATATTCAGATATATACACACATATATGCCTATTATAATAAGTATATATGTAATATATTTCATAGTTCTAGCAACTGAGAGGGTCTGGTAGCAATGATAAACCATAGGACACTTAGCATCTGTATCTTAGTTTCTAGATGCTATTCCCCACTAAAAAGAAGCAGGCATCCATGGGAAAAGTCTCAAATTGGGCAAGTCCACAGTGAACCTTCATATCTTGTTGGACAGAAAGAAACAGTGATCAAGGACAAATGCGGTCATGTCAAAAGGACACGAGTCAAATTGAATGAGATCCCATGGGACAAATTTGGGATAATTTGGGCATTAAAAAGAATAATGACAACACTAGAAAAAACTTATACTTAAAAAAAATATCCATGAGTCTATAGAGATATGAGGGGAGAACAAGGAAGGGGAGAAGCTTCTCTTCACAGAAGAATGCCAGTTACTAAACGTGGAAGAAATGATGCAATTAGAAAAAATCATCATTTTGCAACTATCAATTTAATAGCTTAACCAGGCCAAAGATCATTATTCCTGTTAACCACTGGGTCAAAGGAGTGAAATGTTGTAATTTAGGGGTGAAAGTAAGTGTGCAAATTATTTTCAAAGGATTCACCCAAAATAAAAAAATAAATATGTGTGTGTGTGTTTCTGTGTGAGTATGTGTGAGACAGAGAGAGAGAACAAAGCAAAGGTGGCAAAACGTTAACAGCTGGTGAATCTGAGTGAATATAAGTACTCTTTGTACTGTGCTATCAATATTTTTTCAAAATTAAACATTGGGGGGAAAAAAAGAAGTAGGTTTGCTACAAGGACTACTCCATTGTTTGTAGGTGCTAACTATGTTATAAAGACATAGCCTTTGACCTCACAATACTCATATTCTTAAACTTACAATTCCTATTTCACTGACAGAAGCATCGTTTTGGTCACTAGATGGTCTCCAACATATATACATACTTTTTTCTTATGTGTTTGCTCATAAGTCAATATCTACTACTGACAACACATTTCTTCACAGAAACATTAACTTTCCTAGCCAGCCCCCAAAATATATTCAAAGAATAATATAGCTCAATATAATAACAAGAGTTTGAAACAAAATCAGTCTATATGTAAATAAATCAGACCAAAGCCAATTTAATTTTTAATAAGACTTGAAGATCTAGTAATATTTCTCCAGAATAATGAGAGGCCTTTTTGGGGAGGATGCATTATTGCTGAATTACCAATAAGTGTGGGAGGAGACAAATGAAAATCTGAGGTAATGCAAAACTTATACTTTTAAAAAATAGATTGTAGGGCTGGCTTCCCTGCTGGCGCAGTGGTTGAGAGTCCGCCTGCCGATGCAGGGGACACAGGTTCGTGCCCCGGTCCGGGAAGATCCCACATGCCGCGGAGCGGCTGGGCCCGTGAGCCATGGCCACTGAGCCTGCGCGTCCAGAGCCTGTGCTCCGCAACGGGAGAGGCCACAACAGTGAGAGGCCCACGTACCGCAAAAAAAAAAAGATTTGATACATAAATCCTCAATTTGGAAAAACAATTTGCAAAATAATAAGTATGTTATCATTCCACTTCTGTCTGAAGGGGGATATACCAAACTATTACCGATCAGAGATCAGAGAAAGCGAGGAAAAGAGGCTTTTAGTTTTTATTTCACACCCTTCTGTATTATTTAAATTTTATTTAAAATTCTTGCAGGAAGTTATTGAAGGGATGAAAGTTTTAACTATAATTGTTTTTGAATAGGTATAAGAAAAGATTATGACTAAACTTATGGCATATCTAGGGCTCATTTCCTTAAAAATAATCAATTATAGTCAAAGAATGGATAACATTGGGGACTTAATGGTCCAGACAGGGCTCTAAGCCCACGCTTTTAAAAGCCGCTCTAAAGGGAAACCTCTTCCTTATAAGAGAAGGAATGATGGCGTTAGAAAATTTCCATTTTGCCAACAACACAGTAAAAACTTATTCAGGCAGGAATCATCAATGGATGCTGAATCAGGGAGGAACCATTTGATAAGGAAGAGAACATTTATATAATTGTAAAATGTCTCTCCAAATGTTACTTATTAATTACAAAAGGAAAAATAGTAAATATACAACAGTGAAAACCAACAAAACCTAACCAAGTGCTCAAAACTAGCATCACCAATTAGGGGCAAACAAATACCATGTGCCTCTGGATAGGATACCCTAACAAGGACATAGTAACATTAATGGAGATTTCCAGCTCCAAATCCGTGACCTGAGTCTACCCAGCAGGAGCCATCAGACAAAGCTAAATTGAAGGACAGTCTATTTTGACCTGTCTTATAAAAATGACAATGTCATGGAAGACAAAGAAAGACTGAGAGAGAGTTCCAGATTAAAGGGGACTAAAAAGACATGACAACTAAACATAATGCTTATCTGGATACTGTACCAGGAGAAAAAAAAAATGCTCTAAAGGATATTATTGAGACAATTGACAAATTTGTGATACAGACTACAAAATAATCCTGGGTCAATGTTAAATTTCCTGATTTGACAATTTCACTGTGGTTACGTTTAGAGAATATTCCTATTTTAGGACACACAGATTGAAATAATGAGGAGTAAAGAGGTATAATATACACAACCTACTCTCAAAGGGTTCAGAAAAAGATTACATATATAAAAAGAGGGATGTAGGGAAGAGAATGATAAAGCAAAAGTGGTAAAGCTTTAAAAATTGATGAATCTGGGCTTCCCTGGTGGTGCAGTGGTTGAGAGTCTGCCTGCCGATGCAGGGGACACGGGTTCGTGCCCCGGTCCGGGAAGATACCACATGCCGCGGAGCGGCTGGGCCCGTGAGCCATGGCCACTGAGCCTGCGTGTCCGGAGCCTGTGCTCCGCAACGGGAGAGGCCACAACAGTGAGAGGCCCGCATACCGCAAAAACAAAAAAACAAAAACAAAACAAAAAAAATTGATGAATCTGGTTAGAAAGAAATGAGAATTCTTTGTACTATTCTTGCAACTTTTTTGTACATTTGAAATTATTTCAAGATAAAGTTTAAAATATATTCTCTCTGGCCCCATTACCTCTATGACCTGCCCTCTCTCTGTTTAATAAGCTGGTCTGATTGAATAACAGGTATCAAGGAGTTGGGGGGTGGGTAGGGCTATGAGGGTACCAAGAGTGGAGAGCACCTCTGCTGAGAGGTCTGTGTTCAATCTCACCTGCCGACTCTTCTGTCAGAACCTTTCTCTTAATCCTCACCTGACATACTTTACAGTCTCTCTTGCTTATTCTGCATTATTAAAGTTTAAGATGAGTCAAGTGCAGTTGGGGCTATAATTATTGAGCGCAGACTTTACTGAGAGAAATGGATTGTCTGACATATGTTTTGTCAGATAAAGAAACAACTGAGGGTCATTCAATATAACAATAATAAGTAGAGAGATGATCCATAATTCATATCAGACCAACTTATTCCTATAGGAACCCAAGGAAAAGTTAGAAAATGTGTTTCATGTCTGAGACTTCCAAATTCTAATTTCATAAGTTAAAATGGACACATATATTCAACTGAATAAAGCAAACAGTGTCATTAACCCTCTGACACTGCTTCCTCTATACAACCAATGAGATTACCACAAAAATATTTATCAGTCTATCCAAGCAAAGTTCTAACATAAGAATCAGTGATGTGACAATCTTGGGTAATACATTTCTGACAGTTCTGAAAGCCTACTGGATGCATTAACCCTTTAACGTAATGCGCAGACATTAATAGAAGTTCAGAGAGTTATGACAAAAGTGAACCATCTCTAAAGCAACCAATTAATCACATTAGTTTAAAATTTGAAAAGAAAAAAATACAATATTCAGGAAGATATGCCATCTGTTCATTTCAAGACATCAAGAGATTTAGCTAGATACGAACTATATATGAACAAATACAGAAAGATGCTATTACATTAATAAGACTGCTTAACAAAAAAGGAAATCAAATATACAGAAATACAACTTAAAGAGCTGTTTCATCTTTGGCAAGAAGGTAGTCTGGAATTGTGATTTGGAATAAGTGATTTCTCAGCCTTTCTTGGGGTCACAGATGTGAAAATCTGCAGACCTCCCTGGAAACATACACACACATAACATGCAAGATTTTACAGGCAGTTCCAAGATGAGGAAATTGTGTTGAGGGGCAGTTACCTCCTACCTTCTGAAACACAGATGAGCCAGTTAACTGACACTGACCAAACATTGGTAGCCCAGCTGACTCCCCCTCTTGCCTCGACACTCCTTGCTCTGTACTCCATCTCTCCTTCTCTGCTCCCCTGTCCTTTGCTCTGCCCCATCCATTCCTACACTCCACCCCCCTGTCTCTGTGCCCAGCCGGCCCCAATTCCTCACCCATTCCCATTTCTCCCTCATCCTTCCCATCCCCATTGCCTTAACTGGTTCAGATATGGAAATAAATTATACTTTTGAGTGATTTAACTAAAGTTTTATGTTATTATTCATAATTTTAAAAGCCAGTGAGCTGAAAATTTTACATTTACAGACAGAAGATTGAGAGATTGGGAGGGGGGGAAAAGAAAAAGAGATGAAGGGAGGGAAAAACAGTGTTTCCCAAGAAAAAATAAAAAGTTGTTTTATATCGGGCTGTTACTTTTTGTCTTTGTATTTTTTCCCCACAGGTCCATACTAGGAAAAAGTGCTGCCCTCCGCCCCCGCCTGTGACAATCAGGAGGGTTTGGGAACACAGAGAGCCCTGAGCACCCACAGTGGGACCAGAACATAGGGCCTACAGATGAGGGCAGGAGATTCTTCCACACTGGGCCAGGGTCAGGGCCAGGAGGCCAGACACCGAGGGGCGGGCTCTAGAACCAGGACCTGGCAGATGCTGAGATGGTACTAAGTCCAGCCTCCAGGAATCGGCAGGTTTATTTTATACACCTTTCCAGGTAGCTAGCGCTGTCCATGGCTCTGCCATATACTCTAAATCATGACAGGATGACACTACGGGACAAAGGCGAACCGACAGGGGATTATGTGAGGAGAGGAGGGAGACCAAGTTCAGCCACACTCAGCCACAGTTTGTCGACAAAATTCATAATCCCTCTATTGTGGAAATTATCTGCAGGTGAGTTATTTCACAATTAGACAAATTGTTCACGCTCTTAAGGCAAAAGTCCACAGAGGCACCGCTATCCATCTTTCATTTATTGTATGTTCCCTCCATGTCAGGCACCATATAGAGGTATAGGTAGAGATATTTATATTTCTACGTATTCATAACTTAATGTCATCCTCAAAATAACCATATGATGTAGTTATATAAGCCCCACTCTGTAGATAAGAAATCTGAAGTCTAGCCCAAATCACCCAAAGTCAAACACACTAAGTCAGAAGATGGAATCTGAGTACAGCTCTGTCTCTCCGACTCGGAAGCCTGTGCTCTAAGCCTGAGTTTCTCAGCTTCTCAAACTTTCCTGTGCAGGTGCATCTCCTGGGGATCTTGTGAGAATGCAGAGTGATTCCCGTAGGTCTGGGGTGGGTCCTGAGAGTCTGCATTTCTAACAAACACCCACCAGGGCTGCTGCTCCGTGGACCACATATCGAGTAGCAAGGGGCTAAATAAACTATTACATTTACTAGACTCATTCCATACTTACAGCTGTGACTTCTAAAATGTGACACTGCTGCCAGAAATACACTTCTAAAGAGTTAACTACTTTAAAGATAAAAACAAGCAATATGTTTTACAGCTATTAAACTGTGCAGGGATTTTTATTTTATAATTCAGAAAACACATGCTTGTAACCTAAAACCAATTTTTAATGAAATAAAATGCATCTCCAATTTTTTTCTGCATGCAATCCTGTTGTTTACAGCCAGAAGAATCTCTTCAGTGTCCTATGCCCAAACCAGATGCATCCCGCGTTTCTACCGGGAAGCCATCAGAATCTATTAAAATTACTGTACGCTGATAGCAGCAGGGACATGACAAATCGCAGGCCAAGAGTCAGATACCACAGAATGTATTTCAGGGCTTTGGGGGCAGGCCCATTTGCAACCAAATGATATTGTGTGAGGCTGGCATGCTCAGTGCATGACAAACTGATGCAATTTCAGTGCTGTCTGCGGGCCAGGGGAGATTTCTCTGATGCTGGTTGTGGTTAGTTTACAGAATTGTGCAGAGTTCCCAGATTTGAATCACTTGGGGCCTGAAAGGGCTTCACTTGACAAGCTACAAATAATTACACTCTACTCTTTCCATTGTACTCTATTATTTTGCCCCCCTTATCTCCAGGATTTGAGCTTTTGTGAACAAGCAAGGTCGGCTTCTATTTTGACCACAACACAAAACATTGTTCTTTTCTGATATGATAAATAAAACAAGGCCCTGCAGACTAAACATTTTTATCAGGCCCATTTTCCACTTTTATAGGCAAAAGTCAACTTTGAGCTCAGTTAGAAAGGGTGAGCTGGACAAAGCAGGCAGGCAGGCAGGTTCCTGCAATCCTCACTTAAGGATGTGCTCTCGCTATCTGGTTATTGCAAAACCTCATTTGAAAAATGGGATATTGACTGACAGATAAAGGGCACATGGGCAGTGGCTCTTAACAAGGTTTCTACTTCCCTTGTTCCCCTCCCTCTCATCTCCAGCTCCATCCTAACAGCTCTCATTCAGATATTCATAATGAAAAAGTTTTCCCAACATGGGATGCATGCAATTAGAACCAAGCAGTCTTATGTCAGTGCACTGCTCAGAAACACCAGAGACTCCAAACTCAAGTTTGCTATTGAAGAAAGCAACTTGTGGAAGATTTTAAAGAGCATATCACCCAACTTCAGGTGGCTCCTAAGGATAATATATTGATTATTGCTCCATGTATTTTAATTGAGTAAATGTGAAGCTTTATGCTTTCATACTTTTCCAAAGAAAAACACAAGATTTTCTGTTTAAACTCCAATGTCAAGTAACATTTCATAAAGTTCTAGTCTCCAGAAAAGTTAAAAAAAAATCTATAATGATGATTAACACTGACTCAAATAAAGTAATCTAAACATCCCCTTTTAAAATCTGTTAAGCCTTGAGTATAGGTCAACCCTCCAGACTTAATTTTTGCAACAACACTATGACGTGCCTATAGAATTTCATATAATAAAAACTGGTCATTACTATCCCCATTTTAGAGATCAGGAAACTGAGGCATGGAAAAGTAAAGTAACTTGCTCAGTGAGTCACAGCTACTAAGTGGTAGCAACTGGGAACTGAGTCCAAAGAGTGACTTGAGCTGCCTTGAATACGGCTTCCTAGTTCCACAATTCCATCCACCTAAGGCCAGGTGGAACACAAGCCCAACATATCTCATCTAAGCAGAAACCAAGAGCCTGGAGAGTATTCAGGTTGACAGTAGAGACAAAGAATAGTGAGATTAAATTCTCATCAGTAGCTAAAGGATCTAAAACATAAAATTTCAGCTCCCCAAAGTGGATACCTTGATCCTGCCTCAGTACATGACTTGCTGTAAACTGGACCCCTCCTACTCTTCAAATCTGGCTTGTCTAATATGGCAACACTCACCACAAACCACTATTGGGCATTTGAAATGCGGCTAGCCCGAAGGGAGGTGTCCTCTACATGTAAAACACACCCAATTTAAAAAGCTACTACAGGGCTTCCCTGGTGGCGCAGTGGTTGAGAGTCCGCCTGCCGATGCAGGGAACACGGGTTCGTGCCCCGGTCCGGGAAGATCCCACATGCCGTGGAGCGGCTGGGCCCGTGAGCCATGGCCGCTGAGCCTGCACGTCCGGAGCCTGTGCTCTGCAACGGGAGAGGCCACAACAGTGAGAGGCCCGCGTACCTCAAAAAAAAAAAAAAAAAGCTACTACAAAAAATATAAAATATTCATCATTTTATATGGATGACAAGTTAAATAATATGTTGGATTTATTGGGCTAAATAAAATATATTATTACAATTCATTTCACCTGTTTCTTTTTACTTTTTAAAATATGGCTACTAGAAATATGTGGCTCGCTTTATATTTCCATTAGATGATGTGCTCTAAACTCACCCCTTAATCCCAAACTTTGTATGGCTGAGTCATTGGCACAAGCCGGTTACCTGACAAGAAAAGCAACTCCAAGAACAGAAGTCTGCCTCGCAGAAGCCTCTTTTCCACTTACACTCCTTCTCCCTTCAGATTCCTCAGGCTCTCACACCACTGTCCCCTCCCCTTGACCTTGAAATACTCACTGTCAGTGTTCTGATTTAGAAAGAGCCTTTACCTGACCCTGCTTTTCTTCTTGCTGCTGTGCTTTCTTTCCCTCCTTTCACTGTCAAAGCACCTGAAAGGGTCCACACTCCATTTTCCTCACTCTCTCCAACTTCCCTAATTCACTGCAATCTGACTTCCATCCCCCCCACTGAAACGGCTCCTCAAAGGTCCACATCCTCACCTCTTCCTCCTGACCCCTCTGTTCTCTCTAGAACAGCTGCTGGGCCCCTAACCACACAGTGGGCCTCGCCTACCCATGTGCTTCACCTGGACTGATGACCAACCAGGCACTTGGAAGACAGGGACAAAACCTATGTATCGAGCTCTGTCGATCTGTCTGTTGGACTCTGTCGACCTTTGCCCCAATTCTATGCTGAATTCTCTGCTGCAGCCCCTTCATGAATGTGCATGAACCCTTAGCTTAAAACTTCCCCAGTTTTGCTGTTAGGGGAGACACTGCTTTGGGAAAGATCCCCGGTGTTCTCTTTACTTGCTGCAAATATTCATCCTTCCTTCTCCCCGATCCTTGGTTTGGATGTATCTTTTGGCTCAATGCCCACCAAGAGGCAAACCCAGTTTTCAGGTAACAGACCCCTCCCCTTGCCTCTCCTGTCCAGAATCACACTGTGTCTCAAGCATCATCTGAACAGTGAACATGAAGACACAGTCAAGGGAATAAGAGGCAAACTCTTGGGCAAAGGTGAAAATCTTGTCATTGGCTACTAGGAGGAAGTGAAACTGGAATTGGTTCAGAAACGGAAAACACAAGCTAACCAACTGGGGGTGGGAGAGCAGGATAGGTTTCCTGCAGGCAGAAGAACATGAGATCCGGAGACATGAGAAGCCCAGGGCCTCCAGCAACTGAGCTATGGGGGAGCAGTTCAGGCATGTAGGGCAGAAAGTGGCAAGTGAAGAGATCAGAGGTGGAGGACTAAATTTTATTTTATTTATTTATTTAATTTTAACATCTTTATTGGAGTATAATTGCTTTACATTATTGTGTTAGTTGCTGCTGTATAACAAAGTGCATCAGCTATATGTATACATATATCCCCATATCTCCTCCCTCTTGCGTCTCCCTCCCACCCTCCCTATCCCACCCCTCTAGGTGGACACAAAGCACCGAGCTGATCTCCCTGTGCCATGCGGCTGCTTCCCACTAGCTATCTATTTTACATTTGGTAGTGTATATATGTCCATGCCAATTTTTTATTTACCTTTTTTAGCTACCAATTCTAGACAGTTTCTAAAGCCCACTGTTCTGGAATCCCTCATACCCACCCTATGGCACTGTCCCTTCATCCTGTCACTTCTCCATCCCCCTACCCTAGCCTGGTCCACGGCAATAGTCTCATTGCTGACTCCAATCAACCCCCTTTGGAAACATTCTGTACATCAAGGTAAGTTTAATCAACATGACGTCCTCATTTTCATGTCACTTGGCTGTTCAGAAATATGCTCTGCAGCCCTGTTTACCTCTGCACAAAGTTATCCAATTTCAAAGTTTCCGATCCCATCCTTACCTGCTACTGGTGACAGGCATTCTCTCCTCTCCACCACCACCCCCCCCAAAGCAACTCAGACATGCCACCTTCTAGAATGTGCCCTCCTCTCCCCAATCCCCGTCAAAAGTGGAATGAACTCTGACACTTCAACGATGGTGGCTGCCACCCTCCAGGAGAAACAGAGAAAAGGCAGTCCTCCACAGGGACCTCTGCCACCTGGCTCTGCCCCATGTACCCAGAATACTTCACCCTCCACCTACCACTACCTCCTGCACACTGGACACTGCTCTCTTCCCATCCCCCATCACATAATGTTCATTTACATGTTTTTACCTTTTGGGGGGTAGGGGTTCCTTCACAAAAGGCTTATCCTTTCCATCTGCTTATCTAGATCCTACCTATGCTTCAAAACACAGCTGAAGCCATTTCTTGTAGGAAGTCTTCCCGGTACTTTACTCCTCACTGATGTCATTCTCAAAACCTCCATTCAATACAACTTGTTATTTTTCTACCTATTACCATAAAGCATTCATTATTGCTTCATGGGTGCTGTGTCATTTGTGTAGAACTAAACTGCAAACTCCTTGAGGGCTGGAATCATGCATTATCTTTGTCGATTGCCCGTAGCTGGCAACAAGCAGGGATTTGAAGCCTAGATTTACTAAGTTACACAGATTAATTATGCTACTTTATAACAGATAAATGCTTTCCTTCCTTTGTATGCTAAGACTAAGAGCACAAGAGGTTAAATGGCAGTGATCTTTAATAATCTCCATCTATCCTTCATGGAACTATCCCTGAAAATTAACTATCTTACAATGTTACAGATATATTAACTAAGCAGTTGATCAGTTCAAAATATGTTAAGGGGCTTTCAAAGACTAATATTTCTTTATTTTTATAAACTGACACTATGATAAATGGCCAATGAAAATGAATACATTACTAACATAGAGCAAATGTTGTTTTTTAAAAACTCTCCAAATCTAAAAAACTGGAAAATAAACATATACTTTGAAAATGACAGTACTGTAGTCAACTTAAGAATCCAGGGCCTACCCACATTCATTTAAGAACAATCTGTACAGCACCTGAAGAACATTAGTGGAACTGTTTATAAAGGTTTAAATATAAAATCGTGCACAAGAAATTCAGGAGGAAAGATCACAACTCGACAGTTCTCCATCGTGCCAGGAGGCGCTCCTGCATAGACCCAGGGCAGCCAAAGGAAGCAAACACTGGATATATCAAACAAAAGAAGTACTTAGTCTAGCTTTTGCACATCTAACGTTAAAACACACACACAAGATTTTAAATCACTTTTCACCATTATTATTTAATAAGCCAGGTCCTGGAACTTTTGGTTCTGTACCCATTTTCAATATGAAAATGTTTCCTATATTTTAACTCTGCACATTACTGGACATTCAAGCTTACAAAACACTTCCTTCAATTACCAAAACTCACTCTCCCATGGGCTATCCTTTGTACTGAGTTTTTGTTTCAAGTTTCTCTCCAGGGTTTAATAACGATACTGGAAAACTCTTTTTGGTTTCCTAAATCAACCCCCAATGAACCGGGTGCATGGCTTCCAACTCTGACCTCCAAATCCCAGGAACATTCCAAAAGCTACTAGCATGATGCCCCTCCACCAGGACCACTCGGGCAGCAACAACACCAGAGCCCTTCGGATCCAACTGGTTCAGGGGGAATCCCGGTCACTGGAGCTGCTGGCACTTTGGTCCCATCAAGAATAACTGCACACCGCACCCCTCACCGCACCAGAATCACAGCCGGCTTCATTACAATCTCTGGACAGAAGGCTTACGACATGCAATCTACCTGGCAGGCTAAACAGCTTCCTCCTGTGCAGTGTCGACTCCAAGAGACTTCGGACCCCTGGGCAGGTGGCACTGAGCAGGAGAGCAGGGATGCCCAGGCCAGAGGTAGAGAAGACACGAGAAAAGGTAAAATGTGTGCTTCTCACGTGCTGCCGCAATAAAGAAATCTATCATTCTCCTCCTGTTTTTTAGATCCAGGATAGTAACAGCAACGATTTTTTAGTGTATGTCCAACACCATAGTATGTGCTTTTCATTTGTTATCTCAGTTACATGTTTATCTTCACAACTCTCAGTGCCAGCATTCCCCCAGCCTTACAAACGAAGAGACTGAGTCATTAGGACACCTGTCCAGGTGAGAACCCAGGTCTGGCTTACCTTCAAGCCCAGACACTTTCCGCCCTGCTGCACTCCCCCTAGACTGCATATGCCTCAAGCAAATGATGGCAAAATATTAAAAGAAGACTTCTTTAGAAGTGCATATTTGCACGGGCAATCCATAAGACTCATCTACTTTTTCCCCATAAAAATGAAGTCCTGAGATGGCGCTCACCAGCTTTTTGCCTGCACCTACTCATCTATCTCAGGACCAGCTTGAGGCTGAAGAAAAGGCAAGATCGCAGAGATCACGACAGACCTCCCTCGTCTCCTCCCGAAGAGAACCTCCCCCATACGGGTACCGGAAAGGCTGGATACCTCGGTTATTGGAGGATTTGGGAGGTGGAGGTGCTTTTCCAGAGAGCCACGTGGCCCAGTATCCCCTGGATATGGGACGAAAGAGAAAAATGTCAAATGCACTGGCCATTCAGGTGCATGCTGAAGGAAAAATTAAGTATGATGCAACTGCTCGACAGGGACAGTCAAAAGACAAGGTCATTTATAGCAAGTACACTGACCTGGTTCCCAAAGAAGTCATGAGTGCAGATGACCCAGACCTGCAAAGACCTGATGAAGAAGCCATTAGAGAGATAACAGAAAAGACAAGGGTAGCCTTAGAAAAATCCGTATCGCAGAAGGTTGCTGCAGCCATGCCAGTCCGAGCAGCAGCTGATAAACTGGCCGCTCCTCAGTATATCCGATACACACCATCTCAACAAGGAGCGGCGTTCAACTCTGGAGCTAAACAGAGAGTTATTCGAATGGTAGAAATGCAGAAAGATCCGATGGAGCCTCCAAGGTTCAAGAGTAATAAGAAGATTCCCCGGGGACCACCTTCTCCTCCTGCACCTGTCATGCACTCTCCTAGCCGAAAGATGACCGTGAAGGAAGAAGAAGAGTGGAAGATTCCTCCCTGTATTTCAAACTGGAAAAATGCAAAGGGTTATACAATTCCATTAGATGAACATCTGGCAGCTGATGGAAGAGGACTGCAGACAGTTCACATCAATGAAAATTTTGCAAAACTGGCCGAAGCCCTCTACATTGCTGATCGGAAGGCTCGTGGAGCTGTGGAAATGCGTGCTCAAGTAGAGAGAAAGATGGCTCAAAAAGAAAAGGAGAAACATGAAGAGAAACTTAGAGAAATGGCCCAGAAAGCCAGGGAGAGAAGAGCTGGGATCAAAACCCATGTGGAAAAAGAGGATGGGGAGGCACGTGAGAGGGATGAAATCCAGCATGACAGGCGAAAAGAGAGACAGCACGACCGGAATCTCTCCAGGGCAGCTCCAGATAAGAGATCGAAACTGCAGAGAAATGAAAATCGAGGTATCAGTGAAGTCATTGCTCTGGGTGTGCCCAATCCTCGGACTTCCAATGAAGTTCAGTATGACCAAAGGCTCTTCAACCAATCCAAGGGTATGGACAGTGGGTTTGCAGGTGGAGAAGATGAAATTTACAATGTTTATGATCAAGCCTGGAGAGGTGGTAAAGACATGGCCCCAAATATTTACAGGCCCACTAAAAATCTGGACAAGGACATGTATGGTGATGACCTAGAAGCCAGAATAAAGACTGACAGATTTGTTCCCGATAAGGAGTTTCCTGGTTCAGACAGTAGACAAAGAGGCCGAGAAGGACCAGTTCAGTTTGAGGAGGATCCTTTTGCTTTGGACAAATTTTTGGAAGAAGCCAAACAGCACGGTGGCTCTAAAAGACCCTCAGATAGCAGCCCCCCCAAGGAACATGAGCACGAAGGCAAGAAGGGAGAAAGGAGTAGATACTTTCTTCAGAGTGAATGAACTATTATTCATAACCCTAATGATGCAAGTCATATGGGGGAACACTTCGTAAACGGCCAGGATAAAAACTAAATCTGGGTGTCAGAGCCCAGCACTACTTTTTATTATAGGAGAAGGGGTGGGGAGATGGAAAAATTCTACTTTGAGTTATTTAGTTTTTTTAAAGAGTGGGTTGTGTTTGTGCTTCTCCTACCTTTTGGCATTTATAGAACATACTGCCCCACACATGAAATTAAGGCCACTTCCTTTCGAGTGACATCAGTACTTTGGGGTTAATATTTTGTCTAAGAATGACTGCTTACAAATAAAGTTACCCCAACCACAGTGTGTAGAAAGAAGGATGTTCACACATTGGAACTGTCCTGCCAAATGTTTGCCCCTGTTGTGCTCTGTTTTAATTTGGAGTGGGGAAAGTACGCTCTTGCTGGTGCAACTATCTGTTTCCAATAAAAACATTTAGACAAAAAAAAAAAAATGAAGTCATACACAGATGTAGAGAACAAACATATGGACACCAAGGGGGAAAGTGGCAGGGGGATGGGGGGTGGTGGTGGGATGAATTGGGCGATTGGGATTGACGTGTACACACTGACGTGTATAAAAAATAATAATAAATGAAGTCATAATATTCAAGCTCTCTGGAGTTCTAAGTAAACTTTTTTCATGGCACTGTATTTTGCATTTGGCAAAACTTATCATTAATTGGTTTTGACAAAGTGTGTCTACCGGACATGAGAAAATCCTAAACAGTTCATGAATAAAATAAACACAGGTCAAACTCTAATTCAACTTCATGAACCCCAAATCGCTTTGCCATACTGGAATTTCTATGAAATGTTTACTTGAGAGGCATTATTGTTGTTGTTTTTGTTTTGCTTTGGTGGTAAAGTGAAGGAACAGGAGAGGGGTTCACAGTATCCAATGTACTCAAATCAGGAATCCCACACAAGCCTAACTTAGGGAACTCTCTATAGAAATCCAACATAAAGATTTAAATTCTTAGAAACAAATGCCAACACTAACTACTACAGAACCAACCACGTGTTAAGGGCTTTACACCTATTATTTCACTTGATTAAAACAATCCCTAATGGATATAAAGCATTCCTAGTATGCCTATTTATGAGAACCAAGGCTCAAAGCATTTAAACAACTGGGGACTGTTAAACACATGGTTAGGAAGTGGCTGGGTGTCATCCAAGGTCCACTCTTCAACAGTGTTGCTACTTCCCTTCTCACAGAAAGTTCTCTCAAGGAGGTCAAGGTTACAAAATAAACATAAGCATCTGCCTGACTCACAAAGGCTGGCTCTAATGCTGCATGGGCCAGTATCAGAACAAGTACAACACGCTGACACTTGTCAGCACCCAAGGACGCACATCAATTTTCCCCTCTACTTGGACCATCGCACCCATTTAATGCTCCCTGGTTGCCCCATGTGTTAGGCAACAAGGAAACTTGTTGGGAGACCCCGCCCCCAGCTGTCTTTCACACAGGCTTCTAGACTGTGTTTTGGTACCTGGCCTTCAGAGAAGGACTGAGCCAAGGTTGTGAAGGCAGAGAGAGGCCTAATTACAGCAGTAGCTCTTTTTGCACTAAACGTAATCTGAGGCAGACCCTTGCCAGGCAGTTCACATGCCTCATGCCATTTAATATTGGCAACGACTTTATGGTTAGGTATTATCGTTCACCTGTTTTAAAGATAAGAAAACTGAAGTTAACAGTTTGCTCATATTGAAGCTTGTTAACATAACTGTGTTTATACATTCAACTCTCCATGGAGCAATACAGGATTAGTTGATTTAACTATAGCTCAGGTGTACATGATGTTCACAAACAGGAAGAATCTTTCTGAAAGAGAGTTCTGGGATTTCTTGAGGGTCTTGGAAAGAAACTGCTGAAACGATGGCAACCTTAGGGCCCAGTACAGCACCTGGTATACTGTAGGCCTTCAAGAACCATTGGTTGAGGACTTCCCTGGTGGCACAGTGGTCAAGAATCTGCCTGCCAGTGCAGGGGACACAGGTTCGAGCCCTGGTCCGGGAAGACCCCACATGCCACAGAGCAACTAAGCCCGTGTGTCACAACTACTGAGCCTGCACTCTAGGGCCCGCGAACCACAACTACTGAGCCCGCCTGCCACAACTACTGAAGTCCGCGCGCCTAGAGCTTGTGCTCCACAACAAGAGAAGCCACTGCAATGAGAAGCCCGTGCACCGCAACCGAGAGTAGCCCCTGCTCACTGCAACTAGAGAAAGCCCGCGCGCAGCAATGAAGACCCAATGCAGCCAAAAATAAACAAATGTATTAAAAAAAAAAAAAGAAAAAAGAACCATTGGTTGGGTAATTCCCTGACTGTCCAGTGGTTAGGACTCTGCTTTCACTGCTGAGGGCCTGGGTTCAATCCCTAGTCTGGGAACTAAGATCCCCCAAGCCACGTGGCCAAACACAAGGAAAAAAAAAGAACCATTGGCTGAATAAATGAATGTAAGTAAATATTGGGGCTGATGAAATTGTGCCTCACACTCCACATCTCCATGCCTTCACCCAGCCCTCACCCACTGCCACCTCTCATGGCTCCGGCCTGCGCCTGGTACATGTGCCGGGCTCTCCCTGCCAGTCCTGCTTGGGGCCCTACACAGCACCCAGTACACGCACTTACTCACCCTAATCACGTGCACTCTGAGCTAAACTTCCAATAAAGCAGACTGTCGGCCTCCACAGCCAGGCATTTAGAATCCTCTAGGTCACAGAAAGATGAACTCCACAGAACTTTTCTAAAACCGGGACTTACTGAAGGAACAAACCCTGACTGCAGAAACAGCTTCTAACACAAAACTCCAGGTCACAGTGACATTCGTTCAAACTGCCGTCATCTGAACCTGGCTAAACCTGAACACTGATGAGTCAGAAGTCAAAAGTTCTACTTCTGCTCAGATAAAAGCACACAAGAATGGGTCTGGGTGGGGACTGGCCCAGCCCCACTGCCAGGCCAGAGCCATACGCTAAGACACTTACAGATTTAGGTTTGGTTGTCTGCCTTCTTCTAAAACGACCTGCTTATATCAGGAGAAAGGAGGAAAACAATTCAAAGTTTTACCTGAGAACACTATTAGGAGTCTACAGTGAAGAAGAGTGGCTGGAATTTCATCTAAGCACTCAGTGATCAATAAATAAATAGCAGTTGTCAACAATCGATTGTTTAACCACATAATCAACATTCTTCATTTGTTTTTACATATGAGGTGATAAGCACACTTTAGATGTCATTCTCTAATCTGAAAGCATTGCAAGGGTCTTTTGATAATGCTTTTATTATTTTTTTTACAGTTTTTTTTGCAGTATAATTTTTTACATCTTTATTGGAGTATAACTGCTTTACAATGGTGTGTTAGTTTCTGCTTTATAACAAAGTGAATCAGCTATAATGCTTTTTAAAAATAATTCATTTAAAAAGATACAAATGAACTTATTTACAAAACAGAAATAGATCCACAGACATAGAAAACAAACATGGTTACCAAGAGGGAAAGGGGAGGGGAATAAATTAGGAGTTTGGGATTAAAATATACACACTACTATATATAAAATAGGTATACTCAATATTTTGTAATAATCTATAAGGGAAAAGAATCTGAAAAAGAATATATATATATATATATACACACACATACCTGAAAAAGAATATATATATTTATATATACCTGAATCACTGTGCTGTAACACCTGAAACTAACACAACATTGTAAATCAACTATACTTCAATAAAATAAATAAATAAAAATCTAAGAACATAAAAAACAATAATTCATTTAAAGCAGTGAATTAAATATGAAACTACTCAAAGGTGAAAACAAATTTAACACTAGATGAAAGAAAGGTAAAATAGATGATGAAATATTAACCTCTATTGGCAAAAATTTAATTAGAAGGATTAGAAATAACAACAGCTGCCCCAGTCAGAGAGTTCTTACTATGAGGCTGATACTTAATTTGAGATCCTTGAGAGAAAACTGAGGTCAACACTTTAGGGAACAGAGGGAGGGTGATGACTTGCACAAGTTGCCTTGCTGGGAAGTTACAAGCCAGAATGTGGTACCAAGTCTGTCTGGCTCCAAAGCTTACCAGTGGCACTCCTTAGAAGTTCCTCAAACTAGCTGACATCAGGAAAGCTTTTTCTAAGTTCGTTTGTTTATGGATCCAAAGACCTAAGAGTGTTTTAAGTGTTCAGTCTTAGGTGCACTTTGGCTGAATCAGAATGTAAATCAGTCCTTCAAAGCTTTAAAACAAAGCTGACATATCTCCTTCATGCTAAATATACACTCTACAGGGCATCTTTTTCAAAACAGGGTAAGCCACCTCCTTAGTTTGCAGGCTTAGCTACAAATTAAAATCACCTGAAGAGCTCAACCTACCAAAGCCTGGGCTGCAATCACCTGAGAATCTCTGGGGATGGAGCCTGAAAGTGCTCTTAAGAACCACTGACTTACCCTATTAAGATGTGCTGGGGCAAGTAACCTCCCTTAATGATCTCCACAAGCACGTGGGGATATTTTTAGTGCAGTTCTTAACTTTTACTGCTCATCAGTATCACCCAAAGACTTTTAAAAAATTCCAGTGCTCAACCCATACTCCAGAACCATTAGACTGTCTGAGGGTAGGACACAGGCATGTCTAGTTTATAAAGATCTCTAGGTGATTCCAAGGTGCAGCAAGAGCTGAGCACCAACAGTGTTAGCAGCTAATTATTTGCACTAGAAGTTCAATCCCTCATTTGGATGGCATCCCAAGGGGTCATCCACCAGCAGCACCATCACATCCACGATTAGCCTTTTTCTCAGACTCCCTGCCTTCTCCCGAGGCTGGTGATGACACCTAAAAGTCTTTCCATTTGTCAGTCACAATTGCCTTTCCACTTATGGGAAATGCTGCCTGACTCTCCCCTCAGTCCTTCAGAATGGTTCCTACTATTGAATGATTCATCTCATACACACATACAACATGGGTCATTCTCTCACCACTTTCAGTTTTATTACCTCCACTTCCTTTTCTCACTCACTGGCATTTTCAACACTGTCACTTTTTTTGACCTCGTGGACCATATGGGGTTGATGCTGTTCTGGGCATTGGAACCTGAGCAGAAAGCTACAGTGTGGTTGAAACTAACCTGACATCCCAGGACTCTGCCATTCACTGGAGGTAGGCAGAGCTGCTATCCTGTTTGCTCTAGAGGGTAGCTGTAAAAGTTGACATGAGAAGTTGTAAAAGAGAAGAGCTTTGTGCTGCCTTTCCTTGAGAAGCAAAACTCAGAAGGTTATCCTGAAATTCCCAATGCACACTTTTTGATTAATAACAGATCTGCATGGTTGAGAAGAATAAAAACCTTTGCACGTTTCGGTTCTAAACTTTTGAATTATGTAAACCTTCTTACATGGGACATAAGTGAAAAAAATTCTACAGTGAAGCAAAATGCTTTTTATCCAACAATATTTATATGCAAAAGAAGCAGCATTCACTGTGAAGATATTCTCTCAAAGGGCAAGTAAGGTGTTGATTAAAGCTTCCCTAAAACATATACTATTTTGGACTACTAATGAATGGCTGACAAGATTAATCTACATTTTCACCGTGAAAACTATCCTCCCTCCAGGCACACACAACATCATCAGTGAAAAAGTTCCTAGCACTAAAAAAAATGCTTGATAAAGTACTTCCTATACTAGGTAAGACTTTGTTCATTACTTCGAAAAATGTTTTCAATGCTATCTCAGATTTTTTTCTGCAAAACTGGCAATGGAAAACCCACAGACAATGAATTCAGAGTCTATGATGGAAAAAACAGATCTGATTTCCCTACAAATTATAAGATAAAATGTAGCAATAATTTACTCCAATAATTTTTATGGGAAAGATTATTGACTTTCAAAATAAGGTCTCCACTAATATCCTAAGTTAATTTCAATCCTCTACCTAACAATTGGTACTTGAGAAGGAATTTTAGG
Source organism: Lagenorhynchus albirostris (assembly GCF_949774975.1). Taxonomy (NCBI): domain Eukaryota; kingdom Metazoa; phylum Chordata; class Mammalia; order Artiodactyla; family Delphinidae; genus Lagenorhynchus; species Lagenorhynchus albirostris. The sequence continues at coordinate 101,031,927 of NC_083097.1, read as the reverse complement.
ATAATATTTAAAAGTTAATTAAAAACAGTGCAAGCGTTCATGTCAGTCAAGCATGACCTCTGCTCTACAATGCATTTAAATGCATGTCACCTTGACCTGTAACATAGCAATGTAAAAAATTTTGGTCAATATAAATCAAATGTACACTAATTTATTCAGCAGGTTTCCTGGTATCTGAATCAACATTAGAAAACTAACCAGTATTTGTTATTCTGCTATTGACAAAAGGAAGCATATTTAAATGATAACAAGTACTCATGGGTGTCATTTGGAAGTTAAATTGTTCCCCAAGGACAGCCTCCGTAAACATCTACATTTAAAGGTCATTTACCACCAAATTATGAACAACTGTTGCATTTATTAGTACAAGTTCAATAGTTTGGAAGCTGCAGCCATCAATTTTTACTAACAGTGAGAGCTAATTGTTCACTAATAATAAACAAGGAAAACAGACCATTTCTATAAACTTTTATTCCCTGCACTATGCTCACTTTTTAAAAATGGAGGTACAAAAACCTTCCATAGGTATGTATTTGAAAACTTTCCAACTTCGGGGAGAACTAAACCATAGTTTAAAATAAATATCAGATAATAAAATATAAAAGCTCGTTTTCTCATGTTATATTCATCTGAACAAAAACAAAAAGGAGGGCTTCCCTGGTGGCGCAGTGGTTGAGAGTCCGCCTGCCGATGCAGGGGACACGGGTTCGTGCCCCGGTCCGGGAAGATCCCACATGCCGCAGAGCGGCTGGGCCCGTGAGCCATGGCCGCTGAGCCTGCGCGTCCGCAGCCTGTGCTCCACAACGGGAGAGGCCACAGCAGTGAGAGGCCCGCGTACCGCAAAAATAAAAATAATAATAATAAAAAAAAGATGTACTGACTTTCTACAGGAGTATTTAAGTATTGTTAACTTCACATCATAGTATTTAAGTTTCAGGATGTCCTGACTCAAGGACCTTAACTCTTCTTCTGGGTAAGGGGTTAGAGTGTTTTAGTCGTATACAGGATAGTTGTATCATGTGAGGCAGAATTATGACCTTACTGTCATCTTTATTTGGAGATTAAGTATGGTTTAAGGAGATGCACATGGGTGCCAAGTTGGTAAGGGGTGGACTTGGAATGGTTAATTTTATATGTCAATTTGACTGACCCACAAGATGCCCAGATATCTGGTCAAACATTTCAAATTAAGCAGGTCAAAAAACAGGACTTCTGATCTTTCCCCCAAAATGTGCTCTACCCAAATTCATCCACATTTCAGTAAACAGTGCCACCATTCCTCCATTTGCTCAAGCTAAATATCTTGGAGTCATTCCGTTCCTCATTTTTTCTCACACTCCATATCTAATCCATCAGTGAATCCTGTCAGCTCCATCATCAAAATCTGTCCAGAATCCATCCATCTTCCACCACTTTCACCTACAGAACTGTTCTAAGCCATCGTCATCTTTTATGTAGGCTACTACAATAGCTTCCTAACTGAGCTTCCAGCTTGTACCTGACCCTCCTATAGTTTATTTTCCACACTGAAATGAGACTCATTCTTTTCAAAGTTAACTCATGTAACTAACATGTAAGGACAGGGATTTCCATCTGTTTTCTCTGCTACTGTGTCCTCAGCATCTAGAAGAGTGCCACTACACTGATCATGTGGTTAGTAATCAATACATACTTGGTGAATCAAATCATTCCTCTGCTTCCCTTCTCTCAGAATAAGCCTTATCCCTCCTTCCCAGACCTACTGGCTATGCACTGCCCAAACCACCACCTCACCTCACATTATCTGCCCCCATCACACTACCTATGACCTCATCCTCTATTACCCCCTATTCTCTGACTCCAGTCCAACCTCACTGGACTCCTTTCTACATCTAAAACACACTGGGCACATTCCTATCTCATGCCCTTTGCACACACTGTTCCTGCTGCCTAGACAAGGTTCCCTAGATAACCTCATGACTCACCCCTCACCTCCTTCAGGGCTCTGTTCCAATGTCACTTCCCCAGAGAGGGCTTCTCTGATGCTCCCCCCGGCACTCTTTATCCCCCTTCCCTTGTTTATTTTACTCAGCACTTATCACTATCTGAGATATTATATAATTTAACTATCATGTTTATTTCTGCCCTTCTCCACCCATCCAACTAAAATGTAAGCTTCTTGAGGGTAGAAACTGTCGACTGACTCTCCTTGAAGAGAGACCTTTGCCTGTTTTGTTCATTGCTATATCCCAAACAGGTGGATTACTGCCTGCCACTCAGTAGGTAGTCAGTAAATATTTGTTAAATATTTATTTAACAAATGAGTGATCTGTTACCATTTTCTCTTGGTATTATCAACAACGCTACAACGAATAACTTTACATGTATATCCTTGTGCATTCATGGATACAGACCAAAAAGTGGGAAGCCTGGGTCAAAGGGTTATATAAATATTTTATTTAATAAATATTGTCAAACTGACCTCCAAAACAGATTCTCCAAGTTATAGTCTCACCAACAGTAGGAAAGTCTCAGCAACAGACAGTAAAGAACCGTCTCCCCTCACCCCCATTTTCATCAGTACTGGTTTTTATCAATCTTTTTCACTTCGCCTATCAAATTTTTTTAAAACTTGGTTTCAACTTTGCCCTTCCTTAATTACTAGCGATACTAACTATCTTGTCATAAATTTTTGGTCATCTGTACCTCTGATATTTCTCTCCTCTTAAAAACAAACAAACAAACACTCTCATTACTTGTAGAGCTTCCAGGACAAAATTCTACCTGGGGATCTACAGTCCCACTAAACCACTCAACCCAACCTTCAAAGTCCAGTCCCACCCCACCACCTACCCACTACCCAGACTTCTCACCCTTCCCGAGGCCCTTCCTTGAACCTGAAATCATCGTCCTCCCTTTCTCAAACTGGCAAACTGCCACTCATCCTTCCAGAACAAGCTCTCATGTCAGCTGCCCTGCACCCACAACACCAGTGCAATGCCTGCAAGAAAGGAGGCACATAACAATCACGAGAATGAATTGTTGCTCTACTGGGCTTGTGTAATTTTGAAAATAAGATTAAGTTCCACTGGCAAGGTGAAGAGAACAGGGAGGGTGTATAAGAGAGAGAAGCTCACGGTTTCTAAAGCAATTTCTAAATTCCTAAATTTATCTAAACTCAAAGAACTAAGAAAAGGCAGATGGTGAGACTCAACCCACATATTGGTTCTTCCTTAGAATAAAAATTTTTAAGTGAAAACCTGAGTAATCTGCGTTTTTAATAAAAATCAACAAGAGCACAGTAGCATATTTAAAATACCCACAACACTCCCTTCAAAAAACGGGGGGGGGCAACTAGAAGGGGGACACAGAATGTTTCAAATACGCCCAATCCAGTCATCAGAATTTAGCCAGCAAACTACATGGAATCTACATTCAGATACCACCATTCACCTATCAGATTGGCAAAAATCCAAAAGCCTGACAACATGCTCAACTGGCAAGTTTGTGAGGAAACCAGAACTCTCATTAACTGCTATGGGAGTGCAAAATTGCACCATTCAAGGAAGGGAATTTGACAATGCCTGGCCAAATGAAATATGCATTTACCTTTTGATCTCGTAACCCACTGCTAGGAATCTATTTTAAAGATACACTGACAAAAAGACATATGGACAAGGCTATTGACTGCAGCCAGCAATGGAGAGCAAAGAGCTATAGAAAAGAATGCAGCATCTCTGCATCTGCCCAGGTAGCCATCTCCAGGATATACTGTTATGTAAAAAAAAAGCAGGTGGAAGAAAACGTTTTAATGTATTACTGTTTAATCTAAGAAAAGGAGTAGAGGAACAAGCATATTTGTATTTGTGTATATATATTTGTAATATAAGGATAAACCATAACTTTTTTTCTTAATGGTCATTAATGGCAGAGGAAGGAAATGGTGAATAGGACATAAACAGAAGTTAGATTTCCGCAGATAAACCTGATGCAGTAGATACTTTACACAAGTACAAAACAAAACTAATCTTTAAAAAATCCCTATGAATACAAAATAAAATGAGACCGGGTAGCTAGCTGGTGTTATCAGAGATGCAGATCCCGCGGATGTGGAGGGCCGATCACGGGACTTGAGCATCCTGGGATTTGGGTATGCAGAGCGGATCCTGGAACCCATCAATGGGCCACAGATAACGAGGGACAACTGTACTGAGATTTTCAGTGTGGGAGAAAGGAGACACAGTTGAAGACACAAGAAACTAAGAAAATAAATTCCTTCCTTGACCACAGGAAAGATCTAGAGACCTCCACAAATGCGGTCGTCCCTTGGAATCTGTGGGGGATGAGTCCCAGGAGCCCCAAACTCTGTGGATGTTCAAGTCCTTTACAAAAAAGGACACTGTACAGTAAATACAGTCCGCTCTCCATATCCGTGTGCTTGGCATCTGCCGATTCCACGAACTGTGAAAAGGTTCAGGTTGGTTGAATGGGTGTGAAACCCACAGATCCGGAAAGCCGACTATATATACCCCATGCCCAGATCATGGTCTCTAACTCATTTCCCACTAAAGGTAACAAGACACAGCACCCAACTTGAAAAAGCCAAACTTGAAAATGACCAAAGACGGGACAAAAAGTATATAAGAATGACAAAGGCAGTGGACTGAACTACATAAAACATGCTAATATACATAAATTCATAACAGTGCTAATTTTTAAAAGAAAGCCTCTATGATCACTTTTAGTTTGTGATCTTTGGAGGCAACCAATCCATAATGTTGACAAATAAATAATAAGAGAAAGAATCAAGCATTTATCCCGCCTTTCCTATAAAAACTAAGCTTCAGAGTAACTAATTTATGAGGCAAAGTTCCTTCTTTATACATGTATTCAAGCCAATAAATGAAGAGAGAATGATAAAATTAGTATATCAATGCTAAGCAACCACTAATGAATTAATAGATTCCTTATTAATTAACATTAATTAATACTAATTAATTGATTAATATTAATAGGCAATGTTCTTTGAGGGCTGCTAGCATCACAAATCAAATCTGAAAATGACCAAGCCTCTACCTTTTTACCACGTAAGGAACAGAAAAATGTGTTAATATTTTTATATTACACATGACAAGGATGTAATGACAAGGATGTAATCAGCAAAATCCAGTGTGGGAAACTCTATGAGACAAATGTCACAGTTTATACAACAAAGTAATTGTTAAAAAAAAAAAGCAAGGGAGAGAGGTAGAAAAAGAACCTATAGATTAAAAAAGATATATTAAGCAATCACATTCTATAGACCTAGTTTCAATCCCAATTCAAACAAGCTGCATTAAAAAAAAAAGAACATGAATGGGAAAATTAAGGAAATGTAAAAATGGATTGATATTTACAATATTGATGAATTATGGCTTATTTTTAAATAATCTGTAGTGATTGTTTTTTAAAAGGGGAATCTTTATTTTTTACACATACAAACTGAAAATATTCACTGACAGGTCTGAGGTTTCCTTCAAAATGAAATCTTGGGGAGGCTGTGCAAGGAGCAGTGGGAAATAGTAGGAGACAAAACTGGCCATGAGTTTATCATTTTTAAAGCTGAGTAAAGGGCTTCCCTGGTGGTGCAGTGGTTAAGAATCCACCTGCCAATGCAGGGGACACGGGTTCGATCCCTGGTCCGGGAAGATCCCACATGCCTCGGAGCAACTAAGCCCATGCGCCACAACTACTGAGCCTGTGCTCTAGAGCCCACAACTACTGAGCCCACTCGCCCCAGCTACTAAGCCCGCGCACCTACAGCCCGTGCTCTGAAGCAAGAGAAGCCACCACAGTGAGAAGCCTGCGTACAGCAACAAAGAGTAGCCCCTGCTCGTCACAACTAGAGAAAGCCAGCGCATCAACGAAGACCCAATGCAGCCAAAAATAAATAAATTTTTAAAAATTTAAAAAAAAAAAAAAAGCTGAGTAAAAAAGTCACTATTCCCTCCAGTGCTGGAGATGTTGAAATTTTCCATAATAAGTGATTACTTTTAAAAGGGAGGGTGAGCAAGACAACAATTGAAAATTAAAACAGAACAGACAAATACAAAGCAAAATAACAGGAAATTGCATTAAAAACCTGAATCAGTGCCTGGAAAACTAGCATAAGAATACAAGGTATGAACCCAATGGTTTGCTTGTTTTGGAGAGATGCAGTGGGGAATGGAAGAGAATGGAGAAGGTGGGAAATATGTATCTCCATGCCCGCTATAATACATCCCAATCATTTATATAAACATACTAGTCTCTGTGATCTTGAAGGAAAAAAATATGTAGTAAATAGGGCTAGAAAACTAAACCTGAATTGAACTGACGAAAGTTGTAATAAGAATACAAGTTGGTTAAATGTAATCGTTGCTTCTGTAGTACTTCAAAGTCTCAGCAAAGAGTTTATCTTACACAGCACAAATATTTATCCTGGACTTTGGTTTACATTATTAATTCACGTTGCAGAACTTAAAAAAGAAAAAGTAAACTTCAAGGCAGTCCCCACTTGAAATAATATGAATAAATCACGAACATAACTAGAGACACCATTCCTTGCACTTTGTAAGGATTCTCACTTCATCCTTAAACCATCCTATAAGGTAGTTACAGGCAGACCTCATTTTATTGCACTTCACTTTATTACACTTTGCAGATATTGCATTTCTTACAAATTGAAGGTTTGTGGCAACCCTACGTGGAACAAGTCTGTTAGCACCATTTTTCCAACAGCATTTGTTCACTTCATGTCTCTGTAACATTTTGGTAATTCTTGCAATATTTCCAACTTTTCCATTATTATTATGTTTGTTATGGTGATCTTGTGATTACTGATCTTTGATGTTACTATCGTAATTGTTTTGGGGCACCAGAAACTGTGTCCATATAAGACAGCAAATTTAATCAATAGACGTTGGGTGTGTTCTGACTGCTCCACAAACTGACCACTCACCATCTCTCTCCTTCTCCTTGGGCCTCCCTATTCCCTGAGACACAACAATATTGAAATTAGGCCAATTAATAACACTACATTGGCCTCTAAGTGTTCAAGTGAAAGGAAGAGTCGCACATCTCTCACTTTAAATCAAAAACTAGAAATGATTAAGCTTAGGGAAGAAGGCATGCTGAAAGCCAAGATAAGCTAAAAGCTAGACCTCTTGCACCAAACAGTTAACCAAGTTGTGAATGGACAAGTTCTTGAAGGAAATTAAAAGTGCTACTGCAGTGAACACATGAATGGTAAAAAGTGAAACAGTCTTATTGCTGATATGGAGAAAGATTTAGTGGTCTGGATAGAAGATCAAACCAGCCACAACATTCTCTTAAGCCAAAGCCTAATTCAAACAAGTCCCTAACTCTCTTCAACTCTGTGAAGGCTGAGAGAGGTGAGGCAGCTGCAGAATAAAAGTCTGAAGCTAGCAGAGTTTGGTTCATGAGGTTTAAGGAAAGAAGCCATCTCCGTAACATCAAAGTGCAAGGTGAAGCAGCAAGTGGTGATGTAGAAATCTGCAGCAAGTTATCCAGAAGATCTAGCTAAGATAATGAGTGAAGGTGGCTACGCTACCCAACAGATTTTTCAATGTAGATGCAACAGCCTTTTCTTGCAAGATGTCATCTAGGACTTTTCATAGCTAGAGGAGTCAATGCCTGGTTTCAAAGGACAAGCTGACTCTCTTGTTAGGGGCTAATGCAGCTGGTGACTGAAGCTAAAGCCAGTGCTCATTCACCATTCCAAAAATCCTAGGGCCCTTAAGAATTACGCTAAATCTACTCTGCCTGTGCTCTCTAAATGGAATATCAAAGCCTAGATGACAGCACATCTGTTGACAACATGGCTTACTGAATATTTTAAGCCCACTGTTGAGACCTACTGCTCAGAAAAAAAAAATTCCTTTCAAAATATGACTAGTCATTGACACTGCACCTAGTCACCCAAAAGCTCTGATGAAGATGTACAACGAGATTCATATTGTTTTCATGCCTGCTAAGACAACATCTGTCCATAGCCTGTGCCATGGATTAAGGAGTAGTTTCAAAATTCAAGTCTTATTTCTTAAGAAATACATTTCAGAAGGCTATAGCTGCCACAGATAGTGATTCCTCTGATGGATCAAGGCAAAGTAAATTGAAAAGCTTCTGGAACGGATTCACCATTCTACATGCCATTAAGGACATTCATGATTCATGGGAAGAGGTCAAAATATCAACATTACCAGATGTTTGGAAGAAGTTGATTCCAACCCTTCATGGATGACTTTGAGAGGTCCAAGACTTCAGTGGAGGAGTTCACTGCAGATGCGTTAGAAACAGCAAGAGAACTAGAACTAGAAGTGGAGCCTGAAGATGCAACTGAATTGCTGCAATCTCATGATGAAACGTCAATGGATGAGGAGTTGCTTCTTATGAGCAAAGAAAGTGGTTTCTTAAGATGGAATCTACTGGTGAAGATGGTTGAAATGACAACAACAGATTTAGAATATAACATAAACTGAGATGATAAAGCAGCAACAGGGTGTGAGAGGACTGACTCCAATTTTGAAAGAAGTTCTGTGGGTAAAATGCTATCAAACAGCATTGCATGCTGCAGAGAAACCACTTATGAAAGGAAGAGTCCATCAGTGCAGCAAATTTCACCGTTGTCTTATTTTAAGAAATAGGCACAGGACCACAACCTTCAGCAACTATCACCCTGATCAGTCAGCAGACATCAACGTCAAGGCAAGCCTCTCCGCCAGTATAAAGATTACAACTCACTGAAGGCTCTGATGATGGTTTGCATCTTTTAGCAATAAGGTTTTTTTTGTTTGTTTGTTTGTTTTTTTGCGGTACATGGGCCTCTCACTGTTGTGGCCTCTCCCGTTGCGGAGCACAGGCTCCGGATGCGCAGGCCCAGCGGCCATGGCTCACGGGCCCAGCCGCTCCGCGGCACGTGGGATCTTCCCGGACTGGGACACGAACCCGCGTCCCCTGCATCGGCAGGCGGACTCTCAACCACTGTGCCACCAGGGAAGCCCCAATAAGGTATTTTTTAATTAAGCAATGTAAATGTTTTTTAGACATAATGAGACTGCTCACTTAATAGACTACAGTATAGTGTAAACATAACTTTTATAGCTCTGGGAAACCAAAAAATTTGTGTGACTCGCTTTATTGCAATAAGCAGTGGTCTGGAACTGAACTCGAAATATCTCTGAGGTATGTCTGTACTAGTATCCTCTTTTACAGATGAGGAAAATAAGACACAGGAAGCTTAAGTAGCTTGCCCAAAGTCTGGCTTCAGGCTAAATGCTGCAGGCAAGATTTGAGGCAGACAGCATGAGTCCATCCACAGCCTGTGCTTTTCATTGTGAGGCTGTGTCAGCTTCTGTCATAAACTGGTATAATATTATAAATAGGGTTTTGCCAAGTGGCAAAACTTTCCAAGGAAGCATCTGAAATAATCAAAATTTGATTTAATCTGTACAGGTTCATATCTAATAACATGCCTGTCTCATTTTTGAGAGACAGTGTACTACAACTTGGACTACTTAGTATCACATCAAAGCAGATGAAACTAAATACAATGTGGTATCCTGGATGAGATCCTGGAACAGAAAAAGCACGTTAGTGGAAAAATTGGTGAAATCCAAAAAGTCTGGAGCTTAGTTAATAACAAGTTACCAATGCCAGTTTCCTTATTTTGACGTTACCATGGTAATGGATGATGGTAACAGCGGAACTGGGTGGGGGGGGTATACGGAACAGTTGGTACTAATTTTGCAACTTTTCTGCAAATCTAAAATGATTTCAAAATCAAAAGTTTATTTTAAAAGAATAGATCAATTTCTAAGCACCATATCTGCAAAATTCAATCCTCTTGTAAAATTTTTGATTTTCAAGTGAATGTAGCATTCTGTTTGTTAATGTTCAAGAATATTTTCAAACTGTATTTTTTGTCTTTAAGGGTAAGGAACATATCTTACACATGCTTGACTTAATCACTCAACACACGTTTAATGTTTGCCTATGCTGTGAGTTTACCACGTGTGAGGCACTGTGCCAGCTATGTCCTTGTCACACAAAGGCCTCCTGCATCACAGATGCTTATAAAGGGTGACTGGAAGATAATCGTTGTGGGCACTGTGGTCTTGCTATCCTTCTGAACTTCTCCCGCTGCGGTGTCTACAGGGTTAGGTGGCAGGAATGGACTGACCTCATTCGTAGCTCCAGGGATGCCCCCTAACTATTTTCACTCCATCTGGTTAACTTATCCTTGCCACAGTGATTACACGAATCATGGTGAAGGCAGCCAATCAGCACACAGAATTCCTCTGGCAACTGCTCTGGTTGAGGAACTAACTAGGGATAATGAGATATGAAGGAAGAAAAGTGCCCTTGCTCTGAAGAAACACCCTCTCTTCCTCTGGATTTTGTAGAATATGATTTTTTTTTTTAATCTGCAATATGTTACCATTTTGTCACCAGGTGGAAGCTACTCTGAGGATGAAAGTAAACAGAGAGTGGAAGTGGCCAGGCCCCCTTGATCTTACGTGTCATTCTCACAAATATAAAATGGCAATAATAATATTTCCCACAGACCACTGTTAATTCCAAGGCAATATGAGCACTGTGGTTATGTTAAAAACAACAAAAACAACTAAGAATTGGGATGATATTAAGGTTTTGCTAACCTTGTGGTAGTATTTACATTTTGGTTATGTTTCTTTAAAAGGTCTTTGCCTGTCAGATATTCACAGTAAAATATTTACAGGTGAAATTTTATTTTGGATTTGCTTTAAAATACTCCAGAATTTTTTTTCTTAGTGGAAGAATGAAGGGCGGTGAACGAAATAAGTACTGTAAAATATTGAAGGTGAGTAATGGGTAAATGGTGGTTCATTATATTGTTCTATTTGTGTATTTTAATCCAGAAAATATTAAACTGATAATTATCCCTGCATATATCTCAATATTATGATCGTGTATATATGGAGCTGCCTTATCTATTGAAAAGCATGATATAAAGTAAATCAGTGAAAGAGTCCAGATCTCAAGAAAAAGATGTATTTATATAAACACAACACACTCAGTCACACACATACAGTTAAAATGGACTTGAAGGGCTTCCCTGGTGGTGCAGTGGTTGAGAGTCCGCCTGCCGATGCAGGGAACACGGGCTCGTGCCCCGGTCCGGGAAGATCCCACATGCCGCGGAGCGGCTGGACCCGTGAGCCATGGCCGCTGAGCCTGCGCGTCCGGAGCCTGTGCTCCGCAACGGAAGAGGCCACAACAGTAAGAGGCCCGCGTACCGCAAAAAAAAAAAAAAACCAAAAAAACAATGGACTTGAAAATCTATCTAATTGAATGCCTCGATATTTACAGCTATGGAAAATGAAATCTAATACCTTCAAACTTTTATGGTGTTACATGAATGGTAATTCTAGTTTTCTTTTGTTTTTACCAACCATGTTATCTGAAAATGGAAAATATAAATACTAACCTATACTGGCACCCAGGACCTGCTTCCTTTCATATCCAGTGGACTGTTCTCCATCCTCACCTGACAAGGCCAGTGAGCCATATCTAGCATTTTCCTTCTTATAAAGCACCTACTGTTCTTTCTCTTCCTGCCTCACACCCCTCACCCAGACCTCTCTATGTATCCTGAACTCCAAAATGAAATAGCCTCATCTGCCACAAAAAACTCAGCAGGCCCCCAAATGAAACTGCCCACATGTCAGTTCTTTTTTTGGTCACTGGCACCCAATACTCGCGGGAGTCACCCTGCTGCCTCACATCTGGTCACCAGACCCTGGAGGTTCCCGTAAGTCCTCCCCTTTCCTTTCCCAGTTGCCTTAGTTCAGCCCTCATCCTCTCCTTTCTGGTCATTTTGCATCTCCTACATGATTAATGCTCCAGGGCCATCTTTCTAAATGCAAAGCTAATCATGTTACTTCCTTCCTTAAAACTCCAGCCACTTCCCACTGTCTGAAGCTGAAGTCCACACCCCTTTATAGCTCTCAAGGCTAGCCATCTGGTCTCTCCACACCTCTCTCTGTCGGGAATCACTGCACAACCCCAGTCCAACTCACTGAGCTGCTTCACGCCTCAGGATCACTGTGCTTCTGACTTTCTTCTCCTATTAGAAGACTCATTCATTATTTATTCAGCACGCATGTAGTGAATTTTCACTATGTGATAAGCCCTGTACAAGGATACAGCAGTGGAGAGTGACACTGTCCTAGCCTCAAGGAGCTTACAGCCTAGCAGGGAAACAGATATCAAACAAATACACTATGGGGGATAGGGGTAGGGTGGGAAGGGTTCACCTGCATTTTGTTACAGTATCCTTTCCTGCTTCTTTGTAAACTAAAATGATTTAGAAGTGGCCCTTTTTTGTTTGGTGTGGTTTGTTTTTTGGTGAATCTGGGAGTTTAAAATGCCTTCTTCCTGAGATGAAATTTTGCCCTGCACTTCCTCTTTCTGTAATTCACAATCCCAGCAAAATTCTCATCAGATTTCAAATGTCAGCATTCCTGAGCACCCCTCCTCTCCCCCTACCCCCACCCAGAGCACACCACCCTAAGGCAGAGCTGAACCGCCCTGTTCCTCCTCAGGACTCCAGCTGACATCAGAGCACTCTAACCCTTCCCCACCTGACCCCTGCTGCATGGGCTGAGAGTCCCTAAGGACAGCAACAACATCCTTCCACCTTTCAATTCCCCACCTAACACAGTGCAGGCCCACGGTAAATGTTTAAATGTTCAAAGGGCAAACATTCACTCTTTAAAGGTAAATTACTTCATACATAAAGCATAACTTCGTACAAGCTTTTTGAATAACAATTGAGCAATACTGATAAAAACTTAGAAGGCCCAGAAGTACCACTTCTAGTTAATGTTCTACAGAAATCCTAGTAGTAGGCATAAAAAGCATGTACAGGGATATCTTATTTCAACATTTGGCATAGTTGCCAAAAACTAGAAGCAAATGTCAATGGCCACCAACAGAGATCTGTGTAAACAAATTACGGTGCATTCCTTCTGCAGAAGATCCCTTCGCTACCAGTAAGAAGAAGACAGACCTATCCGTATTGGCACAGAAAGCTATCCATAAGCTATACAATGACAGTTATACTGAAATCCTGCTATTTATTCTAAAAAAGAAACAAACATGTTTTCATAGCATAGGGAGGAAAGTCTCTAAGAAAGCACCCCTATGCGTTATCCCTAAGGGCATGGGACAAGAAGGAGGAAAAATCATCCTGTACTTTAAATTTCCTGTCACTGAATTTGTTAGAATGCAGTTTAATATTTCTTAAATTTGAAACACAATCACTAAAGTAAAAAGGTACTTTTTTACACTAAAGTATACATTATTTTACCAGTTTCTTATTTAGGGAACTGAGAAGATATTTTTAAATTCTGGGTTTTTCTAAAAAGATGAAATATTATTCGATGCTACCTTCCCAGCACCCGGAATACAGACACATAGCAGGCACTCAGTTAATGTTTGCTGAATGAATAAACTGCTGTACAATTCCAAAACTGCTGGCCAAGGGTAGAAAGTATCTGCTTCACAAACTCACAAAGGAAAAAAATCACTCGCAGAAGTATCAACAAATGGTTACCAACCTACATAAATTAGGATTTTTTTTAAGTAAATTTTCAAAAAGCACACAAACTCTCCTCACATAAGCAATCTTCTACCTACCAAGTTTACCAAGAAAAAGGCTCCTTCCAAATCAGTTTAATTCAAAACCTGGAGTGTGGCATATGGCTGGCCATAACACAAGTAATAGAAAGAAACAGGAAAACTTGGGTTAAAACACAGGCACTCTAATAGAAAAAACCAACCATTCTGATCCACCGAAGTGCTTATTTGGGGAGGTAATTAACTTTTTGCTTGGATTACTGAGACCAAGGCCCCTGACAAGCAGCCTGTTTATCTCCAGGTGCTAAAAGAATGCCCTAAAGATGGAAAGCCCTCTATGACTGTTGATGCTGATGGGAGAGGTGAGACACCTGAAAGAAGGAAAGACCACCAAGGTTTTAGGCTTAAGGAAAAAGACTTGAATAGGTTCAAATTTAAGTTCATTCCTCCACCCCTTTTTTTGAAGTAAGATACAGTATATTTAATCAATTTCATAACTCATTTATTTATCTAAATAACAGCCAGGGAGCTCAGCTCTTCCTTGGTTGAAGTCCCCCCTCCCCCCAAGGGAAGGCACTTTGAGAACTTGTTTTGTGATACGTGGACCCAGTAGTCTACTTAATTCTAGAAACCCACATACTCCTTGGATTTTTTTTTCCATCACTACTCTTAATTCTAAAAATTCCTTTGAGAGAGTGATTTAATCCTCGCTATGAAAACACAAGGTTCCAAATAAGTTGTCACCAAAACCCAATAATCTTTAGAGAAAAGATTAAAATACTTCTCTGCCAAACTAATGTAACTGGAGTTTAGCAAGTGGGTGAATTAAATAACAAGTGAATAAGTGAATAAAATAACAATCCTTTAGAGTGCCCTGTGCAATTTTCCCCAAAGCCTACCTGTTCTTTAAATGGAAATAAAATTTTCCAAGGTCTATCCCTGGCTGAGGCATTTCTCCCTCTAGCAATGACTGTCTAGATGAAGATGTCTAAGTTCGCTGGGAAATCAACTACCTACAGTTCATTTACTAAACTTATTACCCAAAGGTTCCAGGCCCTGGTCTCTGCCCTCCCTGCCACTCCTCCACTCTTGAAAGCAGGGATCCTGTTTCTCATTCTTCAGAGACCACAGTCCTAGGTATGGAACAGGTGCTCAGTGAGTACCTGATTTTTGCCATTTCATGGCACCGCATAACGAGAAAAAACAACAAAACTTGGGGAATCATCTAAAAGCAACACATGTGTTTGCTTTGGCTAATAAATTCTACAAATGATGATTTTTTTAAATTAGCGTATTTTCCATCTGAATGAATCCCTACGTAACTTGGAAACCAACATCAACCCGCCCGCAAAGACACTTCTGTCTGGACAGAGGAGCAGCTGTGCCAGAAACGAACGCAGCCCATCCCGGGCTCCAGAGGGCTGGCGGCGGGGAGAATGGCGAGCGCCGCGTCCGAGGATACGACTCCCGGCGCTCCTAGCCAGAGGCCGGGAGCCGGGCAGGGAGGGGGAAGGGACCAAACCGGGGCACCCCGAGCGCCCGCCGCCGCCGCCGCGCCAGGGAGGGGGCTCCTGTTTCCTTGACACCCGCGCCGGGGCGCAGCCTTCCCAGTGGGCCCGGGGAGGGAGGGAAAGGGAGGGGAGCGAAGGGACCCCACCCCTCAACCCCGCGCAGGGGCGGCGGCTGCCGGAGGAACCTTCCGGACTCGGCAGCCGCAGGCCTGGCTCGCGGGGCACTGTCCCGCCGCGGCCGGCGCCTACCGTGTATCCCCGCTCCAGGTCACTCTCCTCGTAGCGAAACGACGGGATGTAGACCTCCATGGTCGCGCCAGCCGGCCAAGCGGAGGGCGAGCGCGGGGCGGGCTCACGGCCGCGGCCGCCGCCCCGCCCCCGGCCCAGCCGCCCCACCTCCCTTCCCGGAGCCCACGGGACCCAGAGAGTGCGCGGAGCGGGCCAGGGGCGGGAGCCCGAGGGCCGGCAGCCGAGGGCGTGGGGACTCTGTAGCCCGCCGCTCTCTGGGCGGGCCCGGGGCCGGAGCCAGGGGCCGGGAGCCGAGGCCGTGTGGCTCTGGGCTCCTGGGTTTCAGGCCCAAAGGGCGGCAGAGATCAGCTGGGCCCGGAGGAGGCGGGGCCTGGAAACCTGTGAGTCTGCAGAAAAGGGGTGTGCGCGCCACCGCGCCGGGGACAGGGCCGCACCCCGACGCTCCCTGCCCTTGAGGTTCGAGCGTGCGCTGGGCTTGCAATTTGCAAGACACCACCCTTAACAGATCGCCAGACAGCAAGGAGTAGAAAAGCATGGAGCCTCTTCATTTTGCTTTTTGTTGGTTGAATTTTCGCCTTAACACTCGGCTGGCACGAACAGCAGCGAACCCTGCACTACTTCTACCAAGACTTAACTATTTCCCTTCGATTCCAGGGTGAGCGTCTCCTTCTGAGTTAGCCGTCGAACTTGGGAATGATGCTATAATACAGAGCCCTAAAGTCGGTTGCTCACTGAGACACACATTCGATGCTCCAGTTCTAAAATCCTGCCTGTATAGGGCTTTTTAACTATAAGAGAAAAATAGAAGATGTGGGGGGGGGCCGGGGGAAAGAAAGAAAGAAGAAAGAAAGGTGAGGGCTGGAATCTGCCCCTCAGGCCAGAACATAATAACCTGAAAATACCTAAAAGATGAAGTGTTCCAATGAGGAAATTTGGTTATCAGATTACATTTGCAAACTCCGAGTTTCTTCCTTAGGTTAGAGCACAGGGCAGAATAGAAACTTGAAGGTGACTTGTATAGCAAGTTTCTTGGGCTGCAAGTGAACAGCTGTGACTACGTCAGTTTGCCCTTGAGGCCAGGGGGCATTTCAACTTGAAACTCTGAAGTTTATGATGAGACCTTAGTCATGCAAAAGAGGAATAATCAGGCCCTTTGCTTTAAGAACTTGCCTGATGTGGACCCTGCAAAGCCCTCTACAGTAGCCTCAGGTGAAGACCCCACCTTCTCACCACACATTTGCAGCTCCAGGATGTGTCCGCCTGTCAGAATGCCATGCCTCAGAATAGGCTGTGCCCTATAACCAGACTAGGCTTTCTCTTTTCTTCCACTGGCCAGCACCTCCAGATGTAACCAAACAGCTCTGTGGGCTCCATGCTGTCTCAGTTCCGAGCCTGGCTTGTAAGTTCCCTTAAACCTCTGGTGACTATTACACGGTATTGTGCCATGTATTTATCTGCCTCAGCCCTAGATTCTACAGAAAGTACTTTAAAAAAAATATTTTTTATCCTCTTCTTGGCATATTGCCAGGCACATTTTTTGTTAAAGCTTTATATAAGCATTTAAATACTCATCTTTACAAAACCAGCAGGTACCATGCCAGATGTTATTACATCCCATGTCTCATTTAAGCTTCGTAACAACCCCATGAGGAAGTGTTATGTACAGTAGGGCTTTCAGGGACTAAGAAGTAGTGTTCCTGTGGCAGAAGACCCCCCCAAACAATTTCAGGATTGGTGGAAACAGGTTATTAAGGGCTCAGTGTGTAATGTAAACCAGGATTATGTAATCATAAAATCCTTGAGCTACAGATTGCTGATCAAGCTTTTAATATGCTTTTTATACGATCCTTCCACGACAGCCTGCTAGTAGCCTGCCATATGTATCTTTGTCTGGCTTGGCTCACCTATTTACCCATTGGATTTAAAAGTCAGAAATGTATGGGTCCAAGAAGATGTGAAGGTGGTCCAAATGAATCCATTTTTTTTTCTTTCTTTTTTGCTGTCTTCTACTAATAGCTGAGTAATTTTGCCTGGCTGAAAATATATACAAGCTCTCAATATGTGGGTGTGTTCTTGAGGGTCTATCAGCGCAGCTATAATTGTTATAATTTGTTATTTCATATGGTATAATTAAAGCTCAGAGAGGATAAATAGCTATGAAATTACTAGCTAATAATTAGAAGAGCTAAATTTCTAATCAAGTTCTATGGGTAACCACTGTAAAGGGAAGAAGAGAATAGCACTAAAGTAAGAGAACATGGCAAATGTATTATTGTGATGTTCTTACATATCTTTTAGTATGGCTCTATAATCTGTGACAGGTGAACTAAATATCTTCTCAGAACATTAATAAAAATACATGGCAAGTACACATGTAAGAATTTGAACAGTTAGTATCTGTTAATAAAGGCCAGAAAATTACATAAGAAAAATAACAAAATTCTGCTGGAATCTGGGTATGAAATCCCTACACTAAAAATACCACATTTACCTAGTATTGGGCAGAAGTATATTTCAGCAAACTTAATGATAAACTGCTTTAAATACCAACTTATATTAGAAGTCTTGACCAAAATCTATCTAGAATATATTACATATTCAACGTTCAGTTATAAGACTAACATATCATGACCAAACAAGATTTATCCCAGTAATATAAAGAAAGTTAAACATTAGGAAATCTGTTGCCATATTTCTCAACATTGTCAGATTAGAAAAGAACCAAAATAAATGAGTATGAAAATAAATTTTGACTAATACTAAACTTTCTGTGGGTTATTTGTATGGAAATATGTTAATATAAATGTTTCAGACATTACATGAAATTTCTAAAAATCTTATATGTTCTGGTATAATGTTATAAGTCATAATTCTAGTTATTACTTTAAAATGTATATCTCAGAAATAACTACATTTCATTGTCAATTGCGTTACTATGAACTTTCATCAAATCTTTAACCGTGTTAATTTTTAAGTCTTTTGTCATTTACAGACAGTTCTGGGTGTACTCTGATGCTTTTGCAAAAATGTTCCTATAAAAGGGTTTCATCTTCAAGGAATTCATAGAAAAAACTCTGACAAATACAGGTTTCTGGTAACTGACTATACTGCTGAACTGAATGAATAAGCATTTTCAGAACTCTAATGGAAAACTGATGAATTCATAAAAGTGCTAACAAAAGATCAAGATGAAAAAAAAATTAATTACATGGGACTGAGTGAACTGATGAGGATGATTATAATTTTTGTGACTTTCTGTTTGAATAAAAAATAATAATAAAAATTTTTTAAAAATGAAAATAAAATTTGAAACAACATTAATAAATCAGTACACCTCTTCCTAATAATTCTTAACAGGCTGGAAATAACAAGAACCATCTTTAACTTGATAAAGGTTACCACAACCCTATAGCAAATATCCTATTCAACATCATATAAGGAAGCATAAGAATAGTGTCAATAACTTTATCACAAGTATTGTTTGACATTCTGCTGGAGGCCCTAGCCAATGCAATAAGACAAGTAAAATAAATAAGAGGTATAGATATTGGATAGGAAGATATAAAACTAAGGTTACTTGTAGATGAAATGACCTACATAGAACAGAATCAACTAATAACTTATTAGAACTAATAAAAGAGTTTCATAAGGTGCCAGATATTAAATCATCATATACAAATCAATAGATTTCATATTCAATAGCTTGCTTACACAACAACATTAACCAATTAGAAAATAACAGGGAAAACCAAGACTTCATTAACGACACATTAAAAACTTATAAAATTTCTAAAGATAAACTTAAATGTGCAAGACCCATATGAAGAAAACTAAAAAAACATTAAAGGACACAAAAGAAAATCTGAAAATAGTTTTATCATGTTTCTGAATGGGAAGGATCAATATTTTTTTGATTTTCTTGGGTAAGTTTTCACCAAAACAAGTTATAAAGTTAATACAATCAAATGCCCAACCAGCTAAGAAACGTGACAAGATTGTCTGAAAAATGAATAGCCAGGGCAGGTTTGAACCAAAAAAAAAAAAAAAAAAAAAAGAAAGAGGATAAGTTAATCTACAGGATGTTAAAACATACTATAAAGCCATAGTATTTAAACCAGTATAATCCTGGAGCAAAATTAGACAAATGATGAAGGGAACCAAATAGCTCAGAAATAAATCCCTTAATAGATGGGAACATAATATGAAACAACAATGGTATTTCAAAGCTGTGAGGGTAAAAAAATAAGCTATTCAATAAATAGCTGAATGTTTAAATAGTTTTAATCAGTATTTAAATAGTAAAGTTTTAAGAAATGTTAAAAATAGTATAAATAAATGGTGTAATGAATAGTTTATGGGTAACTAGCTCTCCATCTGAAAGAAAAGTAAAATTCATTTTTAAAGTGAATTCCACGTATAGTAAAAAGCTCTAGGAAGAAACAGAGCTACAAAACCTTAAAGCAGACAAAGTCTTATTACAAAAAACAAATGTCAAAGACATTAGGGGAAAGATTATACTATATTAGAGTAGATAAAGATTTAAAATTAATGTAAACCAAAGACCGTAAAGTTTAAAAAACATAAACTGAAAAAATAAATGTAACACATATGACAAAGCATTAATGTATATTTTATGTAAAGAATACATAATTTTCTTAATGGCACAATCAAAAATGGACACAGTGTGAACACGCAATTCCCAAGATAATGCAAGTGGACAAAAAAAAAAAAAGAAAAAGAAAAAAAATCTGCATGAGTTATCTATTATCAAGTAAAAAATTACCCCCAAATTTTAGCTGCTTACAGCAATATGTACTTATTATATAGTTTCTGTTGGTCATGAATCTGGAAGCAGTTTAAGTTGCAGACGAGATGTACACCAAGGCTACAACTTAAGACTCTACTGGACTGCAGGATCCACTCACAAAGTGGTTCACTCACATGCCTGGTAAGTTAATGTTGATTGTTGGCAGGAAGCTTCAGTTCCTGGCCACTTGGACCTCTCCATAGAGACATCGAGGCTTCCTCCAAAGCAAAAATATCCAAAAGAGCTCAGGGCAGAAAGTACACCTACCCTAAGAATTCACACTCCATCATTTCTGCAATATCCTGCTGGTTACAAAGGTTAGCCTATTTAGTGTGAAAGCCACTATACAATGGTTTGAGTCTCAGGAGGCAAGAATTAATCGGGACTATTGTGGAGGGTAGCTAACACATAACCATGAGCAGAGAAACAAATTCTACCATATTATAGGTAAAAATATTTTGGTGTACCTACACTATGAATATTATGTTGCACTTAAAAAAAAAAACTAATGTTAGGATTTATGGGTTAAGATAACAAATTGAACATACATAATTTCACTCCATCTAGCCCCAGTAAAACTGCAACAAGGAATTTCTCTCTCTCTTTTTTTTTTGACGCATAAAGATAGGAAAAGCAGGAGAAGAGAGAATAGCAAAAAGATTTTTATAAGCTAGAAAGCAGATAGATGAGAAGTAACTTTCAGCAAACAAGTAAAAGCCAAATTAAAGCCAGCAGTGGGAAAGCTGAAAATCAACCTGATTTACACAGGACAATACCCAAAAAGATCAGCGAGAGGAACAGATGATACATCTAGAATAGGAGGTAGTTGGCCAAAAGAAGGAAGATTGAATGAAGGCTGAGAATTGGGAAAAATCCCTTAATCCCCTCTTCCATCTTTGCACAGTTCCAGAGGATATTTCTTCAAGAGAGAGTAAAAAAGAGAGTCTTTGCATCAGAAGTTGACTTGCCCAGCTGAGGGCATGGAAACTCTTATCAAAAAATAGTTGGGGTCTGGGAGTAAATGATCATATACATATTGAATGCTGAATGCTGAAACCTTACAGAGGCTGGCAGCTACACCTTTACCTTCCAGGCAAGAAACATGAAGATATTCTCTGGGAAATCTGACAAGCCCAAGAGAAAAAAAGCTAGAAATACCAACATTGGAAATTCCCTACAAACAGCCCGATGAGATTACTCTTCAGTGATGTTCAAATTTGATAGGCCTTGGGTGTGGCCAAGATGGTGGAGCAGGAAGACCCTGAGCTCAGCTTCTCCCACAGGCACACCAAAACTTCAACTATTTACACAGAAACTATTGATGAGAATGACCTGAAGACTAGCAGAAAAGATTTTCCACAGCTAAAGATATAAAGAACGAACCACAACAAGACCTGGTAGGAGGGGTAGCGATCAGTTTAGTCAAGACCCACATTCCTGGGGTAGGCAACAACACAAACAAAAGGATAATCACAACTGGAGAGGTTCTCCCCAAGGAGTGAGGGGTTCAAACTCCACATGGGGCTCCCCAGCCCAGAGTTCCTGCACTGAGAAGACAGGCCCCCAGAACATGCGGCTGTGAAGGCCAATGGGGCTTGTGTACAGGAGAGCCAGAGGGCTGTGGGAAACAGAGACCCTGCTTAAAGGGCACATGCAAAATCTCACATACTCCAAGTCCCAGTACAGGGGCAGTAATCTGAAAGGAGCCTTAGTTAGACACACCTGCTGATCTTGGAAGGCCTGCTGGAGAGGTAGGAGGCAATTGATACTCTCCCTGAGAACACAGACACTGGCAGTATCCATTTTGGGGAGCTCATTCTTCCACAAGGAGACTGATGCTGGCAAGCACCATTTTGGAGTCCTCCCTCTAGCCTATCAGCACCAGGGCCTTATGCACCCAGGAGCAGGTCAACACCAGTCCTAAGCAGTCAGCCCCCCTGGGACCCAGCCCTACCCATCAGCAGGCTGACAGCCTCCATATGAGGCAGGACCTGATAGCCAACTAAGTTGGGGGCCAGCCCCACCTAGTAGTGAGCCCACCACAAGAGAAATGCCCACACAGCCCATGTAGGGGGCACCTCTAGAGTGTACAGCTCAAGTGACCAAAAAGGAGTATGCTCCTGAGCCCCATAGGATGTCTCCCACATAAGGCCACTTCTTCAAGATTGGAAAATGTAATCAGTTTGCCTGATACATAGAAATAAAAGCAATGAATGAGACAAAATGAGGCAACAGAGGAATATGTTCCAAACGAAACAACAAGATGAAACCCCAGAAGACCTAAGCCAAATGGAGATAAGCAATCTATCCAATAAAGATGGGGGTGGGGGGGTGGGAGGGAGGGGATATATGTATACACATAGCTGATTCACTTCGTTGTACAGCAGAAACTAAAGCAACATTGTAAAGCAACTATACCCCAATTGAAAAAAAAAAAAGAGTTCAATGTGATGATCATAAAGATGCTCAATGAACTCAGGAGAAAAATAGATGAACACACTGAGAATGTTAACAAAGAATTAGAACATATAAAGAAGAACCAAACAGAGCAGAAGAATATAATAACTGAAATTAAAAATACAACAGAAGGAAACTGACAGTAGATTAGATGATATAGAGGAATGGACTGGCAACTTGGAAGACAGAGTAGTGGAAATCACCCAAGATTTATTTTTTTTAAGCCAAGAAAAAGGATTTAAAAAAGTAAAGATATGGGCTTTCTTGGTGGCGCAGTGGTTGAGAGTCTGCCTGCCGATGCAGGGGACACGGGTTCGTGCCCCGGTCCGAGAAGATCCCACATGCCGCGGAGTGGCTGGGCCCGTGAACCATGGCCACTGAGCCTGAGGGTCCGGAGCCTGTGCTCCGCAACGGGAGAGGCCACAACAGTGAGAGGCCTGCGTACTGCAAAAAATAAATAAATAAATAAAAATAAAAAAGTAAAGATAGTTTAAGAGACGTCTTAGAAAACATCAAGAATACTAACATTCACATTATAGGGGTCCCAGAAAGAGAAGAGAGAGAGAAAAGGGCAGAAATTTATTTAAAGAAATAATAGCTGAAAAATTCCCTAACCTGGGAAAGGAAACAGACATCCAAGTCCAAGAAACACAGAGTCTAAAACAAGATGAACCCAAACAGAACAACACCAACACACACTGTAATTAAAATGGCAAGATTAAAGATAAAGACAGAATCTTAGAAGCAGCAAGGGAAAAGCAACTAGTTATATACAAGGGAACTCCCATAAGACTGTCACCTGACTTTTCAGCAGAAACTCTCCAGGCCAGAAGGGAATGGCATGATGTATTTGAAGTGGTGAGAGGAAAAAACCTACAACAAAGAATACTCTACCCAGCAAGGCTAACATTCAGATTTGAAAAAGAGATAAAGAGTTTTACAGGCAGGCAAAAGTTAAAAGAGTTCAGCACCACCAAACCAGCTTTACAGGAAATGATAAAGGGACTTCTCTAAGCAGAAAAGAAACACAACACGAAATATGAAAATTACAAAAGGAAAATCTCGTTGGCAAAGGCAAACATATAGTACAGTAAAGGTAAGATTATAAAGCTAGTAGGAAGTTTAAGACAAAAGTAGTAAAATCATCTATATCCATAATAAGTAATTAAGGAATACACAACACAAAAAGATGACAAAAACATTATTTGTGGCAGGGAGGGTAAAGATATAGGGTTGGTAGAATGCGTTGGAACTTAAGAGATCATCAACTTAAAATAATTATATATATGCTTACATATAAACCTCCTGGTAACCACAAACCAAAAATGTATAATAGATAACACACACAAAAAGAGAAATCAAAACAAAACATGAAACACAGTCATCAAATCACAAAGGAAGAGAGTCAAAGAAGAAGAAAGGAACAAAAAACTACAAAAAGCAACCAGAAAACAATTAACAAAATTGCAATAAGTACATAGCTATCAATAATTATTTTAAGTGTAAATGGACTAAATGCTCCAATCAAAAGACGTAGAGTGGCTAAATGGATACAAAAACAAGATCCATATATATGCTGCCTACAAGAGACTCATTTCAGATCTAAAGACACATACAGACTGAAAGTGAGGGGATGGAAAAAGGCATTCCATGCAAATGAAAACCAAAAGAAAACTGGGGTAGCAATACTTATATCAGACAAAATAGACTTTAAAACAAAGACTGCAACAAGAAAAAAAAAAGGGGAGAGACCTTGAAGATGGCAGAGGAGTAAGACATGGAGATCACCTTCCTCCCCACAAATACATCAGAAATACATCTACATGTGGAACAACTCCTACAGAACACCTACTGAACGCTGGCAGAAGACCTCAGACTTCCCAAAAGGCAAGAAACTCCCCACATAGGGCAAAAAAAAAGAAAAAACAGAGACAAAAAATTAGAGATGAGACCCGCACTTATGGGAGGGAGCTGTGAAGGAGGAAAAGTTTCCATATACTAGGAAGCCCCTTCACTGGTGGAGACAGGGGTGGTGGCGGGGAAGCTTCAGAGCCATGGAGGAAAGCGCAGCAACGGGGGTACAGAGGGCAAAGGGGAGGGATTCCCGCACAGAGGATCAGTGCTGACCAGCAGTCACCAGCCAGAGAGGCCTGTCTGCTCACCCGCCGGAGTGGGTGGGGGCTGGGAGCTGAGGTTCCAGCTTGGAGGTCAGATCCCAGGGAGAGGACTGGGGTTGGCTGCGTGAACACAGCCTGAAGGGGGCTAGAGCACCACAGCTAGCCGGGAGGGAGTCCGGGAAAAAGTCTGGACCTGCCCAAGAGGCAAGAGACCACTGTTTCTGGGTGCACAAGAAGAGGGGATTCAGAGCACTGCCTAAACAAGTTCCAGAGATGGGCGTGAGCCACGGCTACGAGCACGGACATCAGAGATGGGCATGAGACACTAAGGCTGCTGCTGGAGCCATCAAGCACCCTCTGTGCAAGCACAAGTCACTATCCACACCTCCCCTCCCGAAAGCCTGTGCATCCTGCCACAGCCAGGGTCCCGTGATCCAGGGACAACTTCCCCGGGAGAATACACGGCACACCTCAGGCTGTTGCAACGTCATGCTGGCCTCTGCCGCCGCAGGCTCGCCCCGCACACTGTACCCCTCCATCCCCACAGCCTGAGTAGGCCAGAGACCCCTAATCACCTGCTACTCTAACCCTATCCCGTCTGAGTGAAGAACAGACATCCTCAGGTGACCTACATTCAGAGGCGGGGCCAAATCCAAAGCTGAAACCCAGGAGCTACGTGAACAAAAAAGAGAAAGCCATGTGGCTGACAGGGTGTTGGGGCTCCAGCCAGGTGTCAGGCCTGTGCCTCTGAGACAGGAGAGCCGAGTGCAGGATATTGGTCCACCAGAGAACTCCCAGCTCCAGGTAATATCAAACAGTGAAAGCTCTCCTAGAGATCTCCATCTCAATGCTAAGACCCAGCTCCATGCAATGACCAGCAAGCTACAGTGCCGGACATCCTATGCCAAACAATGAGCAAGACAGGAACACAACCCCACCCATTAGCAGAGAGGCTGCCTAACATCATAATAAGGTCACAGACACCCCAAAACACACCACCGGATGCAGTTGTGCCCACCAGAAAGACAAGATCCAGCCTCATCCAACAGAACACAGGCACTAGTCCCCTCCACCAGGAAGCCTACGCAACCCACTGAACTAACCTTAGCCACTGGGGCCAGACGCCAAAAACAATGGGAACTACGAACCTGCAGCCTGTGAAAGAGACCCCAAACACAGTAAGTTAAGCAAAATGAGAAGACAGAGAAACACACAGCAGATGAAGGAGCAAGGTAAAAACCCACCAGACCAAACAAATGAAGAGGAAATAGGCAGTCTACCTGAAAAAGAATTCAGAGTAATGACAGTAAAGATGATCCAAAATCTTGGAAATAGAATGGAGAAAATACAAGAAACGTTTAACAAGGAACTAGAAGAACTAAAAAGCAAACAAACAATGATGAACACAGAATAAATGAAATTTAAAAATCTCTAGAAGGAATCAATAGCAGAATAACTGAGGCAGAAGAACGGATAAGTGACCTGGAAGATAAAATTGTGGAAATAACTATCACAGAGCAGAATAAAGAAAAAAGAATGAAAAGAAATGAGGACAGTCTCAGAGACCTCTGGGACAACATTAAATGCACCAACATTTGAATTATAGGGGTCCCAGAAGAAGAGGAAAAGAAAGGGACTGAGAAAATATTTGAAGAGATTATAGTTGAAAACTTCTCTAATATGGGAAAGGAAACAGTCAAGTCCAGGAAGCACAGAGAGTCCCATGCAGGATAAATCAAAGGAGAAACACACCAAGACACATGTTAATTAAACTATCAAAAATTAAATACAAAGAAAAAATATTAAAAGCAGCAAGGGAAAAACAACAGATAACATATGAGGGTATTCCCCATAAGGTTAACAGCTGATCTTTCAGCAGAAACTCTGCAGGCCAGAAGGGACTGGCATGACATATGTAAAGTGATGAAAGAGAAAAAGCTACAACCAAGGTGACTCTACCCGGCAAGGATCTCATTCAGATTTGACAGAGAAATTAAAACCTTTACAGACAAACTAAAGCTAAGAGAATTCAGCACCACCAAACCAGCTTTACAACAAATGCTAAAGGAACTTCTCAAGGCAGGAAACACAGGGAAGGAAATGACCTACAATAACAAACCCAAAACAATTAAGAAAATAGTAATAGGAACATACATATCGATAACTACCTTAAATGTAAATGGATTAAATTCTCCAACCAAAAGATGTAGATTGGCTGAATGGATAAAAAAACAAGACCCGTATATATGTTGTCTACAAGAGACCCACTTCAGACATAGGGACACATACAGACTGAAAGTGAAGGAATGGAAAAAGATATTCCATGTAAATGGAAACCAAAAGAAAGCTGGAGTAGCAATTCTCATATCAGACAAAATAGACTATTACATAAAGCCCTTTACAAGAGACAAAGAAGGACACTACATAATGATCAAGGGGTCAATCCAAGAAGCTATAACAATTGTAAATATATATGCACCCAACATAGGAGCACCTCAATACATAAGGCAAATGCTAACAGCCATAAAAGGGAAAACTGACAGTAACACAATCATACTAGGGGACTTTAACACCCCACTTTCACCAATGGACATATCAACAAATATGAAAATAAAAAAGGAAACATAAGAATTAAATGATACATTAAACAAGATGGACTTAATTTATATTTATAGGATATTCCATCCATAAACAACAGAATACACTTTCTTCTCAAGTGCTCATGGAACATTCTCCAGGATAGATCATATCTTGGTTCACAAATCAAGCATTGGTAAATTTAAGAAAATTGAAATTATATCAAGTAGCTTTTACAACCACAACACTATGAGACTAGATATCAATTACTGTAAAAACTACAAACACAAGAAGGCTAAACAATACACTACTAAATAACCAAGAGATCACTGAGGAAATCAGAGGAAATCGAAAAATACCTAGAAACAATTACAAAGAAAACACGAAGACCCAAAACCTATGGAATGCAGCAAAAGCAGTTCTAAAAGGGAAGTTTATAGCAATACAATACTACCAGAAGAAACAAGAAATATCTCAAATAAACAACCTAACCTTACACCTAAAGCCATTAGAGAAAGAAGAACAGAAAATACCCAAAGTTAGCAGAAGGAAAGAAATCATAAAGGTCAGATCAGAAATAAATGAAAAAGAAATGAAGGAAACAATAGCAAAGATCAATAAAACTAAAAGCTGGTTATTTGAGAAGATAAACAAAATTGATAAACCATTAGCCAGACTCATCAAGAAAAAAAGGGAGAAAACTCAAATCAATAGAATTAGAAATGAAAAAGGAGAAGTAAAAACTGACACTGCAGAAATACAAAAGATCTTGAGAGATTACTACAAGCAACTCTATGCCAATAAAATGGACAACCTAGAAGAAATGGACAAATTCTTAGAAAAGCACAACCTTCTGAGACTGAACCAGAAAGAAATAGAAAATATAAACAGACCAATCACAAGCACTGAAAATGAGACTGTGATTAAAAATCTTCCAAAGACAAAAGCCCAGGACCAGATGGCTTCACAGGCAAATTCTATCAGACATTTAGAGAAGAGCTAACACCTATCCTTCTCAAAATCTTCCAAAATATAGCAGAGGGAGGAATACTCTCAAATTCATTCTATGAGGTCACCATCACCCTGATACCACAACCAAAGACGTCACAAAAAAGGAAACTACAGGCCAATATCACTGATGACCATAGATGCAAAAATCCTCAACAAAATACTAGCAAACAGAATCCAACAGCACATTAAAAGGATCATACACCATGATCACGTGGGGTGTCTCCCAGGAATGCAAGGATTCTTCAATATATGCAAATCAATCAATGTGATAAACCATATTAACAAATTGAAGGAGAAAAACCATACGATCATCTCAATAGATGCAGAAAAAGCTTTTGACAAAATTCAACACCCATTTATGATAAAAACCCTCCAGAAAGTCGGCATAGAGGGAACTTACCTCAACATAATAAAGGCCATATATGACAAACCCACAACCAACATCGTTCTCAATGGTGAAAAACTGAAACCATTTCTTTAAAATCAGGAACAAGGTAAGGTTGTCCCCTCTCACCACTATTATTCAACATAGTTTTGGAAGTTTTAGCCACAGCAATCAGAGCAGAAAAAGAAATAAAAGGAATCCAAATCGGAAAAGAAGAATTAAAGCTGTCACTGTTTGCAGATGACATGATACTATACATAGAGAAAATCTTAAAGACGCTACCAGAAAACTACTAGAGCTAATCAATGAATATGGTAAAGTAGCAGGATACAAAATTAATGCACAGAAACGTCTTGCATTCCTATACACTAATGATGAAAAACCTGAAAAAGAAATTAAGGAAACACTCCTATTTACAATTGCAACAAAAAGAATAAAATACCTACCTAAGGAGACAAAAGACCTGTATGCAGAAAACTATAAGACACTGATGAAAGTAATTAAAGATGATACAAACAGATGGAGAGATATCCCATGTTCTTGGATTGGAAGAATCAACAATGTGAAAATGAGTACACTACCCACAGCAATCTACAGATTCAGTACAATCCCTATCAAACTATCAATGGCATTTTTCATAGAACTAGAAAAAATTTTACAATTTGTATGGAAACACAAATGACCCTGAATAGCCAAAGCAATCTTGAGAAAGAAAACGGAGCTGGAGGAATCAGGCTCCTGGACTTCAGACTCTACTCCAAAGCTACAGTAATCAAGACAGTATGGTACTGGCACTAAAACAGAAATATAGATCAATGCAACAGGATAGAAAGCCAATATAAACCCATGTACCTATGGTCACCTTATCTTTGATAAAGGAGGCAAGAATATACAATGGAGAAAGGACAGCCTCTTCAATAAGTGGTGTTGGGAAAACTAGACAGCTACATGTAAAAGAATGAAATTGGAACACTCTCTAACACCACACACAAAAATAACATCAAAATAGATTAAAGACCTAAATGTAAGATGAGACACTATAAAAGTCTCAGAGGAAAACAGGCAGAACTCTCTATGACATACATCACTGCAAGATCCTTTTTGACCCACCTCCTAGAGAAATGGAAATAAAAACAAACAAATGGGCCCCAATGAAACATAAAAGCTTTTGCACAGCAAAGGAAACCATAAACAAGATGAAAAGACAACTCTCTGAATGGGAGAAAACATTTGCAAATGAAGCAACTGACAAAAGATTAATCTCCAAAATATACAAGCAGCTCATGCAGCTCAATATCAAAAAAACAAACAACCCAATCCAAAAATGGGCAGAAGACCTAAATAGACATTTCTCCAGAGAAGATATACAGATTGCCAACAAACACATGAAAGGATGCTCAGCATCACTAATCATTAGAGAAATGCAAATCAAAAGTACAATGAGGTATCACCTTACACCAGTAAGAACGGCCATCATCAAAAAAATCTACAAACAATAAATGCTGGAGAGGGTGTGGAGAAAAGGGAACCCTCTTGCACCGTTGGTGGGAATGTAAATTGATACAGCCACTGTGGAGAACAGTATGGAGGTTCCTTAAAAAACTACAAATAGAACTACCATATGACCTAGCAATCCCACTACTGGGCATATACCCTGAGAAAACCATAATTCAAAAAGAGTCATGTACCAAAATGTTCATTGCAGCTCTATTTACAATAGCCCAGAGATGGAAACAACCTAAGTGTCCATCATCAGATGAATGGATAAAGAAGATGTGGCACATATATACAATGGAATATTACTCAGCCATAAAAAGAAACGAAATTGAGTTATTTGTAATGAGGTGGATAGACCTAGAGTCTGTCATACAGAGTGAAGTAAGTCAGAAAGAGAAAGACAAATACCGTATGCTAACACACATATATGGAATTTAAGAAAAAAAAATGTCATGAAGAACCTAGGGGTAAGACAGGAATAAAGACACAGACCTACTAGAGAATGGACTTGAGGATATGGGGAGGGGGAACCAAACGTAAGGTAGATAGCTAGTGGGAAGCAGCTGCATAGCACAGGGAGATCAGCTCGGTGCTTTGTGACTGCCTGGATGGGTGGAATAGGGAGGGGGGGAGGGAGGGAGACGCAAGAGGGAAGAGATATGGGAACATATGTATATGTATAACTGATTCACTTTGTTATAAAGCAGAAACTAACACACCATTGTAAAGCAATTATACTCCAATAAAGATGTTAAAAAAAAAAAAAGAGAGAATGAAATCTTGTCAAGTGAGACAACATGGATGGACCTCGAGGGCATTATGAAATAAGTCAGACAGAGAAAGACAAATACCATATAATCTCACTTATATGTGGAATCTAAAGCAAACAAACAAACAAAAACCAAGCTCACAGATACAGAAAACAGATTAGTGGTTGCTGGACATGGGGGCAAAATGGGTTAGGGAAGTCAAACGGTACAAACTTCCAGTTACAAAATAAATGTTATGCAGACGTATAATTGTTAACAATATAGTTAATAATACTGTATTGCAAATTTGAAAGTTGCTTAGAGAATAGATCTTAAAAGTTCTCATTGGAAGAAAAAAAGTTTTGTAACTATATATGGTGACTGATGGTGATAATCATTTCACAATATATACAAATGTAGAATAATTATATTGTAGATGTGAAACTAATACAATCTTATATGTCAATTATACCTCAATAAAAAAATTTTAAAAAAATGAAAAATAGAACTGCCATATGACCCAGCAATCCCACATCTGGGTATATATCTGAGTAAAAATTTTAAAAAACCCATTAATTTGAAAAGATACATGCATTCCTATGTTCATTGTAGCATTATTACAATAGTCAAGATATGGAAGCAACCTAAGTGTCTATCAATAGATTAATGAATAAAGATGTCACATATATATATGTGTGTGTATATATGTATACATATACATATACATACATACGATGCAATAATACTCAGCCATAAAAAGCAATGAAATCTTGACATTTGTGACAACATGTATGACCCTGGTGGGCATCATGCTAAGTGAAAATAAAGTAAGACAGAGAAAGACAAACACTGTATGATATCACTTATATGTGGAATCTAAAAAAGAAAACAAATGAACAAATATAACAATACAATAAAAGACTCACAGGTACAGAGAACAAACTCATGGTTACCAGAGGGGATGGGGATGCGGAGATGGAAAAAAAAAGGTAACTATGTGAGGTAATAAATGCTAATTAGTTTGATTGTGGTGATCATTTCACAATGTATATTTATATGAAACCATCACATTCACCTTTAATGTATATAATTTTTGTCAATTAGACCTCAATAAAGCTGGACATTTTTTTTTAGTTTGACAGAGCTTCCAATCAGCTTTCAGTTCCCACTGCTAATGTTGAGAAGATATCCAAGGAGTAACAAATAGCTGAGCAAAGCATCTAACATGGGAGAGAAATAAAAATAGAAAAATAACTTTGAGAAAACAGAAACAAGGAGTAAAAAACTTTAAAAAAGTAAACTATCACTAATATCCTCAGAGAGATACAGGAAGACATTGCATCTATGAAACAAGAACAGAAAGCTACTTAATAATAGGATCAGAAAATAAGAGTACACTCAGAGAGTAGAACAAAGTTCAGAGAGTAGAACAAAATAACAGACGCAAAATAAGAAAGAACAATAACATCATCAGTCGAGGACATCCAATATTCAAATAATGAGTCTTCCAGAATGAGAAGAGAGAATATAGAAGGGAGGAAATCATGAGTGAAATAACTCAAGAAAACATCCAGAACTGAATATCATGTTTGCAGACTGAAAGCACCCACACATGATGAAAACAGATATATACTATAGCAAATTCGTATGAGATTTAGAACACTGGAGATAAAAGAGATCCTATATTCTGGAAAGGGGTGGTGGTGAGGGGACAATTCATATACAAAAGATCAGAAAACAGAATGGCTTTGGAATTCTCAACAGCAACACTGGAAGGTACAAGACAATGGAGCAATGTCTTCAAAATTCTAGAGAAAATGATTTCAAACATATAATGAGTTAATTTTCCTTAATCCTTGATAATTTAAGTCTTGAGTATAGTTTCTATGCATCATTTTCAGGAACCTACTCTGTATATCTACCAAAATGAAAGAATAAATCAAGAAGGAGGAAAATGTGGGGTATAGAGAACAGGAAATACAACCCTGGGGAGAAGCAAAGGGAATCTTCAGGATTGTCTGTGCAACAGGCATAAAAAGGTATCCAGTCCAGACCGGAGCAAACTGACTCAAGAGGCAGACATTCTGAGGGCTACTTTCACAATGCTTTCTGCCATATCTTCTTTTTAACCTAAGAAACTACTAGAGAATATACTATTCCAACACAAGAGAATAAACCAAGAAGGAGGAAGGCATGAAACCCAGGATACAGGGAATGGATCCCAGAAGAAATGTAAGGTCAATTTGACAGCTGAGAGCAAGGCAAATCCAGAGACACAACAGACCCAGAGCACCAGTTCAGAGAAAGCAGAAGTCCTCAGTAGAGAGAGTCCTAAGGAAAGCAATTGGAATTGTTAAATTACCTGATCTGAGTGATCTTGTGGGAAATGTACTAAGAGACTGTAGGAAGACATGGAAAAAATTAGCAAGATTAAAAAAAAAAAAAGCACCAACCAAATGAAAAAAATCAAGGCATGTTCTACCTCAGGGAAAAAAAATAGGAAAGTCATTGAAAAAAAGGAAACTCTGAGAAACTGTTACAACCAAGAGGAGCAGAAGGAGACATGACAACTAAATGTAATGTGCTCTTTTGGATGGAATCCTGGAAGAGAAAAAGGACATTAGGCAAAAACAAAGGAAATCTGAATTAACTATGGACTCTAGCTAATAATAATGTAACCGTATTGGTTCATTAATTATATAACAAATGTACTATACTAATATGTTAATAATAAGGGAAACCAGGTATAGAGTATATGGTAACTCTGTATGTACTACCTTCACAATTTTTCTGTAAATTTAATATTGTTCTAAAAATAAAGTTTATTTTTTAAAAAAGGAAGAAAATCACAATTAAATATACTATCACTCTCAGCAGTGAACAATATTTGTAAAGGAATAAAAATGCAAATATTGGTTACTGATTTAACCAAAAATTTTGACTGCATTGAAGTGGGAGATGAGTGTATGAAGCAGACAGATGGCAGACTAAGAGAAATAAACTCTCATTTCCCATAAAAAAGATAAGTGGATGATGTCTAAAACTGGTGATTCAAATGACAGCAGGATATGTATTTTACTTAGAAATGTGAAGTATTTAAATGGCAGAAGAAACAGCTAAGAGTAGAAAGAGGTTATCTTTGAGGAAAAGGACTGGGGAAATTGCAGTTTGTGGGGCACAGAAACACTGTATTTTATTAATTAGCCTTTCCAATGCCAGTTTAGTTTTCAGACTATGTCCATGTAGTGATTTGATGAGATAAACATTAATCTAAAAATCAGAAGATTAAAGTCGAGTTTTATCTGCTGATATGCAAAAAGCTTTCAATACTTTAGCAAATCAAAAAGTAAATTAAAGGAATCCGCAGAAATTAGCTTCATCGCACTACGAAAGAGCTCTACGCAGTTGTCATATTGATAGTTATTTTAAAAAAGTGGCAATACACTAAATATTAATGTCATTCCTGAAACTTAGGTTTCCTCCTCTGACCACTTTCTTCATTCTTATTTCCTCATTACCAGAAAAACGATTCTTTCACCTCACCACATCTACATTCTCCAATTTGTGCCTGTCACCTCATTTGCCTTCATCTTCTTTTAGTCATTTAAATTATTTCAAAATCCCTTCCCCCTTGACTTTTCTCACACACACCAACAATCCCTAATCTTGAATGAATCCAACAATCTGTTTTAAGTCCTGCTTTTTCATGGCTGAAAAAAAATGATAACTTTCTTTGTTTGGCTTCATTTTATTTATTTTAAAATATTTATTTATTTGGCTGTGCTGGGTCTTAGTTGTGGCACACAGGATCTTCATTGCCGCATGTGGGATCTTTTTTAGTTGTGGCATGTGGGATCTAGTTCCCTGATCAGGGATCGAACCCGGGCCCCTGCCTTGGGAGTGTGGAGTCTTAACCACTGGACCACCACAGAAGTCCCTTGGTTGGCTTCATTTTATTATTTAAAATATTTATTTATTTTTGGCGGCACCAAGTCTTAGTTACAGCACATGGGATCTTTAGTTGTGGCATGCAGACTTCTTAGTTGTGGCATGCAGACTTCTTAGTTGTGGCATGTGGACTCTTAGTTGCAGCATGCGGGATCTAGTTCCCCAACCAGGGATCCAACCTGGACCCCCTGCATTGGGGGCGCAGTGTCTTACCCCTTGGACCACCAGGGAAATCCCTTGGCTTCATTTAAATTCCTGATTTCCAAACTTATTTGAAAGTCAGTACTCATCCATAGCCCTCTTACCCTTCTCGATTTGTTTTCAAACATCTACTATTTTTCTTTGTGTTTTCTAAACATCTACCATTTTTCTTTGGCTTTTTTGCTGATATCATTCCCTGATGATGGCTTAATTTCCTATTTCACTAAGAAAATAAAAGCATTCAGGCATTGTTTCCAAATATATCTTTCTTTCCCTTCCTTTTTGTTTGGAGGAAGAAACATCCATACTTTTTTCCTGAGGCTCCTTCCATCTACCTGACTTCTTCACTTCCATTCTTCCCTTAGATGTTAGTTGTACGTGGAATTTTGTCCTCAGTAGGCTGATCACATTCTATTTGTTCTCTGAGAAGGCATTCATTAACAATCATGGTTTTAAGGGATCAAGCATGTTCACATTTCTAAGTTGATGGTGCAATACCTAGCCCTGCCTATGTTTTCATACATTTTCATCTTGAATGTCCAAAGGTACATCAAAAACAACATGGGGGGAGGCTGGGATTAGCAGATGCAAACTATTACATACGGAATTGATAAACAACAAGGTCCTACTGTATAGCACAAGGAACTATATTCCTGTGATATATCCTGTGATATATCCTGTGATAAACCATAATGGAAAAGAATACAAAAGACTATATATAACTGAATCACTTTGCTGTACAGCAGAAACTAACACAACATTGTAAATCAACTATACTTCAATTAAAACTACAACATGCCTGTATAACTTTCTGCAAATCTGTACCTCCTATATTATCTCAGTTAATCAAAGCAGCAGTACCCTAAGTCATCAAAGCCAGAAATTGGGGCATTACTGTTCTTTCCTGATACCCAATCCATTGCTTCAGTGCCTGACACAGTTGAGACTGAACAAATATCTACTGAATGAGTGAATGAAGGAATGACACTTGTCCATTCTTATTTCCATCTCCCTAAAGTATCTTTTCCTACTTCCACTGCAGTGTCAGGCCCTCACCATCAGTTGGCTGTATGATTGCTGTTCCATCAATTGCTGTCATGATCTTTTTATTCTCCATGTTTTTTCTTCATTGATTACTACTTCCCTTAGTCTGCAGCATATTCAAGCTTCTTACATGTGTTTGTGTGTGGAAACAAACTTCCTTCCCTAAGCAATTGCTACATTTCTATCTCACCCTTCTTTCCTTTGTCCCCAAGCTTCTTTAAAGGTCTCTAGGTTTCTGACAAGGCTCATTTAACTAGAGTATCTTTGTAGTGGGGGGCAGTTCTAAACTTTTGCTGGCTGAATAAAAACGGATTTTGACTGCAAGCATTCTTCCCCTCCACCTCCGATCCTCAGCCTCAGGGCTCTAAGAGCAGGTCTCGGGGCAAACTGTTCTTAGAAGGAACCCTTCTGGTAAGCCCAACTAGACCCCAGTCAAATATACACCCATTGCTTTGAAGAAGCCATAAAGACTGGTAAAATAATCAAAATGCAGGTACTTTGTTCAGACTAAGTATTCAGTAAACACTCACTGGATGCATAATAGCTAATATTTATTAAGCACATGCTATTGCTGAGAAATTCACATCAATCAGCTTAATCCCCTGAAGGAGCACCTGAATGTACTATTATTACTTTCCATTTAACAAATAAGGAAACTAAGTTTTAGAGAAAAATAACTTGCTCAAAGTCAATGATGTAGATTCTTGAGCCAGGGTTCAAACTGTCAGGCAGATGCATAACTGTATTTTTAATCACCCCATTACACTCTCTTGGCTGTACCATACTAGGTTTTACAAGAAGTAACAAGGGCATAGTCATTCCTCAAGAAGCATACAGACTCCTCAAAGCAGAAAGACAGCTATAATGCAAGGTAGACATTGGTAAGCCCAATCTGAAAGGTGCAAAGTACTAGAGTCCAGCTGAGAAACCCACAGGTTCCTTGCTTCCTTCTAGTTAGGAGACTAAAAAGGATATATGGAAGATGTGGACTTTAAAGACTGGATAGGATTTAGCCAATTGCTGGTAAAGGGGAAAAAGATAACTCAGACAAGGTAACATCAACAGCACTGAGCCAGAAAAGGACAGAGCATGCTCACAAGACAGGGGCATCATCTGATTAGAGCCAAGGGTGGGTGAAGGCAAGGGCGTAGGATCAAGACAGGAAAAGTGGTTTGAAACCAGATTCTGGATAATTTGGACTTTATCACGATCACAAGATCTTGTGGAGAGAAAACGTAGAAATGAAAAGGGAACAGATTTCAGAAACATAATCAACTCAAGTTGGTCTTGGCAAAAAAATGACACCTAAGCAATGCAACTGAAAACACAAGCATTTTGCTTTGTCCCAGTTACAAGAGGCTGAGAAACATTTTTAACTGAAATTTAGAAAATAAGGTTGGTTAAAAAGCCTCCTGTCATGCATAAACATGCACATTTATGTACACACATAAATCCACACACTTATACACACATATAGTGAGAAGAGTTGAAATAAAGATCTAGGAAATAAATACAGGTTAAAATCAAGGTAACTCGAGACTTGACTATGGAAGCAATAAGGTAGCAATTTATTGTTCAGTTTTGTTAAACTTTGTCTGATTTTAGTTTATTAAACAGTTACATATATATAAATTTTAAATAGAACTTTTTCTCAAAGTAGTCCCTTAAGGCAGTTTATCCCATTAACTGGTCTTAAAAAAATAGTTTTCTGTTTATTAACATGGGGGCAGCTTCACCTTAATTGTCCTTAATTACAAAGTTTCCATTTGACCCAGTTAATTAAGAAAAATACTTTAAAATATTCAATTTTTTGAGAATTAAAAAAAGACTATGTGACAAGAGAAAGGATGATGAGGATTTTTAATTTCTTCATGTGCATTAGAAGATTAGAGCAAGCCATAACTTTCCTGTTTTGTATAATCTTCTATTCTTAGCCACTTCTGAAGTAACAGTTTGAAGAAATAAATTCTCTGTATACCAAAGGACTTCCTAGAATTCTATGTTAATGATTAGAAGAGGAATCTCAAAAAGTTTATCATACATTTTCAAGGAAGAATGTTCACAGACAATTAACAGATTTAAGAGGAAAAATCAGATCATAATGACTTAAACTCTGAATTTGCTTATCTGTAAAATAAGGAAGTTGTACTATAGTCTCTATGTTTCCATCAGGCAATAAAGCGCTACCACTTGTTCACAGTAGATACTGAGTGACCACTGCTTGCAGGGCACTGTGCTATAAAGTCTTGCACCTGAATTGTACTTGCCTTTTTTTTTTTGTACTTGCTTTTGAGAGCAACACCTACTAGTCCCTTTTATTTAGTTTTGAATTCTTCACAGGATTTGGGATGGTAAATAACAAACAGCTGTTGGATTCACTCCCCATTTCCAGTTCCACGGCATTGTCTACATCTGCACTGTCCAAAATCATAGCCAGTAGCCACATGTGACAACTGATCACTTAAAATGTGGCTAGTCCGAACACATATATGATGAAAGTGTAAAATACACACTGGATATTGAAGACTTAGTACAAAAAAGACTAAAATATCAGAGTAATTTTTAATATATTGGATTACATGTTAAAATATTTTGGAGCTACTGGGTTAAAAATTAAAATTAATTTTACCTGTTTCTTTTACTCTTTAAAATCTGGCTATAGAAAAATTTTATATTACGTATGTGGCTCATGTTATATTTCCATTGGTCTAAACTCTAAGGACCACATCCACAGATCGCCATGACATCTCTTCATGGCCTTGATTACAAAGGCAGAGTAAGCAACAATTTTAATACTACTCTTTTAATTCCCCTCTTCTTGCTGTTTCTGTGTCTGGCCAACCATTTACCTTCATTATTACTTGAAACTACATCCTTCACTATGAGGATTAGAAATGAAACTTATTTGATTCCGGATTTTGGATAAGTGATGGTGATTTTATTCTTTTTTTCAATACTTTGAAAGAGACTCCATCACAAAGAGAGATAGTGTAACATATACATTTCCTGCTAGTGGATATGGAAATGCAACCAAAGATCTCAAGCTAGTGACTGCACTTCCTTTTTCGCAGCTGTTATCTTCTCTCCTACCAGCGACCTTCGACCTTCCTTCCTTTAAAACAGGATGAATTTTGCTCATCCTATATAGTTCTGACTCTTGTTAATCACATGACTATCCATGCAGGGAGCCATGACAAGAAAGTGAAGTAGACATTTAGCTTTATAACTAGTCACATGCTTTAGGGAAAAAAAAAGAGTCTTTATAATTCCCTTAGACATCAAGAAATATTTTTTAAAGGGATATAATCATC
Source organism: Lagenorhynchus albirostris (assembly GCF_949774975.1). Taxonomy (NCBI): domain Eukaryota; kingdom Metazoa; phylum Chordata; class Mammalia; order Artiodactyla; family Delphinidae; genus Lagenorhynchus; species Lagenorhynchus albirostris. Next base: position 100,992,425 of record NC_083097.1, on the reverse strand, counting down.
TTCCTTCTTTACTCATCTGATTTCCTTCCTTTAAAGAAGCCTGATTTATTAAGAGGCTTATTTATTTTATATTTAAAAACCACTTATGAAACAATTTGTACAAGGAATTCGTAAAACTTTGCTATATCTGAATAATAAAATAAAAAGGCTTAAAGAATAGCAACAATGAAACCAGGGTATTTTGACACTAGTATAAATATATATATGTATAAAACAAGATGGATAGTTGAAAATACCTCATCAAAAAATGCAATAAAAAACTTACTTTACATTTTAGAAATCATATTTTTACACACGTTTATTTTGCTTTAGCCTTGTTTTACTTTATTAATAGAAGGTGGTTTTGATTAGGATTTGATTCTCTAATAGAATATTTATACTGAAGTTTGATATTTTAAACAACATATTTTAAAGTAGAAAGGCACTTCAGGAATCAGTTTTATATTCTTGTTTTATAGATGTGTCACACAGCTACTGAGTGATAAGAGACTGAACACAAGTATGTTGACTCCAAGTTCAGCTTGTTCCACTGTACTATGCTGCCTTAGTCCTTCTTTAACTTTTATCCGGTTAAAGAAAAAAAAATTAAAATTCAGACCTTTATAACTAAAAGATTATGTTATCAGCACTATTAATGCTCTTGTTGTTCTATTTATTTGGAATGAAAGTATTCTAGTAAGATGAATAAGAGATGTGAAGGTTGATGGGTGGAGATAGGTGTAGTGTTGAAGAAAGTAAATCCTGTTAAAATGTACATAGGTATCAGAAGTTCATATAATTTACTTGAAATTTCCAACAGCCTCTTTATCTTTTAGTAAAGGTTGTTAAGGGGAATGAAATCTGGAATGGATTCAGGTCTGTTACTCTCTTCAGCTTGATCAAGTCTGAAAATATTTATTATTTTATTTGGAGGTACTGACTGTTATTACACATGTACCACAGCAGAATGGACGATTTGGGCTTGAATAACTAAATTATCCTATGTGTAAGCGTAACCTATGTACCTAATACTAGCTCATCTTCCCAGTAAGCCTATATTTTGCTCAGTATTAACAGGACAACAAGATAGGATCTGATACATATTAATAGGAATTACTCATTTCTTAAACGTATCTAAGTTACCTCCAACAGAAGCAACAACAGAAGACTATACTATTTCTGCTTCAATTTCTCCTTCTTCTCAAGACAGCAAACATTATTTTGCATCACCCAGGATTTTTTTTTTTCCTGTTCAATTCATCAAGTCTTTATTATTCCCTATTATGTATCAAGCATTCTTCTGGGTACCAGAATCATAAATACGAACAACACCTACAGTAGGCCTAAAATTTCAACTAAAATAAGTGGAAGCAAACATATCCTGAGGATACTCTGATATATTAATTGTATCCAGTGCGCTGCTAGAAAGGACTCAGTTACACATACAACATCCTACTCTTCTGGAAGGGAGATACAGTTGTTAAGCCTGAGAAGAGGGGCATCTTTAAGAATACTTTTTAAAAAATGGAAATAACTCTGATCCCAGTTACAACTAAACTTTGATCAACATTAAGGGTTATATAATTGCCATCTAAACAGGATACAGAAACAGGTGAGATGGCTGCCAAAGACAAATTTCATTTTACTTCAAATTTCCTTTGCACTATCCTTGGTTATTCATCAAATCACAGGGTATTTTAGCATGGCACTATTCTTTGTCAATGATGACCACAGATGATCTACTTTTAGTTTAAAACGAAAAACAAAGGAAAGACAAGGAATAAATTAAATATATGCAAAGTCTTGGACTTTGAAGATAATAGAAAATGAGCAAAATCCACAGGACCTGTAACAGAAACATCTACTTTTTCCTAATTCTTAAGTTGGGCACTTATAATAGGAATGGATAAAAACAAGCAAACACAATTATTTACTCCCTTACTCAAGACAAGAGCACTCCCCAAAGTTGAACCAAGAGATAAAAAAACTTAATTAACCTTCATTGAGTCATTTAATAATGAAAGAGTTCAGTTTTTTGTGAATTAAAAAAATTAGTGATCATAGCATCACCTATATACATCTAAAAGAAAAAAGTTTCTTCCTATTAAAATGCTTTTAAAAGATCCCTAATATGTTTACATACCCAAATAATCTGTTACTAATACTTCACAAGGAATATCATTTTATTACTGTAATCACAAAATCATCATTTCCGTACAGGAATGTATAAGTGAACATTAATCAATGCACTGATAATTCACTTCATAAAGAGGGCGAACACACTACAGAACATATTATAAAGAAAAAAATATTGTAAAATTTTCTGGCCTTGCAGTGCACTTTTTAGTGCAAGTATTTAAGACACAATAGTGTTCAATTCAGCAAAGTATTGCAGAACGTCATGCCACAGTCCACTTAATTCAAAGAGGGTCAGGACATGCAGCTTGTAATAAAATGTCAGAATATATATTTATAAAAAACCACATGTAATTCATAAAATATATAGTGGTTTATTTAGATGGTTTTAGATGATTTCACTATGGAATTCTGCATAACTGGAACAAGCATCCAAGATCTTCTTAACAGGAATAACCTTCTTGCTAGGCAATGGCTTTGGCCTCAGGTAGAAATGCCTCCCAGTATTTTATCAGCTGTGGATGATAACAAAAAATAAAAGACATTCTCATAATCTTTTTGTCGTTTATATAATATATCCTGTGAAGCATTTAAAAAAAAAATCTATACAAATAGCTAACAATGATTAACAGTTACTAAAGTCTGGTTCTTAAAGGGATCATCTAAATTCCCTTATATTAAGTCTGTCAATATAATTCATATATAAATTATTTTAAAATATTAATTACTCCTGGGTAATTTTAGTTTTTGATGTAAGAAAAAAATTTTTTAATACCGAAAAACTTAAGATTTCTTTATGAATTGTATATATAGGAACAGTTTGTTAGTATAAGTTAAATAAGATTACCTTAAATAATAAAACTGCAATGAGCTTTTCCAATATAAAGTGATAACATCTCCTAATTCAGAGGATATTCACATTTTATGTTATTGCTAGCCAAAAACAATGAGAAAAGGAGGAAGAAAAGAAAATATCCAAGCAAATGTAAAAGAGACTGGAATGAATTAGCTGCCAGTCTTTCCTGGATAGTCCAGAGTCCAGAGAACAGAATAGAACAGAATAGACTGACATATAAACTAACATTAAGTTTAAAACAATTCCTTTAAAAACAAGCTTATATAACCTATTTTTTTTTTTTTTACAGACAGTTGCTTTATTTATTCATTTAAAAAAATTTTTTTAAATTTATTTTTGGATGAGTTGGGTCTTTGCTCTGTGCGTGGGCCGTCTCCAGTTGCAGCGAGTGGGGCCACTCTTTGTTGCAGTGCGTGGGCCTCTCATTGCCGTGGTTTCTCTTGTTGCGGAGCACGAGCTCTAGGTGCACAGGGTTCAGCAGCTGTGGCTCGCAGGCCCCAGAGCGCAGGCTCAGCAGCTGTGGTGCACAGGCCCAGTTGCTCCCGCAGCATGTGGGATCTTTCCGGACCAGGGCTCGAACCCATGCCCCCTGCACTGGCAGGTGGATTCTTAACCACTGCATCACCAGGGAAGCCCCTGATTTCTTTTTATATTTAAAGAATCTGACTTTATCAACTAAGTATTTAAAATAAAAAACAAATATAATTTGAAGATATAATATTACCACCTAATTTAAAAATTTAATCTATTGATATTATATAGTTTAAAAAGAATTGGAGGAAGAAATCCTTCTATTCAAGGTATTAAATAATTTGATCTATTACTCAAATTTATATTAAAATACACAGGAACAAACCTCTGATATTATCTTGTTACAGACTTTTCTTTAATATAACATTAAAAGCCATGGTTTTCTCTATTTAAGGAGACAAATGCCACTTGCGGTATACAATCAACACCAAACCCACACAAACTAAAAGAAAAATCAAGACAACATTTTTTAAAAAACCTTTAAAATTTAGTTTTTAGTTTAAGTTCTAGCTGGTATGGAAGAGAAGAACTTACTACAAGAATGTACTCAAATAGCTATGATCAATAGGGAAGTAAAACTGGGAAGACTGAGAAAAAGGGAAAAGTAGTCCAGAGTGTTTCTCATATTCTAAAACTGAGAAAAGTATATCTTTCCTAGAGGTTAGCAGTAGGGGCAAAAAGGACCCAAGAATTTCCAATTACTTTTACTACCATTCTTCCTTTGCTGTCTTTGGTTTTCTCTACTCCATTTATTACTTCTCAAGTAAAGCTCATTTCATTGATTATCATCTTTAAAATAAAAAAGCATATCAAAAACAAATTCTAGAAGAAGTTTTTAAGTTATAAAAAATTACCTTACCTGTTGCTGTGTTTGTACTAATGATTCTAAGTACTTGATAATAACAGTTTTAAAATCTTTCACTCGTTGTTTCTGTTAAAGTACAATACATGGGAAAAAAAGGTCCATTAGTACAAAACCAAACTTGATTTTACCATGATATTGTGGCAAAATGTGACCAAGTTGTTAAGAAAAGTGTGAAATTATTATACTTGCCTCAAATCTTCCCACTTCTTTTCGAATTGTTTTAGAGATCTGTTCAAAATCTCTTTCTCCTTGTTGCACTTTTGCCTCCCACTGACAAAAATAAACAAAAAGGTACAAATTTTTTAATCTTGTCTGGGAAAAATTTATAGAACTAGCTGTCATGACCACTCATTTGATTTATAATGCAGTGCCTAAAAATCCTGAAAGCTCAATATTGGCAAAGCCCAGTTTGGCATCATTCAATCTTGTATGTAACTTTCCAGTAGTGGAAATGCACATCAGCTTAATTTCCATTAATATTTTACTGTCAGGCTTACGATTAGGATATTCTAGTGCTTAATGAACTACAGTCTCCACACCTTAATTTAGATGAAAAGATTTTGAGTATAAAATTCACCATCAAATAATTTAGCAGTGTTAGAGTGTAATTTTCTCATTTCTTTATATGCCTTTAAATTATTTCAAAATATATCAATAATACTGGCTAATTTCAAGAATACATGTTCATCACAATTTATATGCCCATGGAAATAATTAGAAAAATTATATGACAAACATTTAAAAAACATTTTTGTAATGGTGAAATGTACAGATTAAAAAAAATTGTGCAATTATGGTCTACTGAACACCTATCGGTAAACATTAAATTCACTACAGAAACAATGAACGTTGTGATTAGTGACCAATGGAACAGTTAAAATAAAATAAATGAAGACTTAAGCAATGAAATGATATTTTCCCACTATGTAACCAAAACACTGGTACATACTCTTCAAAGAGCAGGTACATTTACTTTAAGTAATATAAAGGTTGTCCTACCTCTTCAATTTCCTTATTGAAGCATGGCAAAAAAAGTGTATAAATTATAATAAACTTATACAAATTTACTAAAATACCATATATAATACATATATATGGGGGATAATGTCGCCTGGACAGCTACATGTGGGACAAGTCTATCTCTAGACACAAAATAAGTAATTATCTGAAATCAAATTAACCATCTCAAAAGAAATGTGTGATCATTAATTCAAAGTTAATTTAAATCTTTTCCTTGTATGTTTCTTTATCCATTCCATAATTATGTGAAAGTAACAAAGGGATCTGGAGATTTTAATGATGATCAAAATGTTAAAGTAATTACAAAACAGTTCATAAGTTATGAAAAAATAGCTAAGTGTTGAATGGTTCAGAAAAAAATTTATGAAAAATTATGCATATATGAATGAGTCATGGAAAATTTGGGTAAAGAGATAAATAAAGCATTTTGTATTAATCACCTCTCTTATTTCATTTTTAGCTTGCTGTATTTTATCTGGTTTGTTAGCAACCATCATTTTTGCTTCAGTTTCACGTTTTTTGAGCAAAGTAATTTGAGCGTCTTCCCATTTCTGCCAGCACTTCATTCGATGGTCAAATACACCCTATAAGTGAATGACATAATATTACTACTGGGAATTAACACTGAAATACTTCCAAAATACTAGAAGTGCTATAGTACTAAAAACAATAAAACCAAGTACTTATATACTACTCTAATATAATGAGATATTGAAAATAAACACGCCAATATCAAAGAAAATAGAGGTCCATATTCATTTGCTTAAAAACAAAAACCTGGTAATTGGATGAAATGTAAGAGCTCAGAATAAAAAAACAAAAAACAAAACTACATATAAAATCCATTTCACTAGCCTTTAGGGTTTTTTTCTTTTTCTTAGTTCCCATACCAGGGGGATCAAACCCATGCCCCCTGCACAGAGAGTACAGAGTCTTAACCAATGGACCACCAGGGAAGTCCCACCTTTAGGGTTTAAAATGTGGCTTATAATAAGATTCCTAACAGAGTTTTATGCTTTGAAGAAAGATTTAATAGGAAAATGCTGGTGTCATATTTACAATTGAAAGTTTTCCTACTAAAATATCAAAAGCAGATTTAAGTGTTGGAAATATGCCAAAAAATTAAAAATAGGAAATGTGAAAAGCCATAAGATAACAGAAAGTAAAGTAAAAATGTGGTGGAAGAGATTACCAATAGCAAATAAAAGAAAAGGCAAAACAATGTAAAGATATAACAAAATGCCGGGGGCGGGGGGAGAGATAGTCCTATACAAGGTAAAAAGCGCAAATGGATATATGTATCTAGTATGCAGAATTAAATGAAGAAATAGACAAAAAGACCGTAACAGAACAATTCAACCAACTCCATGACTTCTTTCAAGGGGTTTGGTAGAGCAAGAGCAAGTGAATGGAGGAAAGAAATGAAATATGAATGTAAGACACTAATTAGAAATTTCATTAAAAAAAAACTGATGGACAGACTGGAATACAACAATAATCCCTTTTCTAGCTTGATGTTGGGGATATATTCACCTTTTTTAGTATTTATTAATTGAACAAATGAAGCAAGCATTAATAACATGGGTGAAACAGAGTTATTTTCATTTATTCCAAATAGAGAGCTTTTAGATCAAGAAACAGTAAATTAATACATGCTGTTATAGGAACCTGATGAAGAAGAAAGCACGTAGATAGTGTATTTTCAAGATGTAGGCTTTGGAACAAATCAAATTTGGATTCAAATACTAGTTTTGTCACTGTATGATCTTGGGGAAATTCATTTAATTTCTATAACCCACAGTTCTTCCAAATATAAAACAGTGAAATGAGATCTAGATTTATGGACTAGGAATAAAATGAAAAGTATATAGCACGCATGGTGACTTAAACTAGTGGATGTTTAATAATTAGTAAGTACTATTATGGATTACTTCTAGATAACATACACATATAAACGTAGTTGATTAACTCTTAGATTTCTACCAGAAGTGCAAATCATAATAACTTAATAGAAAAAAACCATAATCGGACTGTATTTACAGCATACAGCATATTTTGAAAATGTGGGCAAGAATATTAAAAACTCCAAATCCAGAGTTCTTAAAGACCGTACACATTTTAATTAGCCAGGACGAGACATCCCAGGCAAACTGGTAAGTTAAACGCACTCTATAGGCATTTAAATACATTTTACTAGATTTGTCATCTCATATAATTTCTCTTCTCTCAGTAGTCTTACTGTTCTGTTTGCTTTTTTTACGTTTAAAAGACTACATTCTCCTTAAAACATTTCTCATTATGAACTGATTTTGCTTCAGCCAAATTAATTTGGGCCAAAATCACAAAAGTAATACATCTAACACAAATACATTCAAAAAGTCACTATCATTTACAACAAATAAACAATCCCTGTGCCTCACCCCCTACACATACACAAATTTTAAAAGTAATTTAAGACTTTAGGCCTAGTTTTCCTTTAAAGGAACACGGCCATATCAGCTCTTCATTTATAAATTCCTCTGTTCAATAACAATTTGATTATTTAAAATATGTACCAATACAGTGCAACAGCGAACCAAAATGCCCCTTAATTTCAATATTTGCTTAAGTTCTTAGTATATATCAACTGGCCTTTTCAGCGATACACCAACTTAAACTAATTTGGTCTCTGCCCGGTTTATTATCTCATAATATTCCAAAAATCACATGTTCACTGTGGTACAGATATAGGAGCTATGGTAAAGGCAAAGCTACTAAAGTCAGGTTATTTTAGATAAAAAAATTAATCTCAACTCCATAAGAATTAACTTTTTCTTCACTTGGTTTCCTACCCTTGTAACACCAGAATATAAAAGAAAAAAAGAATCAGAACCATACCTGATCTTCTAAAAATGCTATCTTTTTTTCTTTCCCATTGGGGTATAGCTGTTTTACAATGTTGTGCTAGTTTCTACTGTACAGCGAAGTGGAGTTCCCTGAGCTATACAGCAGGTTCTCATTATTTATCTATTTTATACATATTAGTGTATATATGTCAATCCCCAAATATCAAATCATAACTTAATGTATGCCTCTGCATGTCAAGATACTAATCCACTCTGGTACAACCAGCTTCTTCTACAAGAGGGATACATTTACACTGATGATTCACTTTAGACATCCCCTACCCCCCGCCAATTTATGGTACGCAATTGTATGCAAGTTCATCTAGGTTGGACAAGGTTGCAGTTGTGGAGTTTTCCTGGCCAATCAGGAAATTTAAGGCTGCAATTTTAATTTAATTAATACCATATTCTAATTCAGTGAATCTGAAAGTATGCTGCCTAGATTCCTGGAGTCCTGAAAGGATGCCGATTACTTACAGCCAAACGATGAAGATGTTAAACTCCTTGGGGAATCCATCTACTGGTTTTTAAAAAAATTATTTTATGTATTTTATAGATCTGCATTCCCTGTAAGAATTCCTTATGAAGATTCTAGTGCTAAAAACATTCAAAGCTATTACCCTCAATCCCTGACCCTACTCTAGTGGCTCACAGAAGGCCAATACATGAAAATGCATCTAACGAGTTTACCACTTAATACACGTGAGCTAGCTAACTGTATTATCCAAAATATAGAGTCCCAGATGTCAGAGCCTATACAAAAGAGGGAAACAGGAGTTCCCTGGCTACAAGGCCAGGCCTGGGCAGTATTCTGAGTGGATGAACTTCATCACTTTCTTTAAGGCCCCAATTTCTCATGTTCTCAGTACCCCTACTTTGGCCCTAAATTCTAATTCCCAAAGTACTCCTAGTTTCAAAATTACCATCATTTTAAAAAGTACTCTCAATACGGATAAAAGAAAGAGCTAAGTATTAAACAGTATTAAACAAGTATTAGAAATCAGTAAGACAAAAAATAAAACTGGGCATAAACATAAACAATTTGTAGAAGTGCAAATGGCTTATCATTTGTAAACATGCTTAAATTCACAATAACTAAAGAAATTAAAACTTACACACACACAAAAAAAACCACCACTGGGTGGGAGAAGAAGCAACACATATATTGGTGTGAGAGTATAAAGAGGTATAACCTCTTCAGACAGTAATATGGCAATGTTTATTGAAATTTAAACTTCATATACCCTTTGGCCAAGTAATTCTACTTCTAGGAATTGTATGCCCAAAGTATTATTATCAAAATACTTAATATTTAATATTGGACTCATCAAATAATACAAGGTCCATCTATATACTAAATGATGGAATATGATACAACCATTTAAAAGAATGCAACATATATTTACGTAAGTTGATAAAGAGACCTTTTTAAAATAGAGTGGGTAAAAAAAAGCAGGCAAAGAATCATGATGTAATATGTGCCTTTTTGAAGAAGGAAGGAAGAGATGAAGGGAGGGAGAAGGGGGCTGAGAAAAAGAAACAGAAAGAAAGAAGGAAAGAAAAACAAAGAGAAAATTAGCTTCATAAATGTGCACAGCTAATTCTGTAAAGACATCTAACAGAATTTCACCAAGGGAAGAGAAACTAGAGGTTTTAGTAAAAAGAAATTTGCCCTTTTAGGGCTGTTAGAATTATTCTGTGCATGTATTACTCTTTCAAATACAAATGAATTAGTTTAAAATAAAAAACAAACAAAAAATAAAAACCATAAAAAATGCCTTGTCATCTTACTCCATAATTTCTCAACTCCTTTATGAAGTTGACCTGGGCTAGGTTTCAGTAGAAAATCAATCTGAAAGAGCTTAATTCATCTTAAGGTATAACTTGACCATAGCTCTTTAACTCTTCTTTTAGTCAATGAATCACCAATTCAGTATTTCCCAAAGTGTGTTGCATATATGTAAAAATATGTTAAGTGGAAAAGAATTCCTGTTCATATGAATTTGGAAGCCTCTGGATTAAATAAAGTTAAATGTCTTTTTTTACTGCTAGACAGTCCTGAGCTTTTTAAATGCACTCTGAATCTGCAAGACAGGGATACTGCATACATTATCTCCAAAACTCAGCTGACTGTGGCACATCTTTCGGTGTCAGTGTTATGTAGAAAACATTCCGGGAAACACTGATATAACTGTAATTTCATGGAATGTAAAAAAACAGTAAGAAGGCAGAGGCAGTATGAGAAAAGCTGTTTTTGAGGGATGAGCATCCAACACACAGGGAGGCCAACCCTGTCAGGGAGTCTTGTCCCAGGTTAGCTCTTCTCAGCAGGTACTACTTCTCACAGACAGTGCCTAGTGTCCTTTTCTGAATCCACAGGTTTTTTGCAGGTGTTATACTTTTTAATAATAGCTCTCATGCTAGTGGGAGCTCTGGAATGAGGTGAGAGCAGGTGAGAAACAGGAACCATTATCTGTAAACTGAATTTCTGTATATCACAAGTTGCCTATATAAAATGAACTGGTAACTATCTATATTAATATATTTAAATAGGTGAAAAGAAAAATTAACCGCCAGGAATATAAAGAGTAACATCTAACAACATAAATGTCCATCAACAGAGGAACAGATAAAGAAGATGTGGAATAATACTCAGCCATAAAATAATGCTATTTGCAGCAACATGGATGGACCTAGAGATTGTCATTCTGAGTGAAGTAAGTCAGACACAGAAAGACAAATATCATATGATATTGCTTATACGTGGAATCTAAAAAAAAGGGTACAAATGAACTTATTTACAAAACAGCAGGAGAGTCATGGATGTAGCAAACAAACTTACGGTTACCAGGGGATAAGGGAGTGGAGGGATAATCTGGGAGATTGGGACTGACATATACACACTACTATATATAAAATAGATAAGTAGTAAGACCTGCTGTATAGTACAGGGAACTCTACTCAATACTCTGTAATGGCCTATATGGGAAAAGAATCTAAAAAAGAAAAGAGTGGATATAAGTATATGTATAACAGATTCACTTTGCTGTTCACCTGAAACTAACACAACATTGTAAATCAACTACACTCCAATAAAAACTGAAAGAGTAACACCTAAGAATAAATACAAACAAAATTGGTAATGTAGACAAACCTAAACCTAAGAAAGTACCACTCTGAAATGCTAAGAACCCTCTAGTAATAATTGTCATCATTAGCCTGAGAACAGAATCGTCTATAATATGCAATGCATCAATGTTCTGATTATAAATACTAATTTAACTTTCTAGATGTTTGAATCCAATGTAAACTTCCAGTTCCCCCCGACGCCATGAGAACTAATGTTCCTAACAGTAATTCAAAGACACCGTAAGATCTTAAAAAGTATATTCCAAAACATGTAACATAAAATAAGTCAGTTCAGTTTCATTATCTGAATATTGGAGTTACCTATAAAATACTAATTTTCATTAGTTAATGGGATTACTTTCTTAACTATTCAGAAACTTAAGACTGTTCATCCTTAAACATTACCACTAGGTAACACAATTTTTTATCTAATCTAGTCCCATCTTGTCTATAATTAGATGGTGACATATACACAGAATGTTTGCTTATAGTCCAAATTCATGCCAAAGCCACCGTTAAACATACTCATGCAATAATCAGTTCTGGTTTTTTCCTGCTACTTATTATAACTTTACTAATGATAACAGAATCCACTGGGTAGTTTCAGCTTATGCTAGAAGGAGTAAACAAATGCTATCAGTTGGCTGCAAACTTCTATATATAAATACATAAGTAAGTGTGTAATGGTTTTATTTTATTTGGCATCCTTAGACCTCTTAAAAACATCAATTCTGCCTATTGTATTGTCTAAGTCATAGGGGAAGAGAATATTAAGCTATGAATAATCATCTTGAAGCCATTTTATACTTACTAGTATGTAATTTACACACTTAAATGCATGCCTAATAGGATACCATATTCTTCTTATAAGCAAAACACTGAAGTATGAAGAATTCAAGGAAGATTACAAAATAAGGCTTACTTTCACTGCAGCAATAAGACGAATGTAGTCACTAAGTAGTTCTGAAAACATATAAAAGTCAGCAAAAGCTTGTTCTTGATGTAACTGGTCTATCTTCTCCTCAACCTCTGCAAGCTGAGACAAAGCTCTAGACAGTGCAGTATGATCTTCAGAATTACCTAACATGGCAGCACTTTTAGCAAAGGCAGCTGTGTTGGCTGAAAGTTCTGAAATTAAAAAGTATGCACTTTTAGTGTTCATTAGTGAAATTTTTTAATATTGCATTGAATTTTAATGTTGTTCTAAATTTTATCTATTCACAAACTGCTCAAATATTTTAAAATAATAAACATGCAACAATCAGTCATTAAAATGCCTTGGGCAGATAAATGTTAACTGCTCAGAGCTCTACTGAAAATTTAGAAGAACCACTGCCTATATTCCCAGGGGATGAACTATGTTTAATAATAAAATAATCTCCCTTCCCTTTCTCCCCTAAAGTGCTCACTGTTTCTCTGTCTAGTCCTAAAAAAGACAAAAAATATATTTTTCATATGGAAAGCACTGGGAACACTCACAATTGATTTATACTACATTATTTGGCCTTTAAACATTTATTGAAAATAATGTCTATAATTTTTGATAAGAATATTATTTAGCTCACAGGAGGAAAGCAAAGTAAAATTGTACATGCAATTCACATAAATCTTATCCTTTTCTTCTTTGTGTGCAACAACAATGCGTAGTGAAATATTAAGAATTTTTGAAAAGATTTTTCAATGTGATTATTTCAGATACATCAAATAAAGAAAAACAGATGTCAAGGACTAACTATTATATTGCTTGGATTGCTCTGTTGCTCTGCATTATGTAAAGTTCTCTTAAAGAACCATAAAATGTTCCCTAAGAGAAAGAATACAAATAGCAAAAACTGTTATAAGTTACTTTCAATAATAAATGTACCAGTAGATTTTCTGTAATTATTTTTTGCAATGTATTGCTGGGAATGGCACATACTAAATTATTTATTGTTTTAGAAAGATGATTGTAAAAGCCATGTATTCTTCAAAAATAAAACCAAAAACCTCACCATGGAATCAAAAAATTACAACTAAAATTTTCTATGAATTTTTAACACCCCCTCCAGGTTTTTAAATATGGTATTTGAAAAATGAAGAAAATACTCCAGAGTTCTCTATGTAATATAGGTACAAAACTAACATTCTAAAGAAAAATTTCATCATTCATTTTTGAATTTCATTCCTTAATTATATAAGAGTTACCAATAAGACATCTTCATTCATTCATTAAACATGTTTAACAAAGAGTTAATCAGTTTTAATCCAAAATTCAAAATATACTTTTACAAGTTCAAGATTTTTCTCCTTCTAAACTAGAAGTTACATAAAATGGAACAGAAAACATTAAATAACGAAGTTGAAACAGAAAACATCCTCTTTAAAATATTCATAACTTTAAAATGTTCATTTTTAATAAAATTTAAATAAAATATCTGAATTAACTTACAGCGTTAAACATATAAATAACAAGACAAACAAACCTTTTCTATGACAGACCAAGGCTTCAACACTGGCATGAAGTTTCCTAAGTTGCTGATCCAGATTTTCAAATTGCTGCTGCTTTTCTTCGAACCACTAAGAAAAAAATGAAAAATGAAGCTAATTTAGCCAGAACAAACCACTGTAAATTAGGTTACCAATAAACAGCAAGCTACATTCCTTGTTTTAAAGCAACAAATTAACCATGTATAACCATGGTGGTCAACTGATGTGCTGAGAACTAAACTCAATAAGCAAATTAATATCCTATTTTCTACTTGTACAGCTTTAAAATGCAACTGTTGGGCTCATTAATTCATCTCATTATTCAAGTCAAAAAATCAGCTCTTACGGCATCCGATTCATTCATCTTGATTGTCATTTTGTTGACAGCGTCGGCAGCCTTGTTCACCATCCTCAATATTCCTGCTCCACTCAGAGCCTGTGTATTAACTGCTCTAGGCAGCTGGAATTGAATGACAAATAAGGGCAAACAAACCGGTTAAAAGCCTGGAGGTTTAACTGGCCACAGAAGGGACTGCCCCCACACACAGCCCCGAAAAAGAAAAAAGAAAAAAGAAAAAAAGGAGGTTGTATTTTCTTCACTCTCATACATTTCAATAGTGAGATGTAATTTCTCAAATACACTACTTCTCAAAGGAAAACTTAAAAAATAGACTTTCCATTTGTTTTTCTTCTGCACGTTTACATTTAGATGGAACAACACTCTGTTTGTCAAAATATATTAAGAAATTGCCAAGCACTTTAACACTGGCCACCTGTTTGCTAGCAGAAATAAACTGTTTATAAGGAAAAAAGAAGAAAGTCTTGAGAAAAATCTCCTTATGTTTAGTTAGGACTGTGTGATTTTGAATTTTTTAACAATTCTGGGGTTCAAGTAAATTTAAAAACAAATCTCAAACGGTAACAATTAGAGGATAAAATGTGCCAAATATAAAGAGCAGCATGGTTATAATTAAAGCTCTTTCAAATCATAAATTTGCACTTCAAAACCTTAATAAGACGATTAGAATGTAGACACACAAACACACATTATTCAACTATCTCTAAAATGAGGTCTGAATAAACTTATTTCAACACAATGCCTAAGCAACAACTTAGGGAATTCAGAATTAGACTATTTATAAGCCATTCTTTTAAATCTGGTTTTAATTTTTCAAGAAAGGGAATGATCATCCTACAATTATCAACGCAAAGAAGATATTTTGTTAGTAATTTAAAGTAATTAAAGCTAATTAAGCAAAAAAAAATCTTTGCTTTATTCCATCTATTAATGCAACTGTTTACTGAACACCTATTCTTATACAAATTATTACACTGATAATCATAAATGAGAACATTTACATATAAAAATTTAAAGTAGAAATAATACCTCTGAACTTTCCAAGAACTGCCTTAAATCAGGATCCTGTAGTAAAGTTGGATGCTTTACTGTTCTTTGAAGATACCTAGATTTAAGAATAAAATGCTCCTTTATTTATCAGTACCATCTTATTTTAAATCTTATTTCAACAAAATAAAAATTAAAAATAAAAAAAAAGATGTCCTCTGTTTGCCTCCTATCATATCAGTTTGCCTTCACTCTAATTATGTAGAATCTTATAGCAATTTAATGATTAAAAAGCTTTTCGTTCATCTTTTGAAAATTCATAATTATGTAAAAAGAGACATGGTGGGGGTGGGGGTAGGAATGGGGAGAGGTTAAATAACTTACCAAACTTCTCACTGCGAAGTATTAGAGTTATAAAAGGGTATATAGGTAAATTTATCAAATAATGCTATCTTTCGGTGGGTCATTATATTTCCAATTATTACTATACATATTCTAGTAATATATATATTACTATATAGTCCAGTTAAACTTTTTTTTTTTAAATTGTCATCATTACCAAAATGGAGAACAGCCTACCAATTTCTTTTTTCTTGGCAGCAGATTTTAATTATCAAGTAAGTTTTGGTCCTTATTTGACAAGGACTAAATTTTCTTCAATATTTTTATTTTTAAGGTTCTGCTATTTTTGATAAATGTCTTCCTTATATGACATCACATAAAATAAAAAGTAAAGAGAAACATCATTATTAAATCACTATTAGCCTAACTTTAGTAATTTTCCTTTACTAGAAAAGGTATAGCCCTGACATTCATAATAAATTACCAATCTTTCATAAAAAAAAGGTTCACTATTTGATGATCATTGATTACTTAACTAATCCCATTTTTTAAAAATTGCTCTTTCCCCAGATTAGTAACATGCAATAATATTTCAATTATAATATTTTACCTAACAGTTAATATACCTTTATTTCTGCAGCATAAATGTAGTCAGTGATGACTTCTCTCTCTTTACAAGATTATAAAGTATGCCTAAAATAGTTTCTAAAAAAAGTGATAATCTTTTCTAAAGTCAAACACTATATATAATGGTTAAAATGACTAATCGCTGCTTAAATGTTAACTTCTGTTTTTGTATATTTAAATAAAATACACACCATATTAAACTTCACTTTAAGTCAACAGCCCACACAAGAAGTCATTATAACAGAAACAGAGCATTTAATAGATATGTACAATGCAATCTACACTGTGGTTTTAAAAAGTATTTGAGGCTTACTTTATAAAGGTATAAAAGAGATGCAGTAGGAACACTAATCCTGTAAGTTTAAGAAATGTTGGTATTTTCCCACTGGAATTTTACTTACAATTTTAACACTGAAGTTCTCCAGTACTACTCTAGGTGAGTTATTTAGTTACTTAGACTGTGCACTGCTTAAAGCAGTCTGTGTAAGTTGTTCATCTGAGTGCACACAACAGCTGATAAATAGCAAGCACTCAGATGTTTGTAAAATGAACAAGCAGGAAGACAAAACATCTAGTACCCAAACCTTTAAGAAATATTCTAGTATTTCTACCTAAATGGAAATACCTAATACTATTTATATTCTAAAATAGCTTTTTAAAGTGAGTTCTGAAGAATACTAGTCTCATACAATATTCCATGAAAACGACTGGTTCTACAATCAAGAAAGTTTGAAATATATTACATACATATTCCTTTCTTTAAGACCTATAATGAACAGCAGCATATTAAATGCTGTGAGAAGTACTGCAGGAAAAAAACCTGGTTTAACTTTGCTACACCCTACATTTATAAACCTCAACTGACAACAGATTTCCTTTTTTCACCCTACCACATACTAGCAATCTGAGAAATCCATTCTGGAAAATGATATTCTAGAAAAAGAGATGGTAAAACTTTTCTTCTTAAGGGTTACATGAAAATAAAGAGCAATTAACCATTAAAAAAAGGTATTTGTAAATAGTCATCAATTCAGAATTAAGGTCAGAGAGGGCTGTAGATATATAAAGGAAGGATACAGAACAAAAAGGAAAAGAATGTGAGAAAAGTACATGAAAAGAAGTATGGAGAGAAGCAGAGACACTGAAGGAAGACAGAAGTTGGAAGATGCAATGGAACTGATGAAAAATAAGTATCAGATACAACAAGAGGTGGTCAGTAGTTGTTTTTGAGAATTGTGCTAAGGAAAAGTTATTGGTACATTTAGAATCACTTAGGGCTTTCAAATTCCTACTTACTTACCAAAACAAAATAAAGCAGGTTATACAAAATGCTTGAGAGGAACAGAGTTAAAGATATTTCTCTCGCTTAAGACTCAGACATGTGTGCTAAGAATGAGAGAACAGACAGGTAGAAAGAGCCTGGGTCTTTGATGACATTCATTTGTTCATTCAACATTTATTGAGCATTTACTACACATCAGTTACCGTTCTGAGTACTCAGAATGTACCAGTGAACAAGAGAACAGGATTCCTTCTCTAGTAGAGCTTTAATTTATTTATTTTTTAAGTGATTTATTTACTATTTATTTAATTTATTTTTGGCTGCATCGGGTCTTAGTTGCGGCACGCAGGTTCTTTGTTGAGGCATGCAGGATCCTTCCTTGCGGCACGTGGGCTTCTCTCTAGTTGTGGCGCGCAGGCTGCAGGGCACGTGGGCTCGGTAGTTGTGGCTTGTGGGTTCCAGAGCGCGTGGGCTCTGTAGTTTGTGGCATGTGGGCTCTCTCTAGTTGAGGCGCATGAGCTCAGTAGTTGTGGCACGTGGGCTTAGTTGCCCTGTGGCATGTGGGACCTCAGTTCCCTGACCAGGGATTGAACCCATGTCCCCTGCATTATAAGGTGGATTCTTTACCACTGGACCACCAGGGAAGTCCCTGGAGCTTTAATTTTAGTTAACAGAAGACGGAGAATAAATCATAAACATAAAAATTATGTAGTATGTGATAAGGTGGCAAATGCTGTGGAAAAATGAAAGGACAAGTGGAGAAAGGACAAGTAAATGGGATCAAGGGTGTAAGGTGTGGTTGATGGCGATGTAAACAGAATAGGTCAGAATGAAACCAATAATCAAAATAGGCTTCACTGGCAAGGTGACATCTGAATGTTTGAATCTGAAAGAGGTAAGGGAATTAGGGACACAGATACCTGGGAACAAAAGCTTTCTAGGCAGTGGGGACAGGGTAGGGGGTAGAACCCTAAGGTGGGAAGATGCCTGGGATCTTTGAGGAGCAGCAAAAAGGCGAGTGTGGCCTAGAGCAAAGTGATCAAGGAGGATAGGAGATCAAGTAGGTAACAGAGTGAGCAGTGCAAGTCATGTAAGAATCTATAGGTCATTATGAGGACTCTGGCTTTTATTGACTGAAACTGGGTGGGTGGACGAATAGGAGTGGGAAGATGATCTGACTCATGTTTTAAAAGGATGACCCTGGCTGCTATATTAGAAAAAAGAGTAGAGGTACAAGGATGGAAATAAGGAGACCAATGAGGAGTCTACCGCAGTTAATTCAGACATTTGGACTAGTAGTGGACGGGTAAAAAAATGGTTGTCCAGATATCAGAAGGAAGCAATAGGATTTCCTGATGGATCTGATAATACTAAACATCTGCCTACCTCCAAACTTCCTGATATGAACGAATGGATTAATCAACCGACACTAACTGTTTAGGCTTTGCCAGTTGGGTTTTCAGGTGCTTGTTATGATACACTTACACTTTAGAGAAAAGGAACAATGAATTTAAGTTAAATAACTTGTCCAAGGCCTCACAGATAGTGTGTAGTGTGTAATGGAGTGCAGGCTTCAACAGAGAAAGGATTCTAAAACCCTACACACTGTATAATGCTACTTTACATTTTTTAGTTTATATTTACAGAAGTGTATCCTTACTATAAAATAAATTCAATATGCTTGTAGGTAAGATATGAAGCACTCTTAAGAAAATCAAGTGAGCGATCTTCGGGATACTTAGAAGTAATTTCTGCTTACTTTACTGAGTGTGGCACAGGGAAATTACTTGGGTTCTTAACCACTCCCTGTCTCTTCCCATATTTCAATATCAGATGTTTATCCTTTTGTTCAAGATAGTTATCTGGATTCTCTAAGTTGTACAAACAAATAAATATGTAAATGAATACCAGAGTGTAAACAAAGAAATACTTCCTTGACCCGCCAGATCCAACTAGGTTATATATCCACAAATATGCCTATTCTAATGTTTAAATTTTAAGAAATGCCACAGAAAAATCACTTGAGAAAAATCATTCCAGCTCCTTTCCTTCTGTATCTTTACACCTATATTTTCTTTAGTTATCTTTTCTAATACAAAATGAACGCACAGTACACTGTTTCCTTTTTTCCCCCCCCACTACTGCAAATTCCACTAAGGTAGTGTTTAACAAGTAACATTTATCAGTAAGAAACTATCTTCACATATGCACTAGGTCAAGTTTCAATATTTCCTTAAAACTCTCCTCAGTGTTGCACAGTGAATGAAGATATGGTTTAAGTACTATGCAATGCATTCAAGTTAAAAGAAAGGTGAATGTAGAATCAAATTATATGCCCTTGGTACAATAAATCTTCATTAACTTCCTTATCAAGAATGCCATCCAAAATATTTCAAATTTACTCACAGAAAAATAGGACTGGAAAGGCTTCTCAAAAGGTCATGGTTATACTTTCAGGAAGGACTAAGCAAAATCAAGGCAGCACATTATCTACCTTTACTCTTAAAAACACTCATTCTATGACCTCTTTCACAAGAGAATCAATTTTAATGCCTAAATTAAACTTCTTTCAATGCAATTTAAATCCTTTTCCTGAGTAACTGCTGAGTCTCATAGATATAATCTCATCTTTTAAGTCTTTAAGATTTTAAGCTGCACACTAGCTTTTCTTATTGCAAATTGTTCAAACCTGACTTTACTGTGGTATTTTCTTAAAATTGAAACAATTTATTACTAAAACCCAGAAATACACTGCCTCAAAAAGAGTTTTACAAAATAATTTGTACCCTATAGATATATATACTACTTCCTAAAATCTGTCCTATCTATGCCAACCACTAATTTTAAGCCAAGAGACAAAATAAGACAGAGAACAAATAAGCACATTCAATTAAAATAACAAACAAAAACTATGAAATTAGAAAATGTATTAAGTGCAGGTAATTACCAACTTATGTACTACAAATTGAGCTTTAAGATAGTTTTGAACTTGTTTTCTCACATTTTCAGCATAGCAAGGAAGGAATGTTAAGATTCTGGGAGTGGGATTCCTCCCATCCATTTCCCGTTTAGTCGGCCACAATGAACACAAGTCTTCAAAGCCATAGGAAATGTGTCAGGTCAATAAGTCTAAAGCAAGGCACAGCATATATATCTATCAGCCTTTAACTATACAGTCAACTCGAGCAATGACTAATACTTCTGTACACTCAAGTCAAAATCAATTATAAAGAGTTGAAGGAGGGAGCACAAACCTAATTTTTCATTGTATTTAATAACATCTCAGTATTATTGGAAGTAATAATTCAAAGGAAATAATTCAGATGAAAATAGGTATTACTTTGTTAGACTATAATGAGAATAAAAATGGAACAAGTATACAGTACTGTGTTTCTGAATGAATCAATTTTCTTAATAAAAGCTTATAGCACTTAATAAGAGTAATCAAGTGGTACTTTGAGAATTTTAATACTTAAAATATACTTGTGCCATTTAATGGAATTAGACTTATACTACTGAAGTAAAAACATTAGAGTAATAAAACACAGCTGATTAGAATTACCTTTCAAGAGCTGCTCTTCGTTTTTCTACAAATTCTGTGGATGATGAATCTTCTTTACCCACTTTGACCTTGGTCATGCCTTTGAAAAAATTGAAAGACTCATGATTTTCTATTACTGAGAAACATTCTTTTATAATCATTTCTACATAATTTAAAATATATTTTAAATTTGAACTTGACAAAAAAGCTATAATTATAACTAGTATCATAGTTTTGAGAAATTAACATCTGTACTTGGCAAGCACTTATAAGGTAAGTTTTAAAAGAGTACAGCTAAAGCAGAGGTTGAGCTGTGTCTGTAGTTTTCTAACCTATAACTGTTTGGACTCTATCTGACATACATTAAACTCTTGGTAAGTTAAAATGTGTTTGCATTTCAATATGCATAATGGAGTTCAAATTAGTAAATTTAAGCACATTTGATATCTTCATCTCATATGAGCAATAATTAATGTTCTTTACTTTGGGGACTAGAAAAATAAAAGTAAGTGTAATCCATTAATATGCTAAGTATTTCCTCTGTTGCAGATTCTAAGAACATGTTTATTTATCATAGCTGGTTTTATAACAGTTTGAAATAATGAGCTCTTTCACAGAGATATTTAGAACTCTTCAAATTTAGAGAATAAAAATCATGCTAATCATTTCTGTATTAGCAATTTCAATTTTAACACTACTATCAGATTGCAGATTTTTCTTCTTTCCCTGTTCTTTTTACTCTCAAAATTCGATTCTGTAGAAATGAAGTAATGACATATGTACAACATGGATGAACCTTAAAAATATCATGCTACGTTGACAGAAGCTTGTCACAAAGGACCATGTATTATATGGTTCCCTGTTTTTTGAAATGTCCAGAATTGGAAAATCTATAGAGAAAGAAAGTAAATTAGTGATTGCCTGGGACTGGGGGTGGATGAGGAAATTAGAGGATGATGGCTAAGGGGTAACAGAAATATTCTAAAACTGACTGTGGTGAGGTATGCACAAGTCTGAATATATGAAAAGCTAATAATGAATTATACAATTTAAATGGATGAATTGTATGGCATGTGAATTATATCTCAATAAAGCCATTTAAAAATAGATCATGTAAAACCATGTAATTCTTATTCAGGTTGGTACACCTGGTGAAAAACGATATATCACCTATGAATGTTTTAACATAATTCCTCTGAAATACAATAGTTTGAAAAGGAAAACTCATTCAAACACTTAAAATTACCTACCTTGAGTGGATTACTAGGTGTGGGATGTTATTTCACATATTCTGTTTTTGTGAAAAAAAAAACCTTACCACTATATAATTTTTTGCTTTTTTAAATTCTGTGATCTTCTGCTCATGCTACTTCCTAGAGGTAAGTAACCATTATGTGCCACTGCGGTAAATAAAAACTAACTGTAAGCAGTTACTCCTTAATACTTTTCAACTTCTTTGTTGCTCTTTTAAAAGCTTCACAAAAATAGTGCTTTTTAGTCAACTAAGGTTCTATAAAAGCAGTAACAGTTATATGCTAATGAAAAGACCCCTCTTCCTTCAGTGGCAGTCACAGCTTCCCAGGAAAGAGAAGTTACTATTCTTATTACACCACTGTGTTTGTTACTTGAAAACCACTGGGTATATAATTAAAAGGGCCTCTCATATTTAAAATTTTTCTTAGACAATATATTCATTTTTATTTTTAAAAATTGATGGACAATATGAAATTTTTTTAATGACTGCTTCTCTACTTGATTTTCTGCCAGGAACTTCACAGAACAACTTGTTACCCACCTTCAATAACTGAAGTTCAGACTTTATGCACACGTTTAGAGGAAACTGTTTAACTTGGCTTCATCTTTTATTTAACTACAATTATTTTTCCTGCTAATTTCTTTATTTATATCTTTTATTTAAACTGCATTTTATGTGGTTGCCTCAAATTCTTTCAATCTCCTTTTAATTCAATAATTTGTGGAAGGTTGAAGATTATTAGGGCAAAATATTAGTTTGAAACACAACAAACTTGGGCATAAAAATTTAGTTAAAAAAATTTTTTTTTCTGGCTCAATGTTTAAGGCCTAAACTAGTGCATCTAGCCATCAAAATGAGAAAAACTATTTTTTGTTTTTTTCTCTTTTGATATATAAAAATAGCTGTACAACTTAAAGAAAAAAGGATATTAATAACAAATAATTTATGATAAATGAAACTCAAGCTCACTGCATAGATAATGGGAGGCCAAAAGATACCACTGCAACAGTTTAGAGGACAGAGAAATAACATTATTAACTAGACTAGCAGTTCTCAGAGTATGGGTAGCATATTCGTAAGGTTTCTGAGACCCTTTGGGCTGATGGGGGATATATACAAAAATCGACCTTCATAATACTAAGCTGCTATTTGTGTCTTTTTTGCTCCCATTCTTTCATGAGAGCTCAGTGGAGTTTTCCAAAAGTTATATGATGTGTTGTATCACAACAGGTAGAGTGTAGAAACAGATACGAAAATACAGCTATTTTCTATTAAACCACAATTTAAAGAGATTTTGCAAAAATGTAAAAAACAAAAGCAAGCCACTCAATAAATTTTTTGTCTTATAAAAATTATTTTTCACAAAAATTTTTAAATTTGTTAACAGGTAATGAGTTTATTATTATTATTATTATTATTATTTTTTTTTTTTGCAGTACACAGGCCTCTCACTGTTGTGGCCTCTCCCGTTGCAGAGCACAGGCTCTGGACACACAGGCTCAGTGGCCATGGCTCACGGCCCAGCCGCTCCGCGGCATGTGGGATCTTCCCGGACCGGGGCACGAACCCGTGTCCCCTGCATCGGCAGGCAGACTCTCAACCACTGCGCCACCAGGGAAGCCCCGAGTTTATTATTTTTAAGTGCATTAATAAATACAATTTAAAAATTCTCATATAATAGGGACTTCCCTGGTGGTGCAGTGGTTAAGAATCCACCTGCCAATGCAGGGGACATGGGTTCGAGCCCTGGTCTGGGAAGATCCCACATGCCGCGGAGCAACTAAGCCTGTGCGCCACAACTACTGAGGCTGCGCTCTAGAGCCCACAAGCCACAACTACTGAGCCCACATGTCACAACTACTGAAGCCCGAGTGCCTAGAGCCTGTGCTCTACAACTAGAAGCCACAACAATGAGAAGCCAACGCACTGCAATGAAGAGTAACCCCTGCTCGCTGCAACTAGAGAAAGCCCACGCACAGCAACAGAGACCCAAAGCTGTCAGAAATAAATAAATAAAATAAATTTATTTAAAAAAAATTAAAAAAGAGAAAGAATATAATAAATACATTTAAATATATCAGGTTTCAAAAATCATAAAAGATATGGATAAAACTGCTTTTCAAATCAAATGTTTAAAAAAGTAAAAACAATAACTTAAAGATAAGTAAAATTCATTTTGAATACTTTTCAGAATAATCATGTATATAAAAAAATAGAGATAAATAAAAACCTATGACTGAAAAGCTTGGAAAATATACTACAAAATTTTAAGACATGACAGATGTTTTTTAATGGTGGGAAAATGGAGGTTCTCCTCCTCTTTTGTAATATTCTGCATATTCTTAACTAAGTAAGAATTTATTACCTGTAAAAGTAGAAATGTTTTTAAATGTTAAATTGAAGTACGTAATAAACTAAGATGAGTTTAAATAGCTCCTGTGTGAGAAAGGCTAGATCAAATCTTTTTGTACAATGTATAGCTAAGCACAAAACACCTCCAAACCCTTAGAAAAATGTTAATATACTAATAATATTGAATATTCTCTAAGTGTTACTCAATAATAAGATACTCTAATGACTCAAAGGGTTTTTAGTTGCTTTCACCTTGTCAAATATTTAACAACATTATATAAATCAAATCCTCAAGTGTTAGAAAATAAAACTTAGCTATACACTCTTCAGTTGATGAATGACTATCAAAAACAGAATACTTAAATCCAGTATTTCTAGATATTGAGATGTCATGATAGTGAATGATCATGGAATATACACATCTATACAGTTAAAACTGAACTAGTAAGAGTAACAACAATAAACTTTTAAAAATTCATACTTACCTACTATACTTTTTTCTGGAGCTGGTGGCACAATATAACCGACATGTAAATACTTGCTTGCTAACTTGCTATGCAAACCGAGAAAGTCACTAAATCTTCTTTTAACTGAAAATTCACTCTTACTGAACATGGAAAGAGAAGTCTACAAGTGAAGAAGAGGTATTTCAAATTTTGAATACTAAACAATTTTTTAGAAGTTAATGTAATACATAATTGTGAACATGCATATATACATATCACACACACTGATCTACTCTGAAAAAAATGCAGAGTAGCTAACTAATGTGATGTAAAGATTTCTAACAACTGAAAAACACCCAAATCATAGAATTTTTTTTTTTTTTTTACAGAAACTTAAGAGGACAGAAAATGTTTGCTTTATTCTACCCTTAACTCATCTCATTGACTCTACCTGTATTTATGCTACTGATTCTTAAATCTTTACCTCTGGCCCAGATCTCCTCTGAGCTTCAGTCCAATAATACATAGCCCAAGGGAAACCTACACTTAAATCTCACTGCCACCTCAATTTCACCATATTTTTCCCTGCTCCAACATAAGTTCCATGAGTGAAGGGCATTTCTTTGTGTTGTTTACTACTATACTGTAGTCCTTAGAAAAGAGCCTGACCCCAAGGTATTTAATAAATAAGTGTCTGTTCAATGAATTAACAAATCTGACTCCATACTGTGCTCCTCTCCTTGTGTTGCCTCTTCTCCAGGATCACTCCAACAACCACAAAGTTCCTCTAGACAAAAACTCAGGGGCTTCCCTGGGGGCGCAGTGGTTGGGAGTCCGCCTGCCGATGCAGGGGACACGGTTTCGTGCCCCGGTCCAGGGAGATCCCACATGCCGCGGAGCGGCTGGGCCCGTGAGCCATGGCCGCTGAGCCTGCACGTCCGGAGCCTGTGCTCCACAACGGGAGAGGCCACAACAGTGAGAGGCCCGCGTACCGCGGCGGGGGGGGGGGGGGGGGGCGCGGGGGACGACTCAGACATGGGAGGGAGGCTCAAGAGGGAGGCAATATGGGAATATATGTATACTTACAGCTGATTCACTTTGTTGTACAACAGAAACTAACACAACATTGTAAAGCAATTATACTCCAATAAAGATTAAAAAAAACACACACACACACACTTAGGCATCCCCCCTTCCTCACTCCTTACATCCAAGCCCTACTGATTCTACCTCCTATACATCACAAGAAGCCATTTATTTCACTCAACCCTAGAACTAATTCCTTAGTATTAAGAATCGCTTCTCACAGCTAGGACTGTTTCAGATCCTCTCTCTTTAAGATTTGAAGGTCTACAATCCCTTTAAGGATTGCAACCGCCTCTTAACTGGAAATCCTGACCTTTACTTTGATCCTCCCAATCCATACTGAGTCAGAGAAAGCTTTCTAGAACAAAGATCAATTGTACCACATTCTTGTTTGAACCTCTTCAATGGCTCTCCATTATATATACTAAGGATGAAGGCTGAATTCCTAATGTGGCTGTTCATAATATAGGAAGGCTTACTGCCAAACAATTTAATCTGGCATCACTTCCTGCAGATCCTAGAAAGAACAATGCTTTCTTGATTTCTGGCTTTTACACAAGCAAATCCCTTTGTCCCTCTCCCACCCAAATCACTTCTCCTACCTTTGCCTAGATTAGATCCCTTCCCGCATACTCTCCCGGAATACTTTACCTACCAAACCACTCAGAACTCATTGTAGCTATTTATATGCAACTTTTACTGGATGATAACCTTTGTAAAGACAGTGATCACTTACACCTTAATCACTGTAGTATCCTCATACTACACATGGTGAGGCCTCAATATTTTTTTAAAGGAGCAAAAGACTTACCTTTGTTGTTACTCTATAAGCCATGTAAGCATTCATGCCATCACCTACAAGAAAAGTCAAACTGTTAAAAATCATAAGCTTAACCACATGCACACACACAAGGTAACTATATGAGGTAATACATTAACTTGATTGTAGTAATCATTTTATAACATATATTAAATCATCACACTGTACATCCTAAATACACACAATTTTTATTTGTCAATTATACCTCAATAAAGCTGGGAAAAAAACAAAACAAGCTGCCACGAGTTTAAAAATAAAAGTACCATTTTAATATTGTAATAATGCATTTAGTTAAGAAAAATAGCACATTAACAACCAAGCTAATTATCAAAAAGAAGCAAGTACAAAATATAATAAATATTAACTTACCAACTTTCTCTGGATCTGATACACCAATTTCTATATCAAAAACATCTCCATTTGCTTCTTCTTCAATCTAGAAAATTTTTTTTTGTTATTAAAGATTCCAGTTTATATTACTGTCATAATCTAATACCTATAATTTTTACCATCTATCTTTTATTAGGGTCACTGTCACATCAATTTGAAAAGTCACTCAGCACTCCATTTATGAAAAACAATAAAAGCTTTCACATTTCCTGACTATGTAAAAGATACACACACACACAAAGACAACAGGAAAAGCATCACTGGGAGAAGGAACAGAAAATCTTGTTTTCCTCCAACTCCTCAGATATAGAGAAAACGTTGTAGTCTTCTGTAGGAATATTGTGGAATGTTTTTGTTCTATATACTCAATCTTCAGATTCAGATTATGAAAATAATTAATTCCTTGATTTTTTTTAATATTAGTATTTTTCAAGGTTGTATCTCTCCTCTTTAAAAACCAGGAGGTAGCCATTACTTTTGCCAATAGAATCCTATATACTTGCAGGAATTATAAGCAACTTGAGCACCATGATTTCACCAATTACCTAGTAAACACATGTTCTTCTTGAAGCCAATGAAAGTACTATAAAGCTCACTGAAAAAAGAAGTAGGAAAAATGATAAACCTACGGGACTACAGAGAAGCACTTTTCATCCATTGTAAATAAGCAATCCTTATTAATAGCAGTTCTGAGGGAAATTTTTGTTACTTTCAAGAAGAAAACACAGAAACTTAAATCTTGCAAATTTTAAAAGCAATATTAATAGTCTAAAGCTACCAAAAATAAAGGGATGTTTTTCTAATGATAATTTTTTTCAAAGTTGCCCTCCTGTACAGATTTTTTAAAAGTAAGACTTATTTGAACTGTAACACACATAAAGTATATAAATCCTAGGTAAAGAGCTCAATGATTTTTACAAAGTAAACACATCTTCGTAACCAGAATGTAGATTAAGAAAAAACACCATCATTACACCTTAGAAGGTCCTCATGCTTCCCCTCCACTCACAACACATCTCTTACTCTGCCGACATCACTATTAACATTTATTATACTTTTATCAAATAAAATTACTCAAGATACCACTTTATTGTGATTAAGTTTTCAAAGCACTTTCAGACATTACCTTATTTGACCAAGAGAGGAACACTGAGAGGCACACATTACCATCATGAGATCACAAATGACAAACTGCTTGACTTGAGAAGGACAGTGATGTGCCCAAGTTACTGGATGAAAAAGGGGTGGGATAAAATTAGAAGCCAAATCACCTGACCTCTTTAGTTCAGTGTTCTTTTCCAAACATTTCTAAAAGGCTTTGATTACAAATGACTAACAGTAAAGAAATGTTGGGTGGGGGACAAAAAATGTATTATTTACATATTAACTTAGAATATAAACATTTTTCCATACCTCCTCCCTGGATCTGTCAAAGATCACAGGAGCAGACATACTCTTTGATTCAATTCTGGGAGCAATGAGTGTCGTGGGGGTCACAGGTGTGACTGCAGGAGAAGGTTCTGAGGAGAGTATAGGTTCCCTTTCTGGACTGTCCAGAGAAACTTCTTCTGTAGCTTCTAGATAAAAATTAAACAAGTTAGTTGAGGACACTGGTAACAAACTCCCAATAGTCTACAGAGCAGTCAATAAATTATGAAAAATATTTTTATATGATCCACAATATCAAAATATTATTTTAAAATAACTGTTATAAATAATTTATGAATCCTTCCTTAATTGTTTATCAAAACTTTAAAACCAACAGTGACTTTGTTGATTTTAGGAAGAATCCCAGTAAGTCAGCATAACTGTCTATACTAGTGGTAGGGATAAAGCCAGTAGGAAAGCAATGACGTGGATAATTCCACATTCATTTGTGTTTGGATCTGTAATATATCTAATACGTGTGGTAACTTACCTTCCAAAATCTTGTATTCAGGCTAACATTACTATTCCTTTATACATATGAACACAAATTTCATGGCAGAAAACTGCCCGGAACTATCCCAACTGGGATTAAAACTTTGTTATGGAAAGTCCACAATGTTAGTAATCTAAAGCAATTAACCACTAAAGATTACTGGATATTAGCTGAATACACAAATACGACGCAAAACAAACAGGTGCCTAGGTTTTCATTTAAAGTGTTCGTTCATTTGAAAAATCTAAAATTAAATATATTTAAAAACAAATCAAATCGATAAACTGAATGTCTACAAACTATGTAACATGTGCTAAATGCAATGGAGAACCATAAAGAAATGTAAAATATCATACCTGCCCTCAGGGAGTTTATAATCTAGTTGGGAAAATAAGACATAAGCATGTGGAATGTTAAATAATAATAAAAGAAAAATAACAGCCAAGAGAAAAAGAAAATTACAAGACATTTAATTGCTGTATGAACTAAAGAATAAACGCTATAATTTGAGTTAAGTGGGACAGAATAATTTAGGCTGGGAAAATGAGGAATATTTTATGAAACCGAATTGAGAAGATCTGAATGAGTTTAGAGAAAAAATGAGGGAAGCATTCCACGAAAATGAAATACAGTTGACCCTTGAACAACGCGGGAGTTAGGGCTGCCAACCCTCCACACAGTCAAAAATCTGAGTATAACGTATAGTTGGGCCCTCCATATATGTGGCTCCTCTGTATTCGAGGTTCCACATCCTTGGATTCAGTCAACCTCAGATCAAGCTGTACTGCAGTATCTGCTAATTTAAAAAAATGCACATTAGTGGACCCGAGCAGTTCAAACTCATACTGTTCAGGAGTCAACCATAACAGCATAAGCTAAAAGCAAAGCCAGAAAAGTGAAAATTACAATCAGTGGCCAAAATGATAATCTGTTGGTTTATAGAATGCTACCAGGAAAAGGCAGGCAGGAGTATAAAGGAAACAGGATCAGATCAGCCGTTTCTAACCTGAGTTTCCTACATTCCTTGAGGTTTGGGAAGGTAGTAATGATAGTGAGTCATTTTAATACCTCAAAAAGTATATCACTAGTAACATGTTATTTACCTGAAGTGGTATCTTACCTCTTGGATTAGGAGGTACAAACTACTATGCATAAAATAAATAAGCTACAAGGGTATACTGTACAGCACAAGGAATACAGCCAATATTTTATAACTATAAATGGAGTATAAACTTTAAAAATTGTGAATCACTATGTTGTAACCTGAAACTTACACAATATTGTACATCAACTATACCTCAATAAAAAAAATAAGTAAAAATTTTTTTAAAAAAGAAAATAAAATGGATAGAGACTTAGGTTCAGCAGACCAATGCACAATTTGCTTTAAATTCTTCCCATGAAAAATTATTTTAGTAAAAGTGATCTAACATACTACAAATTAACAAAAATTAATTAAAACCAGACCTAAAGATTCCATAAAATGCCCCATATATAAGTACAAAGATTAGCATTTCCTTGGAAGAGATACTTTGCAGATAAGTATAAACTGATTATGTCAATGTCAGCTAAGTAATATTTCACTCATACCAGAGACACCAGAGAATTTTTTAAACAAAGGAATACTCATTAAACTTAGATTTGGTATCATTTGCTGAAAAGTGTAAGTGAAATAAGCTAAATACCCTGGCAGAAACAATTCTAAAAGTCTAGGACAATTTCAATATTGGCAATTTGCTCACCCTCCCTTATTCTTCTAGGACAGTTTCCTAGTATGTTCAGTGTAGCTTAGTGCAGGATGTAAGTAATGGTGGAAAGGGGCTCTGTAGTCACCCATATTTGGTGAACACTCTGTAAGTAAGCTAGTAACAGTAACAAAAGTCACACTTGAACTTTTTCTAATACCACTTCTGACATAATAGTATTTGAAATGCTACCCAAAATACATGAGCATACATACCAATTACAATCTAATCTTATGGTTTTAAAACCAAATGGCTAAATCACTAGAGCAATACCTATAGTTTCTCCTCTGATACATGTCTTAGAACACCTAATGATGTCATTATGAAATGCAGCTGAGTTTAAGACGAAAGATAAAGCATAAACAAAAGAAACAAAAGAAACAAATAACTATTTTTACTGCTTAGTCCATGTCTCTCCTTAAAAACAAAGACAAACAAAACAAACACTGACATTGACCATATTTGTATCATTATATTTAGTATAGGCTGCACTAGGTAGACTAAAACACAAAAAAAGATTTTTCTAATCAAGCTTAGTAGGCAAATATCACTGTACAATCCGCATGTGGCGAACTGATCAGCTGGGCACACTGTAAACAAGAAAACCCTCTTTCCTTACACAAACACACATACACAGTTCTGTTTTTAGAGTTTCAGCACACTCATTAACAGAATTCTGAGACTTAAAGGTGAAAGATCCTTTAATAAAATGGATAATCTAAGCGTTCTATGTATGACCCTCTACTATTAGAGGAATAGGCACAATTTTAGATTAGCACCTACTTAGCAGAGAAAGAACTTGTGTCATCTTTCAGATTAAAACATAAATGCCATGAAAAAACTTTTAAGGACTGCCTGGAAAAAAGTCCATGAAAGGAAAGAAAAAGGAATATTACAACTTTGGTTAACTATCATGATACTCTAAGTTGTAAGGCAGCTACAAAAAAAGGGGGGGTGGGGGTAGGAAAATGATTGGAATTTGGTATCACATTTTTAACTTTCTGACGTGAATTCATAAAATACATGAATTTATCTGCAGTGAAAACTTTTCATATATCAAGCAGGAAATTATATGGACCTCTGTGATGGAGGATTGTATCTTTAAACATATTTGTAGGGGACTTCCCTGGTGGTGCAGTGCTTAAGAATCTGCCTGCCAGGACTTCCCTGGTGGCACAGTGTTTAAAAATCCGCCTGCCAATTCAGGGGACACGGGTTCGATCCCTGGTCCAGGAAGATCCCACATGCTGCGGAGCAACTAAGCCTGCTCACCACAACTACTGAGCCTGTGTGCTGCAACTACTGAAGCCCGTGCACTCTAGGGCCCGTGTGCCGCAAATACTGAAGCCCATGCGCCTAGAGCCCATGCTCCACAAGAAGAGAAGCCACAGCACCACAACAAGGAGTAGCCCCCGCTCGCCCCAACTAGAGAAAGCCCTCGTGCGGCAATGAAGGCCCAACGCAGCCAAAAAAAATACAGAATGGTTTGAATATTCAACCACTATAAAAGCTGAGGATGTATTATTAAGTTTTCACTCATGAAAGCCAGTTTAGGTAAATTAAGCTCTTAAATACACAAAGATTTACTATTTTAATTATTTGTGTCACTAATTCTAAGGAAGATTTTGCTTTTTAATATCCAAACATTAATTTGTACCTAAATTTTAATCTTAAAACAGATAACTGTTTTAAAGAGTCCAATTTTTTAAAAGGTAGAATGGACTACACCAAATCCTGCCCCCATATCAAAAATAAATTCCTGAAATATCAATTTACTCACCTAAAATTCAATCAAAATGGAACATGTGGTAAATACTGAAGCATTTTATTAAAACAGATTTCAAATATATGTAGACTATAAATTGATTGTTTTAAATTATTTTTTTATTTAAAAAAATTTTATTTATTTATTTTTGGCTGCATTGGGTCTTCATTGCTGCGCACAGGCTTTCTCTAGTTGTGGAGAGCGGGGGCTACTCTCTCTTGCGGTGCATGGGCTTCTCATTGCGGTGCCTTCTCTTGTTGTGGAGCACAAGCTCTAGGCGTGCAGACTTCAGTAGTTGTGGCAGGCGGGCTCAGTAGTTGTGGCTTGCGGGCTCTACAGCGCAGGCTCAGTAGTTGTGGTGCACGGGCTTAGATGCTCCACAGCATATGGGATCCTCCCGGACCAGGGATCGAACCCATGTCCCCTGCATTGGCAGGCGGATTCTTAACCACTGCGCTACTAGGGAAGTCTCTAAATTAAGTGATTTTTAAGTCCAGAGTTTAATTTTGCTTTGTGACAACTTGTAAGTAATAAGAAAATATAATCACTTGCTATTTCTCAAAGTATGAATGCCACAACCATTTGTTTGAGTCCAAGTACTGATCAAAATAATCAAATTATTAGTGTGACTTATTTTCACATGCTTAAAACCAGAAAGGATCACATTTGTGCTTCTTTCAACAGTCTTTATTTTTCACAAAGCAAATTAACTGAAATTTCCTATTCTCCTCAGTTGGTAACAAGAAGAGCTACCATTAATACAAATACAAAATGTCAGTTCTGCTTTAGAGAATATTTTCTAACAGAATATATGCTATAATTGACAATTATTTTTTTAAAAAATAAAGATACTTATAATTACCTGCAAAAAGGTCTTCTCTGTCATCATCCAGCACAACTTCTGCAGGTTTTGGACCATTGGAGTTCGTACTAATATCTTCTGTAATAAGACTAGCTGGATCTGGAGATGATGGACTTGACTGTTAAAAAAACAATAATTGACAATGGATTGCCATGTTTGTCTGTTATATCACTATACACTACAGAAATAGAATATTCTCTTGATAAGAAAAGAAGACGAACAGCTATTTATAGTTCCTCCTTTGAGGGTAAGAATGAATCAAAAACATACTTTTACTCACTTTCTCCTTTCTTAATAAGAAGTCACTTAAGATTTAAAAATAAAATCTTCTCTAGTCACCCAGTTAAATACACTAATTTGCCATGTTGACTTATAATTAACAAAAACAAATTTTAATGATTTACATAGTATATAATATTATGACATAATAATAAATATCATATCTTGAAAACATGTTGCATGAGTAAGAAGTTCCACTTTACTGTAAGAGGAAGCTTTAACAGTAGTTAAATTGAGACTACAATTATTCTAAAATTTCTATAGTTTCAAACTAAAAATATGCCCTCCCCCAAATATTTACATTTCAACTAAGCTAAGGGACTATTTTTGTACTTTTTAAAGTACAAAGGTCAGCAAAATGGAATGAAGATTGTAAAGCTTTTAGTTTTATCACAGTTTTCTTATAGTAATAGTTAAAACCAATACTATTTTTTTTAAAAAAATAACAAAAAGGAAGTTGAATATGTCAAAAGTGCACAGCTAGATATTTTTACAAACCCAACATCCCTGTGTAATCAGCACCCAGATCAAGAAAGAGAATATTATCATCAACTCTAGAAGCTCCACTCATGCTCCCTCCCATTCTTTACCCTCTCTCCACCCAGGCTTCTATCAACATGGATTTGTTTTTCCTGTTTTCACTCTTCATGGAGCTGGAATCATACAAAATATATTGTTGTGTATTTGGTTTTTTAATCTTAATGTGATATATACGAGATTCTTCTATATTATTGTATGTAATAATAGGACACTCATTTTCGTTTCTGTGTAAATACATCACAATTGATCCATTCTACTGTTGATGGGCATTTGGGTTTTCAAATTTCATTATCAGTTTTATACCACTACCAATAGCACTGTATAAACTTTCTAGTACATATATCTTTTAGCAAACAGTGAACAAATGTCTGTTTGGTATGTACCTAGGAGTGAAATACCTGGATCATAGGGTAGGTGAATGTTCTTTAGAAGATATCACTAAACATTCTTCTAAAGTGGTTATTTAATTTATACTCCCACCGGTAATATATGAAAATTTCAGTTGCTCCACACCCTTGTTAACACTTTACTATATTCCATCTTTTTCGTTTTAGCGATTATGGAGGGTGTAGAGTGTATCTTTTGTGGTTTGAATTTGCATTTCCCAGATGAATAATGATGCTGAGCAATTTTTCATATGATTAACGGACACTTGGATATCTTCTTTTGGGAAGGGTCTCTTCAAATATTTTCCCTATTTTTTTCTATTGTTCCTATTGATTTGTAATTCTTTACATGTTCTAGATACAAGTTCTTTGTGAGATATGTATCACAAATATTTTTCTCCCAGTCCGTACTTAATGCCTTTCCACTTACTTAATGGTAGGTATTGATGAATAGAAGTTCTTAATTTTAGTAAGGGTAAATTATCAACTTTGTTTTATGATTAGTAAATTTTTTGTAGGATGAATAATTTTTCTTTTTTAAACACTGTCTAGGGAACACCGAGACATGTCTCTTCTTCTTCTTTTTTTTTTAATATTTACTTATTTATTTGGTTGCACCAGGTCTTAGTTGCAGCATGCCTGTGGGATCTAGTTTCCTGACCAGGGATCAAATCTGGGGCCCCTGCACTGGGAGTGTGGAGTCTTATCCATTGCGCCGCCAGGGAAGTCCCCAAGGATGAATAATCTTTTAAGGCCACTCCTAATTCATAAGATTTTCTGATCAGCTTTTTGAGTAAACTATCCTCTTCAGCATGAGGACATTTCTTAAGAGCTTTCAAAAACAGTTTAAATTCCTTATGGGAAAATTTTAAAAAGCGGTTTTTTCTCTCTCAGGAGCTCATGCTTATAGACCAAACTCTCACAAAGGTATGCCTCTATTTACCTTAGCATTTTTTCTTGAAGAAATTTGGAAACAAATAAGCTTTTATTATAAGCTTCGTCTAGAAGATGTTCCTGACCACCTCAATCTCATCTCTAGCTGAGTCTGGTTAGGTGAGTGATATATATGCTTCCACAGCATGTCTATTTCTTTTGCCATAATTTCTCTTACCACACTATATTATAATTATTATCTGTTTATAGACTACAAATTCTATAAGGAAAGAAGAATGTCTTATTTTGCTTATTACTTTTTATCAGGTTCCCGGCTGCAAACACTCAATGACTATCTGTTAACTGAATTCTAAGAAAATAATTACAAATATGTGTAAGAACTGGCCACAAGTTTGTCAACCAGATTGTCTATAATACTGAAAGGTTTGAAATACCCTAAAGCACAGCTACATAAAAATGTAGCAGAGTGGCTCCAACACCCATTCATGATAAAAGCTCTCAGTAAACTAGGAATACAGGGGAACCTCCTCAATTTGAGAAATAGCTACAAAAAACCTAGAGCTAACATCACACTTAATGAGAAACTCAGAGCTATCTCACTAAGATCAGGAACAAGGCAAGGATCCCCCCTGTCACTACTGCTTTTCAACATCATATTGCAAGTCCAAGCTAATGCAATAAGACAAAACAAGGAAATAAAAGGTATATAGATTGGGAAGAAATAAAACTGTGTTCACAGATGACATGATCCTCTAAGTAGAAAATCCAGAAGAACTGACAAAAAAGGCTCCCAGAACTAATAAGCAATTATAGCAAAGCTGTAGGATACAGGTTAACATACAAAAGTTAATCACTTCTATATACCAGCAACAAACAAACAGAATTTGAAATTAAAAAAAAAAACATTTACATCAGCACCCAAAACAACTAAATACTTAGGAATAAATCTAACAAAATATGTATCAATACAATATCCATATGAGAAAAACTAAAAACCTCTAATGAACAAAATTAAAGAACTAAATAAATGAAGAGATATTCTATATTCATGAATAGGAAGATTCAATATTGTCAAGATGTCAGTTCTTCTTGACTTGATCCACAGCTTCAATGCAATACCAGTCAAAATCCCGGCAAGTTATTTTGTGACTATCAATAAAATGATGCTAAAGTTTACACGGAGAAGCAAAAAACCCAGAAGAGACATTACTGAAGGAGAAGAACAAAATGGGAGGACTGAAGCTACCTGACTTCAAGACTTACCATAGGCTACAATAATCAACACAGTGTGGTACTGGTAAAAGAACAGATTAATGGGACAGAATAGAGAGCCCAGATATAGATCCACATAATATGGCCAGTTGATTTTTTGACAAATGATCAAAGGCAATACAATGGAGAAAAATTAGTCTCTTCAACAAATAGTGTTGGAACAACTGGAAATCTACATGTGAAAAAAGAATCTAGACACAGACCTTACACCCTTCACAAAAATCAACTCAGAATGGATCACAGACCTAAACGTAAAGCACAAAAGTATAAAGTTTCTAGAAGATAACATAGGAGAAAATCCAGATGACCTTGGGTTTCATAATGAGTTTTTAGATACAACAGAGGCACAATCCATGAAAGAAAGACTTGATAAGACAGACTCCACTAAAATTAAAATGAAAACTTCTGCTCTGCAAAAGATAGTGTCAAGAAAATGGAAAAACAAGGTGTAGACTGGGAGAAAATATCTGCAAAACACACAGCTGATAAAGCACTGTGATCCAAAATATACAAAGAACTCTTAAAATTAAACAATTAGAAAATGAACAACTCGGTTTAAAAACAGGACAAAAACCTTCAAGATACTTCACCAAAGATAAATGCATGGCAAATAAGCATATAAAAACATGTTCCACATCATATATCATTAGAGAAATGCAAATTAAAACAACAATGAAACACCGTTATACCTCATAGTGGTACATTCTATATACCTATTAAAGTAGTCAAAATTTGAAACACTGACAACACCAAATGCTGATGAGGATGTGCGGCAACAGGAACTCTTGTTCACTGCTGGTGGGAATGCAAAGTGGTACAGCCACTATGGAAGACAATTTGGCAGTACTTTTATAAGATGAGCATACTCTTATCATACATTCCAGCAACGTGAACTTTAGTATTCATCCAGAGGAGCTGAAAACTTATGCCCATACAAAAACATGCACATAATGTTTACAACAGCTTTATTCATAATTGCAAAAACTTGGAAGCAATGAAGATGTTCTTCAGTAGGTGAATGGTAAATAAACTACAGTACATCCAGACAATGGAATATTATTCAAACTAAAAGGAAATGAGCTTTCTAACCATGAAAAAATACAGAAGAAACTTAAATATTACTAAGTGAAAGAAGCCAGTCTGAAAAAGCCACATATTGTATAATTACAACTATATGACACTGTGGAAAAGGCAAAACTATGGAGATAGTAAAAAGATCAGTGGGTTGGGGGAAGGAAGGGATGAACAGGCAGAGCAGAGAGGATTTTTAGGACAGTGAAACTACTCTGTATGATATTGTAACAGTGAACACATATCATTATACGTTCGTCCAAACCCAGAGAATGTACAATACTAAGTGAACCTTAATGTAAACTATGGATCTTGGGTGATTATGATGTGTCAAAGTGGTTTCACCAATTGTAGCAAAAGTACCACTATGGTGGAGGATGTTGATAATGAAGGAAAATGCATGTGTAGGGGCATTATATGGGAAATCTCTATACCTTCCATTCAATTTTGCTGTGAACTTAAAACTGCTCTAAAAAGGAGTCTATTTTTCAAACAATGTAGTAGCAGAGTGGCATTTACTGACACAGAAAGATGCTTTTAATATGCCATTATATAAGAGAAATAGTTACACATGTGACCCGGTTTCCTGACACTACTCATTAAAAATAAATGTTTTCAGCAGTTGGCCCTCTGTTTCTGGGGTTCCAACAGATTCAACCAACTGAAGATTGAAAATATTAAAAAAGTAAATTCCAGAAAGTTCCAAAAAGCGAAACTGGAATTTGCCACACACCAGCAACCACTTACACAGCATTTACCTTGTACTTACAACTATTTACAAACATTTACATTGACATAGGTATTATAAATAATCTAGAAATGATTTTAAATATATGGGAGAGATTGTATATAGATTATATGCAAATACTATGGCATTTTATATAAGAGACTTCCATAAAAGGGATTTTTGGTATCTGTGGGATGTCCTGGAACCAATCCCCTGTGGATACTGAGGGAGAACTGTACTTGTTTTGAATAAGATACAGGCATTAAGGACCTACATATAATATACCTGTACCCTCAACTTCATTTTGAACAAAGATTTTATTTTTGAATACCAAAATTTCCTGGAGATCATCTGTAGTTCTGCCTGCACACTAACTTGTCTATGGTTACATAAATTTCCTTGAGTACCATTTTTTTGTCTATTTAATGAGAAGTATATCAGAATTGCTATAACAGTCTCTTTTTTTTACCTATACATTTTACTATTTCACAATTTCTAAATCTAAAATCACCTAATTCGACTTCTTTTTGCATTTCTTAAACTTGCTTGATAATAACTTTGAAAAAACAAAACACCAAAATTTGTAAAAACTAAACGCAACTTTAAAAATAGTCAGTCTCAACTCACTGCTATAATTTAATGCCTGTGTAATGAACCTGTGACCAAATCTCAAGAGAAAAGACAATCAACAGATCCCAACCCCAAAACAGCTCAGATGTTCGAAGTATTAATCAAACAAACTTTTAAAAGCTTTTCTAACTATGCTCCATGAGACAAAGGTAAATACATATGAAGTGAATGAGAGAAAGATGTTCACAGCAAAGAAACAGAAGCTACCAAAAAAAAGAGGAAAATTTCAGAACTGAAAAAAATTATCTAAAGTAAAAAGTTGTCTCCCTGGTGGCGCAGTGGTTGAGAGTCCACCTGCCGATGCAGGGGACGTGGGTTTGTGCCCCGGTCTGGGAGGATGCCACATGCCATGGAGCGGCTGGGCCCGTGAGCCATGGCCGCTGAGCCTGTGTGTCCGGAGCCTGTGCTCCGCAATGGGAGGGGCCACAGCGGTGAGAGGTCCACGTACCACACACACACACACACACACACACACACACACACACACACAAAGTTCGCATAATGGGTTCAATAAAAGACTGAAGATGACAGAAAAAAATGTCAGTGAACTTGAAAATAAATCCACATAAAGTATCAAATCTGAATAACGGTGAAACAAAAGTTGAATAAAATGAACAAGGGGGACTTCCCTGGTGGTCCAGTGGTTAAGAATCCGCCTTCCAATGCAGGGGACACGGGTTCGATCCCTGGTTGGGGAACTAAGACCCCACATGCTGCAGGGCAACTAAGCCCACGTGCTCTAGAGCCTGTGTGCCACAAGTAGAGAGCCCTTGTGCCGCAACTACTGAGCCCGTGCACCACAACAAAAGATCCTGCATGCCGCAACTAAGACCCGATGCAGCCAAATAAATAAAAAAGTAAATATTAAAAAAAAAATGAACAAGGCCTCAGGAGCCTGTAAGATAATATCAAAAAGTCTAACACTCATGTCACTGAAGTTCCTGGACAGATGAAAAATTTTTGCACAAATATTTATAGAAGAAATGGCTGAAAATTCCTGAAGTTGAAGGACATAAATTTATAGGAGCAAACCTCAAAGAGGATAAAACCAGAGAAAACTATGTTTACACACATCATCACACAGCTAAAAATAAAAGTATTAGAGAAACAAATGAAAGTATTGAGAGAAAAAAAACCATTTTTACAGGGCGACACCAATTAAAATGACCATAGATTTCT
Organism: Lagenorhynchus albirostris; assembly: GCF_949774975.1. Classification (NCBI taxonomy): domain Eukaryota; kingdom Metazoa; phylum Chordata; class Mammalia; order Artiodactyla; family Delphinidae; genus Lagenorhynchus; species Lagenorhynchus albirostris. Next base: position 100,951,801 of record NC_083097.1, on the reverse strand, counting down.
CAGCAGAAACACAAAGACTAAGAAAACAGTCTAAGAATACTTTCAAAGTGATGGAAGAAAGAACTGTCTACGCACAAATCTATAAACAGCAAAAATATCCTTCAGGAATAAAGGTAAAACAGTTTTCAGATGAAGCACAAATAAGATAATTCTCCATCAATAAACCAGGTCTAAAAAAAACAGTAAAGGAAATTCTTTACGCTTAAGAAAAATGATACAAGAGGAAACAATGAATGAAGGAAAAGCAACAGAAATGCTAAATATCTGAATAACAAAAAGAAACTACGTTTTCCCTCTTCAATTCTCTAAAATAGATATGTCTATTCAAAGTAAAAATTGTAATGCAGTCCATAATTATAATACATGTAGACTATTAACAACCTATAACGCATTATCATAACTGAATGTTTATACTACTCTAATATCTTGGGTATTCATTTTTCTCTGACATCAAAGTCAGAGAATGAAAAACTGGCATGTTGATGTAACAAAAAGGACTCTTTTATATCATAGTTCAGTGCCTGAGAGTGGAGAACAAGATGGGAATGGTGTGGACGGGTGAGCAACTCCAGTAATGGCTGTGGTGGCAGCAGTCACCCCACTGTGGGGAGACTATGAGGCATGCACTTTCTATTGGTGCCCATCCATCAGCAGCATGGAGTGCCCTGCTCCACTGCTCACAGAGCAGTCATGGAGCAGTCACTCATTAAAGGCTCTCAGGACTCACTTATCTCTGCCCCTGCCTCTCCATGTCTCCTTCAGTTTCCTAGTGAGTTCAGGAAGAGTTGTTCTCCACTGGATGGAAAGGAGTAAGGAGAGAGTGGTCCATCAAACAAGAAAGTGATGGTGGAAGGGTACAGTAACAGCTTCTGGGTGATCAGAATTATAGTTGTCTGAGACAGGAAATAAGGAGACATCAGTGTTTTTAATAAATATATATTCTTTTCTTCCCCTATATCATCATTTAGTAGTTTTCTAGAGATTATTTTTATTAAAAGTTTCAAGGTTGCTAATATCTCTTCAAAAAAAACACAAAAAAACAAAAACAAAACAAAACAATTAGTGCTTTGGATTGCAAGGAAGACTAAAGAAGCCCACCTAATCCTCTTTCTCCCACTGATTAACACTAAAAGCTCTGGATAGAATACAGAAACAATGATCTAAAAGTAAAAAATAGGCAGGGCTTCCCTGGTGGCACAGTGGTTGAGAGTCCGCCTGCCGATGCAGGGCACATGGGTTCGTGCCCCGGTCTGGGAAGATCCCATATGCCGTGGAGCGGCTGGGCCCATGAGCCATGGCCGCTGAGCCTGTGTGTCCGGAGTCTGTGCTCCGCAACGGGAGAGGCCACAACAGTGAGATGCCCGCGTACCACACACACACAAAAAAAGCATCTAGAACAATTCTTTGCTCAAAAAGACAAAAAGTTTTGGGAAGATGGAATTATGAAGTTGCCTAGAAAATGGCAGAAAGTAGTGGAACAAAAGGGTGAATACGTTGCTCAATAAAGTTCTTGGTGAAAATGAAAAGTGTGTCTTTCATTTTTACTTAAAAACCGAAGGCACTTTTTGGCTAACCCGATACTTGCTATGCTTTGAGTAAGAAAGTCCTTTACCACGTCAACTTCCAGCAACCATAAAACAAGTTAATCTGTTACCTTACCAGGAGGGTAAAGTTTACCCTTTACAGTTCTTGAAAGAAAAAATTAGTGACCTTGAAGATAAATCATTAGGAAATCTCCAATCTGAGTAATAGAGAGGAAAAAAGAAATGAAGAAAATGAACAGAACCCCAAGGATCTGTGAAACAGTATAAAAAGGTCTAACATTCATGTTACTGAAGTCCTAGAAAAAGAGCAATGCCAAACAATATTTAAAGAAATGATGCCTAAAAACTCTCCAAATTTGGTGCAAGACATTAATTTACAAATCCAAAAAAATGAAAACTCCAAATAGGACAACTTTAGAGAAAACTAGATGCAGCCTCATTATTAAAAATGGCTGCGATGTGGGACTTCCCTGGTGGTCCCGTGGTTAAGAATCCACCTTTCAATGCAGGGGACATGGGTTCAATCCCTGGTCAGAGAACTAAGATCCCACATGCTGTGGGGCAACTAAACCCGGGCGCTCTAGACCCCGCATGCCACAACTAGAGAGCCTTTGTGCCCACGTGCCACAACTAGAGAGGCCATGTGCTGCAACTACTGAGCCCAGGCTCTGGAGCCCATGCATCACAACTAGAGAGCCAGCATGCCACAACAACTGAGCCTGTGCTCTGGAGCCTGCGTACCACAACTACAGAGCCCACGTGCTACAATTACTGAGCCCACACGCTCTGGAGCTCACACATTGCATCTAGAGAGAAGCTCGCATGCCACAACAAAGAGCCCACATGACGCAACTAAGACCCTATGCAGGCAAATAAATACATAAATAAAAATGTTTAAAAAAAAAAGAACCAAAGAAATGGTAACTGTGGAAATAAAATAGACCATTTTTCTTTTCTTAGAAGTTATTTAAAATGTGTGTAACTATGAGAGCAAAAATTATAACAATGGTAAAGTTTTCAATGAATGGAAATGTAATACACATGAGAAATACAACATGAAAGAAGGAAGATAAATGGACCTATATGGTTGTAAGGCTCTGAATTTTGTTTGTCAAAGTACAATATTAATTCTAATTGGACTGTAAATGTTTAGGTATGTATTTCCCTCTGTTTTCAGAGGGAAAAACAGAAGAGAAAAACAGTAATCAAATAAAATGCTAGATCTAATGCAATCACACCAATAATCACATTAAATGTAAATATTCTAAACACCCCAATTAAAAGACAGAAGTGACCATATTGTGTACAAAAATAACAATGCACAACAATATGCTGCCTATAAAACCCTACTTTAAAGACATAGGTAAGTTAAAAGTAAGTAAAAGAATGGAAAAAACATGTCATGCTACCAAAGAAGAGCTGGAGTGTTACATTAACATCAGATAAAATAAACTTAAGAATAAGGAGTATTATCAGCAATTAAGAGGGGTATCATGTGATAAAAGGATCAATTTACCAAGAAATTATAATAATACTAAATTACAGTAATTGATACAATAAATAGATAATAAGGGAAGATAAAGAAGACCTGGAAAATACTATCAATCAACTTGACTTAACATTTAGAGAACACTTCAACAATAACATTAGACTATATACATGTTTTTCTAGTGTACACAAACTGTTCACCATAACAGATCACATTCTGGGCCATCAGACAAACCTTAACAAATGTAAAAGAACTGGAGTCATAAAACATTCTCTGACACTAATAAAATAAACCTGTATCAGCAACAGAAAACTATCTGGAAAATCCTCAAATTTTGGAAATTAGCACATTCTAAATAACCTATAAGTCAAACAGGAAATCACAAGGGAAACTTGTGACTAGAAAATAGTTTAAATTGAATAAAAACAAAAACACAGTATCAAAATTTGTGGGATGCAGCTAAAGTGGTGCTTACAGCGAAATACATAGCTAAATACTAGCACTCAAAAAAAAAAAGTCTTAAACCAATGATCAAAGCTTGACAAAACAGAAGAGCAAACTAAACAGACAGCAAGCAGAAAGAAATTAATGAAACTAAAAAACAAAACAAAAAATAAACAAGAAACCAAGAGACCAAAAATGGATTCTTTGGAAAGATTCCAATAAAATGACAAACCTTTAGCATGATTAAAATGAATGAATAAATAAGCAAACAAAAAGATGACATAAATTACCAATATAAGCAATGAAAAAGGAGGGGCATTACCCAGACTACACAGATATGGTAATAGGATAATGGAGTATTATGAAAAACCTATGCCCATGAATTTCACAGCTTACACTGAACAGACAAATTCCTTGAAAGTCACATATCACCAAAGTTCAACAAGAAGAAATACTTCTGTATCTATCAGATAACACTGAATTTGAAGTTAAAAATCGTCCAGCAAACAAAACATGTTCAGATGATTTTACTAGCAAGTTCTGTCAACACTTAAGGCAGACATATGACTAATTCCACACAACCTCTTCAAGAATATAGAAGAGGAGGAAACACTCTCCAACTCATTTAATGAGGTAAGCATTTCTGATACCAAAATCAGACATAACGAGTAAAAGAAAATGACACACAAATATCTCTCACAAACACAGACACAATAACAGAAAAACACTACCAAACTGGATGTAGCAATATATAAAAAGTATAAACACATTATGACTGTGTGGGGCTTATGCCAGGAATTCAAGGTTTAGTCAACATTTGAAAATCAATCAATATAATCCAGTTTATCAATAAACTAAAGAGAATTATATGAACATCTTATTAGATGCAGAAAACTCATTCACCAACATCAACATCATTCAGAGATACAAAAGTCAGAAAACTAGAAATAGAAGGAAACTTCTTTAACCCAATAAAGGTCATCTACCAAAAAACAAATCATATTTAAGGGAGAAAAAAATGAATATTTTCCTCCTATTAGCACGAAAGGGGAAAAGATACCCACTCTCACCATTTCTGTGCAGTATTACAATATTGGTTCTAACTAGTGCATTAAGACAAGAAAAAGAAAGACATACAGATTGGAAAGAAATAAAACTCTAATCAGAGACATGACTGTTTACATAGAAAATCCCAAAGGTTCTACAAAAAAACCTACTAGAACTAGAATGTTTAGCAACAGTTGCAGAAAACAGGGTAAATATGCCACCAATGAGCAAATGTGAAGATATAAAGGCACCAAAAAAACTATAAAATAGGTAAAACTAATAATAAAATATGTACTAGATCTGTATGCTGAGAACTATGAACACTGATGAAAAAGATCAAGACAGACCTAAAAGAAAAAAAAAAAAAAGAGAGAAATAGTATACTTATGGCTTAAAGGCTCAATATTGTTAATATGTTAATTCTCCCCCAAACTAATTAATGGATTCATTACAATCTCAATTAAAATCTCAGCAGGAATTTTTGATAGAAATCAATAAATAGATTCTAAAATTATATGGATAGGCAAAAGAACTAGAATAGCCAAAACTATTTTGAAAAGAACAAAGTCACTGGATTCACACTACCTGATTTCAAGACTCAGTTAATCAAGGTAATCAAGACAGCATAGAACTGGCAAAAAGATAGTCAAAAGATCAATGAAACAGAGTCCAGAAATATATATGCTCTACTGATTTTTGACAAAGATGCAAAGACAACCCAATGAAGAAACTTTTAAAGTCTAGCTTCTCTAACTTAATATAAAACATCTGAAATTCACTGATGTTTGTTGCATGTACTGAAAAATACTATCAACTAACAATATTTATAGAACATTCCACCCAATATCAGACTAAATACATTCCTTTCAAGTGCACACATAATATTTACCACAGAAGACCATATTCTGAGCCATAAAACAAACTGTAAAATGATTATCTTTCAGTAAATGGTGGTTGAACAACAAGATATTTATATTCAAAAACATGAACCTCAGGCTTCCCTGGTGGCACAGTGATTGAGAGTCTGCCTGCCGATGCGGGGGACACGGGTTCGTGCCCCAGTCCAGGAAGAACCCACATGCTGTGGAGCAGCTAGATCCATGAGCCATGGCTGCTGAGCCTGCGTGTCCAGAGCCTGTGCTCCACAACGGGAGAGGACACAACAGTGAGAGGCCCATGTACCACAAAAAAAAAAAAAAGAACCTCAACTCATAAGAAAATTAACTCAAAATCAATCTGAAGTCCAAATATAAAAGCTAAAACTATAAAACTTATAGAAAAAACATAAGCAAAACCTTTGTGACCTTGTGTTAATATTAGCCAAGTATTTCATATGTAACATATGAAGTGCTATCAATTAAAAAAGGATAAAACAAGGCACAGATTGGGAAAAAATATCTTCAAAACACACATCTGGCAAAGGATGTGTATTCAGAATACATGAAGAATTCTCAAAACTCAATAAGGAAATCCACTTTAAAATGGCTAAAAGATACAAAAGAACACACCAAAGAAGACAATTTTCAGATAGTGAACACGTATGTGAAAAGATACACACCTTCATTAACCATTAAGGAATGTATATTAAAACCACAATTAGATAACAATACATACCTTTTAGACTGGCTAAAAATCACTGGTATGCTGGTGTATGTTTAGCAATCAGGTCTTTGGGAGAGAAGACCCTGAATTTTAGCTTTTGCTTATTTCTGTGGCATAAACATACCCTCTGTGGCTGATTTCTCCCGACTGAATGTGGAGCGAGGAAGATATGTTACTTTCCACCATACAGATACAATAGACATAATACAGAAACTAGTAAAACATAGTAATTAGGAAGTGACAAGCTTTATATATTTATTACCTTTGTTTTTTTAATATAATTTATTTATGTTTATATAATTTAATTTTTAACAATGGCTGTTTACTAAACAGTTTACAAAATTCCTGAAAATTTAAACATCAGTTCTTTCAAGCCAGTATATGCCAGCCCCAAGCGTGCCACTGCCTGAAATAAAACTGACACTAACAAGTGCTGACAAGGATGTGGAACAACTGAATTCTCCATCATGGAAGAAAACAGTCTGGCAGTTATCTTTTTCTTCTTTCTCTTTCTTTCTTAGAATCTTTTACAATTTTTTTATATTTCAGAGATAAAATGAATGAAAACCTGACCAGAGACTAAAACAGGCAAATCCAGAGGCACTTAGTTTCCTTCAGACTAGCCTTCAGGATTCAAACACTCAATAATACATACAAAGTGTGACTCTTTGAATAGGAATAAAGTGTCAATATATATTTTTAAAGAAATGTACTTATTTATTTTATTTTTGGCTGCAATGGGTCTTTGTTGTCGCAGGCAGGCTTTCTCTAGTTATGGTGAGTGGGGGCTACCCTTCGTTGCAGTGCGTGGGCTTCCCATTGTGGTGGCTTCTCTTGTTGCGGAGCACAGGCTCTAGGCGTGCAGCTTCAGCAGTTGTGGCATGCCAGCTCAGCAGTTGTGTCTCGCAGGCTCTAGAGTGCAGGCTCAGTAGTTGTGGTGTGTGGGCTTAGTTGCTCCATGGCATATGGGATCTCCTGGACCAGGGCTCGAACCTGTGTCCCCTGCATCGGTAGGCGGATTCTTAACCACTGCGCCACCAGGAAAGTCCCTAAAACTTCAATATTAAAATAACTTTTATGATGGGAGGAAATACCATAACATACTTTTGTCTTGAAACATCATGCTTTCATTTTAATGAAACCATATATTATCAATTCTCAGACTTGGAGAACACTGTCCTAATGGACATGGTCTTGGGTTATATTACTAGTTATTATTATAACTTGAGTTATATCATTACTAGAGCCATTAACTTGCAAGACTAAAAGTAATTAACTTCATCTCCCTATGCTTTATCTCCCTTGAACCTTTCTGGCAAAAAGTTTGGCAGTCTCTTAGAAAGTTAAACATGTATTTACCATACAACCAGCAATCCTACTTCTAAGTATTTTCCCAAAGGAAATGAAAATCGTTCATACAAAAATCTGTACGTAAGGCTTCCCTGGTGGCGCAGTGGTTGAGAGTCTGCCTCCCGATGTAGGGGACACGGGTTCATCCCCCGGTCTGGGAAGATCCCACATGCCACGGAGCGGCTGGGCCCGTGAGCCATGGCCGCTGAGCCTGCACGTCTGGAGCCTGTGCTCTGCAACGGGAGAGGCCACAATAGTGAGAGGCCCACGTATCACAAAAAAAAAAAAAAAAAAAAAAAAAAATCTGTACATAAGATGTTTATGTCGTTTCTAGTCATTAATGCCCGAAACTGTAAACAACATAAACATTCAACAACAAACAACTGTGATACACAATACAATGGAATACTAAATTCAGCAACAAAAAGGAATGAATTACTGATACATGCAACAACATCAATAAATATTAGATACTTTAGGTTAAGTTAAAGAAGCTACATTCAGGAAATTTCATACTGTTTTATTTATAAAAAATATAATTCCATTTATATGAGTCCATTTATATGAAATTCTGGAAAAGACAAAACTATAGGCAAAAAACAGATCAGTGGGTGCCAGAGGCTGCAAGTGGGAGGCGTTAACTACATGAGAGAATTTTTAGGAGGTGATGGAAGTGTCCTATATCTTGATTGAGGTGGTAGTGAACTTTACTGAGGTAAATTTTATCACAACTAAAAACCATCATCACAGGAAAAAAACACCAGAGTTCAATTTTATAGGAAAGTGGGCATTTGAAAAATAACATTAAGGACAAATCTGGGGAGTTCCCTGGCAGTCCAGTGGTTAGGACGCTGAGCTTTCACCGCTGAGGGCCTGGGTTCAATCCCCGGTCAGGAAACTAAGACCCCACAAGCCGTGCAGCATGGCAAAAAAAATAAATAAATAAAATTATTCTTTTTAAGAAAAAACTGAAAAAAAATGAGCACCTCTGCCTCAAGCAACTACATAGAATAACATTTTTTACAGGCACTAAAAATAGTTCATTCCAAAACCCTTATATTTAATGGCTTCCAGGGAAAGTAGTCAATTAGAGTTATACCTCGTCATAAATCTCTTTCTAGTATTTTCCATGCTGTTGCCTTTAAATACCTGGTCACGAAATGTCTTTCCTCTTAAACATAGGTAATTCATAATGAAATTTTCAAAAAAATTAAAACATTTAAAGTTGGATGCCAACCCAAAGAAGACAGAATTAGGAAAACAAGATATATGCTGTTACTACCTGTTGTGTTAGAACAATAGATACTAACTTCAGTTCTTTATCCAAAGACTCTTTAGTCTTACTCTACTTGCTCTCTTGATAATGTCACCCACTTTTCAGGGTTTCAAAGATCATCTCTATGCAATTAAGTCACTCCAGTTTTCTATACTATTTCTGTACCATGTGCATATTTCAATTACACATATATCACCTGGTATTGCAGATGCTTGTTCACACAGGTGTGTTTATTATGTTGACTCCTGTTGGTTCATATACTCCGTAAGGGCAAGGACTAGATTTCTACTAAACTAGTTTGGTTTAGTGTCACCATTCAATAAATTGTATTGAATCTGTATCTCTAGCCACCCAGTATTTCTAGCTGTCTGATAGTATCTGCATTGGTGTAACTTATTCCCAAATGAAATAAACTTATAATTCCTTCCCCTAGACATTGTAAGTCTTAAGATGTCTATCTTTTAATCTGCTATTGCATCAACTTCTTTCTCTCCTTTATTATTTGCACTTTTCTTCTTGAGGCTTTTAACCTCAGATTTAAAATAACCTCTGGCTCATCAACCTACCAATGATACCTCGCACTCAAATTTATCCCTCAGACCACTAGCACATTAAGCTTCCTAGGTGATCATGTTACTGCCCTGAAAATCTTCCAGAGCTCTCACGTGCCTACAAAACAAATTTCAAAGCTGTTCACAATCTCACCACATTAACCTGTAACATCCTATATTCAGCCACTCAGAATTATTTATGGTTCCCTAAAATATGGACTGAACCTTAAGTGACACGTGCCATTCTCCCACACTGAAATTTCATTCCACCCTTTGAAGTCTCTCTTAAATATTATCATCTCAATGGCTTTTCCTAGCCAACAGAAACACTTACTGTTCATCTACTATGTGTCAGGAACGCTGATAGGAGTTAGAATCGCTCCCATTTCACTGGTACTTTCAGTGTTTTCAGATCATATAGTCACAGTCTGTCTGTATCAGAGCTTTCTGTATATCTTTCTTCTCCACTGGAGATTTTCTGTCCTCAAAGATTTGCATTATCTTGCTAATATCTGCAATCCTGTTATCATCTAAAAAGTATGGTAGAGAGTAAATACTCAAGTATTTACTGAAGTCAACTAAGTACAGTATCTTCTGAGCAATTATGGCATAGGGTTACATGGTGGGAAAGGAATTCTAAGACCTGTGAACCTCCCATCTGGAAATTTCATTTGAAATGCACTATAAACTATCATGTGACAGTGTTGGGGAAACTGTGGTTCTCAACTTAACTTCAGCTGACCTTAAGATTTGAGGTTAGTACAAGAACCAGGTGTAAACATCTACAGTCAACCAATTTTCAGAAAGGATGCCAAGACCATTCAATGGAGAAACAGTCTTTTCATCAAATGGTGCTGTGACAACTGGATTGCCACATGCAAAACAATGAAGTTGGACTTTACCTCATACCATACACAAAAGTTAACTCAAAACGAATCAAACCCCTAAATGTAAGAGCCAAAACTATAAAACTCTTAGAAGAAAACAGATATTCATGGAATTCATGGAAAAGACTCTGACAAGTACAGGTTTCTGGTAACTGACTATACTGCTGAACTGAATGAATAAGCATTTTCACAACTCTAATGGAAAACTGATGAATTCATAAAAGTGCTAACAAAAGATCAAGATGAAAAAAAATTAATTACATGGGACTGAGTGAACTGATGAGGATGATTATAATTTTTGTGACTTTCTTTTTGAATTAAAAAATGTGACGTAAATTTATGTAAAAAGAACTTAATGTAAAACAATGCCACTCCTCACATATTTTCTCTTGTTTTGGAAAATATATTTTCTGTTAAAAATGTGATTTATGCTGACACGTAATAGGTTTATTGTTAATATGAATGAATTAATAAATTTAAAAAAAACAGATATAAATCTTCATGACCTTGGATTGGGTAGGGGATTCTTATATATGATGTTGAAAGCATGACCAACAAAATAAAAAACAGATAAACTGGACTTCATCAAATTTTTTAAAAATTTGTGCTTCAGAGAACACTGTCAAGAACATGAAAAGACAATCTACAGAGTGGGAGAAAAATTTTTGCAAATCATGTATCTGGTAAAGAACTTGTATCTACGATATACAAAAAAATTCTTATAAATAAAAAGACAGGGCTTCCCTGGTGGCGCAGTGGTTAAGAATCCACCTGCCTATGCAGGGGACACCGGTTCGAGCCCTGGTCCGGGAAGATCGCACATGCCACAGAGCAACTAAGCCCTTGCGCCACAACTACTGAGCCCGCACGCCACAACTACTGAAGCCTGTGCACCTAGAGCCCATGCTCCGCAACAAGAGAAGCCAGCGCAATGAGAAGCCTGTGTCCCGCAACGAAGAGTAGCCCCCGCTCGCTGCAACTAGAGAAAGCCTGCACACAGCAACGAAGACCCAATGCAGCCAAAAGTAAAATAAATAAATTTATAAAAATAAAAAATAAAAAGATAACCCAACTGAAAAATGAGCAAAGGCTCTGAACAGACATTTCTCCAAAGATGTACAAACGGCCAATAAGCATATGCAAAGATGTCTTCAAGAAAATATAATCAAAACCACACTTAGAAACCATTTCACATGCATTATGATGGATAGAATAAAAAAGTCAAATAATAACAAGTGTTGGTGAGGACGTGGAAAAACTGGTTCCCTCACACATGGCTGGTGGGAATGTAAAATGGTGTGGCCATTTTGGGAAACCACTCCAGCAATTCTTCAAATGATTAAATGTAGAGTCACCATATAACCCAGCAATTCTACTTGTACACAAATGTTTATTGCAGCATTATTTATAATAGTCAAAATGGGGAAACAATGCAAATGTCCAATGAATGACAAAATGGATAAACAAAATGTGGTATAGCCATACAATGGATTATTATTCAGGCATAAAAAAGAGTTAAGTATAGACTTTGAAAACATTATGCCAAGTGAAAGAAGTCAGTCACAAAAGACCACATGTTACATGATTTCATTCATATAAAGTCTAGAATAGGGACGTCTATAGAGACAGAAAGTGAATTAGTAGTTGCCTAAGGTTGGGAGCAGAGGAGTTTAGGGAATGGGGATGGGGGTGAGAGGGTACGAGGTTTCTTTCTGAGGTGATGAAAATGTTGTAGTATCTGTGAATATACTAAAACCCATAAAATTGTACATATTAAATGCGTGAGTTATATGGTACGTGAATTATAACTCAATAAAGCTGTTTAAAAAAAGAACAGGTGAAACTAATACAACACTGTACATCAACTATAATCCAATAAAGAAAAAAAAAAGAACAGGCATATAATATAAATTTCCTGACCTTTTTAAGGTGTTGTCTTACTACTTCATGCTGCCTTAGGGCAAGCACCTTTTAAGCTTAGGACTATATCATTAAAAAAAAAAAAAGGCAGTAAAAGTGGTATTCCTAAACAATGTAAAGCCTCTCAGGTACAAAAGAAGAACAAGCTTTTGCCAGATATTTTCCCTTTTCAGTCCCTTCCCTGCCCCCATGCCAGCCCTTCTCCACCCTGTTTCATAGTCACAACAGAAACATACACTAGGGGTTTTAAATATGCTTTAGCTACTGAACATAGCTTTATGTGACTGTTCTTAATTTTGAAAGGAAAGTTTAATATTGGGATAAAAACATACTCATAGCATACATATACACTAAGTTGTATAGTCATTACAAGCTTAACAATTATGACATGGAAGCTGTGTATAATTTGATTTTCACTTATATGGATTTCAACTGATTTTTTTCCTCCAAATGCCCTCAAATGAAAAAGTTTCTACATGCATAATATTTTTAAAACTCTGACTTACTTTTTTTTTAAACAGACATTAATTTTTATGCCTTTCTTACAATTTACGGCTTAGGTAAGAACTATTCAAAGCAGATGACCTGTATCAGAATCACCTGGGGCTTTGCAACTCATTGTTGTCCTTGGGACTAGAAGCAATGTCGTGAGGAGTTTGTTAAAAATGCAGAATTTCGCTTATCCCAGACCTACAGAATCAGAATTTGCTTTAACAAGATCTCTAGGTAACTTATATATAATGTTTGAAAAATAATGATCTAGAACACTTAATAAAACATGCAGATTCTAGTGAGGCAAAGGCATCTGCATTTTAAACAAGAATCCTATGGTTTCCCCTACACACTGAAGTTTGAGAAGCACTATTCAAAAGAAAAGGGGCATACTGAAAAAACATTCCTTTAGAAAAGCTTTGGTATACTAATAAACGCTGCTATATATCCTTCCCCAAATAGTTTGAAAAGCAAAAAAAAAATTTCTGAATTTTTAAGTCTCACAGTTATACTACCTTAAAATTAATACCCTGAATGAGTCTCATGAAATAAAGGGTTTAGATAAACAATCAAAACCAACTTTTTAAAAAGTTTTCATAATGCAGTAACCAAAATAAATTTATTCATACTCAAAATTCTGTAGACTTCTACTGAAAAGTCAAATACCTTATTAAAAAGTCCCATCCAAATGGGAAATGTAAGTTATAGTTCCTTTTACTCAACTTTAAAAGACTTCAATTAAACAGAATGCTTAGTGTTCACAATATTCTAGTTTAAACTATGTTAATTAAGTTTATTCTGATCCTTGCTGGTGGAAAACCTTTGTAGCTCTCACAAGGAATACAGGTCTTAGGATCATGCATAGACACTAACTTTCAATACGTGTTAAGGTAGCTGTAGAGTATACATAAAGGACTACAAGGATATTGGCCCCAAAATGTAATTTGCTGTGGAAGATAATTTTTACTAATTCTTTTTTTTTTTTAATTTTTACTAATTCTTAGGGGATGCTGGTTTTGACAATTAATTCAGCAAAAATTTGCTAAATACAATCAATGGTCAAGATTTTGTGAGGAAACAAAGATGATCAAGGCACTATCCCTAGGCCCAAGAAGCATATAATCCTGAGGACAGGTGGGGTTTGGGCAGGAACCTGCATATACAATTAGCAGAATGTGGTCAGTACCGAAAACGGGTGCCGGAAGTTCCAGTTTCAGCTAAGTGAATGCCAAATAATGGATATTTTACAGTAATTTCCAACTGATTTGCTGCAGAGTTCAACAAGCTAGGAAAGCTTACTGAAAAGCAGTTTATAAAGAAGTACAGCCCAAGATAAACAATTCTCTGGGAAATTTGCTTATATTTTAATACACATACACACACTTAAAGTTGGGCTATGAGGTGTGTGTGCGCTCATCAAAGGCAAAGCAATTCAAATATGAACTGGATACAGGAGGCCCAATACAGTTAAGTTCATAGAGGGCGTTTCCTTTGACAAAAACAGGAAGACTTAGCTTCAGAGATCGCTGATCATGCGAGAAAAGAGGAAAAAGGAGTGAGGATCTGTTTTTATTTCTCCCCTGGTAACTTAAAAAAAAAAAAAAAACCTCCCCCACCGCCCAGCAGTTTCCTGAACTATTCCCTCCCTTCAACTGTATATTTTATCAACACTATGTTCCTTAAAAAGCTTAAGAACTAAAGAAGACAAGCCAAGACCGGTCAAATGCATTTACCTATTTAACAGCCCAAAACAGGTACCTCCCTCAAGGGGAACTAGCAGTCCATGAAGGGCCAGGACCGGGAAAAGTGCATCCACACGCTCCCTCCAGCGCCTCGGCCACTGAGCACTCTCTTCACTGCTCTCCCCTTTCGGAGGCACACCCTTCCTTGGGAAGGGAAAAGCAAGCACCTCTTAAAAGGGGCTGCGGAGGTCGCCCGGCAGCGCGGTGAGGTTTGCGGGGACCCAGGGCAAAACCTTCTCTGCACTGGAAGAAGAGGTGCAAGTGACACTGACGAGGGCCAGCTGAACGGGGAAAGGGCACTGCGATGCTCTGTCCGGTCCCGGCCCCTCAGGGGTTCAGGTCGGCCCCCCGGCCCGCAGTTTGCTCTCTTAAGCAGGCCTAGCCGCCCAGGCCAACTCCAGCCCAATGACAGGTCCCCGAGGTGGGGCCCGCGTCACAGGTGTCGCCCCAACCAGGTCCTTGCAAATCCCAGGGGGTGGGGAGGGACAAGTCGGGGCACGGCAAAGGCACCGAAAGGTGAGACGCGCGGCAGCGACGGAGCGCAGCACCCACGGCGACGCGGTCTCACCTCTAAGGTGGAGACAGTGCTGGTGAACAGGTCCTCTCCGTCCTCCAGTTCCTCAAAGTCGGTGGGTTTCCCGACCCCCAGCGGAGGAGGCTCCCTCTCGGCCGCCATCTTCGCTCGCCCAGACTACTGCGCGAGCGGGACCTCGCGGACCCGTCACGTGAGCACGCACGGCTAGGCTGGCGCGCGGGCCGCTGTGCTCCCCCTCCTCCCCGGCCCGCCGCGCGCGGCCCCGCCCCCGGCCTCGAGACTGCGCCCGCCCGGCGCGCGCCGCGTTCAGCCCCGCCCGTTTGCCTCTCCTTCCACCTCCACGTCTGGGTCGCGGCCACCTTTTCACCGCCCACTTGCTGTACTGACTTTTGTGGAAGAATCTTGGACTTTTATTGCCACGTCCCTTTCTTAGCAGGACTAGGCCAAACGATTTCTGTTGTCGTTACCAGTTTTAAAATCTCCTTTAGGAAGTGGGAGAGCTTGGGGACCAGTCTTTGGGCTTGGATTATGCACAGAGGGCAAGATTGAGTATTGGTGGAAGAGAGACGTGTCTCTTAGATCTCTAGGCTGTCCCATAGAACTTTCTGACATGATGGAAATGTTCTGTATCAGTAGCGTCCAGTAGAGTAGCCGGTGGCCGAGCACTTGAAATGAGACTAGTGTGACTGAGAACAGAGTTTTAAATTGTACTTAATTTTAATTAATTTAAATCTAAATAGTCCGCATGTGGATAGAGGCTACCTATTGGACAATGCAGGTCCAAATAACAAAAACCACCCTGAATAACTTGTTGTCTGAGGTTTACTCCAGTTTCATCACAAGGCAGCACACAATATTTTTCCTCAATAAAGTAAGAGTCAGAAAGGCTGGAAAAATGACAATTAGGAAAATTAGTGGATGATTAGTAAGAGCATCATACGCAACTCCCTTTGCCGATTAATAGATCTTCATTGTCGGAGGGTCTCTTGAAGACTTTCAGCTTCAATTACCTCACCTCACCGCATAGGATTATTGTCAGGATCAAATGAGAAAAAATGTGAAATTATTCTGAAAGCTAAAGATTGCTATGCCAATGCAAGGTTTGTTCATGGAAAAATAAAAAGGCATTGCAGGTAGCAACCTGAAGTTACAATTTTGCTGGAGAAGAAATCTTCACAGGGATTCTTTACAAATTAAGTATATAGAAGCCCTCAGCCCTCACTGACCTGGGAGTTAGAAGGCCTGGGTTCTACTGGCTATGTGCCAGACTTACTTAGCATCACTGTAATTATTATTTTTTTTAAGGGTATTGGAGCAGAAGATTTTCTAGTCGCTAGGATTTCTTCCACCCCTAAATTTCTGAATTTCTATGATTATTGTCAAGAAGTATCAACCCAAACCAGAACTAATTTAAGTAAGTATACCAAGTCATTGCTTGGTATCAAATGTTGCCTGGGTGAGTTGGATGCATGGGCCAGTTGTCACTGTCATGCTCCAATCACCATTGCCACTGCCGTCAGCCCGTCTGGAATCAGATGTTGAGGCACATTCCCTGGCCTGCATTCCACCACCTATGGACAGTCTGTGGCCTGTCACTGATCAGAAACTTTAATCTCTTTTGAAAGCTCACATTGCGTCTTGAGGTGATTCTTCTCTGTATCCTTTTTACCTGTGCCTCTGTTTATTGCTTACTACTTTCTGTCTTATGTTAGGGTCATTTATATTCCCAGCATGTCTTTTTTATTAGACATTTGAATTAGTTGAAATACAGGTCCAGCTGCTTGTAACACAGAACCACATTCCAAGTGGCTTTAGAAAAATGCAGTGTAATTATCCCTCATGTGGGAAGATGAAGGCTCCATGAGCTCATCCAGGGATTGCAGGCTCCTTCTGTGGTCCTCTTCTCCCTAGGGTGTAATCTCTTCCTCATGGTCCACGTTGGCTAAGCACCACAAACCACATTCCAGCAGGCACAAAAGGAGTAAAGGGAAACGCAATGACATCCCCTCTACTTTAAGGGCATAGTCCAGAAATTGCACGCACCACTTCTCTCCACATCCCTTTGATTAGGTCCTTACTTACGTGGCCATCCTAGCTACAGGAGACTAGAAAATGCCATCATTATGCCACCCCCTAAAAACTAGGGGTTCCCTTACTCTGGAAGAAATGAAGACGATTGTAGGAAACCAGCAGTGTCTGTTATAAAGCATCTATTCACTCTTTTTATGGTAGCATATCTGAATTTCCTTCTGGGTAACCATTCTTTCCTACTCTAGCCTGGAAGTCTCCTCCAGCTCAGGAATGGAGTGTATGACCTAGGCTTGAGCCAAACCTAGCATTGACTCCCTTGGCCCTATTGATTGGTGGGAGGTCAGATTCAGCCTCATTTCCCCAAACTCTTAGCAGCTTTGATTGTCTTTCTTTCCCTATTCAACCTAAATTCTACCAGGACTTTAAGAATTGTCTTGCTCTTTTTCTTGCCTCTTTTTCTTCCTCAGTCCTTTGCTTTTCTGTTATATCTTTTCTGAAATCCCAAATTCAGTCATCAGCTTCTCTAATCTTATATCCATATTGCTAAGAGCATTTGAAAAGTAAACCCCAACCTCAACTGGAGAGCCTGTAAGTCCGTGATTTCTAAAAGCAACTCCCCACTGCCTAGATACCACCATTTGTTTCTTTTCCAAATCCTTCAACTATTCTTTCCAGTAAAGGTTCTCTTTTATCATGAAGTATCCCATCACCTTTTCTCCTCATTTTCATCAAATGACTTAGCCTGCTCATTCAATGACAAAATAAAATCTGCCAGTTGAATCCTTCAGCCTTCAAGTAGGATGGAAATTCTCTTCTTTCTGTGCTCCCATCACTTACTGTGTATGTTTCTATAACACCTATTATATTGTACTGTGATCATGGCCACTTTTCTATCACCCCTGATAGCCTGCAGGATCGTTGCATTCCAGGGCTATTTCTTATTTGACTTTGGATCCTGGGTAGCCCTCATCTAGTGATCTATAACTGTAAAACAAATTGTAGCAAACTTAGCAGCTTAAAAACACAAATATTTATTTTCTCATGATTTCGGTGGGTCAGAAATCCAGGTGCAACTTAGCTGAGTGCCTCTGACTCAGAGTCTCTCACAAGGCGGCAGTAAAGGTATCTAGCAGAGCTGCAGTCAGTTCAAGCAAGACTCACCTGGGAGAGGATCTGCTTCCATGCTCACTCACGTGACTGGTGGCAGGTCTCAGGTCCTTGCAGGTCTCAGGTCTCAATCTCCTTGCCTGGAGATTGAGTTCCTTGGCACACAGCCCTCTCCATAAGGCTTTTCATACAACATGCCACTTGCTTCCCCTAGAGTAAGAACTCTAAGAAAGACAGAGTGAGCCAAGAAAGGACAGAGAAGGTGAAGAAGCCAGAAGCCAGAGTCCTTCCGTAACCTAATCTCAGAAGTGGCATCTCATCACTTTTGCTGTATTCTGTTCATTAGAAGCTCACACTCAAGGAGAGGGATAAAACGGGGGTGCGGCTAACAGGAGGCAGGGATCCTGGGGGCCATTTTAGAGGTTGCCACAAACCACAATAGTATTTATTGCTCAATAAAATAGTATGCGATGAACACCTTCAATGAATAGATGAGTGAATATGAAACTCAAAAGAGAGGGCTAAGTGGAAGATACAGATTTGGTAGTTTAAGCCACTAGTATATGATAGGGCCCAGGTAGTCTGGGAAGCACAACCCTTAGGATCATTAAAAAAGCAGGTAAAGGAAGAGGTGCCATAAAGAAAACTAAAAAGCAACAAAGAGATAGGAAGCAATGTAGGAGAGAGGGCAAAAGGAAGCAAAAGAACAAAGAAGAGAGCGTTTAGCAGTATCCATTGCCTTGGGTATGTTAATAAGATGGTAACTGAAAAGGTGAATGACTAATGAGTACAAAAAATGAATACAACAAGTTGTGATGGTTAATTTTATGTGTTGCCTTGGCTGGACCATGGTGCCCAGATATTTGGTCAAGTATTATACTGGATGTTTCTGTGAAAGTGTTTTTGGGATGAGATCAACATGTAGATCAGTGGCATTTTAGTAACACAGATTACCCACCATAATGTGGGTGGGCCTCATCCAATCAGTTGAAGGCCTTAATAGAACAAAGACTGACCTCCCCACAAGCAGGAAGGAATTTTAGCAGACAACTGCCTTTGGACTTGAGCTGCAACCCTTTGCTGAGTCTCCAGCCTGCTGGCCTACCTCATCAGATTTTGGACTCACTAAGCCTCTACAGTTGCATGAGCCAATTCCTTAAAATAAATCTCTCTCTATATATGTAACACACCCTGTTGGTTCTGTCTCTATGGCAGATCCAGACAAATATACACGTATAGACTATTCTTTTAAAATATATAAATGGAAGCAACACAGAATAGGTCAGTAACTTGCTGAAGACACAGGTTTATTTTTTTTGCATGTTTTAATTAGATTTAAACATGTTTATATATTAGGGAAAGAGGTGAACAGAGAACAGTAGGTTGAGAATATAAGATAGAGAAATAATCAGAATGGATGAGGTCTGAAAGCATACAGGCAGGAATGGGATAAAGAGCAAGCAGAGGAATGTGCCTTAAAAAACAGAAGGTATACTTCTTCCTTTGTGAATAGAGAAAGGGCCATTTAGAGCCTGTTCTAGCTATTGTGCATAACAAACCATTCCCAAACTTAGTCATTGAAAATGACAACCATTTCTTATCTCTCATGAGTCAGCAGGTCGGCAGGGTAGTTCTGCTGGACCGGATTTGGCAAATCTTCTTGTAGGGTTTGTTCGTGTATCTGTGGTCAGCTGAGGGGTTGACTGGGGGCTGACTAGACAAGGCTGGTTGGGGGTAGGACAGTTTCGCTCTGCTCCATGTGCTTTCCTTCTCCTCGACTGGGCTTCCTTTCAAGGCTATGGCAGGGTTCGAAAAAAGAAGGTAGACACATACAAGTACGTTTTCAAGCTTTCACAAAAGAAAGTCACATAACCAAGCCCAGGATCAGAATGGGAAGGGGCTGTAAAATTGTAGGGCAAAGGGTGTATGAAAAGGAAGCCATTAATGTGGGCCATGAGTGCAGTCAGTTTACCACAGGGGGATGCATTTACAGACTTGTTTATAAATATAGGCGCGGGAAACGCAAAAGTCCACACCCAAGATATCTATATATTTATATATACATATAGGTACATAGATATGTATACATATATTTAAATTCATAGTTTATTTATTTATTTATTGGGGCAGGAAAGGTTAATTTCTAAGAGAAAAGCAGTCAGTACCAGCACAGGTGGCAATTCGAAGTATTTTCAGTAGATCTTTTGAAGATTTAGCGAGGACATTCACCAGGGACATGTAAGGAACTGGCAGACGGTACTGGAAGCCTATTGAGAGAGAAGCCATATGTTTCTGGCAGCAATAATCTCAACACTTGTGTGATTTTCTCCTGTAGTGTGGAATTGGAGGTGTAGGAGTGCAAGAGGATGATAGGATTGATTCAAGGCTAGATATTTTGAGGATGAGCTTGGTGGAGGGAAAAGGCAGCTAAGAATTTTGGGGCCCCCTCAACAGGGAGGAGTGACCAAAAATAGATGCTTTCCAATGACAAGGAGGGATAGCAGGTAGCGTGTATTCCAAAGAAGACATTTTTTTCCGAGGGGATTAAAAAGTGATAGTATTAAAGTGGTATTTAGAACCCAGTATGAGCTATATTTTTGGTGAAAAGTGACATATTAGTCAAGGCAAGGAGGTTGAAGGAACTTTCTGGGCAGAAATTCACAATGTAAGAACATTTGGATGGGAATTGGGCATCTAGGAGGCATAGTGACAGTGAAGACAGCAGTCAGGCATAGAGGGAAGGATGTGTGTGAGGTGAGGGGAACAAGTCGAGAAGACCCTGGAGAGACCTTGTCCTTGAACATAGCTTCTGGTGAGTGATGTGACATACAGGGTAGCAGCTATGATAAAATAAGATTCATTATGATCTTCTTTGCAATTATATTGGGAGAGTAATCATTTAGTTGCTTAATTTTAACAATAGTTAAGTGAAGATATTTAAGCTTCTTTTTGAAAGATAATGAAAGACTTCACATTTGTTGAAGGAAGGAAGGAAGGAAGGAAGGAAGGAAAGAAGGAAGGAAGGAAGTCAAGCATAGTGTTTTCTTTCTCACAGGTCATACATGCCAACAAACTACCATTACTCTGAAAGTATCAGTGATTCCCTAAACAGTGACATTACTACTAGCTGTAAAATGATTATATAGTTACGACCCCTATATCTCAGTCCTTGAATGTCACAGAGTCCTACGGAATAAAATATCCTTTCAAAATTGTTTCTACACTTCTATTTCTTTTCAAAAATAATTAATTTTTAATTTAAGTATAGTTGATTTACAATGTTTCATGTGCACAGCAAAGTTATACGTATATACATATATATGTATTCTTTTTCAGATTCTGTTCCATTATAGGTTATTACAAGATATTGAATATAGTTCCCTATGCTATACAGTTGGTCCTTGTTGTTTATCTATTTTGTATATAGTAGTGTATATATGTTAATCCCAAATTCCAAATTTATCCCTCCCCTCCTTTCCCCTTTGGTAACGATAAATTTTTCTATGTCTGTGAGTCTATTTCTAGTTTGTAAATAAGTTCATTTGTATCATTATTTTAGATTTCACATATAAGTGATATCATGATATTTGTCTTTGTCTGACTTACTTTACTTAGTATGATAATCTCTAGGTCCATCCTCTTCACCTATATTTCTTCTTTTTTTTCTTTTTTTTTCAGTTCTATTTCTTGAACACCCTAAAGGGAGACATCCAAATCATAACACTCCAAACAAACAAAAAGCCTTTATCCTTTTCCCTCCCTCCCTTTTCTCATACTGTAAACAACCCTCTCTCACCCCAAAATGCCCCTGAAAAAACCCTCACCCTATGTTTCTGGGCCATGTTTTCCTGCTACACACCTGCCACCCACTTCCCTGGCTCCAAGTGTCCACAGGTGCACTACCACAGTCATGGCCAGCTTCATGGCCATGAGAGCTATGTAGCCAACACGGCACCTTGCACTCAGAAGCACCTCATGTTTAGTTTAATGCTTTGCTGTCACTGGTCTTGAAATTCTTAACAAGTTCATTTTGCACTGGGCCCTGCAGATTATATAGCTGTTCCTGGCACCAGTCTGCCAGTTATGACAGCGCCAGAGGACAGCAGGAGGATTGGGTGTCCCAGGTCCCCCAGGGCAGGGGAAAACTCTCAAGTCAAGAGAATTGCCTGAGTGGCTTTGGTGGCTTCACCCAGGCCTCTCATCTCTCTACTGCTGGGAGGAGCAGTAGTGAATGTTGTAGACACTTACATATTAATAATTTTTGTCCCATCATACATTCTTCTGAGGATAAGAAGTCAAGTTCAGACATAAGTTATGTCATGTAGGTGTATATGGTTAACTTTACAAGAACTAGAGCATATAAAGAAAGGCTTAAAGCAATTTTTCAGTACAATAAAACATTGGCAACAAAATAAGGAGGATAATATTTGATATTTCTAAGAGATGCATTTATGAATACAGACTTCGAGGGACAGAGTTATTTACCTGGTTGAGCTGAAATGGGGACGGAAACTATTAAACGTGGAGAAAAGATCTAAGGAAATAAGATACAGCATTGGGGGTCAGGTAAAGAAACTGGGCCAAAACCAAAACGAAATAAAACAAAACTAAAAAAGAGTTACTGCAACCTCTTTTTTTTTTTTCCAATTCTAGTCATGAACCTTGTCTCCTACATCAGACATTTTCTTGTGCCAATGAAAGATTATATCTTTTTGTCTTTCATCGTCCTTCACGTGGTACCTTCCACATTGTACTCCTCAATCAATATTTGTTGTTTAATTAAAAATAAATCTACAAAAGAAACAAAGCCAATTCTTTTAGATCAAAGGAAGCAGACTTTCAGCCTGCAGCCTTGACACAGATGGGTTTTATTTGGCCCACACCGTTTTTTATATTTTAATCAACTGGTAAGATTTAAAATTCAGGAGATTTCACATAAAAATCCAGATTTCTGGATTCTCTTTAAAAAATCTGGCTACATATGGTCGAGACCTCTATGGGCATAAGCTATCCTGTTCTTCACAGTCCCCAGTTCACCCTGTTGTCCTCCGAACATGGATGAATCCCCCCCCACCCCTCTGTGGCAGAGACTGTGAGTTGATCCCCTAAATTCAAATCCAACCATACCCCATTCTTCCTTAATAATAAGCTTCAGGTTTCAGCAGGCATCATGGTAACTCAGAATAAAGAGAACTTTTCCTCCTCTTACAGCCAAGGGTGGCCATATAAGTTCTGGCCATCCTATATAATGTAAACAGTTGTAATATATACAACATCTTTAAAAAAAAAAAATGTGCCCTTTCCCCCACTTCCTCCTTCTGCAGGCTGGAATTTAAATGTAATTGCTGGCACTCCAACAGCCATTTGGGACCATAAAGTAAACTTGGGACTGGTAGAGCAATCAATTAGAGGGGGCCTGAGTCCCTGGCTCTGAGAATCTGCTGTATCAACTCAGGGCGGCCTACCTCCAGGCTTTTATATCAGACAGAAACACACTTCTATTTGGTTTAAGCCATCATTGTTTGGGAATTTCTGTCACATACAGCCAAACCTAATCCCAAATAATACAACTACAGATCATCTCTGATAAGCAGGATTTTTCTTCTTTATCATGACTACTATTATTAAAAAGTAAACACTATGAAAAATCATAGTCTTTGGAAAGAAGGATGTGTGCAGTAGGTCCCATAATTTGGGAGGGATTCTTGTACATTTCATGAATACAAATTGGTTGAGGCTCCTCTGTCTTTGCTAATATTGTGTGGTGGTGAAGCACGCAGGGTTTGGAGTTTCTGAATATCTCTATGCTTCGAGTCTCTCATCTGTAAGAGGAGGATAATAAAAATAGGAACTTCCTTAATGGTTTTCTGGAAAGATTAGATGAGATAATGTACACAGCCAAACAGAAAAGTCTCATTCCTTAAATTCTAGGCAGATGAGGCAGAATGATGGCCTGGAGATGGCAAAGGATAGGGAGACACACATTTCACTTCCTGCGCACACTGCTCTTTTCACATTAAGAAGTATTAAAGACGGTGGGAGTGATAGTGAAAAGTTTTCATCAGACCACAGAAGAGCTCAGTGTGTTGTTATTTCAAGACAGTGTACGATCTATATAAAGTTAAGACTAATGAGGAAATCTCAAATATTATTGTTTTTATATCACACTTAAATCATCCCTAAAAGCGGTGAATCTGATATTTGAATGGGAATTATATTTTCTCGATCAAAGCACCATTATTAGACAAGTAAATCCTCAAAAGAGCTCTGAGTTTACCAAGAAACTTAATTCCTGCTGTTGGAGTGAGCTCCTGGTCAGAAAAGTTCTCATGAACTAGAAAAATGTACGTACAAAAAGTAGATATTTCTCCTTCAATCAATAGAGCAATTTCCATATATTTCCATAATATCTCTGTATTTTTGGAAACCAGTGTGCCAGTAAACTAGAATCAGAAGAAATTCCATCCATTTGGTAGTTTTTATGAAATAAAAAAAATTTTCCTTAAGCCAATATCTAACCCTTTTCTAAAATAATCTCCAGTGAAGCCTGAAACTTTAAAAATATCTTTAGTTGAAAGTAAACATAGGGCTTAGAAGAAATAAAGGAGGTGGTGCCACTTTAAGGAAGTAATTGAAAAGTGGTTTTATCTCGGCAAATGAGTATAAGTGGAAAATATTTGCATCATGGAAAAAAAATATTATACATAGAGTCAGTGTGTAATTTACACAGAGTTAGACTGGGACATTTTTGTTCATTACTCAGTGTCCACAGTGAAAATATCTTATTCTTCAGTGTGTTTTATATGAAAGTTGTCATTTTACCAGTGAAAGAGCAGTCTTTACATATCATTTCCTTGTCCTCTATGTTTAAAGGAATATTCTAATTAAATAAAAAACCTAAATCTTCTCTATATTTGTGATATAATGATTCATGAATAAGTTATATAAAATGGCCCTGAAAAGGATCTGAGAAACCATATTTTAACTGGTAGAGATTATACTAATAATTTTTTTTCCAACAATTTTTTTAAACTCCCTGAAAATGTGATTGTGGGGACATTTTTAAAAATTATAGTTGTCAGTTTGTTTTTGTGAGAATTCCCTAGGATAATCTCTTGGTATGGGGCCAAGACCCTCCAGGTAAATACGATTTATAATGAGGCTTTCTATCTTTGAGGCCAGATTCTCAAAGTATTTGAAGCCATAGACTTTAGATATAAAATAGGCTGATGGTATGGGATTAAATACAGCTGTTTAAGTACCAAAGTTCTATCTAAATTTTAGTGTGTGATTGACTTTTGGATATATGTTTTCAAAGGCTTGGAGAGTCCCTTTTGCCTGGCAGCCCCTTCCCTGAATGCCTGGCTTCCCTTGATGTGATGGGCAGTCCTGTCCCTGTTTCCTGCCTCTGTCAATAAGAGAACTACAGCCAGCCAGCACAGTGGGAGGGAGGGAACAATGACCATCTCTTGGGATAGCATAATGCAACAGAGCACACACCCAGTTCATGCTGCCAGTGTCACAGTTACTTGCTAATTTAAATTGACCTCGTTTTTTGGGGCAAAGTCAGACTCAATTCCCCTGAAGACTTGTTGGCTGTCTGAATGTCTCCACCCACCTACCTCCCCCACTTGCCTAAGTGGCTAGAGAAACTAACTCTTGGCTAAAGATCACTAAAGATCATTTTCTTTCTCCCTCATTTGGTCATGAGAGCATGGTGAGATAACAATCTGTTTATACTTTTTCCACACTCTGTGGGACTATGTCCTTGTGTAAAAGTTGACTTATGGAAAGCAGTTATTCTCAAGTTCCACTGAGTACCAGAATCCCCTGGAGGGCTTAACAAAACACAGATTTCTGGGCTTTACTCTCAGTATTTCTGATTCAAAGAATCTGAGGTGGGGACAAGAATTTGCTTTTCTAAACAGTTGTCCATAATATTGGTGCTATTGTTGGAGTATCAGACTTTGAGAACCACTGATCTAGAGGATAAAAGCCTTTGGATCTGCCTCTGGAACTAGAAAGTTAGTTCTTTAACCAACTGATACGTAGTTTTATGTCTATCAGATCTTTCGGTATTTAAGTGTGTTGTCATAATATACATCTTAGGGATTCTTATTGTGTTAATCAAATAAGTGCTCTTTGATGATGTTCAAAAGCTAAGGCTGTGGATAGAGACCTGAGTTTATGTGCAGGGGGAGCAAACAGCCTCCCTCATGATTTGCCTCCTTTTTCACTTGATTCTCATTTGGTTCTTCAGCCAGTGTGATCTAAAATTTCTACAGTCACTTTCCAGTTTAAATAACAAAGGCCAGGGACTTCCCTGGTGGTGCAGTGGTTAAGAATTCGCCTGCCAATGCAGGGGACATGGGAACCCTGGTCCAGGAAGATCCCACATGCCGTGGAGCAACTAAGCCTGTGGGCCACAACTACTGAGCCTGAGCTCTAGAGCCCACGAGCCACAACTACTTAGCCCGAGTGCTGCAACTACTGAAGCCTGTGCACCTATAGCCCATGCTCTGCAACAAGAGAGGCCACCGTGATGAGAAGCCCGCACACCACAACGAAGAGTAGCCCCTGCTCAATGCGACTAGAGAAAGTCCACGCGCAGCAACAAAGACCCAACGCAGCCAAAAATAAAGAAATTAATTAATTAATTAATCAAAATAAATAAAGTAAAAATGATACTTTAGTCATTTTTAAAAACATGTTTTTAGACTTGCCTGAAAGTAATTTAAGGAGTGCCTCTTTAAGAAGGGCATTAAGAAGCTCCATGAGGCCAGCTGTCTGTGGGCCTAACATGGATGGAAGATGCAAAAAATATTAGGTTGGAGAGGCTGCTGTGGGGTCTCCTGAGAGCCGTGTGGCTGACAGGGTCTTGGTGCATCGGCCAGGTGTCAGGCTTGTGCCTCTGAGGTGGGAGAGCTGAGTTTAGGACATTGGTTGACCAGAGACCTCCCGGTCCACATAATATCAAACAGCGCAAGCTCTCCCAGAGAGCTCAGTCTCAACACTAAGACCCAGCTCCACTCAACAACCAGCAAGCTACAGTGCTGGACACCCTATGCCAAACAACCAGCAAGACAGTAACACAACCCCACCCATTACCAGAGAGGCTGCCTACAATCATAATAAGGTCACAGACACCCCAAAACACACCACCGGATGTGGTCCTGCCCACCAGAAAGACAAGACCCAGCCTGATCCACCAGAACACAGGCACCAGTCCCCTCCACCAGGAAGCCTACACAACCTACTGAACCAATCTTAGCCACTGGGGGCAGACACCAAAAAAAATGGGAACAACGAACCTGCAGCCTGTGAAAAGGAGACCCCAAGTACAGTAAGTTAAGCAAAATGAAAAGACAGAGAAACACATAACAGATGAAGGAGCAAGGTAAAAACCCACCAGACCTAAAAAATGAATAGGAAATAGGCAGTCTACCTGAAAAAGAATTCAGAGTAATGACAGTAAAGATGATCCAAAGTCTTGGAAATAGAATGGAGAAAACACAAGAAACGTTTAACAAGGACCTAGAAGAACTAAAGAGCAAACAAACAATGAGGAAAAATGCGATAAATAAAATTAAGAATACTCGAGAAGGAATCAAAAGCAGAATAACTGAGGCAGAAAAACGGATAAGTAACCTGGAAGATAAAATAGTGGAAATAACTACCACAGAGTAGCATAAAAAAAAAGAATGAAAAGAATTGAGGACAATCTTAGAGACCTCTGGGACAACATTAAACGCACCAACATTCGAATTATAGGGGTCCCAGAAGAAGAATAGAAAAAGAAAGGGACTGAGAAAATATTTGAAGAGATTATAATTGAAAACTTCCCTAATATGGGAAAGGAAATAGTCAATCAAGTCCAGGAAGCACAGAGAGTCCCATACAGGATAAATCCAAGGAGAAACATGCCAAGACACATATTAATCAAACTATCAAAAATTAAATACAAAGAAAATATATTAAAAGCAGCAAGGGAAAAACAACAAATAACATACAAGGGAATCACCATAAGGTTAACAGCTGATCTTTCAGCAGAAACTCCGCAAGCCAGAAGGGAGTGGTGGGACATAATTAAAGTGATGAAAGATAATATCCAGCATATTAAAGTGATGAAAGATTATATATTAAATATCCACCATATTAAAGTGATGAAAGATAATATCCACCATATTAAAAAATTGAAGGATAAAAATCATATGATCATCTCAATAGATGCAGAAAAAGCTTTCAACAAAATTCAACACGCATTTTTGATAAAAACCCTCCAGAAAGTACGCATAGAGGGAACTTACCTCAACATAATAAAGGCCATATATGACAAACCCACAGCCAACATCATTCTCAGTGGTGAAAAACTGAAACCATTTGCTCTAAGATCAGGAACAAGACAAGGTTGTCCATTCTCACCCTATTATTCAACATAGTTTTGGAAGTTTTAGCCACAGCAATCAGAGCAGAAAAAGAAATAAAAGGAATCCAAATCGGAAAAGAAGAAGTAAAGCTGTCACTGTTTGCAGATGACATGACACTATACATAGAGAATCCTAAAGAATCTACCAGAAAACTACTAGAGCTAATCAATGAATTTGGTAAAGTAGCGGGATACAAAATTAATGCACAGATATCTCTTGCATTCCTATACACTAATGATGAAAATTCTGAAATAGAAATTAAGGAAACACTCCCATTTACGATTGCTACAAAAAGAATAAAATACCTAGGAATAAACCTACCTAAGGAGACAGAAGACCTGTATGCAGAAAAGTATAAGACACTGATGAAAGAAATTAAAGTTGATACAAACAGGTGGAGAGATATACCATGTTCTTGGATTGAAAGACTCAACATTGTGAAAATGACTACACCAACCAAAGCAATCTACAGATTAAATGAAATCTCTATCAAACTATCAATGGCATTTTCACAGAACTAGAACAAAAAATTGCACAGTTTGTATGGAAAGATAAAAGACCCTGAATAGCCAAAACAATCTTGAGAAAGAAAAACAGAGCTGGAGGAATCAGGCTCTCGGACTTCAGACTTTACTACAAAGCTACAGTAATCAAGACAGTATGTTACTGGCACTAAAACAGGAATATAGATCAATGGAACAGGCAAGAAAGCCCAGAGATAAACCCACGTACCTATGGTCACCTTATTTTTGATAAAGGAGGCAAGAACATACAATGGAGAAAAGACAGCCTCTTCAATAAGTGCTGCTGGGAAAACTGGACAGCTACATGTAAAAGAATGAAATTAGAACACTCCCTGACACCATACACAAAAATAAACTCAAAATTGATTAAAGACCTAAATGTAAGGCCAGACACTATCAAACTCTTAGAGGAAAGCATAGGCATAACACTCTATGACATACATCACAGAAAGATCCTTTTTGACCTACCTCCTAGAGAAATGGAAATAAAAACAAAAATAAACAAATGGAATCTAATGAAACTTAAAAGCTTTTGCACAGCAAAGGAAACCATAAGCAAGACGAAAAGTCAACCCTCAGAATGCGAGAAAATATTTGCAAATGAAGCAACTTACAAAGGATTAATATCCAAAATTTATAAGCAGCTCATTCAGCTCAATATCAAAAAAATAAACAACCCAATCTAAAAATGGGCAGAAGACCTAAATAGACATTTCTCCAAAGAAGATATACAGATTGCCAACAAACGTGAAAGGATGCTCACCATCACTAATCATTAGAGAAATGCAAATCAAAACTACAATGAGGTATCACCTCACACCAGTCAGAATGCCATCATCAAAAAATCTACAATCAATTTTGTAGAGGGTATGGAGAAAAGGGAACCCTCTTGCACTGTTGGTGGGAACGTAAGTTGATACAGCCACTATGGAGAACAGTATGGAGGTTCCTTAAAAAAGTAAAAATAGAACCTACCATATGACCCAGCAATCCCACTACTGGGCATATACCCTGAGAAAACCATAATTCAAAAAGAGACATGTACCACAATGTTCATTGCAGCTCTATTTATAATAGCCAGGACATGGAAGCAACCTAAGTGTCCATCGACAGATGAATGGGTAAAGAAGATGTGGCATATATATACAATGGAATATTACTCAGCCATAAAGAGAAACAAAATTGAGTTATTTGTAGTGAGGTGGATGGACCTAGAGTCTGTCATACAGAGTGAAGTCAGAAAGAGAAAAACAAATACCGTATGTTAACATATATATATATATGGAATCTAAAAAAAAAACAAATGGTTCTGAAGAATCTAGGGGCAGGACAGGAATAAAGACGCAGATGTAGAGAATGGACCTGAGGACACGGGGAGGGGGAAGAGTAAGCTGGGACGAAGTGAGAGAGTGGGATGGACTAATATATACTACCAATTGTAAAATAGATAGCTAGTGGGAAGCAGCCACATAGCACAGGGAGATCAGCTCAGTGCTTTGTGACCACTTAGAGGGGAGGGGTAGGGAGCCTGGGAGAGAGATACAAGAGGGAGGAGATATAGGGATATATGTATATGTATAGCTTATTCACTTTGTTATAAAGCAGAAACTAACACACCGTTGTAAAGCAATTATACTCCAATAAAGGTGTTAAAAAAAAAAGAAAATGAAAAAACAAATAAATATGTTTTTAAGATGATGCATTTAGAGAATGCCTGGAAGGATCTATATTGACTTAATAATAATTAAAATAATAATAACCACTAAAATTTTTATTGAGTGCTTACTCATGCTAAATATTTCATATGTTATATCAAGTAAATGCTAAATATTTTATGTTACATTTCATCTTCACAAAATTCCTATGAAGACTGCTATTTGCATTGAAAATGTTTTTATTGATGTTGAATCACATTCAGAACCAGATTTTAATAAAAAAAATTTAATATATTAAATCACAGGGTAAGGAAGGTTTACATTTCACATAAGCTGGATACCCAGAACCATAACTCTAAACAAATAGCCTCTTGTTTCCTGATCTTGCTTTTCTACTGCTGCATTTTCATTCCTGCTTCAAACGTCTTTTCTATTCCTTTCCCCCATAGTTGAAATTCTGCTCGTTATCCTGGTCAAATTCAAATGACACCTCCTCCATGTTTTCTGTTCTCACTTCATCTTCTTTTTAACAGTCATATATAATGAAGAGGTAAATGTGTTTGGATATGGAATAGCAGGTGTTCATTCTGATTTTTGCCACATATTGGCTATGGAACTTTGAGCAATTAGTATCTCTGTTTCTGTGCTTGAAAAATGGGACTAATAACATACTAGTATACTGACCTGTTTTTATCTTATGAATTTATGAATCAGTAACTAACTGAATGTTCTCTGTGTTGTCTTCTAGAAAGCTCAGAGATTAATTGGCTGGCCCTCTCTAGGAAATGTACCAGATCTCATGGCATTTCACCTCTGTACTACTTCCTTGTAACATTTTCCTCTAGACTTACCTGAAAATAATAACTTAAAAAAATTAATTTACAGGGCTTCCCTGGTGGTACAGTCGTTGAGAATCTGCCTGCTAATGCAGGGGACACGGTTCAAGCCCTGGTCTGGGAGGATCCCACATGCCGCGGAGCAACTAGGCCTGTGAGCCACAACTTCTGAGCCTGCGCGTCTGGAGCCTGTGCTCCGCAACAAGAGAGGCCGCGATAGTGAGAGGCCCGTGCACCGCGATGAAGAGTGGCCCCCTGCTTGCCACAACTAGAGAAAGCCCTTGCACAGAAACGAAGACCCAACACAGCAAAAATAAATAAATTAATTAATAAACTCCTACCCCAACATCTTCTTAAAAAAACCCATTAATTTACAAACATAATTCAACTCTGTGCATACGTATTAGAAAATACAAAGCCCCTACCTCCAGCCCCACTCACCCACTGAAGAATAATCACTTTTAATATACACATTTTCTCATTCATATCTATCTGTCACCTACCTGTCAATCTACCAATTTAAAATGGTGTTCTACTATTCGTATTGTTGTGTAACCTGATTTTTTTTCATTTAGGAATATATTGTGAACATTTTCCCATGTCAATAGTTTCCTAGAAATGAATATTTATCACCTGTGGAGTTTTCCACTCTAAGGCTCCACCATGATTACTTAAAATTTGAGCAGGTGGAAGTGGATGGAACTCAGCACAGAGGGGAAGGTCTGATTTTAGGTAGGGGGAGAAATGTTCCTTCCACTTTAACAGGAAGAAATGGTATATGCAGATAGAGGTAGACTGTAAATATATATTATATATAAATATATAATATATGTATATACACGCATATATGTGTGTGTGTATATATATATATATATTTTTTTTTTTTTCCCCCCTTAGACCATAAGGTAAGATAAGAAGAAGCATGGGGTTGGTGACCTGAAAGCGGAAAGCAGTCAAATCTCCACTGCCAGAGTTAAGTTCAAAGGAAAAAATGGCAGCAGCTTGAATGGAACTTTGTGAATAAACATAATCAGTTGCCTGGGAATCATTGTTTAAAAATAAAAAAGTGTGTCTTACTCAAACCTGGAAGTTAAACTGGATTTAAAGTAAGCAGTTATTTAGGACAGTTACAGTGAGTGAAGCATCTGATGGTGTGTAGGACTTTTCTTATTGCTGTATTCATGTATAGTATTTAAAAATATTACTTCATACTTTTAATGAATGTTTGTTAAAGTCTTACTGAGTGGAAAGGTATGCTATGCATTTTTACTCAGGTAAGCACTAGTATGAGAAGTACCAGTTCTCTTTCCTACTTCTAACTTTAACCTAGCTGTTTGCTCTAAGCACTCTGTGTTAAAGAGAGAAACCACAGGCATCAAATGGCGTCACTGGTGCCAAACCATGATACCAAACCTATTTAATACCTAACCTATTGCAGTTTTGAATTTCACCAGAAAGGTAATCTTAATCAACCAGTCTGGAATTTTCTGGTCAGCACCTATAAGGTAATCTGCTCTGTGGGTCCTCTTTATTCCCTAGAGGAAGAAGAGGCAATATGCACGATAAAACCCGGTCCACCATATTCTTCCCCACCCCCCACCAAAATATGTCCTGGCCCAAAATAATCCTTTCTTTTCTTTTGCTAATAACTTCCTTGCCCCACACTCCTTTTGCCTTTATAATAACCTTCCATTTTGTATAACTCCTTGGAGCACCCTTCTGGTTGCTAGATGGGATGCTACCTGATTCATAAATAGTTGAATAAAGTCAATTAGATCTTCAAATGTACTCAGTTAAATTTTTTTTTTTTGATTTTTTTTTTTTTTTTTTGCGGTACGCGGGCCTCTCACTGCTGTGGCCTCTCCTGCTGCAGAGCACAGGCTCTGGACACACAGGCTCCAGACACACAGGCTCAGCGGCCATGGCTCACGGGCCCAGCCGCTCCACGGCACGCGGGATCCTCCCGGACCGGGGCACGAACCCATGTCCCCTGCATCGGCAGACGGACTCTCAACCACTGCGCCACCAGGGAAGCCCAAATTTTGTTTTTTTAACACCTGTCATTTTCAGATTGCTCTGTTCCTCTGCAGTAAACAAGGGTGATTAGACACTAGATTTTTCCTTGCTAATAAGGAATGAAAAATTCCTCTAGCTTTTACTGAAGTTTTGAAGCCCTGAGTACTATGGCTGTGCTATTCTTGGCTATCAGTCCTGTTGTCAGGCCCCCTTAATTACTTCTAGAGAGATGGCAGAAGGATTGCTTGGCGTCCTTATGCTCAGGTCTCCAGGGCTCATGTTTGTCCCTTACTTTTCCACAAAGGGGAAACTCACCTCGAACCTCTGCTAGCCAGGTTTCTGTGTCATTCTTTTCAGCCATTTCCTGGGAACTGGGCCCTTCCCTACCTCTTTCATGGGGTGTACTTTTCCACTGACTTCCCTGGCTCTCTATGACCTTCCAGCACCCTGACTGCAACCCCTGAAGGTGTGCCTCTTATCTGATCCTAGATCAGACCCTTTGCTCCTACCCTTCCATTAGCTTCCCAATTATCTGCCTACCTTGAGGTCTCTACAGCCACTCCCAAACCACTGCAGGACATTTTGCTAAAGGAATTATGAGTCTGTGCCTAACTTGCTGGCAAAAATACCCATTAGGAAATAATCCCTGGAGCATAAGTCTAGAAACTCAAAAGAACAAAAACATGATACACATTAGATCAGTGAAGTTCACACAACAAACAGAAGCCCTATGATCAATTTTTCACCAGGGAATCTATTCAGAAGTATTGAGAATAGTGCAGTGATGTATGAAAAACTATGTCCTTGAGTTGATTCAGAGATGAAGATGAACATGTTTACATTTATGCAAAATGCAGTCTGTTCAAGTTAACCTTTAAATGACCAAAAAAAAATATTTCTGGCTGAGTGACTGAAGTCTACAACAATAAAAATGTACTCACTTTCTGCTTCTATAACAGCCTGTGTTCTTCTGTTATAGAAGAAAGGTGAATTCTTTCTGTAGATAACATCTACATTACTTGCTTATTTGACTTTACAATTACTAGCTCTCAAGTGTAAACACGTGAGATAAGCAGTCACATGGTTAAAAGACCTGAACAATATAATCCTCTAATGCCATTAGGTTTGTTAAATGTTACAATAAAAAAATCAAAATCAACTACCAGATATTGACACAAAAGGTCAATGTTTCTATGTGTGTATATGCCAGTCCTTAACTAAATGAGTTTATCTCCTTACAAAAGGTTTATTTTTGACATGTAGAAATGTGGAAAGTATCATGGTAAGCATGATACTGGGATACTCAGCTTAATGAGATAAAGGCTTGTCCAGGGAGGTTTGGGGAGAAGAAATGATGGGAGGGGGGAATGGAGGGAGTAGTCAGCAAAAGCCTTAAGGGTGACAGAAGGAGAAATGATAGTCATAAACTCACATTAGCAGTAAAGGCTACTAGATAAGTAGGCAAAAGCAAGTTAATATATATTCATCTGAGTCACAAGACCCAGGGGTTTACAACTAAGTGAGAATGAGAATTTTGAAAGAGCCGAAAGTTCAAGTTGCAAGACCAAAGAATGTCACTACTTCATTAAATTCAGTAACCAAGTAGATGTTGGAAGTATAACTATGACTGATAAGATTATTCAATCAAAGTTTTATAATGATTATGTTGATGGTATAATTTTGGAGTAAAAAAGGGAAGTACAAATTTCACTTAGTAGCCATTATCCCATACCATTTCTAGTGAGAAAGAGGAGTGGGCAAAAGACAAATGGACAATTTAGCCATCAGTATATGTACTGTGTGGTTCTGAGCGGACCTCTTATAGGGAATGAATGAAGAAAGGGTAGCAAATTCTTCCTAGATGTTCTCAGATAAGGAACAATTTCTACCTACCACCCATTACTTACTGTGTGCCGTTCACAGATGAAGTTGGGAATTTGACCCTATGTCATGTTTTTCCTGTTCCTCCAGATTGTGGAGAGGAGGTTGGAACTGTGCACCCTGATTATCTTAATGCAAGGCAACTTTCTCTCCCTGTCTCTTTTCTCATTCTTTTCTATGGTCAGGGTCAGGGAGAAGTATCCTATATGTGAATAGCTTGTAATTTTCTTCATACTCCAGGTCCTTACCCTTGTCAAATTAAATCTGATCTCTTAAAATGGCAAGGTCGGGCTTCCCTAGTGGTGCAGTGGTTGAAGGTCAACCTGCCGATGCAGGGGACACGGGTTTGTGCCCCGGTCCGGGAGGATCCCGCATGCCGCGGAGCGGCTGGGTCCGTGAGCCATGGCTGCTGAGCCTGCGCGTCCAGAGCCTGTGCTCCGCAACGGGAGAGGCCACAACAGTGAGAGGCCCGCGTACCGCAAAAAAAAAAAAAAAAAAAAAAAAAAAAAAGTGGCAAGGTCTGTCAGTCTGTACCACCAAAGTTGTTCTGGAAGGGGATGCATCCCAGATATTTGCCAATCTTGACATTGAGACAGGCTAGGACCTGGCACCTGGGACCCTTTCCTGGAGTACTTGCACCTGGACTAATATCTCCTCAAGCAACAGAATACAAAGAAACTGCAAGGGACTAAAAATAACTGCACGCATGCTCAGTCAGTGCAATTATGAACAATGAGATACAAAAAGGCCACAAACCAACTGCCATTCCTGAGGTACCTGGAGGGTACTGCACATGATCCTGCATACAGCACCACCAAGGGGGTGGACAGACCCCCTAAGCCACCCCCCAACCTCACCCCATGTAAGGAACCAGCCGCCCTCCTCAGAGAGCGAGCAAGAGCACCTGTTTCTTATTTTTGCTCCCTTGTATTGTAGCAATAAAGTCCCAATAAAGACTTGCTTGAATTTTTCTTCTGGCCTCTTATCAATTTCTATTGATTAAAGAGTCTAAGGACCCAAGTTGGCAACAGCATAGCAGCGACATTTCCATTGGTCAGAACTTGTTACTCGGCCCCGGTTACACGCACAGAGGCTTTGAAATGGGGTCCTTGGCTGAAATGAAGTCTCTGACTCTTTCCTCTCAGACTCTGGGAGCATCCTGTGTAATCTCTCCTTAAAATTCCATTAGGTTCTTGGCTGAAGTGGTCCTCGCACAAATTTTATGTGGCCCATAGATTGTTGGTCAGGACAATATAGAAATCTTTTCAGTTAGTTGTCAGTATTTAAAAATATGGAGATTTCAACATTTAAAAAGTCTACATTTTGGGTTTCTCTTAAACCCAAGATTCTCTGGCAAAGCTAGGCCTATATTTATGCATGGTAACAAATGACTATAGCTGGATCCTGTGTAATTTCCAGTCTGCTTCAATCCCCTTTAGCAATCCCAGTTAGTCCATCCAGCTAGTTTCACTGTTTTGGATTATTTGCTTTGGCACTGCTGGCATTTGAGCTTGTGTTTCTGGAGCAGAAAGCCAAATTATGGTGTGGTGTGGCTGGAGGTGGAGGAGCGCTTCTTGCTTTGCCCTATGTATTAATTTGTCAGCACTATTGTAACAAAGTACCACAAACTGGATGATTTAAACAACAAACATTTAATATCTCAGTTCTAGAGGCTAGAAGTTTCATATCAAGGTGTTGGCAGTGTTTGTTCTTTCTGAGGGCTATGAGGGAAAGTTCTGTTCCAGGCCTCTCTCCCTGGCTTGTAGATGGCCATCTTCATGTTCACATGGCATTTTCTCTGTATGTGTATCTCTGTGTCCAAATTTCCTCTTTTTATAAGGACATCAGTCATATTGAATTATGGCCTGCCTACCTTAATGAGCTCACTTTAACTTGAATACGTCTGCAAGGATCCTATCTCCACACAAGGCCACATTCTGAGGAGATGGGAGTTAGGACTTCAACATATGGATTTGGATGGCACACAGTTCAACTCGTAATACCCTATTTACTCACTTGGTTTCATGTGCATTTCACAATTACATAGAGGAAAAAAAGAAACCTCAAAATAATCTCAACTAGGAAATGGATCATCCTATACCACTGTGTTGAAAAAAAAATCCTGGCATATTTTACAGGAGAGTTGAGATGCAATATTGAAATTAATCTCTTTTCTTTGCAAGGAATGCCACATTTTTGGTTTTCACTGTGCAGCTCACATGGTCTATTCTGAGACCCAGAAGAATCTCTCCATTGCATGGGGAAAGGCTTTTTCATATGGGAAGGGGCAGTGCAAAGGATGCTGTTGTGGATGAAGAAGGTCGCCTGTCACATCAGTAAACAAAAGATGTTGGGGCCGTCATGCCGGCAGCCACTGCAGCCATCCCCAACTGTGCACTCTGAGGGATTCAGGATGGAGAAAAGCAGGACACTGGCCCCTGATAGTTAAGGTGCCTATTAAAGGAATGATTTCAATGAGCCCAGACTCTTGCATCTCCCCATAGATAGAAAAGCACTAAATTCATTAACTCGAGATGTCTGGTTTTCTTTAACGAACAGTAATCTTTTGATGTTCCAACTACCTGGTTTCTGTTGCAAAAACTCCTCTATATCCTGGTTCCTCCCTTACCTCTTTGGAGCAGTCCCTCAGAGCTAGCTGAGAGGCTGCCTTCCAAGCTTCAGTCCTCAGAAAGTCTGCCAAATAAAACGTAATTCTCAACTTTTATGTCGTGCATTTTTTTTCAGTTGACACTGTGTTCCTTGACAAAAGAAAGAAGCAAACTTATTACTATAGCTCTGCTCAATCTTGCATGAACTTTTCTTCTTTCCCAGGCAGAAAAATATGTTCCTTTTCATGTAATCGTCTACCCACACCTCCTATCCCCAAAGCAGTTGTGAAGCTACCACACATATCCAGTGGGCTGTCAAGTCTTTCAGTAACAGGACTTCCCCCACAGAGCAAGCTATAAAATGTCGCCGAAGTTCAGTTGTGGTAAATTGAACTGTTTACTGACGTTAAGTGGAAGCGTTCCTTAACTGCCGTTCTCATTTTTTCAACTTCTCTCACCAAAGCATTCACTGACTTCTCTGAGGGAGCATGGGGGCCTTTCTGGGTGGAGACATGGGCCTGGGACAGCCAGGACAGGCCACAGTGGCTTGAATGAAAGAGTGCACAGCAGCCGGGCATGATGGCACAAACCAAGGCACACCCTTCCTCTCTTGCATCCCTTCGCTAATAAAACACAGTGAAAGGAGGTACAGTAACACCGAGCTCTCAAAACTCTGTTGATAATACGCTTGGGAGCTCAAAGAGCCAAACCCCGGTGGACTGATTTAGATACAAAGGGCTATTGAATCGTTATTAGGAGTGGGAAAAAAGGCCCAGTGTTTGAGCGCTCATGAAGGCAAGTTGTCAGTTTAACTGTTGTGTGTTTTCTATTAGCCCATGGTTTGACTCGCTTAAAACAGATCAGTTGTTTGGAGACACATAAGCACAGTCCCTCATAAAAGACTATTTAAAAATCTTTAAAGTCAAATCAGAGGGTTATGAAGATAGACAAACAACCCGAACGAAAATATTACAAAACATTCTGCTTACTTAGAAAGATCAAAATTCAAACTTCTTGGAGGTATTGAGACAATTCAAGAGCACTTGGTGCCACAGAAGTCACATGATTCATTTCCTTCCTCATGATATGAGAATATGAGAGGCTGACACCTTCTTCCATTAGCGTTGGTTGAAAAAGAGGATCTGGGAAGTACTCTCTGGCTGCAGAGGTGCTGAGTAGCTGAATGTAACTGTAGAATTCTGTAACTCTGCACAAATGAGATAGTCTGTGATTTGGTCTTAGAACAATGATAGGAAATAACCCATCATCTCTTCTCCAGAGAAGAGTTTTCCTTAGAAAACCATGTGACTATATGTCCATGCCACTCTCTCACTTTGTCACAGCTTACCCTTCCCCCTCCCCATATCCTCAAGTCCATTCTCTAGTAGGTCTGTGTCTTTATTCCCGTCTTACCCCTAGGTTCTTCTGAACCATTGTTTTTTAGATTCCATATATATGTGTTAGCATACAGTATTTGTTTTTCTCTGACTTACTTCACTCTGTATGACAGACTCTAGGTCCATCCACCTCACTACAAATAACTCAATTTCTTTTCTTTTTATGGCTGAGTAATATTCCATTGTATATATGTGCCACATCTTCCTTATCCATTCATCTGTTGATGGACACTTAGGTTGTTTCCATGTCCTGGCTATTGTAAATACGTAAAATAGATAGCTAGTGGGAAGCAGCCGCATAGCACAGGGAGATCAGCTCGGTGTTTTGTGACCACCTAGACCACCTAGAGGGGTGGGATAGGGAGCGTTGGAGGGATACAAGAGGGAAGAGATATGGGGACATATGTATATGTATAACTGATTCACTCTGTTATAAAGCAGAAAGTAACACACCATTATAAAGCAATTATACTCCAATAAAGATGTTAAAAAAACCCAAAAAACATGTGACTACATCCTCCTTTAACCCAAGCCTCTGCTGCCTGGTAATTCCCTAACCTTCTGTCCTTCTGGAATCACCCTTTTCTTTCATAACCAAAGAACACTCCCAAGCTCCCATCCCATTCGCTGCAGTCTGGAGACGCCTTAATAAATCCTCCTGAAGAGAGGAATGCCCAGGTCACTTCTGCATCCACTCCCACTGCTGTCTGTTCCTACAGACTACTGGTTCCTTACATTACTCTTAGCTCGTTGTTCTCCTACCTCTATGTTTCAAATATAGGACTATCAGACTTCTACTGAAGGCTGGGAGACAACAGAGGATAATTGCAGTTCTGGGTATTAGACATTCTTGTCCTAAAACTTCTCAGCTGTCTTCAACATATAACAATCTCTTCTCAAACAACTTTCTTTCCAGCCTCTGCCTACCATCATATTGCTTGGGTCCCTCTCTCTTTTAGGTTATCCTGAACTCCCTTCCTTCAGCTGCCACTAAGGCAACAATACCCAAGTCTCTTGATATAGTGTCTATGACAGTAGGCTTAGCTTGTCTGCTAGGTTATGAGAAAAGTTGCTTTGAGTGTGTCTTGTTCTAGCTCTCAAACCCTGGCCAAAATCTCTTATTGATATGCAACTTCATCTAGCTGAGAAAATATTTCCCCAAACTTGCTCTAAGGAGCAAATTGCAAATTATGTTTATACTACAATTTTTCTTTAGTGGGCAGGAGTATTTTTATCTTGGGGAAAATTTGG
The DNA here is from genome assembly GCF_949774975.1 of Lagenorhynchus albirostris. Lineage (NCBI taxonomy): Eukaryota > Metazoa > Chordata > Mammalia > Artiodactyla > Delphinidae > Lagenorhynchus > Lagenorhynchus albirostris. Next base: position 100,911,188 of record NC_083097.1, on the reverse strand, counting down.
AATTAAATATGGAAGTGATGAAGTAGATAATCCATATTGTTAATATATATATATTTTGTGGTATGTGGGCCTTTCACTGTTGCGGCCTCTCCCGTTGCGGAGCACAGGTTCCGGAGCGCAGGCTCAGCGGCCGTGGCTCACGGGGCTAGCCGCTCCACGGCATGTGGGATCTTCCCGGACCAGGCACGAAACCGTGTCCCCTGCATCGGCAGGTGGACTCCCAACCACTGCATCACCAGGGAAGCCCTTGTTAATATATTTTTGTTAAGGAATAATCTATATTTAGATATTTAAAACATTTTAGATAATTTGGCCTGTTAGAAGGACCCTATCATTCCAATTTAAAGTGAGTAATTGAATAACAGTTTTACATTTGTGATGTTAAGTTAAAATTTAAGTTTAGAAAGAGTACAATTAGAACATTTAAGAGAATTTAAGATTCATCTTACTTATAAATGTAACTTATTTGATTCTTTTATAAGAATCACTTAAGGAGTGTGGGGTCTCTTTATGGGGTGATGCAAATGTTCTAAGGTTGACTGCGATGGTGGTTGCACAACTCTGTGAATACCCTGAGTTATGCACTTTAAATTGCACACTTTAATTGTACTCTTTAAATGGGTGAACTGTGTGGTATGACTCATATCTAATAAAGCTGTGAAGAAAAGAATCACTTGACTTCTTGAGAAGGTTTGTTTGTGAGTCCATTGTAATACTGAAAAACAAAATATAATACGTTTATAAATTCAGTGTCAGAATATTTTTTTCCCGTTTCTGTGTCAGAATATTTAAAAGCATTAGATTAACTAAGTTATAAAAGCTTCCTTAAAACTGATTGTTAAAATTTGCCAAATAGAATAACAGGATTTATAAATTATAATTAAAGTTTAAGGCAAAAGTAGGTTTTTAAAATTTAATGTTAATAAATTGAATAATAATAAAAAACAGAATATCTTATGCATGCTTAGAACTTCCCTATGGAGTGAAGAGGATGAAATTTATAGGATCCTTTAGTCATTACAACATAAATTAGCAGTACTAAGATCTCTGTATGATGGATTAACAAAAATTCCAGCAAAATTGGGGTTGAAAATCTAGTAATTCTGAAATTATAGTCAACAACTTTAACTGGTACCAACTCAGGCCAGTTATATTTCACAGAATCGAAGCTGACAAAATGCTAACTTTATCTGTTTTCTTCACTGTAAAACAGAAAGAAAATGACCTACCTCCTACGACTGCTGTGACGATTAAATAAGGCAGTACATGTAAATGGCTTTGTTATTGGCACAGAGAAGGTGCTGCATAAATATTATCTATTATTATTAGCCGGTCAATGTCAGAACATCCTAGGTATATGCACAGCATAGACAACAGATGTCTTCGTTATTTTGGGGGGGCATTTAGTGTCCATTCTCCCTTCCCAAGTCTTGATTTCCTTTTTGAGAAGTTACCCATTTCCCAATGTGCAGTACCCTTGGTGGAACTATATAGGTGCTTGTCCTCATGGGCAGGCAAGTAATCCAAGCTAGACTGACTGGATCCCAAACCTTCACCTCTGGGGAATGTGATTCTTGAGTGAGGTGGTACAAGAAAGGAAAATGTGGGGCTTTCCTGGTGGCGCAGTGGTTGAGAGTCTGCCAGCCGATGCAGGGGACACGGGTTCGTGCCCCGGTCCAGGAAGATCCCACATGCCGCGGAGCGGCTGGGCCTGTGAGCCATGGCCGCTGAGCCTGCGCGTCCGGAGCCTGTGCTCCGCAACGGGAGAGGCCACAACAGGGAGAGGCCCATGTACCGCAAAAAAAAAAAAACAAAAACAAAAACAAAAAAAAAAAGAAAGGAAAATGTTTTCTCATCCAAGGTATGCGTAGTATTAGTCCACAGTCACGCATTTTGTGGTGAGCCTGGGTCCATAGGTGGTCAGCAGGGCCAACGGTCAGACAGCTGAGCAGGACGCGGCACAGAGGACAGCGAGGACAAGCTGGGACCTGCCAGGCGCCTCTGCATCTGTCTGTTACTGTATCTGACAACCTCCCAAGAGGTTCTTCTTTGCTCAGCTTTAACCTGGAACAATACAGAGAAGGGGATTCTGAGAAAAAAAACTCCTAAATAAAGCAAGTTGACAACTACATATTCCAGTATAGTTTTTAAGAAAATAAATGGAGATGATATACATGAACATGTCAGTGCAGGACCCGGCCCACAGTTAGTGTTTACTAAAATTTCATTTATTTATCACTGTGTTTGTAAATCAAGTGACCTGCGCTAATAGTATTGAGACTTGAAGTCATTGTTTATGATCATTTTAAACATGTGAATAGCTGACACACATTTTTTTAGAATGAATAGCATTGCTGGTCCCCTGTACCTCCTCCTATGAACATATTTGGAAACTGTTTATATGGATAAGATAACTTAATTTGGTTAAATATCAAAAACAATAAATACAAGTTGTGCATTTCTTGTATTTAGATTTATTTTCACTAGCCTTGTAATTGTATCTTTAGTTTTACAAATAAGAATGGTCTTTTTCTCATTTTCCTATCAAACTTGTGGTTTGTATTTGTTAGAGCAAGACCTTTTCCTTTTGCTATGCTTTCTTCATCCTGATTTCTTTCTTTCAGCTTTCCAGCATAGACTTCGTTATTTATTAAATTACGCCAATTTACTGCCTGTGTTCTTCTTGCCTGTACTTTTCTTACAAAAGAGGTAGCTAATTAGCTCTTAGATAAGACTCTCAGTAAGCATAATTGTATCAGAAGGGTTCTAGCAGGAAACAGAAGGCACGCCCAGCTGGGATTTTGAAGATAATTTATTGAAGGGGCCATTTACAGAGGTGAAGATAGGGCTACGGGAACCAACAAGAAATGCTGAAGCACTCAGGGACCAGCCACAATTGAAAGTAATTACTGCCCTAGGCTTGAAGGGAACAGGGGAGGAAATGGCCTGATAGGTGCTGGAACCAAGCAAGAGGAGTCGCCCAACAGGAGCTGTAGCTGTAAAGGGACGAAGCCTCCTCCAGAACTTTCTACTGAAGCAGGGCAGGAGTGAAGGAAGAAAAGTCCACCTTTTTCTCCTGCTCACTGATCTCCTGCCAATGCTCCCTCATTGGCTAAGCCCCATTAGCAGCGAGAGGACAATGGGGTGTAGGTGATGCAGTCTACAGAGGGCGGCTCTGCTGGGGAGCAGAGGACTCACTCATATGCAATTGTGTATGTGTGAGCACTAAGTGGGTTCTGTGGGCGCCCCTGGGACAGTGTCCGAGAAGCCCCAGAATAGGGAGCAAGAGATACTTGGAACAAAATGAGGTGAGGTGCTGTTCCTAACAGGCTGAACGGGAAGCTGGTGGAACTGTCACTGGTCACCACAGCTGCGCCAGGATTAGGAGGTGGGGCTAAGAGGCTGAGAAGTGGTGCACAGGAGGTGTCTGGTACAATTCTGTAACAGCACTGAGCATAAGCTCTGGTCTTTCTTCCCAACTAGACTATGGTAGATGGTGTGAGTGGAAGGGTCACGTCTGCTTTACTTATCAGTGTATATACCCCATTTGTCTTTTCATGATTTCTTGCATTGAGTGAAAACCACAAGTAATCTCAAAAAAACACTTTTCTCTATTAGGATAGTTTTAACCTTCGCCTCATAAAACCATTACAGTAGAACAGAAGTTAATTAGCAGAACACATAAATAAATTTATTGTGCTTCATCTTTAGTTATTAAAGAGTTAACCTCAGCAGTAGACAGGAAGAAATAAAGCAGCAATGGATAGGATTTCTCTACAGGGGGATAATATGCTGAAAAACTGGTTATCTTTTTTATAATTTTTAGACACACCAGTTCTGTTTCAGGTATTAATTAATCCAATAAATTTTTATGGAACAGCTTTTAAGTTTTTTGTTTGTCATTGTTGTTATTATTATTATTTTGAAGCAGCTTTTAGGTTGGAGGTAATGTACTAGCTATTTGGGGGATAAAAGAATAAAAAGAACCAGACATATTTGTGTTTTGTTTGGCAGAAAAAAAAGTCTTATTGTTTTAATTTGTTATCTTTAATTACTAGTGGGTTAAAATTTTCCCATATACATGTACTTTGTATGAGTTGTGTATTTATGTCACTAGCTCATATTCTCCATGTTTGTTTGTAAAGTCTCTTTATATATTAAGAATACAAATCCCCTGTCTGGCATATTTCTTTTTGCAAACTTTTAATCCTGGTTTGTTTCAGTTTAATTTTGATATAGCATAGGGAGTTTAATTTTTACAAAAGGTTTTTCTCCTTTTTTTTCCTTTTTTATTGTAGTATAATTGATTTACAATGTTGTGTCAATTTCTGCTGTACAGCAAAATGATTCAGTTAAACATATATATATATACATATATACATTTTTTTCAATATATTCTTTTCCATTATGGTTTATCATAGGATATTGAAGAAATACAAATGGTCAATAGGCACGTGAAAAGATGCTCAACATCGCTAATTATTAGAGAAAGGCAAATCAAAACTACAATGAGGTACTGCCTCACACTGATCAGAATGGCCATCATTAAAAACTCTACAAATAACAAATGCTGGAGAGGATGTGGTGAAAAGGGAACACTTCTACACTATTGGTGGGAATGTAAGTTGGTACAGCCCCTGTGGAAAACAGTATGGAGGTTCTTCAGAAAACTAAAAATAGAATTGCCATATGATCTAGCAATCCCACTCCTGGGCATGTATCCAGAAAAAACTCTCATTCAAAAAGATACATGCACCCCTATGTTCATACCAGTGCAATTCACAATAGCCACAACATGGAAGCAAATTAAGTGTCCATCAACAGATGAATGGATAAAGAAGATGTGGTACATATATACAATGGAATACTACTCAGCTACAAAAAAGAACAAAATAATGTCATTTTCAGCAACATGGATGCAACTAGAGATTATCATACTAAGTGAAGTAATTCAGAAAGAGAAAGACAAATACCATATCATATCACTTACACGTGGAATCTAAAATATGACATAAATGAAACTATCTACAAAAAAGGAACAGACTCACATAGATAACAGACTTGTGGTTGCTAAGGGGGAGGCGTTTGGGGGAGGGGTGGGGTGGGAGGTTAGGGTTCCCAGATGAAAACTATTATATAGAGAATGGATAAACAATAAGATCTTACTGTATAGCACAGAGAACTATATTCAGTATCCTATGATAAACCAGACTTGGTTCTTGACTGAAGCTGTGTATAGTTTTGTAAGAGAATTAGCTAGCAGGACCTCATGAATGACCAGTAAAGGGTGATAAATGAGAGGGATCCCAGTCTTGCAAACATCCCTGCTTGGGCACCAGACATGTGACTGAATCATCTTGCATGTTCCAGCCCCAGCTACCATCTGACTGCAGATTCCAAACAAGATCATCAGGAGAACCGCCTGACTGAGCCCAGTCAAACCAAAGAATCATGCTTAAGCTGTTAAATTTTGGGGTGGTTTGTTAGAGAGTGTTAGGAAATGGAAACATCCAGGTGCAACAGCAGTTGTCTTCTGGATGAGGGGTCCTCCTGGGTATCCCCAGCGGCCCAGGGCCCTGCATCTGAGTATCTGCTACTCTGGAATGGGGGGAAAAACCTCAAAGTATTTTGAAGAATGCTGGTCTCCAGCCACTTACTCTGGTGGTTATCTAGTAGCTAACGCTTCTCCTTTCATTTTATATTCTTTGCCTATGGGGTTAGTGTGATTGAGATCCACACCCACTCTTCTGAGTAGTCCTCTTTGGTATGTATTTCAGGATGGACATACTTTGAATTGTATACTGTCTGCTCTCCTTTTTACAGGGAATCATAAATATTTCGCTGCTAGCAATTAATTTTGTTTTCCAGTTTTCCTAAAAATATACTACTACTTCTTGTGTATACAATTCTGTTCTTATTCTGTTCTTTTCCAAGATATTCTTTTGGAGAAGGAAATAGTTTCTTGCAGTTAATCTGCCTTCTTGATACAGTTCTGTTTATCCTTTTTTATTTCCCCCTAAGTTTTGTGATCTAATTCATTGATTTTCTGCCATATTCAACTTGATTTTTTAAATTAATTAAAATATTTTGGCTGTGTTGGGTCTTCGCTGCTGCACGCGGGCTTTCTCTAGTTGCAGCGACCGGGGGCTACTCTCTGTTGCCGTGCGTGGGCTTCTCACTGTGGTGGCTTCTCCTGTTGTGGAGCACAGGCTGTAGGCACAAAGGCTTCAGTAGTGTGGCTTGCCATCTCTAGAGTGCAGGCTCAGTAGTTGTGGCGCACGGGCTTTGTTGCTCCATGGCATGTTAGAGTTTCTTCCCAGACCAGGGCTCATACCTGTGTCTCCTGCATTGGCAGGTGGGTTCTTAACCACTGTGCCACAGGGGAAGTCCCTTAACTTGCTTTTAACTGCCTATATTCGTAGACAGAAGAACACCAATGGTTAAAAGACTGGACTCTGAGTTAGACTACTTTGAATTGAATTCAGGGTGAACCACTTACTAGTGTATGTCTTAGCCAAGATATTTAACTTCCTTCAAGCCCTTTTACAGCCTGAGGAGAAAATGGAGAAAGTAGCAATGCCTAACTTACAGAGTTGTTGACAGCATTAAGTGAGAGCACACATGTAGAGTTCTGAGTGCATTGGCTAGCACATGGGAGGCACTTGATAAACGGTTGATGCTATTACAGGAGACTTTAAAATCAGCACTGATAACTAATTTCTCCCTTTTTATTTATCAAGTCAGAGCACATTCAAAAATGAAAACCTCCCTCTAAATCATATCACCCAGAGAAAATTACTGTTAACACTTTGGTGTTATTCATATTCATGTGTAACAAAACATTATTATAGTTTCCATACTGCTATGTGGCTCACTTTTTCATTTCGTGTTCTATCATGAACAGTTTTACAGATAAATATTATTCCACACAATTATGTTTACTGGCTACCTACTATTCTAAATAATAAACAGCATAATTATTTTTAATGATTACCTCTATAGACGCACAATAATTCCTTCCTAACAAGTTCTCTGATTTTGGACATTTAGGCTATCTCCAATTTTCTTGTTTTGTAGACTATTGTGAACTCAGTAGTTCACTTAATAAACGTGTTTGTACCCATGTTTGACTTTTTTCAGGATAAATTTTGAGAAACTGGGTTGTTCTGTAAAAGAGTATCAAAAACTAATGTTAATTATTTTAAAATAGTTACCTAATGTTAAAATGCCTCTCATATGAGGTGTATCTCACTAGTAACAGCATGTAAGCTCCGGAGGACAGGAATTTTGGTCTGTATTGTTCACAATTGTATCCTAGGTCTATAGAGCAGTGTGAACAAAAACACCCTGCTTTTCAGTGAAGGAAACAAAATAATATTGTGAATACATATTAGTATGAACCAAGAGCAGTGAGATGATTTTGAAGACCTCTGCTAACAATACAGAAATTTATTGAGAAAAAAAGGAACAAGTGTTGTTTGTTTTTAAGATATTGTTTTACAATATCTTAACTACTTCAGAAAAGGACATCTGGACAAAATGAGGATTTTTATAAAAATGGAGAAAAGGGAATGGCTGTTGGGTAGGCAGTCAACAATGTCTGCTGCACAAGTAAAATCATAGTTTTCTTAAATTTTGAATTATAATAAACATGCTATTTACAATTAAGTTTTAGCTATATTCTTGATTGCTCTATTAATCTGTAGGAGGAAAATTATTTTTGAAAGAATTAAGATGTTGTAGTCTCCTTAAAACACACACACACACACACACACACACACACACACTTCTGGCCCATGAGATTTGAGGAGAAGCTTGCTAGGTGTGTAAGGGGTGGATTCTGGGAAACTTTTTCTTGATCTTAAAAAGAGACTCAGGGGAGAAAAAGGTCTTTTCTTTTCTTTTCTCTTTCCTCTTCTTTTCTGTCTCTGAGTACTGTATTCATTTCTAGAATGATCCGTGGAGGGACTTAGTGTAAGGATGAGGCTGATGTGCTGAGAAGGCAAAACAGAAAGATGGAAAGAATAAGGGTCCTTGGAAATGTATGTGGGCTGCTAACTTTACCAATCCTGAGCCCATCCTATCTCATGACTTCCTATCACATGAGAATAAGTTTTCCAATTTTCCTGTTGTTCAGACCATTAAGACAAGGGCTTCTGTTCCCAGAAGTGGAAAGTGTTCTAATTAATTCCAAATAGTTTGGAGTAAGTCGTGTGTGGTACAATTACAGCCATTTGATAATTCTTAGAGTATGAGTTTTAATGACAATAGATGTATATATTTAGCAGATATGGTTTACAGTTGGTTAAAACGTTTATAAAACACTTATAATATGGTAGGCATTAGCCTCAGCTTTGGGAACCCAAAGGAAAGTAAAACAGGGCCCTTTCCCTCTGGGAGAAAAACATGATTGTTTCCCAGTATTTTTTATTTTTAGCATATGTCTCCAGGAATGAAAAAATGAGCTTTGCTTAATACTTGTTAATGCAGTTTATTTCTTTTTTAAAGATATTTAATGTGATCATTAAGAAATTATGCTATTTTAAAACCCTAGAAAGAGAACTAAGAACATATGTGAAAGGCTCAAAGACAAATTCTTATTTATGAAAATTGCTATATATATATATATATATGTATATGTATTTTCTGAAGTTCTGTACAAGAATGTTACCTTTGAAAAGACCAAAGGAAGCATATTATTTTGGATTCATAGCACATCCCACTCAAGAGGTAAATTTGTATATTAATGTCCAAATAAATTTTTTAGCACATATTTTATGAGAAAGGTGAAATATTATACTATTTTTGACAGCTAATCAATAAGGTAGGCATTTAGTTTTACTACTTTCTGGGTTATTAGGCTGCTAAGTGAAAGCAATATAGCTAGTTAAAAGAGGTATCCATTTAATGAAAGGCATGTAGAATATTAATTGGTCGTTAAGATATATACCATGTTCCTAGTTGCCTTCTCTGATTTCCTTAGCTTGACATTTAAAAAATTAAGTTCCAATGTCCTAAGGCACCTTTCTCCTTCCCTTATTGATCTTCCTTTATATCTGTCACTGACCAAGATTTAAACACGACACATAAATCATACATATAAAGTTACAAGGCTAAAAGAGTAATAGAACAAGTAATAAGATAAACCTGCGAGACTCTGGTTAAAAACCTCTTTGTGTGAGGGAGTTGCTTTCCAGTGACTGATGTTGTATTGTGAGCCCAGTCCATGAATTCATACCCTCTTGCATTAGACCATAAGGCATGCTATGGAAGGAACTGAGTTTTTTATTGCTCTTAGAGTTCATCGCATCATTTCCATGACTCCCACCTAGAGAGCAGTGTTGGCACCTCCAGGTCACCATACCAACTAACTTAACCAATAATATTTTTGAAGGTGTTTCAGGGCCTTACTCTTCAATCCTGCTTCTGATCATGTCACAAATGCCTCTTAGTGGAAGATTCTTGCCTTTCAGGCTGTTTCTGATCCTTCAGAGGTAATGTCAGGACTCACTGCAGTCTTTAAAATAAAACTATGATCCCTTCTACAGATATGGAAGTTCTGCCCAACTGTTCTGAGATAGGTTAGTGGACCCCACCGGTATCTGTTGTGCATATACAATGTACAGACCAAGTGATTTGTGAAAGGTGCTCTGGGGGATAAAAAGAGAAGCAGGAGACCCAGTCCCCGCTTTCACTGGGTGAAAGCTGAATAGCTTCCACGTGCCATTCTAGGTTCGTTCCACACTCTTCTCCAACATGCTGTCTGTCCCAGGAAGCTGACTGGTAGGGATTCCATCAGTGAGTTCCTGTGATTCCTGGCTCCTGGTTGGGGTTAGCCAATGGGTTGTCCCGACAAGAAATTAGAGGAAGGGAGGAGAAGAGGTCAGGGTATGACCCTGGTGACCTCCCTGTGAAGTCACCTTAGGTTGGCTGTAACAGAAAGTCTCAGCTCCTCCCAAAGAGGCTCCCTGTTTATAACTCTCTCTCCTTCTGGTAACCATTTCTCCCTGTGAGCCTATGGTGTGACAGCACCCTTTAGCTAGCCCAGGTTTCTAGGCTATCTCTTGTGGTTCCTCTATACGGTGCCCAGACCCATGTAACAAGTTCATTGTGAATTATCCCAGCGTGTGTGTGTGCCATCAGTGTAGTATTGGGGTCCTGATTGTTATAGTGGGCTTGTGAGACATACAGACAGAGTTTCATAAAGAGATAAAAGGTGCAGGTGAACCAATATAATAGGATTATATAAAAAGGAGCAATTCATGCTACCATTGGGTGATGGAGGAGTTTTCCTTGAGGAGGGGCGTTTGTAAAATGTGCAGGGGAAAATGAAGCACTGATCTCTGTTTCTCATGATCATGTTTGAGCACGGGTCTCCATCTACTGTGCACATTTTGAAAAAAGAGTGGAAGACAAGGCAAGATGTTAAAGAAAGTCGTCAGTAGCAGCCAAGTACATTTATCAAGTGCCTAATTTAACGTGAGAAATCTGGTGATAAGCATTCTTTTTTTACATTAACAAACTCTTATCTTCACTATTCCTCATATTACCTGAAAGATGTTGAAAAGCATCTTTTTGCTCCTTCACTATTTTCTATAAATTTGTTCCTTGTTCCTAAGGGATAGAGAATGGAAATAAGTTATAGCCCACAGGTTGTGAATTTATCATCTATACCTCTAATTCTCATTTGCTCAGTTAGAAAAATCTGTGACCGTCTGATAGACAATCATAATTACAGCTCTATTAAAAATGTTCATCAGAATGCTTACATAATTCATTTAGTCAGCAAATATTTACAGAGGGCCTATTACGTGTCAGCCACTCTTCTGGGCTGTAGGCAGAGAACAGCGAACAAACAAACGAAATCCCTGTCCTCACGAAGCTCACATTTAAGTGGGGCAAGACTGACAGTAAACCAAACATAAAGTAAAATATATAGAATGTTAGTGCCATAGAGAAAAATATTGCAGAGGAGAAGGACAGTAAGTGCTGAAGGCTAGATTGTGATTTTGTACTAATTTTGTAATGTGAGTCAGCTAGGCTGAATTTTCCCCTTCCCTGTATGTTTCCTGTGTAATATTCAGAGGGAAGACGTGAAACAGCTACCATACTGTTTTTTTACGCTTGAAAGGTCTGTACAGGTGTTATTGTAGCTCACGTGTGTTGCAGCTTATCTGGGGGCTCACTTCATTAATAGGGGGCAGTGGCCAGGACTGCATTCTGCTTCAGCTTCTGTCTCCTGGGCCAGGTGTGTGTTTAGTTCTGTGATGAAGGGGACCAGTTTCTCATGTAGGACACCCACGTCAACAGGTTGGAGGCAGTGAGAACTGATATGGGTTCCAACGTGTCCTGTTGGATTCCAGGTGGTCCTTGTTCTCCCCAGTTTTATATCTGTCTTTTCTTCCCATTCTCTGATCTGTGGACATCAAGCCCCAACACCAGATGCAAAGAAAACAGCCTTAGAGAGACCCCTTAACAAGCTCCCACAATTGTATAAAGTCAAATCCCTACAAGAAATCAATCTCTCTCTCTCCCCCCTCCTACATGTGTCTATCTATCTATCATCTATCTAGTTTCAAGTGATTATGCTCATTTAATTGAACCCTGTCTGAAACAGATGGCCTAACTGAAAAGCTGGTATCTTAGCAAAGATCTAAAAGAGGTGAGAGAGCAAGCTGTGCATACTGGTATTTGGCATAAGAGCACTTTCATGCAGAGAGAGGAGCAAAGCAAAGGCCCTAAAGCAGGAGCAGCTGTGACTGGTGTGACTGAGAAACAGCAAGGAAGCCAGCGAGGCAGGATCACAATAAGGGTAGGGAGAGGAGCTGGGATGAGTTCAGAGAGGTAAAGGGGAGGGAGAGGGGCAACACTTGGTTGTGTAGAGCCTTGTAGGCCACTGAATGCATTAGCTTTTACTTTGAGGGAGATGGGGAGCTATTGGAGGTTTTTGGAGCAGAAGAGTGACCTGATTTGCCTGAAATTTTAGCAGGATGCCTCTGGCAGCTGTGGGGAGAATTAACTGTAAGGGAGAAAGAGTGGGAAGCAGCGAGACCAGTTAAGAGGCTATTGCAGGATTCTGGCAAGAGATAATGATGATTTGGAGCAGGGTGAGCATTAGTGGTGATGAGAAACATTGGATTTTGGGTATTATTTGCAGGTGGAGTCAACGGGATTTGTTGGTGATTTTTTTTTTTTTTTTTTTGCGGTACGCGGGCCTCTCACTGTTGTGGCCTCTCCCGTTGCGGAGCACAGGCTCCGGACGCGCAGGCTCAGCGGCCATGGCTCACGGGCCCAGCCGCTCTGCGGCACGTGGGATCTTCCCGGACCGGGTCATGAACCCGTGTCCCCTGCATCGGCAAGCGGACTCTCAACCACTGCGCCACCAGGGAAGCCCTTGTTGGTGATTTTTAAATGAAGAATGTAAGGTAAAGAGAAGAATTAAGGATAATTCTAGGGTTTTGGGCCTGAGCACCTAGGTAAATAGGAAGATGGGGGAATGGTCAGGGAAGAGGGTTTGCGGGAGAAAATTGAGGATTTGGTTTTAGATATGATAATTTTGAAACATCTATTTCACATTCAAGTGGATGGTCTAGAGTTCAGATGAGGAGAGATCCAGGCTGGAGAAATAAATCTGTGAGGTGTTATAGTGGAATTTAAACCATGGGGCAGACTGAGATTACCTAGGGAGCTGGTGACCTTGATAAGGCTTATTTCAGTGGAGTCGCGGGGATCAAAGCTTAGTTAGCAAGTATATAAGAGAAAATAGGAGCCGAGGAATTGAACACAGAAAACTTAGGGAACCCTCCTACATTGCTGGTGGCAGTGTTAACTGGTGCAGTGTTAACTGGTGCAGCCACTATGGAAAACAGTACGGAGGTTCCTTAAAAAATGAAAAATAGAACTACCATATGATCCAGCAATCCCACTCCTGGGCATATACCCAGAGAAGATGAAAATTCAAAAAGATACATTCACCCCGGTGTTCACAGCAGCACTATTTATAATAGCCAAGACATGGAAGCAACTTAAGTGTCCATCAACAGATGAATGGATAAAGAAAATGTGGTATGTATATACAATGGAATATTACTCAGCCATAAAAAGAATGAGATATTGACATTTGCAGCAACATGGATGGACCTAGAGATTACCATACTAAATGAAGTAAGTCAGAAACAGAAAGATGAATATCATATGATACCACCTATATGTGGAATCTAAAAAATAATACAAATGAACTTATTTATAAAACAGAAACAGACATAGAAAACAAACTTATGGTTACCAAACAGGAAATGAGGGGAGGGATAAATTAGAAATTTAGCATTAGCAGATACATATTATCATATATAAAATAGATGACAAGGACCTACTGTATAGTCCAGGGAACTATATTCAATATCTTGTAATAACATATATGGGAAAAGAATCTGAAAAAGAATGTATATATATTTATGTATATACATATTTATGTATATATATATATTTATGTATATAGGTATATGTATAGCTGAATCATTTTGCTGTACACCTGAAAGTAACACAGTATTGTAAATCAGCTATACTTCAATTAAAAAAAAATGAAGTCTACCTTCTCTAGGAAAGCTTCCCTTAGAGACGAATTCAGGTAAGCTCTCTTCCCCTACACATTCTTTTTCAGACCATCATTGTGGCAGGTAACCCACAGTGCCTTGGGTTGTGAATATTTGGACACACTTTTTTATCTCCTTATCCTTCAGAGATAAGACTGCTGTTACTCACCATTGTACATCCCATAATCAGCACACACTGCTTTGCTTCAAGTATTGAATAAATGTGTGGTAAAATAGGGAAAAAAAAGATAGCAAACCTTGACAATGCTCTTGAGGAGTTTTCCTTTCATTAATATTGATTTATAACCACAGTCAATGTATACTTAAAACACCACGAATCATTTGTATCTTATAGACATTTTCATTAAAGAATCAAGGAGGACATTTTATTTAATTTTTGTTTATATGTATGCCTTTCCTACTAGCCAACCAGCTCCCAGAGAGAAGAACCTGTTTTTCTTATCTTTCTTTTCTTGCCAAGCACAATGCATGAAATAGAGGTTTATTGAATAATAACCATCTTTCATTAAGTGTTTCTCTGAGTTTTATCTATTTCTATGCAGTTTTGGGGAATATTTAAGAGTTCAACTGGGAATGGTTTTCATATGATCACAGCAGTTATAGAACACATCAGTATTTAGAGATTAGGTGAAAAGCTTGTCCATTTGAAAAATAAATGTTGCCAGTTACAGATGGATAGTAGCTCTTTTTAAAGAATTTTATGATTTTTTTAGATCAGAATAGGGAGCAGAAGAATAGTCAGAGATGAATTAAAAAATTAAAGGAGGAATGCTAGTTTGTATATTCTTTATGAAAGTAAAATTTTAGAATGTCTTAATTACATATTTAAACTTTTTATCTTGATGTAGGATAGGAAAATGTGTATAATATTACTTGCACTTCTGACATCTTATTACTTAATCCAAGATTTAAAGTTTTAAGAAGCATAAATAGCTGAATTGTGTTATTAGAACTCTGAGGAACCTAGCAGAAAGAGTAATTATTAGAGAAGAGATCCAAATAACACTAAGTAAACACAAAAATTAGAATGAGGGAAACATTAAAACATTATAGAGCCAAAGAAACAGAAATCATGTTGCCATAATCAATGTAGATATACCTAACATGGAAAATATTTGTTATGAATACTGCAATGCCATGTATTGGGGATGCTATGGACTGAACTATGTCCCTCCAGAATTTGTATGTTGAAATGCTAAACCTCAATGTGACTGTATTTGGAGATGGGAGCCTTTTAGAGGTAATCAAGGTTAAATGAGGTCAGAAGTGTGCATTCCTTACCTGATGGGATTCTTATTCTCATAAAAGGAGGAAGAGATACCAGAGAGCTCTCTCTCTACCATGTGAGGACACAGTGAGAAGGTGGCTGTCCCCAAGTCAGGAAAGGAGTCTTCACCAGAAACCAAACCCTGCTGGAATGTTGATCTTGGACTTCCAGCCTCCAGAACTGTGAGAAAATAAGTTTCTGTTGTTTAAGTCACCTAGCCTACAGCATTTTCTATGATAGCCCAAGCTGACTGAGACAGAGGACAATACTTAAAAATGGAAAAGAGTACAGTACTATTTTTATTATTACATTAAAAAGCCCCAGAGCCCTTATAATGGAATGCATACATAATGCCAGGTACATTTAATTTCATTTAATCTTCAAAATAATTCTTTGAGATAGGGATTGTGATTCCTTTTTAGTGCAGCTAGTAAGTGGAGGAGTCAAGCTTCATAATTCCTTCATTTGATATCAAAAGACAGATTTTTAGCCATCCATTTTATTCATTTTCCAAAAAGTACTAGAGTCCTTACTATGTGGCAAGAATTAAAGTGGATATAGACAGGATTTTGGACCTGTTTCCTGCCCTTGAGGGACTTACAGTTTTGAGGTGCTAGGGTCTGTACCAGGATGCTATATCTGACATCCTGAAAGCCTAGGTCAGATATGGAGAGGAAAACATCCAGTGGTAAGATTTGACGTGAAAGATGAGAATAGGAATCTGAAGCATTCTCATGAATTCTAGAGCAGTGGTTCTCAAAATATACTGTTCAGGGATTTCCCTGGCAGTCCTGCGGTGAAGACTCTGTGCTTCCACTGCAGGGGGCACAGGTTTGACCCCTGGTCAGGGAACTAAGATCCCACATGCTGCGGAGTGTGAGATATATATATATATATATATATATATATATATATATATATACACACACACACACACAGACACACACACATACACACACACACACACACACACACATACACATACACATACATACTGTTCATATCAATCACCTGGGAATCCTGTTAAAATATAGTTTCTGATTCAGTAGGTATTGGGTAGGGCCTGAAAGTCTGCATATGTGACAAGCTGCCAGTCAGTACAGAAGGTGCTGGGGGCCATATTGGGAGTATCAAGAGACAGATGCAATCCTTGTTGCAGCCTAGAAAGAAGCCAGCCATTGGTCTTACATGAACACATATTTGAGCTCACTAATGGATTAGGAAACAGGGCCCCTTTGGTAAGAAAACATGTGTTCTTTTACTTAATTATTCCTTATTGAACACCACGTTTTAATTAAATCAGGTTATATGGTTCTACATAACCCCAAGTGATCAGTTTGACAGAATTTTAAGTTTCACAATTAATGTGTTTTTTTCTTTCATTAGAGGTGCAGGTTTTGACTTCTTCATTTGAAATCACTGTGACATCCCTATGTAGAGGGTATAGAAAGAAATTAAAGAAATTCCCCAAACAAAAGCATTATATACATAATGAAGTGTTTTTCTATGTTCTGAATAGTTGGCTATGTGATTAACTTTATTTCAGTTATGGAGACTGAAGCTTGCTACCTTTTTCCTTCCTTCCTTCCTTCCTTCCTTCCTTCCTTCCTTCCTTCCTTCCTTCCTTCCTCCCTCCCTCCCTCCCTCCCTCCCTCCCTCCCTTCCTTCCTTCTTTCCCATAACCCCAACAGTTAGTATCAGCAATTTTCAACTTTTTCACCAATGTTGCTTTATCTATCCCCCCAACTTTTGGTTACTTTTGTTAGATTATTTATGCACACTACTATATTTAAAATAGATAACCAACAAGGACCTACTGTATAGCACAGGGAACTCTGCTCAATATTCTGTATTAACTTAAATGAGAAAAGAATTTGAAAAAGAATAGATATATGTATATGTATAACTGAACCACTTTACTGTACAAACTAACACAACATTGTAAATCAACTATAGTCCAATAAAAAATAAAAATTTAAAAAAGCAAAACAAAACAATTAAAAAATAAAAACAAATCCCAGATACCATAGCATTTCAATTGTAAATACTTTAACATGTAACTGTAAGAAATAAGGGCATACATATACTCACCCACAATGCCATTGTCCCACTGAATGTGCCTAACAACGATTCTTTAATATCACCTAATACCCAGTCCTTGAAATTTTCACAGCTGTGGAAAAAGTCTTTTTACAATTGATATGTTGGAATCATTATCATTTAGTTGTTAACATCTCTCTAATCTCTCTTTTTTTAAACATCTTTATTGGAGTATAATTGCTTTACAATGGTATGTTAGTTTCTGCTTTATAACAAAGTGAATCAGTTATACATATACATATGTTCCCATATCTCTTCCCTCTTGCATCTCCCTCTCTCCCACCCTCCCTATCCCACCCCTCTAGGTGGTCACAAAGCACCGAGCTGATCTCCCTGTGCTATGCAGCTGCTTCCCACTAGCTATCTGTTTTACGTTTGGTAGTGTATATATGTCCATGCCACTCCCTCACTTTGTCACAGCTTACCCTTTCCCCTCCCCATATCCTCAAGTCCATTCTCTAGTAGGTCTGTGGCTTTATTCCCATCTTGCCCCTAGGTTCTTCATGACCTTTTTTTTTTCTTAGATTCCATATATATGTGTTAGCATATGGTATTTGTTTTTCTCTTTCTGACTTACTTCACTCTGTATGACAGTCTCTAGGTCCATCCACCTCACTACAAATAACTCAATTTCATTTATTTTTATGGCTGAGTAATATTCCATTGTATATATGTGCCACATCTTCTTTATCCATTCATCTGTTGATGGACACTTAGGTTGCTTTCATGTCCTGGTTATTGTAAATAGAGCTGCAATGAACATTTTGGTACATGACTCTTTTTGAATTATGGTTTTTTCAGGGTATATGCCCAGTAGTGGGATTGCTGGGTCATATGGTAGTTCTATTTTTAGTTTTTTAAGGAACCTCCATACTGTTTTCCATAGTGGCTGTATCAATTTACATTCCCACCAACAGTGCAAGAGGGTTCCCTTTTCTCCACACCCTCTCCAGCATTTATTGTTTCTAGATTTTTTGATGATGGCCATTCTGACTGGTGTGAGATGATATCTCATCTCTTTTAATCTGTAACTCTACCCCTACGCCATTTATTGACTGAAGAAATCAAATCTTGTTCTTTAGATTGTCCCACATTCTGGAATTGACTGATTGTTCCCTTGTTGTGTTGTTTAATTTGTTCCTCTGTCCATTCCTCACCCCTCCCTAATTTCCTATAAATTAGTAGTTAGACCTAGATATTTGATTAGATTCTGGAATGGTTTTACAGGGGAGGCGGCAAGAATACTTTAGAGGATTGCTTCGCATTTGTGGTAGCTGACCACAAAGATGGCCCCCATTGACCCCTACTTTCTCATAATAATGTCCTTGTGTAGTCAGTTCTCTTCCACACTGAATAGAAGAACTGACTTGTGAGCCAATGGGACACAGCAGAAGTGATGCTATGTGACATAAAAGATTTTGTAGAGTCTTCTTCTCTTCCTTTTGGATGACTCAGTCAATCTGGGGGCAGCCAGATGTTAAGGCAGATGCACACACTCCAGTGGCCCTAACAGCCAACAGCCATGTGAGTGAGGCATCATGGAAGTGGACCCTCCAGCCCCAGGCAGGCACTCAGATGACTGTTACCTTAGCTAATGTCTTGACTACAACCTCAAGATTCCTTGAGCTAGAACTTCCCAGCTAAGCCACTGCTGAATTCTCGATCAGAGAAACTGTGTGAGATGATAAATGTTTACTGTTGTTTTAAGCCACTAAGCTTTGCAAATATGTTATACAGTAATAGAAGGAAAAAAATCACCAATGTGTCACAGTTTGCTTGACATACCTTTAATGATGCTAAGATTGATCAATGGTTTCAGGTGTTGTCAACCTGACCTATCCATTATAAAGTTCTCCATGAATATTTCACCTAATGGTATTAATGGTCATTGATGTTCACTGACTAGATTTATTATTTTATTGAGGGTTGCATATAATTTCTTCCGTATTTATTAGTTGAGATTCTTAAAAACTTGGAAGTTTTATGCAGGCTAAATTAAGAGACATTTAAAATTTTAAAATATTTATGTTGTTTTTATATCTCCTTCATAGTTGGCCTAAATGAATTAGAAATTTGTGCCTTCAAACTAGAACATTTAAAATTAAAATGACATGGGGGTAAGGTGAGGGGATATTTATGAAATGATGCTAAATAATCTGTTCTGTTTTTCAAGGATGCAACTGGCTGCTTTGATGTTCAGTGGTGAATGAGATGTGAGATTCAGAGAAAATAGTGCTGGATTGTAGTTGCCAGTGAGTGCTGTTGTTTACTGGATGAATAGGTCTAATATGACTACCAGCACTTTCTGTTCCATTCAGCTTTAAAGAGTCTCCTGGGCTAAGTGTTTTGCAAAGCAGCAAACATTACTGCCTATGTAGTTCTTATTGTAATCACTTTAATACGATTTTATGTAATCACTTCTGGGCTATAAAATGGTGCATTTCCCAAAGCTATAAGGTCATCTAAAATTATGGCTAAAAATATACACAATAACTTTCCACAACTCCAGAAATTATTCCCAGCAAGCTCTAGTTATGAGAATGGATTTCCCCCGCTCTTTAAAAGCAACACCTACCACATATTATATTTTCTAAATAAGCAAATCTATTACAATATTTTATTTCTTAGGATTGGGAATAGTTAAATGCCAGTATTTTGCTTCAAATGGTTTTCAACCATTTCCTCCGGGAAAACTTTTCTATATAGTAAGATTTTATTTCACATTTTGTGAAAACACACTTTTTGGGGAAAGGAGACTGAGTTCTCACATTTTAAATGTTCATGTTAGAAGTGTGTATTCTTAACGCATATTAGCTTTGACCAGTTACCGCTGTCAACTTGCTTTTAGGGTTTGCCCTCGATTCAGTTAAGTTCTATTTCCCAAACATTTATTGAATATTTTCTAGAGGCAAAGCTTTATGCTCATAAGATATGAGTTGGTAGAGTTACAAATGTGAAAGAGTGACGATATAGTAACCAGTGTTCAATCAAAATAGCCAATTAGTTTCATTTTATGACAAACTTGGATTGGTTATTTAGGACTTCCAGGAGTACTATATGGAAAAGAAATCTAGGGCCACATTAAAGGTCAGCAGACAGAGCTTCCACCATCAAAGTGATATCTTCCGTAGTCTGGAGAGTGGAAATTGGTGGTAAAATTGCAAATTTTAATATAAAAATTATGAGAAAATTTAGAAAGGATCATTATTTCTCAGCTGTTTCACAGAAGAAATAACTATGAATTAGCCTTGGAAAAGGAGAATTTAGATCCAAAGAATGAAGAGGGAAGGGACATTCCAGGTAGTAGGAATCTGGAAGATCACGGAATAGAGATAAGTAATCTGGAAGAGCCAATTTGTGAGGCTGGAGCAAAGTTTGCCTGGACAGATGTGGGAGACAAGGTTGGAAAGAACATAAACTGACTTACAGAGGACTGAAATCATTATCTCATTAGGTATCCAAATGGCTGGGCTTGATATTTTATATACTTGTATATCAGACCATAAATGCTTATGAGCCTAAATGATTCTATGTTTAAAAATATATAAACAATATTCAAAATGTTTCTTACTAACATGTTATGCCAGTACTATCATAGTGAACACAATGCTGCCCAATGTACGTTCCCGCCCTATCTAGGGCCTCTCCCCTCTGCTCAGCCTTATTTTATTGGAAGGACCATTTCCCCTGTTCCATTATATCCTGGGAGATAACCTCAGGATGGAGCCAAAACACAGAGGAGGACAGAATTAACATTTGGAGATGAACTGAGCATACAGAACATTGCATAACCCCTTGGAGCAAGTTATCCCTGAAGCTAGACAGTCCCTGAGCCTGCAAACAAATGAACCAACAAATTCCTTTTCTTAATTAAGTTTGAGTTGGATTTTCCATCATATGCAATGGAAAGAGTCCTAACTTATAGAATGATTTTAAATCATCACAGTTGTAAGTTCTTTTTGGGTTACAACGGAAGTTCTTCCTGTGACTTAAATGTGTCCTTATTAACTTGCTCCTGAAGCTATTTTGATGGGCAGCCTCTAGGGAAACAAAGACCAGTCACTCTGTCACCCAGTGAATTTTACATCTTTGTATAATGATAGTTTTCCCCGACTGTTCTTGGAATGGGGTGTTTCCATTGACTTTCTTTTTTTTTTTCTTTTTTTTTTTTTTTACAATGGTGTGTTAGTTTCTGCTTTATAACAAAGTGAATCAGTTATACATATACATATGTTCCCATATCTCTTCCCTCTTGTGTCTCATCTCCACCTGAAAAACTTAACTCTTCTTATCTGGTACTATAATGATCAGTAAAGAGTGTTATTTAAACTGATTAAAATAGCTTTATTCTAAAACCTAATCACTAGATATAATTATCTCCAGGATAACTATTTTCACTGTCACTAATTTAAAAGGGCATTTACGGCCACATTGAAAAAAGATACTTAAACATAGAAAATTAAATCTATAAACCATCTTCAAACAGGTTAAAAAAAAGGCCTGGGCATCCATAAAAATGTTCAATAGCCTACTAAAGAGTCTTTAGTTGCTCTCTTATGCACTATTAACTGTTAAAACAGTCATCATTTTAAAGAAATTATATGTTTAGATTTAAACATTATTTTGTTCACAAAGGTGCAGTTTGGGAGGGGGTCTGTATTAGTTTTCTATGTCTGCCATAACAAGTTATCACACATTTGATGGCTTAAAACAACACAAATTTACTATCTCACAGTTCTGGAGGTTAGATGCAACACAGTTCTCACTAGGGTAAGATCAAGTGTTGCAGGGCTGTATTCCCTTCTAGAATCCCTAAGAGGGAATCCGTTTCTTTGCCTTTTCCAGCTTCTAGAGACCGCCTGCCCTCCTTGGCTCAAGGCCCTTCCTCCATCTTCAAAGCCAGCAACAGCAGGTCAAGTCATTCTCCCAGTGAATCACTCTGACCTTCTCTGCTTCTCTCTTTCAAGGATCCTTGTGATTACACTGGACCCACCTAAAAAAATCCAGGATGAATCTCTCTAGTTTAAGGTCAGCTGATTAGAAATCTGAATTCCATCTGCAACCTTAATTCCTCTTTGCCACGTAAGACAACATACTCATAAGTTCTGAAGATTAGGAAGTAAATACTTCTCCATCATTCTGCTTACTACAGGCTCAGTGGAGATGATGGCCCATCTCTGCTCCACACAGCATTAGCTGGGGCAGATGGACTGGGTCTGGAGGGTCCACTTCATGACAGCTCACTCATGTGGCCGGCAGGTTGGTGCTGAGTGTCAACTGGGAGCTCAGTTCCGCTCCATGTGGGCTTCCCTATGGAGCGGCATTGGCTTCCTCAAAACATGGTGGCTGGCTTTATAAGGACTATGATTCCAAAGGACAAGAAATGGAAGCTGCTGTCTCTTAAGACACAGTATCATTTCCATCATATTCAATTAGTCAACATAGAGTGCCCATCTAGATTCAAGGGGAAGGGGCATAGACCCCCAACTCTCAATGGCAGGAATATAAAAAAATGTGATCACCTTTTAGTCTCCATATTCCTCACTGGGAAAACAGGGATAATCTTTACTTACAGTATCGTTGTGAGAGTAAGAAATGAGCCATGTAATTTGGGTAATAACATTCCTACTACATGGATAACAATAAATGGAAGGGAAAACTCTCAATGTCTGTTGAATATTTGGATATGTATGAACAGATAAATGCTGTGGTTAATATTTGTGGGTGTGAAAAAAATGTAAAAAGATTACTTTGCAAAACTGGTGAAGGTTACAGTCCTTCTCCACAGAAAAATGTATGCATGCACTTATGTACACTCTTTGGACGACCATTTCAAGGGATTTCCAGACAAGCTAAAGAGCCTTAGCACTAAGACACAGAATAACAGTAGATGAAAACACTGCGGGGCAGCTGTGCATGTGCTGTGGGGCATAATTTGGGTTTATTTCCTTTTTAGATCTGGGGCCAGAGAGAGTTTTCATATCTGCTTCCAAGATAGCCTGCTTTGCTTTTTTTTTTGTTAAATCAGAGATATGGGGAAAAGATGTTCCACTAGAAGTATTAAATGTGCTTCGTCTGTTGTTTAATTTTCTCTCATATAAAGGAAATGCTATTAGATAGCAATCATCTTTAAGAAAGGAAGGGGCTGAATATTTCTATTTTTCTTAAAGCTCTAATCTTTCATTGTACTTTTTAATTTCATTTCCATTCTGGCTTAGTGTAAATACGGATAATTGCACTTTTATGCAAATAATCATTAATGTTTCAATAGCATTTTAAAATTTTAAATAAAAGCTTTATTTTTCCCTAATGATCAAAGTCATAGATACTCCTGAGAATTTAAACAATATAGAGATAAAATAAAAGGGGAAAAGTCTTTAAAATGTGGAAGGATAACCACTACTAATGGTCTGGAAGATGTCCTTCCAGACTTATTACCATGTTTATATACACATAAAACAAAAATAGGACCAGGATTGTGGATACTATGCAGCTGTTTTCTTTTTTCCCTAAATATATTAGGCACAGCTTTCTATGCTAGTGCTTGTTGATCTAGCTCTTTTTTCTTTCTTTTTCTTTTTTTATTGAGGTATAGTTGATGTATAATATTTCATAAGTTTCAGGTGTACAACATAGTTATTCACAATTTTTAAAGGTTACACTCCATTTATAGTTATAATAAGGCATTGCCTATATTCCCTGTGCTGTACAATATATACTTGAGGCTTATTTATGTTATTTTTAGTAGTTTGTGCCTCTTAATCCCCTATTCCTGTCTTGCCTCTCCCTCCTTCTTTCTCCCCACTGGTAACCACTAGTTTGTTCTCTATATCTATAAATGTGTTTCTTTTTTGTTATATTCACTAGCTTGTTTTATTTTTTAGCTTCCACATATAAGTGATATCATGTAGTACTTGTATCTGTCTGACTTATCTCATTAAGCATAATACCCTCCAAGTCTACCCATATTGTTGCAAATGACAAAATTTCATTCTTTTTTTATGGCTGAGTAGTATTCTATTGGCTATATATACTGCATCTTCTTTATCCATTCATCTACTAAGGGACGCTTAGGTTGCTTCCATATCTTGGCTGTTGTAAACAATGCTGCCATAAACATTGGGGTGCATGTATCTTTTCAAATTAATGTCTTCATTTTCTTCAGATATATATACAGGAGTGGAATTATTGGATAATGTTGTAGTTCAATTTTTAGTATTTTGAGGAACCGCCATTCCACAGTGGCTGAATCAATTTATATGCCCACCAACAGTGTACAAGGGTTCCCTTTTGTCCACATTCTCGCCAACATTTTTATTTGTGATACCTCATTGTGGTTTTTTTTTTGCGGTACGTGGGCCTATACTGTTGTGGCCTCTCCCGTTGCGGAGCACAGGCTCCGGATGCGCAGGCTCAGCGGCCATGGCTGACGGGCCTAGCCGCCCCGCAGCATGTGGGATCTTCCTGGACCGGGGCACGAACCCATGTCCCCTGTATCGGCAGGCGGACTCTCAACCACTGCGCCACCAGGGAAGCCCTCATTGTGGTTTTGATTTGCATTTCTCTGATGATTTACAATGTTGAGCATCTTTACTTGTGCCTGTTGGTCATCTGCATGTCTTCTTTGGAAAAATGTCGATTCAGGTCTTCTGCCCATCCTTTAATTGGGTTGTTTGTTTCTTTGATGTTGGGTTGTATGAGCTGTTTATATATTTTGGATATTAACCCCTTGTTGGTCATATCATTTGTAAATATTTTTCCCATTCAGTTCTACCTCATTCTTTTTGGTGGTTGCATACTTTTCTGTTATGCGAATGTATCAGAATATATTTTACCAAAAAATAAAACCCTTAATTAAAAGACTTGGGCAGGAGGGGACCTATAATATATCACTGAATACATGGGTAAAGGAGATTATTTTATGTCTCTTCTTCCCCCCCCCCATCTAATTTATCCTCATACTAGTTTCACTGGAAGACTCCAGTAGGATACGTTCCTTGATGATTGCCCCTTGTCATGCATTTGTTTTTACGCCGCCACAGTCTGCAGGTGCTTTCTGCTGCGGAAAGAGCTCTGAGACTCCAGAGACCTGGGATCGAATCTAAATCCATAGCTCAATGTATAACTCTGGGCAATTTCCTTACTTCTCTGGACTTCACTTTCCAGAAGTGAATGCAAAAAGAGGTAAGTGCAAAAGAGGTAAGTGGATTACATGGTCTCTGAGGCTCCTGGCCATCTCTAGTTGAGCTTCTTGAGTCTACCATGTGCTAAGCACTGCACGAGGGACTTTCCAGGTTGTCTTTATACTAATTCCAAAAGGTAGATAATAGAATCCCCATTTTTCACACAGAGTTGAGGGAGATAGAATGTAAGAACCCAGAAGGCAAAAGGGAGCCTGGCATTATTGGAACAGGACTGAGCAAGGAAAAGAATTGGAGATCACAAGCTCTTAGAAGCAGCTTTACCTAAACTGAAACCCTGGAGCTCACAAGTACTTGACAGTTTATAGTGCAGTTTCACAAATATTCTCTCAGTTCTGCTTCCGCAAATTCTGTGGGTAGGTAAAAATGATATTTTTATTCTCATTTTAAAAGTGATAAAACAGAGAAGTTAAGTGGCTTGTGCAAGGTCATATAGAGAGGAAGTGGTCTTAGAATTAATTTCTTGTGAGCAAATCACAAAGCCAGGCTTTCTGACCTAATTATGGTGATCATTTTCAAAATTCATATTGCAATACGTAAATTGACTATGCTAATTCCCCAATTACTATAGAGAAAAGGACGCTGAAACTTAAAACTGAGAAGCATACATTGGTAAGAAAATATTTTTAGAAATCAATATACAAAATTTACCTAGACTACTCCATTTTATATTCTTAAAATTCAGTTAAGAAAATAACTGAAAATAATAAAATAATTCAATTTTATTTTATAACCATTGTTTTAATTACTGCCTCTTTTCATTTTTAAATAATATTACATTTAGGATATTGGCAATAAGTATTGTTTAAAATGAATAATGGACTCTGCTCAGCAGGTGAAGAGTTTCAAGGGAATAAGAAGAAAGAAATATTTACCAATATGGTGAATATCTAGTTTTAGTTCAGTTTGTGAACAGATGACAGGCCCGTAAGTCCATGAAGGGACCATATTGCTTCATGTGTTTTTTTTTGTTTGTTTGTTTTTTGCGGTACGCGGGCCTCTCACTGCTGTGGCCTCTCCTGTTGCGGATCACAGGCTCCGGACGCACAGGGCCAGCGGCCATGGCTCACAGGCCCAGCCGCTCTGCGGCATGTGGGATCCTCCTGGACCGGGGCACGAACCCTTGTCCTCTGCATCGGCAGGTGGACTCTCAACCACTGTGCCACCAGGGAAGCCCCATGTGTTTTTAAGGTAAGTACAAATCACATTATTTAAACAAACTCCCTAATCAAGTAGAACTTAATGTTTCTATTGCAGGAGCTTTAATAGCTGCTTTTCATCCTAATTTCATTTACATTGTTGCATTTTAAAAGAAAGCTTCCCATATATAAAGCACACAGGAATTTCCCATCTAAGAGGACTGTGAAATGGGAATGTGCTTACTTGTTGCCCTGAAGTCTCCCTTCTGGGCATTATAGCTCAAGTCCTGCTTAGAAAACAGGCAAGAGACCTCTGAAGTCTCTTAGGACACATTCCATCTCTATGTATAAACACTGTGCCTACTTGGGATTGGTTTTATGATCTCACTTTTTAAACCTCTACTTTTATCCCAACCAGTTCTGGTTTCAATTATGTAGCTGGCTCGGCTCTCTTAATGAGCTTCCACCACGACTCCCTCTTAGGAACAGCCTTGCTCTCCTTTTCTTCCTTCCCCTTCCCCAATCACCAGTCATTTTAGAGACTCTTTCCTTGCCATGGGCTTCCCACTATTTTCTCTAATCTTAGTAAGTACTTTTCTCATTTCCAAGTAGGTTTTTTCCTACCTCTATGCTCTTCCATCAGAATTTTTTTTTGTCTCCTCAAAGGGAGAATTTGTTGTTTGCCCAAGTAATTCTTTTTTCTTTTTTAATTTCAGCTTTATTGAGATAGCTGATCATATGGTAGCTATTCTTAATTTTTTGAGGAAACTCCATACTGTTTTCCACAGTGGCTGCACCAATTTACATTCCCACCAACAGTGCCCAAGGGTTCCCTTTTCTCCACACCCTCCCCAGCACTCGTTATATCTTGTTTTTCTTGATTCTAACAGGTGTGAGGTGATATTTCATTGTGGTTATGAGTTGCATTTCCTTGATGATTAGTGATGTTGAGCACCGTTTCATGTACTTGTTGGCCATTTGTATGTCTTCTTTTGAAAAATGTCTATTCAAGCCCTCTGCCCATTTTTAATTAGATTTTTTATTGAGTGGCATGAGTTAGGTTTTATAATTTTTGGATATTAACCCCTTATCAGATGGATGGTTTGCAAATATTTACTCTGATTCCATAGGTGCCTTTTCATTCTGTTTCTTTTGTTGTTCAGAAGTTTTCTGTTTGAATTAGTCCGAGTTGTTGATTTTGTTGCTTGTGTACTAAGACCAATGTCAAGGAGCTTTCGCCACATGTTTTCTTGTAGGAGTTTATAGTTTTAGGTCTAATGTTTAAGTACTTAATCTACTTTGAGTTAATTTCTGTGAGTGGTGTAAGACTGGGTTCCAGTTTCATTCTCTTACATGTGGTTATACAGTTTTCCTAACACCATTCATTGAAGAAACTATCCTTTCCACATTGACTCTTATTGGTTCCCTTATCAAATATTAGTTAACCATGTATGCATGGGTTTATTCCTGGGCTCTTGATTCTCTTCCATTGGTCTATGTTTCTATGCCAGTACCAAACTGTTTTCTTTTTCTTTTTTTAACATCTTTATTGGAGTATAATTGCTTTACAATGGTGTGTTAGTTTCTGCTTTATAACAAAGTGAATCAGCTATACATATACATATATCCCCATATCTCCTCCCTCTTGCATCTCCCTCCCACCCCTCTAGGTGGTCACAAAGCACTGAGCTGATCTCCCTGTGCTATGCGGCTGCTTCCACTAGCTATCTATTTCACATTTGGTAGTATATATATGTCCATATCACTCTCTCACTTCGTCCCAGCTTACACTTCCCACTGCCCATGTCCTCAAGTCCATTCTCTACATCTGTGTCCTTATTCCTGTCCTGTCCCTAGGTTCTTCAGAAGCACTTTTTCTTTCTTTTAGATTCCATATATATGTGTTAGCATATGGTATTTGTTTTTCTTCTTCTGACTTACTTCACACTGTATGACAGACTCTAGGTCTCACTACAAATAACTGAATTTCATTTCTTTTTATGGCTGAGTAATATTCCATTTATATATGTGCCACATCTTCTTTATCCATTCATCTGTTGATGGACACTTAGGTTGCTTCCATGTCCTGGCTATTGTAAATAGAGCTGCAATGAACATTGTGGTACATGACTCTTTTTGAATTATGGTTTTCTTAGGATATATGCCCAGTAGTGGGATTGCTGGGTCATATGGTAGTTCTATTTTTAGTTTCATAAGGAAGCTCCATACTGTTCTCCATAGTGGCTGCATCAATTTACATTCCCACCAACAGTGCAACAGGGTTCCCTTTACTCCACACCCTCTCCAGCATTTATAGTGTGTAGATTTTTTGATGATGGCCATGCAGACCGGTGTGAGGTGATACCTCATTGTAGTTTTGAGTTGCATTTCTCTAATGATTAGTGATGGTGAGGATTCTTTCATGTGTTTGTTGGCAATCTGTATATCTTCTTTGGAGAAATGTCTATTTAGGTCTTCTGCCCAGTTTTGGATTGGGTTGTTTCTTTTTTTGATATCGAGCTGCATGAGCTGCTTATAAATATGGGAGATTAAACCTTTGTCAGTTGCTTCATTTGCAAATATTTTCTCCCATTCTGAGGGTTGTCTTTTCATCTTGTTTATGGTTTCCTTTGCTGTGCAAAAGCTTTTAAGTTTCATTAGGTCCCACTTGTTTATTTTTGTTTTTATTTCCATTTCTCTAAGAGGTGGGTCAAAAAGGATCTTGCTGTGATTTATGTCAAAGAGTGCTCTGCCTATGTTTTCCTCTAAGAGTTTGATAGTGTCTCATCTTACATTTAGGTCTTTAATCATTTTGAGTTTATTTTTGTGTATAGTGTTGGGGACTGTTCTAATTTCATTCTTTTACATGTAGCTGTCCAGGTTTCCCAGCACCACTTATTGAAGAGGCTGTTTATTCTCCATTGTATATTCTTGCCTCCTTTATCAAAAATAAGGTGACCATATGTGCATGGTTTATCCTTGGGCTTTCTATCCTGTTCCATTGATCTATATTTCTGTTTTTGTGCCAGTACCATACTGTCTTGATTACTGTAGCTTTGTAGTAGAGTCTGAAGTCTGGGAACCTGATTCCTCCAGCTCTATTTTTCTTTCTCAAGATTGCTTTGGCTATTCAGGGTCTTTTGTGTTTACATACAAATTGTGAAATTTTTAGTTCTAGTTCTGTGAAAAATGCCATTGGTAGTTTGATGGGGATTGCATTGAATCTGTAGATTGCTTTGGGTAGGATAGTCATTTTCACAATGTTGATTCTTCAATCCAAGAGCACAGTATATCTCTCCATCTGTTTGTATCATCTTTAATTTCTTTCATCAGTGTCTTATAGTTTTCTGCATACAGGTCTTCTGTCTCCTCAGGTAGGTTTATGCCTAGGTATTTTATTCTTTTTGTTGCGATGGTAAATGGGATTAGTTCCTTAATTTCTCTTTCACACTCTTTATCATTAGTGTATAGGAATGCAAGAGATTTCTGTGCATTAATTTTGTATCCTGCTAATTTAAAGAATTCATTGATTAGCTCTAGTAGTTTGCTGGTAGCATTTTTAGGTTCCTCTATGCATAGTATCATGTATCTGCAAACAGTGATAGTTTTACTTCTTCTTTTCTGATTTGGATTCCTTTTATTTCTTTTTCTTCTCTGATTGCTATGCCTAAAACTTCCAAAACTATGTTGAATAATAGTGGTGAGAATGGGCAACCTTGTCTTGTTCCTGATATTAGAGGAAATGGTTTCAGTTTTTCACCATTGAGAATGATGTTGGCTGTGGGTTTGTCATGTATGGCCTTTATTATGTTGAGGTAAGTTCCCTCTATGCCTACTTTCTGGAGGGTTTTTATCAGAAATGGGTGTTGAATTTTGTCAGAAGCTTTTTCTGCATCTATTGAGATGATCATATGGTTTTGCTCCTTCAATTTGTTAATATAGTGTATAATGTTGATTGATTTGCATATATTGAAGAATCCTTGCATTCCTGTAATAAACCCCACTTGATCATGGTGTATGATCCTTTTAATGTGCTGTTGAATTCTGTCTGCTAGTATTTTGTTGAGGATTTTTGCATTTATGTTCAACAGAGATATTGTCCTGTAGTTTTATTTTTTGTGACATATTTGTGTGGTTTTTGTATCAGGGTGATGGTGGCCTTGTAGAATGAGTTTGGGAGTATTCCTCCCTCTGCTATATTTTGGAAGAGTTTGAGAAGGATAGGTGTTAGCTCTTCTCTAAATGTTTGATAGAATTCACCTGTGAAATGATCTGCTGCTGGACTTTTGTTTGTTGGAAGATATTTAATCACAGTTTCCATTTCAGTGCTTGTGATTGGTCTGTTTATATTTTCTTTTTCTTCCTGGTTCAGTTTTGGAAGGTTGTGCTTTTCTAAGAATTTGTCCATTTCTTCCAGGTTGTCCATTTTATTGGCATATAGTTGCTCGTAGTAATCTCTCATAATCCTTTGTATTTCTTCAATGTCAGTTGTTAGTTCTCTTTTTAAATTAAAATTCTGTTGATTTTGAGTCTTTTCCCTTTTTTTCTTGATGAGTCTGGCTAATGGTTTATCAATATTGTTTATCTTCTCAAAGAAGCAGCTTTTAGTTTTCTTGATATTTGCTATTGTTCCCTTCATTTCTTTTTCATCTATTTCTGATCTGATCCTTATGATGTCTTTCCTTCTGCTAACTTTGGGGTTTTTTTTGTTGTTGTTGTTGTTGTCCTTATTTCTCTAATTGCTTTCAGTGTAAGGTTAGGTTGTTTATTTGAGATGTTTCCTGTTTCTTGAGATAGGATTGTATTGCTATTAACTTCACTCTTGGAACTGCTTTTGCAGCATCCCATAGGTTTTGGGTTGTCGTGTTTTCATTGTCATTTGTTTCTAGGCGTTTTTTTGATTTCCTCTTTGATTTCTTCAGTGATCTCTTGGTTATTTAGTAGTGTATTGTTTAGCCTCCATGTGTTTGTATTTTTTACTAATTTTTTCCTGTAATTGATATCTAGTCTCATAGCATTGTGGTCCAAAATGATACTTGATATGATTTCAATTTTCTTAAATTTACCAAGGCTTGATTTGTGACCCACGATATGATATATCCTTGAGAATGTTCCATGTGCACTTGAGAAGAAAGTGTATTCTGTTGTTTTTGGATGGAAAGTCCTATAAATATCAATTAAGTCCATCTTGTTTAATGTATTATTTAAGGTTTGTGTTTCCTTATTTACTTTCATTTTGGATGATGTGTCCATTGGTGTAAGTGGGGTGTTAAAGTCCCTTACTATGATTGTGTTAATGTTGATTTCCCCTTTTTTGGCTGTTAGCATTTGCCTTATGTATTGAGGTGCTCCTATGTTGGGTGCATAAATATTTACAATTGTTATATCTTCTCCTTGGATTGATCCCTTGATCATTACGTAGTGTCCTTCTTTGTCTCTTGTAATAGTCTTTATTTTAAAGTCTATTTTGTCTGATATGAGCATTGCTACTCCAGCTTTCTTTAGATTTTCATTTGCATGGAATATTTTTTTTCCATCTCTTCACTTTCAGTCTGTATGTGTCCCTAGGTCTGAAGTGAGTCTCTTGTAGACAGCATATATACAGGTCTTGTTTTTGTATCCATTCAGCCAGTCTGTGTCTTTTGGTTGGAGCATTTAATCCATTTACGTTTAAGGTAATTATCGATATGTGTGTTCATATTACCATTTTCTTAATTGTTTTGGGTCTGTTATTGTTGGTGCCTAGAGAAGTTCCCTTAGCATTTGTTGTAAAGCTAGTTTGGTGGTGCTGGATTCCCTTAGCTTTTGCTTGTCTGTAAAGGTTGTAATTTCTGTCTCCAATCTGAATGAGATCCTTGCTGAGCAGAGTAATCTTGGTTGTAGGTTCTTCCCTTTCATCACTTTAATTATGTCCTGCCAGTCCCTTCTGGCTTGCAGAGTTTCTGCTTAAAGATCAGCTGTTAACCTTATGGGGATTCACTTGTATGTTATTTGTTGCTTTTCCCTTGCTGCTTTTAATAATTTTTCTTTGTATTAATTTTTGATAGTTTGATGAATATGTGTCTTAGCGTGTTTCTCCTTGGATTTATCCTGGATGGGACTCTCTGTGCTTCCTGGAGTTGATTGACTATTTCCTTCCCCATGTTAGGGAAGTTTTCAACTATAATCTCCTCAAATATTTTCTGGGTCCCTTTTTTTTCTCTTCTTCTTCTGGGACCCCCTATAATTTGAATGTTGGTGCTTTTAATGTTGCCCCAGAGGTCCTGAGACTGTCCTTAATTCTTTTCATTCTTTTTTCTTTATTCTGCTCTGCAGTAGTTATTTCCACTATATTATCTTCCAGGTCACTTATCTGTTCTTCTGCCTCAGTTACTCTGCTATTGAGTCTATGTAGAGAATTTTTAATTCCATTTATGGTGTTGTTCATCATTGTTTGTTTGCTCTTTAGTTCTTCTAGGTCCTTGTTAAATGTTTCTTGTATTTTCTCCATTCTATTTAGAAGATTTTGGATCATCTTTACTATCATTACTCTGAATTCTTTTTCAGGTAGACTGCCTATTTCCTCTTCATTTGTTTGGTCTGGTGGGTTTTTATCTTGCTCCTTCATCTGCTGAGTATTTCTCTGTCTTCTCATTTTGCTTAACTTACTGTGTTTGGGGCCTCCTTTCACAGGCTGCAGGTTTGTAGTTCCCATTATTTTTGGTGTTTGCCCCCACTGGCTAAGGTTTGTTAAGTGGGTTGTGTAGGCTTCTTGGTGGAGGGGACTGGTGCCTGTGTTCTGATAGATGAGGCTGGATCTTGTCTTTCTGGTGGTCAGGACCACATCTGGTGGTGTGTTTGGGGTGTCTGTGAGCCTATTATGATTTTAGGCAGCCCCTCTGCTAATGGGTGGGGTTGTGTCCCTGTCTTGCTAGTTGTTTGGCATAGGGTGTCCAGCACTGTAGCTTGCTGGTCGTTGAGTGGAGCTGGGTTTTAGTGTTGAGATGGAGGTCTCTGGGAGAGCTTTTGCCATTTGATATTATGTGTAACCAGGAGGTCTCTGGTGGACCAATGTCCTGAACTTGGCTCTCCCACCTCAGAGGCTCAGGGTTTACCCCTAGCCAGAGCACCAAGGTCCTGTCAGCCACACAGCTCAGGATAAAAGGGAGAAAACAAGAAAGAAATAAAGAAAAAAAAAAGAAAATAAAAATAAATTATTAAAAATTAAAAAATTAAAAAGTAATAAAAGGAAGAAAGAAGAGAGCAACCAAACCAAAAAACAAATTCACTAAGATAACAAGACCTAAAACCTACACAGAAAAATAAAACAAAACAACAACAAAAACAGACAGACAGAACCCATAGGACAAATGGTAAAAGCAGTGCTATACAGACAAAATCACACAAAGAAGCATACACATACACAGTCAAAAGAGGAGAAAAAGGAAAAAAAAATATTTATATATAAAAAAATAAAGGAAGAGCACAAACAAATTAATAAACAAAACTACCAGTGATAATAAACTCTAAATACTCAACTACGATAAACATAAAACCAGAAACAAATTAGATGCAGAAAGCAAACCCTGAGACCACAGTTGCTCCCAAAGTCTACCACCTCAATTTTGGGATGACCTGTTGTCTATTCAGGTATTCCAGAGATTCAGGGAACATCAAGTTGACTGTGGAGATTTAATCTGCTGCTCCTGAGGCTGCTGGGAGAGATTTCCCTTTCTCTTCTTTGTTTGCACAGCTCCTGGGGTTCAGCTTTTGATTTGGCCCCCCTCTGTGTGTACGTTGCCTGGAGGTGTCTGTTCTTCATTCAGACAGGACGGGGTTAAAGTAGCAGCTGATTAGGGGGCTCTGGCTCACTCAGGCCATGGGGAGGGAGGGGTACAGAATGTGGGGTGAGCCTGTGGCGGCAGAGGCCAGCATGACTTTGCAACAGCCTGAGACATGCCATGTGTTCTCCCTGGGAAGTTGTCCCTGGATCACGGGACCCTGACAGTGGCGGGCTGCACAGGCTCTCAGGAGGGGAGGTGTGGATGGTGACCTGTGCTTGCACACAGGCTTCTTGGTGGCTGTAGCAGCAGCCTTAGCATTTCATGCCCACCTCTGGTGTCTGTGCTGATAGCCACGGCTCGCGCTGGTCTCTGGAG
Source organism: Lagenorhynchus albirostris (assembly GCF_949774975.1). NCBI lineage: Eukaryota > Metazoa > Chordata > Mammalia > Artiodactyla > Delphinidae > Lagenorhynchus > Lagenorhynchus albirostris. Next base: position 100,876,730 of record NC_083097.1, on the reverse strand, counting down.
CTCATTTAGGCACTGCTCTGGACCCCTTCTCCTCGCGCACCCTGAAACAATGGTCTCTTGCCTCTTAGGCAGTTCCAGACTTTTTCCCGGACTCCCTCCTGGCTAGCTGTGGCACGTTAGCCTCCTTCAGGCTGTGTTCATGCAGACAACCCCAGTCCTCTCCCTGGGATCTGACCTCCAAGCCAGAGCCTCAGCTCCTAGCCCCCACCCGCCCTGGTGGGTGAGCAGACAAGCTTCTCAGGCTGCTGAGTGCTGGTAATCACCATCCCTCTGTGTGTGGATCTCTCCACTTTGCCCTCTGCACCCCGGTTGTTGTGCTCTCCTCTGTGTTTCCGAAGCTTCCCCCCCGGCCACCCCTTTTTCCGCCAGTGAAGGGGCTTCCTAGTGTGTGGAAACTTTTCCTCCTTCACAGCTCCCTCCCAGAGGTACAGGTCCTGTCCCTATTCTTTTGTCTCTGTCTTTTCTTTATTCTTTTGCCCTACCCAGGTACGTGGGGAGTTTCTTGGTTTGGGGAAATCTGAGGTCTTCTGCCAGCATTCAGTATGTGTTCTGTAGGAGTTGTTCCACATGTAGCTGTATTTCTGATGTATTTGTGTGGAGGAAGGTGATCTCCACATCTTATTCCTCCTCCATCTTGAAGGTCTCCTACCATCCTGTTTTGACAACTATTACTTTGTGATATAAGGAAGTGTGATGCTTCTAGCTTCATTCTTTCTCAAGATTGTTTTAGATATTAGGGGTCTTTTGTGGTTCCATACAATTTGAGAATTGAAAAATGCCATTGGAATTTTGATAGGGATTGCATTCAATCTATAGATGGCTTTGGGTAGTATGGACATTTTAACAATATTAACTCTTCTGACCCATGAACATGAATAGCTTTCCACTTATTTATGTCTTCTTTAATTTCTTTTATCAGTGTCTCATAATCTTCAGTGTATAGATCTTTCACTTCTTTGGTTAAATTTACCCATATTTCATTGTTTTTGATGCTATTGTATATAGTGTCATTTTCTCTATTTTTCAGATAGTTCATTGTTACTGTGTTAGAAACTCAACTGATTTTTGCATGCTGATTTTGTATGCTGAAATTTTACTGAATTTATTAGTTCTAACAATTTTTTTGGTGACATCTTTAGGATTTTCTACGTACAAGATCATATCATCAGTAAAGAGAAACAATTTTACTTCTCTTCTGATTTGGAGGCCTATGATTTCTTTTTGGTGCCTAACTGATCTGGCTAGGACTTCCAATACTATGTTGAATAAGAGTGGTGAAAGTGGGCCTCCATGTTTTGTTCCTGATCTTAGAGGAAAGTCTTTCAATCTTTCACAATGAGTATGATGTAAGCTGTGGGTTTGCCGTATATGGCTTTTACTATGTTGAAGTATGTTACTTCTTTTTTCTTGGCTGCACCGTGTGGCTTGCAGGATCTTAGTTCTCCAACCAGGGATCAAACCCAGGCCCCTGGCAGTGAGAGTGCAGAGTCCTAACCACTGAACCACCAGGGAATTCCCAAGTATGTTTCTTCTATACTCAATTTGTTGAGAGCTTTTATCACAAAAAGATGTTGATTTTGTCAAATGCTTTTTCTGCATCTATTGAGATGACCAGATAAGTTTTGTCTTTCATTCTATTAACAGGTATATCACATTTATTGATTTATGTATGTTGAGCCATCCTTGCATCCCAGGGATAAATCCTACTTGACCATGGTGTATGGTCCTTTTAATATGCTGTTGAATGTGGTATGTTAGTATTTTATAGAGAATTTTTGCATCTATATTTATCAGGGATATTGGCCTGTAGTTTTCTTTTCTTGTAGTGTCCTTTGCTGGCTTTGGTATCAGGGTAATGCTGGCCTTGTAAAATGAGTTTGGGAATGTTGTCTCCTCTTCTATTTTGGGGGAGAGTTTGAGAAGAATTGGCATTCATTCTTCTTTAAGTGTTTGGTAGAATTCACCAGTGAAGCCATCTGGTCCTGCACTTTTCTTTTTTGGGAGGTTTTTGATTACTGATTCAATCTCCTTACTTGTTATTGGTCTGTTTAGATGTTCTATTTCTTCATGATTCAGATTTGGTAGATTGGGTGTATGTTTCTAATAATTTTTCCATTTTTTCCCTAGGTTGTCCAATTTGTTGATGTATACTTCATTGCAGTCTCTTATGATCTTTTGTACTTCTATGGTATCGGCTGCAATGTTTCATTTTCCATTTATAATTTTATTTTGAGTTCTTGTTCTTTTTTTCTTGGTAAGTCTAGCTGAAGGTTTGTCAGTTTTATTAACTTTTTCAAAAAATCAACTCCTGGCTTCGCTGATATTTTCTATCTTTTCTGGTCTCTATTTCATTTATTTCGGATCTGATCTTTATCTCCTCCCTTCTGCTAACTTTGGGCTGTGTTTGTTCTTGTTTTACTAGTTCCTTGATGTATAAAGGCTGTTTATTTGAGATCTTTTTTTCTTAACAGAGCCTATAAACTTTCCTCATAGAACTTCTTTTGCTTCAGCCCATATGTTTTCATTTTTGTTTGTATCAAGATATTTTTTGATTTCCCATTTAATTTTATCTTTGACTTGTCTGTTGCTCAGGAGTGTGTTGTTAAATTTCCTCATATTTGAAAACTTTCCAGTTTTTCTCCTCTTATTGATTGTGGTCAAAAGAGATGCTTGGTATGATTTCAATCTTTTAAAATTTGCTAAGACTTATTTTGTGATCTAACGTATGATCTATTTTGGAGAAAGTTCCATGTATGCTTTAGAAGAATGTGCATTCTGCTGCTGTTGGGTGGAATGTTCTATGTATCTCTATTAGATCTGTTTGGTCAATTTGGTCTAAAGTATCCTTTAGGTCCAATGTTTCCTTATTGATTTTCTGTCTGGATGATCTATCCATTACTGAAAGTAGAGTATTGAACTTCCTTACAATTACTGTATTGCTGTCTATTAATTCCTTCAGATCTGTTAATATTTACTTAATATATTTAAGTGTTCTGATGCTGGGTGCATATATATTTACAATTGTTATATCCTCCTGATAAATTGACCCTCTTATCATTATATAATGACCTTCTTTGCCTTGTGTTACAGTTTTTGACTTAAATTCTATTTTGTCTGATATAGTTATAGCTACATCTGCTTTCTTTTGTTTTCCATGTGTGGGGAATATCTCTCCCCATACCTTCACTTTGACATAATGTTTGTCCTTTTTTTTTTTTGGCTTGTGGGATGTTAGTTCCCTGACCAAGGAAAGAACCTGCGCCCTTGGCAGTGAAAGCATGAAGTACTAATCACTGGACTGCCAGGGAATTCCCCCAATGTGTGTCCTTGAAGCTGAAGTGAATCTCTTGTAGGCAGCATATAGCTGGGTTTTTTTTTTTTTCCACTCTGCCACTGTATGTCTTTTGATTGGAAAATTTAATCCATTTACATTTAAAATAATTATTGGTAGGTATGGACTTATTATGGCCATCTTGTCAATTTCAGGCCTTTTAGTAGCTCCTCTGTTCCTTTTTTTCCACACCATCTTCCTTTGTGAATTTATAATTTTCTGTAGTGATATACTTTGTTTCTTTCTCTTTCTCTTGTGTGTATCTAGTATAGGTTTTTGTTTTGTGGTTAACATGAGGCTTACTTGAAACATCTTATAGATACAAGTCTATTTTCAACTGATAACAACTTAACTATGATCACATACACAAACTCTACATTTTTACTAACAACCCCTCAACCATGTTATGTTTTTGATGCCACAATTTACATATTTTTATATTGTGCATCTGCTAACAAATTATTGTAGCTATAGTTATTTGTAAAACATTTGTTATTTAACCTTTATACTTAAGTGGTTAACACATCACCATATTATAATATTAGAGTATTTTGAATCTGACTATATGCTTACCTTTACCAGTGTGTTGTATATTTTCATATGTTTTCATGTTATTACTTAGCATCCTTTCCTTTCAGCTTGAAGAACTCCTTTCTGCATTTCCTGTAAGGCAGGTCTAATGGTGATGAATTCCCTCAACTTTCATTTGTCTGGGAAAATCTTTATCTTGCTTTCGTTTCTGAAGGAAAACTTTACTAGGTAAAGTGTTCTTGGTTGGCAGTTTCTTTCACAAACAGCTATGGGAGACCTAGCTGTTGGTGTGCACTACCAGCTGCAGGGAATCACCATAGGTGCACAGCAGTGGAAGCCACTGTTGGAAGTTTGGCTGAGAGCATGCAGGTGCATAGATGGAGGGGCCAGCTGTAGGCGAGCCCAGTGGTTCAGGCTAGTCACTGGAGACAGGGATGAATCTGGGCTCAGAAGTAGCTGTGGGGGCCTTGGTTTTGGGTGTGCAGTCCTATGCTTAAGAAAGTTGGGGACCACATTCTAACTTCCTCTTACAGCTGTTCTTTAGAGCTAACTCTTATTATTGTTTCAGTGTTTGGTACAGAAGAGTTAGCTTTTCCAACCATTTGAGGGCCCACTTACCATACTCTACTCAACTTAGAATTCAGACAAAACAGAGAAGGCCTCTTTTAAAAAATTAATTATTTTTAATTTTTGGCTATGTTGGGTCTTCGTTGCTGTGCATGGGCTTTCTCTAGTTGTGAACAGGGGCTCCTCTTCGTTGTGGTGCGTGAGCTTCTCATTGTGGTGGCTTCTCTTGTTGCAGTGCATGGGCTCTAGGCGTGCAGGCTTCAGTAGTTGTGGCTCATGGCCTCTGGAGCGCAGGCTCAGTAGTTGTGGTGCATGGGCTTAGTTGCTCCGCGGCATGTGGGATCTTCCCGGACAAGGTCTTGAACCCATGACCCCTGCATTGGCAGGCGGATTCTTAACCCCTGTGCCACCAGGGAAGTCCCGAGAAGGGCTCTTTTAATGAAACTGATTTCTTCTTTCTGATGGGAAACCATCTCTGACTTCATCATCTCTTTTTTAAAACTTTCCTTAATGTGGCAAGGAGTAGCCAATACACAGAAAGATTCTCAGTTTTTCTAACTAATTCTCTTAAAGGTATAGGCTCTAAGAGTTTGTGGCTTATCTCCCAAAGTATGGCAGGCCACAGTTTAACCAAATATTTGTCCCAGCATAACAAGAGTCACCAACTTTCCACCCTGGACTATCTGAGTTTTTACTGCTTTATACCCAAGTGATAAGTTAACATCACATATATCTTTTGTTATAGCAGTACCACTTTTAGATAGTAACTCTATATTAAATATAGGTTTAACTGCTGAAACAAAGGTCACCAAATACCAGTGGCTTAAGAAAGAAGAAGTTTATTTCTTTCTCATGTTGCAGCCTGGGTAAGCTGATCATACCTAATATGGCATCTCTATGATGTTAAGGCCTAGGTCCCTTCTATCATGTTGACTTTAATATGTGACTTCTTTAACATATGACTTCCATGTTTTTGCCCAAGATGGCTTCTCTAGCTCTTGCTGGAATGTACATGTCCCAGCCAACAGGAAGAAGAAAAAGGGGACATGAAGAGCATGACCCATTTCTTTTTGAATATAACCAGGGAGCTGTAAGTGTGCCTTTTACTCATAACCCATTGGCCAGAACTTGGTCACACTGTCACACTTAAATTTAAAGGAGCTTAGAAAGTATAGCTTTATTCTGGGTGGCTATGTGCCCAGTTAACATATTGGGGGCTCCACCAATTAAGAAAGAAGAGTAGAATGGATGTTGGAAAGAGCTAGCAATTTTTGCCACATTACTTGAATCTAAATCATATTTCTTTAAAAATCTGAAGTCTGTAACCCTACAGTAATGAGTTATGTTGGCTCCTCAGTTTTCTTCATTGGGTCTGAAATATGTTATCCTCCAAAATACTCAGACTAGAGATTTAGCTAACTCTTTGGAACTCTCTGAATGTTGAAAATAATCCCTTAAAAAGAGAGCTTTTGTTACTCTCTACCAAGAATCACATAATTCAATATTTTGTTGAAATGGTAGATGGAAACTGCTGGTCTCCAAGGAAACCTTATTTCTTGATGTATGAGGAAATATAATAACAAGGAGGCCAGAAGTTAGCTGGGGAAATTGCAACAAAGTTTGCCTCAGCCAAAGTTTAAAATGGTCCTGTAAGACTTAAAAAAAATTTTTTTTTCAAATAACTTACTTGGTATCCTTGCCAGAAAGTAAGGGTTCTCCAGAGAAATAGAACAAATATTTTATATATGTATACACACACCTGTGTGTGTGTGTGTTTGTGTGTGTGTATATACATATTATATGTATTTAATAAGGAATTGGCTCACATAATTATAAAGATGGAGAAGTCCTACAATCTGCCATCTGTGAGTTGGAGAACCGGGAGAGCCATGGTGTAATTCCATCCAAGTTTGAAGGCTCAAGAACCAGAAGCACTGATGTCCCAGCTCAAGCAGAGGCAGCAAATTCACTCTTCCTCTACTGGGGCCCTCAATGAATTAGATGATGCCTACCCACATTGGTGAGGGGGATCTTCTTTACTTAGTCTACTGATTCAAATGTTAATTTTTTCCAGAAACATCCTCCCAGACACACCCAGAAGAATGTTTTTTCAGCTATTTGGTCATCCCTTAGTCCAGTCAAGTTGACACATAAAATTAATCAACACAATCTGCAAGTATTACAATCAGAAAGAAGCTTAAACATAAGAAAAACTCAGGACTAACTCTACAGTTAGAAATATTCTGTTTAACTCTCTCCCTTTCTGTACAGAGAATGGTTATTTGGAGAAGTGGTTGATTCTAGGGCAGGAGCAGGAAAAGCACAAGATCAGCTTGAAATATCTTGTGGTGCCAGAAAGTAAGGAGGTGCTCAGAAAGTGATGTGCAGTCATGTCAAAAGGACACAGGAATATTGTAAATCAACTATACTTCAATTAAAAAAATTTTTTTAAATGCAAAAAAAAAAAAAGACACAGGAACCGACTGGAAGGAGTAAATTAATGGTCAAATCTGAAACAGTTGAGCAAAAATATTTAAAGTAATTAATTATAACCCATAAGATAAAATAAATATTCATGAGTCCATATTGATATAAATAATCAAATAGGGACTTCCCTAGCCATCCAGCCGTTGAGACTCCGTGCTTCCACTGCAGGGGGTGCGGGTTCCATCCCTGGTCAGGGAACTAAGATCCCGCATGCCGTGTGGTGCGGCCAAAAAGTTTAAAAAAAAAAAAATCAAATATAAGTTCTTCCTTATAGTACAATTCTAATGACTGAATGTAGAAGTACTGAAGGAAACAGAGAATCATTTGACAGACACCTCAGTAATAGCCATTTTAGGCAAGGATCATTAATGGATGCTAAAATTAGTGGGTGAAAGTTTGATGAGAAACAGGATATTTGCAGAGGCTCAGAAGTATCTCTCCATGAAATACTGATTAGTTACAGTGAGGAATTAATGCAGTGGGGGAACTTGGTAGACCTGACCTTAACAAAGAGATCAAAGTGAACATCATCAGGAATGAGCCTTATTACATCAAGTTCCTCCTGATAAGGGGCTCTGAGAAGGTCACAACATAAATTCTGTGCTATTCTTGCCAAAAATTGCATAACCTGAATTTCATCATGAAGAAATATCAGACAAACCAAAATTAAGAAACATGCTACAAACTAGCCAATACTCTTCAAAAATGTCAAGGTTAAGAAAGATAAGAAAAGAGTACAGAACTGTCCAGATTGGAGGAGAAAATGGGATATGACATCTAAATGCAATGTGAGCTACTGGATGGGACCCAGAAAAAAGTATTAGTGGGACAACTGGTGAAATTTGAATAAGTACCATAGATGAGTTAATTGTATAATATTAATGTTAATTTTCTGGTTTTTATAATTATACTATGGTTATGTAAGATATTAACATTTGGGGAAGCTGGGTGAGGGTATACTGGAAGTCTTTTGCAACTTTTTCCCTAAGTCTAAAATTATTTCAAAATAAACATTTTTAAAAAGGAAGAAAATGGTAATAAGACTTAAGAGGTGATCGTAGGCATTGCCTAGGTACTTCCTCCCATTAAAGGTGATTGAGTTGAACTTCGACAGCATTCTGATATGTATACTTTTTAATCAAAACTTGTATGTCACAAACTTCTTTCTCTGGATTTTTATTTTTCTTGACTCTATATTATAGTTTAGTTTAGCAACCAGAACTCTATGCATTATTCCATATAAGGCAGTTCTGAGATGAGATACTCTTCTGTATCCAATATCCTTTCCTGACAAGGCCTGGGGTTTTATTTAACTTTTGGCTACAACACCATACTGGATCTACGCTCTTGGAGGTCTGCAAATATGACTTTAAGATCAAACCTCCAGATCACTACAGAATAGAGATTTAAAATTTTGTCAGAGAGGGCTTGGACTATTTTTCCCTCTCCTCCTCCTCCCCAATGGATTATCCTAATTTACATGATTTTTTACTTACTTTTTTTTTTCATTACCGTAAGATCTGACTTCAAAACAGTTTGTGAATGAGAATTTTGATGTCTCCCTCAGCAGCTTTTGTTATGTCCTTTCCCCCATTCATATACAGTACGGTGGCCACCACATGCTATGCATTTTAAATATATTATCTCTAATCTTTTGAGGCTTTAGTATATCCCTTTTGGGGATGAGTAAAGTGAGGTTCAAAGATTACACAACACCTAGAAAAATATCACTTTAAACTTTGTTTACAAAATTTAGAGTTCGTGATTGCTCTAGAATGCCATGATCCCCAAATCATCAGGTAATCCTGGGAAATCTCTAACAGATTCTATCTGGCTTTTACTCTTTGATGCATTTAATAGCATAAATATTCCTGGCAAATCACATAGGTGTTCTGCTACTTCTAGGATCAGATTTCTTTGAAAACTAAAAACAAAAACAAAAAAACCACCAAACAATAAAGTATACTCAGCCCCATAAACAAAAAAACATAATTGATTAATTTCTATTAGGTCTCTGGCCTGATTCTTAGGCCTTTTGGAATTATTTTGGCCTTGAGTACATGTTTGTCTTCATGTTTCTAAAATAGTTCTATGGAGCTATGTAAAAAAAGTTCTATGTAACAAATACACATCCTCACTGGCATTCAACAGGTAGTACTATTTCAACGTCTACATAATGCCTGAAAATGGCAAAATTTTAACCTATTAGAAACCAAACTTCAAAACAGTTATTTTAAATTACAAATGCACAATTGTTGCTTGTCATAGACCTAATTTTAACAGAAGCTTTGGCATCTATTAAGTCACCCTGAAAATGTGAGTAAAGAATTAGGGACTTAAGTAAACTGCATTTGTAGGGGTAAAACATCTTCTATCAAGAAATAGGGCTCTCCGCAGGAACAGATGGTTTCACAGGCGAATTCTATCAAACATTTAGAGAAGAGGTAACCCCAAACCCTCTCAAACTCTTCCAAAATATAGCAGAGGGAGGAACACTCCCAAACTCATTGTACGAGACCACCATCACCCTGATACCACAACCAGACAAGGATGTCACAAAAAAACAAAACTACAGGTCAATATCACTGATGAACATAGATGCAAAAATCCTCAACAAAATATTAGCAGACAGAATTCAAAATTCAACAGCACATTAAAAGGATCATACACCATTATCAGGTGGGGTTTACCCCAGGAATGCAAGGATTCTTCAATATATGGAAATCAATCAATGTGATACACCATATTAACAAACTGAAGGAGAAAAACCATACGATCATCTCAGTAGATGCAGAAAAAGCTTTCGACAAAATTCAACACCCATTTATGATAAAAACCCTCCAGAAAGTAGGCATAGAGGGAACCTACCTCAACATAATAAAGGCCATATATGACAAACCCACAGCCAACGTTCTCAATGGTAAAAAACCGAAACCATTTACACTAAGATCAGGAACAAGACAAGGTTGCCCACTCTCACCACTATCATTCAACATAGTTTTGGAAATTTTAGCCACAGCAATCAGAGAAGGAAAAGAAATAAAAGGAATCCAAATTCGAAAAGAAAAAGTAAAACTGTCACTGTTTACAGATGACATGATACTGCACATAGAGAATCCTAAAGATGCTACCAGAAAACTCCTAGAGCTAATCAATGAATTTGGTACAGTAGCAGGATACAAAATTAATGCACAGAAATGTCTTGCATTCCTATACATTAATGATGAAAAATCTGAAAGCGAAATCAAGAAAACACTCCCATTTACCATTGCAACAGAAAGAATAAAATACCTAGGAATAAACCTACCTAAGGAGGCAAAAGACCTGTATACAGAAAACTATAAGACACTGATGAAAGAAATTAAAGATGATACAAACAGATGGAGAGATATACCATGTTCTTGGATTGGAAGAATCAACATTGTGAAAATGACTATCCTACCAAAAGCAATCTACAGATTCAATGCAATCCCTATCAAACTACCAATGGCATTTTTCATAGAACTAGAACAAAAAATTTCACAATTTGTATGGAAACACAAAAGGCCACGAATAGCCAAAGCAATCTTGAGAAAGAAAAATGGAGCTGGAGGAATCAGGTTCCCAGACTTCAGACTCTACTACAAAGCTACAGTAATCAAGACAGAATGGTACTGGCACAAAAACAGAAATATAGATCAATGGAACAGGATAGAAAGCCAGAGATAAACCCACGCACATATGGTCACCTTTTCTTTGACAAAGGAGGCAAGAATATACAATGGAGAATAAACAGCCTCTTCAATAAGTGGTGCTGGGAAACCTGGACAGCTACATGTAAAAGAATGAAATTAGAACAGTCCCCAACACCGTACACAAAAATACACCCAAAATGGATTAAAGACCTAAATGTAAGGCTAGACACTATCAAACTCTTAGAGGAAAACATAGGCAGAGCACTCTTTGACATAAATCACAGCAAGATCCTTTTTGACCCACCTCCTGGAGTAATGGAAATAAAAACAAAAATAAACAAATGGGACCTAATGAAACTTCAAAGCTTTTGCATAGCGAAGGAAACCATAAACAAGACGAAGAGACAACCCTCAGAATGGGAGAAAATATTTGCTAAAGAAGCACCTGGCAAAGGATTAATCTCCAAAATATACAAGCAGCTCATGCAGCTCAATATCAAATAAAGAAACAACCCAATCCAAAAATGGGCAGAAGACCTAAATAGACATTTCTCCAAAGAAGATATACAGATTGCCAACGAACACATGAAAGGACGCTCACCATCGCTAATCATTTGAGAAATGCAACTCAAAACTACAATGAGGTATCACCTCACACGGGTCAGAATAGCCATCATCAAAATATCTACAAACAATAAATGCTGGAGAGGGTGTGGAGAAAAGCGAACACTCTTTCACTGTTGGTGGGGATATAAATTGATACAGCCACTATGGAGAACAGTATGGAGGTTTCTTAAAAAAGTAACAATAGAACTACCATACGACCCAGCAATCCCACTAGTGGGCATATACCCTGAGAAAACCATAATTCAAAAAGCGATATGTACCACAATGTTCATTGCAGTTCTATTTACAATAGCCAGGACATGGAAGCAACCTAAGTGTTCATCGACAGATAAATGGATAAAGAAGATGTGGCACATATATACAATGGAATATTACTCAGCCATAAAAAGAAACAAAATTTAGTTATTTGTAGTGAGGTGGATGGACCTGGAGACTGTCATACGGAGTGAAGTAAGTCAGAAAGAGAAAGACAAATACAGTATGCTAACACATATATATGGAATCTAAAAAATAAATAATTGTCCTGAAGAACCTAGGGGCAGGACAGGAATAAAGACGCAGATGTAGAGAATGGACTTGAGGACACAGGGAGGGGGAAGGGTAAGCTGGGACGAAGTGAGAGAGTGGCATGGACATATGTACACTACCAAATGTAAAATAAATAGCTAGTAGGAAGCAACCGCATAGCACAGGGAGATCAGCTTGGTGCTTTGTGACCACCTAGAAGGGTGGGATAGGGAGGGTGGGAGGGAGATGTGAGGGGGGGGGATATGGGGATATATGGATACATATAGCTGATTCACTTTGTTATGCACCAGCAACTAACACAACATTGTAAAGCAATTATACTCCAATAAAGATGTTAAAAAAAAAGATACGACATTATCTCTCTGAAGAAAAAAAAAATAAGAAATAGGGCTCTCCATTCATGCATTTTGAGTTGCTGTATCATGGGACACAGATATTTATGGATTCATATTTTATTAAATGATTGTTTCACTCAGTTTGCATTTAGTATCTTTATGCTTTATTCAATCTCTGTGAATTCCAGAAGGGAAATGCTTATAGCATTTAAGGTAAAGAGGTATTTCAAAAATAATTTGAGGGAGAAAAACTAATTCTTGTCTATAAATTCAGTTATTAGCAACATAATCACTGTTTCACATTTTAAACAATATGATCATACAGTATAGAACATATACATTTTTTAAAAATGTCTATTTTCTCTGTTCTTATTTTCTAATTCATGGTAAGAAGCTGGAACTACATACTTCGTCTAAGGGAAGAACTCTACAAGAAAGGGAAATTATGCCCATAAATTTGGTGAAATGTATCCAGCCAGGAGGTCTTTGGGAATTCATCCATGAGGTTTTTCACTCACTTTCCTCAACACTGCTTAGAGCCATTTAAGAAGTAAATAGTATTTGTATATGGTAGAAAATTCATGTTATCTCAAAACTATAGTATGGACTTTAAAAATTCAGATATTTTGTTTTTATCTAAGTAAATTTGCTTTATTGGTTGGTAATGTGTTACCAAAAGGAAGGTTTTGTTAAATATTCCTACCATTATATTCATTACTCACCATTATTTATCATTATATTCATTGATTCTTTCTGCCCTTTCTTGGTTTCTAACATTTCTTAAAACCAAAAATGTTGTAATAAAATTTGACTGGATTATTAGAGGTTAGAGTTACAATGTTAGGACATAGAGTATCTTAGGTGTTTGAGGAAAAAAATTAGTGCGGAACACTTTTTCTGTGCTCTATTTATTATTCACAGCCATAACTTAAACTTGGAAATATAAAGAGAGCATCTAAAGCGAAACAAACCAAAATATACTGAGTCCAAAAGAAAGAAATTTATATTGACCTTAAAATTTGCTAATTTCCTTTTAGGATTTCACCAGTTTTTATATTACTTAGATGATTTCAGCCATCCTTTAGAGAACTAGATAAAGCTGTTGGAGAAAAAAGACCAATTGGCTCCTCTCATATTTTTATTGCTAGAGGTTAATAATTAAGGCAATATGTTTCTTGTTAGAGATCATTCAGGTGCCTTAGCCATTGGGGATCCTTTTTTATATACAGTTAGGATTTTATTTTAACACATGGAGTATTAATATTTTTGGATCAATAATTTTTTCATGATCCATTAGATAGAAATGATGGTGCTTTGCTGGTTTGATTACAATCAGTTCTATTATGATAATTTTTGTTATTCATGGAAACTTTATAGAGTCCTGTGCTACAACAGAGATCTTACTTTGCTTTCTGCCTGTAACTGAATCTTAGATTTGGAAAGGGTTTAGAGATTGCCCCACCTTTCTCTTCAGTGCACAATCTCTTTTGTGGAGTCCTAGGCAGATTACCATTGATGATTTCAGTGAATACCTCCTAAAAGGACCCTTTTTTTTTGTTGTTCCCTAGAAGCTCCTTGCTATTCCTGGAGAGCTCTAGCTGGTTTCAGAGGGAAAAATGGAACAATTCTGTTTACATACATTTTTCCAAATTTTGAAATTTAACATCCATGTGTGAAATTTGCTTTTATAGTTGCTATTATTATATATTTTTAAACATACAGTTCACAAGAATGCATCAATAGATCAAACACAGCCACACAAAGGCTCCAACTTCATGTCACTAAAACACGTGACTCTCATGGTCTGAGACAAATGAATTAGCACTTTGAAGATTTCACACAGGCAGCTGAAATAGGAAAAGATGAATCAGGAGTAAAGAATTAAATATCTGAACATTGGATTTAATCGGACTGGCAGTCAACATGCCCCTAATTTTTGGTACAAGGCCAGTTATGAAACTTTTATACAGTGACATGAAACCATTGAAGCATTAGTGTAATTTTCAAGCAAAGCAGAGTGATTTCACTGGTAAACCAACAGAATTTTTCAAGAACAAGTTTAAACCCTCCTACACTGTTGGTGGGAATGTAAGTTGGTGCAGCTACTATGGAAAACAGTATGGAGGTTCCTTAAAAAACTAAAAATAGACCTACCATATGATCCAGCAACTCCACTCCTAGGCATATATCCAGAAAAGACAAAAACTCTAATTTGAAAAGATACATGTACTTGATATTCATAGCATCACTGTTTACAATAGCTAGGACATAGAAGCAAACTAAATGTCCACTGACAAACTATTACATATAGAATGGATAAAAAACAGCACAGGGAACTATATTTAATATCCTGTGATAAACTATAATGGAAAAGAATGTGAACAAGAATGTATATATATATATATATATATATATATATATGTAAAACTGAATCACTGTGCTGTACAGCAGAAATTAACACATTTTAAATCAACTATACTTTAATAAAATAAATTTTAAAAAATTTCAGTGAGATGAGTAGGAAGTAGCCAGGTGTCAGTCGTTCCCGTCACTTTCTCTAACTGAGAATCAAAGACTTGTAATTGTCTTGCTTACAGTGACCCAGAACACTAAGAATTATAAAGAGAAAATTACTTGGAGTTATATTGCTAAAAATAATTCTCTTTCATTCTACACACACACACACACACACACACACACACACACACACACAAACTTGTATTTCTATATAAGTAATATATTTTATACTCAATGTGTTTCCCTATGTTACTAAACAGTTTTCAGAATAATGACTTTTCATGGTTGTATAGAACGTCATCTTTTGGATGCACATTATATATTTATTCCTTGATTGTTAGACATTTATAAAGTTTCCATTACTTCATTATTATATAAAATGTGGCAATGACCATGACTGAATATAAATCTTTATGTGAATCTATGTTTCAAAATTTTAAATTCTTTCTGTTAAATTATATTCCAAAAAAATTTTACCAGTTTATACTTCTACCAAGATAAATGAGAAAAACCATGTCCCTGTATCTTTCCCAATACTGTATATTATCATTTTAAAAATTCCAATTCTCTTTTAGCTTGAGCGGTAAGGAATAAAATTATTATTTTATTTTGAATTTTCTGGATGCACTAAGTTCTAAGAAAACTTTGTTACTTGGGATCTTACATAGGAAATCTGCTGTGTAACTGTCCTTCTTGTTAAAATGTTCTATTCATTTAGACTCAAAGTTTTTAGTATGAGTTTATCCACTAGCTAGGTATGTGAACTTGGATAATTGATAACTACTCTGGACCTCTTTTTCTTCAACTGTAAAATGATCACTAAAGTTCCTTCTGCAATTTTGAAATGAGAGATGAGATTTAATATATAATTTTTGAATTGAATGGTTCTAAAATATAACATTAGGACTGGGAGTTAACTCATATTAAGTTTCTATTTAAGGCTGAATAGCATAGAGTGGCTATAAATTCCTACATTTCGTATTTTAAAAAATTCAGTGTCTACATAAACTAGTGACTGAACTACACTTTTGTGTGATCTGAAATAAATATGTAGATATTCTACACACCCTCTAACTTTAAGTATTTACATTTTTTTTTCAATAATGGAGAGAGGATTGTTTCTGGCAACCATGCATTCATGGTTGCCAGTTAAACATCATAGTGCAATTTTTATCCTATTTCAATCACACCTTTACACACTCTAGTGGTTTATTGAACATTCCAGACCAAATTAGTTTCTTAGCTGTACTGTACTGATGCTTAAATTTGTCCTCTCATAGCCTTTCTTCATCTATCCAGAACCAATATTGTTTTTTAATGTGTCATTTAAGGTGAAGGTGAAAAAAAAAAGATGGGGGGATGATTTCTGTGCCATTTTAATTTAAAACAAAAGGAAGCAAGGAAATGCATTAACTCAATTCAACACAAATTTGTTGATGATTGTGTGTACAGTACTAAGGTAAACAAAGAACTACAGGACAATTTCTGTGCTAGGGAGGCTGTGTTACTCCTTGTCTTTTCTCCTCTGTGTGGCATGTAGTCTATGGAGCACTGGGAGAGGTGTGTGGCTGGCCTGGTAGGGTTTTGCCCTAGCCTTGTGATCAAGGTTTTAGTTGCCAGCTTCCAAGCTCACTAGTGTCCTCTGAGATGTTTGTGATCCCACTGGGTTTCCAGTCCCACGGTCCATGCTGCCCTTCACAGCTGAGTCCTTTCAACATGACCATAAGACCACTTTGAATCTTACGGTCTTCCATTAGTACTTCCTCATCTCTCTGGGGAATGGGAATGTTGAGCACTGTTGTCTTATTGAGCCATTCAGGGGCCCAAAGGAAACTTTGGTGGGGGCTGTGTCAGCCTACCATGGCTTCATTCGTACTCTATTGCTCCCTGTAGATTTAGCCTTGATGGCTGCAGGTGCGGGACCTGTTCCATGTCTCCTTCCAAAGGGCTGCTGCACCTAATCATCTTACATTTCTCTTTAGATCTCCTCCTCTCCCCAACTCTGAGAACCCAATCCAGGCAAGGGAGGGGGAGAATCACACAGCCTTTCTACCAACACTTTTGACTGAAGGGCAAAAATACCCACAAAAAAACAAAAACCCTAGGGTGTCTGTCTTTACTTCCTTCCTCACACTTCCATTCTGCCCCCTGGGAGCAGAGCTACTCTCAAGTCTCATACCTGAATAGGAGAGAGTCAGAGGAAAAGCATACAGTTAATTCCTCCCTTATCCCAAGACAAGGGATATCCCAGAGGAGGGTGGGGTGAAACTGTACAAAGTTTAAGGAGAATGAGGGGCAAAATGAGAAATAATATTTATTTGGAGATGAGGAGGCCATTAGTACCTTTAAGAAATAAATTTCAAGCCTCTGGTAGTCTGGGGATGGAGGAAGCATGGCTGGAAGGCAAGGGGTGTATGTGGTTGGTGAGGAAGTTTAACACCTCATATTTATTGAGCACTTACTATGTACCAAGCACTGTTTTAAGAGCTTTAGATGGTTTAACTCACTTATCTTCAAAACAACTCTATTTCCCCTCCACTTAGAGATAAAGAAACTGAGGTTCACACAGGTTAAGTTGGTTGTCTAAGGACAACCCACAGTTAGTAAGTGGAAGAGGCAGCCTGGCTCCTGAGTCCCTAAATGTTGCTACAGTGAGGACTTGGTAAAAGATCAGAGGGAGGACTATCTCAAGAAGAGAGCAGAGTTCAGGAATTTAATTTTTGAATTAGGATACCTGGACAACTGTAGAGAGAGAAGAAGGAACTGGTGGAGTAGGAAGAAAACCTACTTTTAATAAACATTTATTCAATCCCTAACACATGAGAGAGAAAGGGAATAAGAGGTGATAGAAAAAGTAAGTATGAGACAAGACCACAGTAAAGCAGTATGCCTGGGTAAGGGGTGGAGGTGCCTCTCCCTGTGAGAAAGCCCGAAGGAAAGTCTGAGTGAAGTACTGAGAAACTTTGAGCTCGGTAGGGTGTTGGGACAGCTGGAGAGGGGGCCATGAACCATTGGCAGGATGGCTTTGATTTCCTTGTTGTATAGACATCAAGGTGGCCAAGAGTGAGACGGAGAGCTGGGAATCTTAGGGCTGTGGAAGCTGTCTAGAGTACCTCCTGTGAGGAATGCAATAAAGTCAAACAGAAAGAAAGGAAAAATTGCTGAGTCACAGTGAAGTATTATGATTATGACCCAGTTATGTACCAGACACTATACTATGGACATTATATACCTTTCCTCACAGTGGCTTTCCATGATAAAGATGATTACCCTGATTTAACTGAGGAGGAAAATGAGAAGCAGAGAATTCAAGTAATTTGCTCATGGTTATTCAGCTAGTCAGTGGTGGAACTTATACACAAATTCAGGTGTTGTGAAATCTGGGGAGCTTCCCAGTCCAGCACAGGTAGTGGTGACACAGGGCACCAAGAGATGACATTTCAGGCTGTGAGAAGGAATAAGACCACCAGAAAGAGACTCTAGATAGGGTGGAGATGAGGGCCTGTCTTTTGTCAAAGTCCATGTGTTTCTACACCCTGAAGGTATTAACAAAGAATGAACCTGTAGTAGTCAGCACACTTTATGCCTTTTTCATGTGAGTCTTGGCAACTTGAGAGCAGAAAAAATAGATGGTAAGAGGCATCCAGAGTGGGAAACTGATGTGGAGGTAACGGGTAGAAATGCTGGAGACTTCTGGTAACTTCAGATCCTCTTGAAGTGTAGTAATGTGTTATGTCACTTCAAGTTAGTTCACATTCAGCACCTTTGAAATTTAAATTTTTGGTCTAAATTTTTCCATTGTGCTAATTTTTGGCATTTCAGATATTTTTCTCTGAATTTTTTCATCTTTGAGATCACACTGTGTAGCAGGAGACCATAGGTTTAGTGGCCATGTACATCTTGTAGACAAGACTGCATCTTCAGAACTGGTTGGGAGTATGTTTTTCTAAAAATTCCGTTGTTGATGTCTGTTTTCTTCTCATGGCCATGTAGATGAATACATTTTCATCCTTTATTTTATCTTTCTAAGCAAAATAAAATATGATATCTCTTCAAAAACATTTAAGAAGGAAAAGGAAAAGCCAGTTTGAAAAAAAGGTCAGCAAGACACAAGGAAGTGTGATATTTGCTGAAAGTGCCTGTCAGAAGAGTCTGAATAATGTGGATGGGCCAACGGAAACAAGATAATTAAGGCGAAACTCATTCCCCCAAGATAGCTGAAATGTGAGTTTACTAATCCTGAGAGGTAGGGGGCCAAATGAGGTCTAATTGTATCTTATTTAACTTGGCCTTTTAGATGGATAACCCTTGGCTCTCTTTGCAAATATCACACTTTTGTCAAACTGACCTTATTCTAATATATTTTTCTTCTTTTTGCAAATGTGAAGTATTTTTGATCATACAATAGTAACTCAACTAATAAGGTTTTCAACTACAAATGTAGACTATGCTCTAACAGAAACCATGTTATCAGCAGAAAGAGTTCCATTCCTTATTAGCATATTCTAGCTTGAATAGTTTTCACAGCGGGACTTTTAAAAGGGCCCGGAAAAATAACTCAAGAAATACTACTTTTGCAAAGATTCACACACTCAGTTTGAATATACTGGAAAAATACGAGACTAGGTCATCCAGATAAATAGATGTTCATAATTAGGAAAGAAATTTTGAAATATTGTCAACCCCAGGTAGTCTTCTAGTTGCACTACAGAAAAACCCAAATTAGACATAGTTCTCAAGCTACTTGTCTTAGGGTTCATACTGAAGTATATAATATTTTCTGAAGGAGATTTAACTTATTTTTAATTGAAGTACAGTTGACTTACAATGTTGTGTTAGTTTCTGGTGTACAGCAAAGTGATTCAGTTTTACATATATATTATATATATATATATATACACACATACACACACATATATATACTTACATATATATGCTTTTTCAGATTCTTTTTCATTAAGGTTATTATAAGATATTAAATATAGTTCTTAATTTTATTTTTCTGGTTAGGGTTTCCCTGGAAGTCTTAAGGTCTTGGGTCCAGGTGATCAGAGTTGGCCATCAACTCACAATGTGCATTTAGACAAATCACTCATTCTCTGTGGGACTCCATTTCCATTTCCCATTTACAAATGACTGTTCTGAATTAGATGATTGCCACCTACCCACACCCCCACCTTTAACTGTATATAACACTTATATAACACTATTTGACTTTGAGCCTTTGTGAATAATCTGAAGTTGAATTAAAGTTGAAAGGAGAAAGGTGGTCTCTCAACGTCTTTAGTTTTTATTCTATCTTTTTTTTCAGGGGGGTGGGGAACCTTAAAAAACTTCAAGAGAAGGCATTTCCCTTGAAAAACCAACATGTCATGTCCTAGGAGAACTGGGATCTGCCCTGGGTTCTTGTGGGAAATACTTCAGACCTGGATGAAAGAAGAAGAAAGGATAAAAATGAAGGCAGGAAGGACAGAGATGGTGGGAGCTTTGGTTCTGAGGATTCGTAATTGTCCTTACTCACATAGACTGAATTCTTCTCTGCCTATTTTCCTGGGTCTTGTGTAAGAATATCTTGAAGAAAATATTAACAGTGTGAGTGACCTTCGCTGGGTTTAATGATTCACTGATTGTAAAAAATATTTTACCTGGAATAACAACGAGTATGTATTCCTAGAGCCTATACTTGTGGACCTGGAAGGAGGCCGCCCAAAAGTGTGCTAAAAGGACAAGGGAAGCCTGGCTCGTCTATATTTATCTAACCAGATAATTGAGTGAACTAAAAGGTCTTTTATTATCCTTGTGTGGATTACGTACTTCGTAGGGTATCCACAGTCATTATTAAAACCATGTGTATTCCTGTCTTACTTCTGAGCACCTTCTCTGAAAATCAATCCATACATGCTCAGGAATACAAACCACACTCATTTTAGAGTCAATGTAAACAAACATAATTAAGGAGGCAAATTTACTTCAGAAATTATCTAATGCCTTCCACATTAAAATAGAAATAACTTTTGGCTGTTCCCTTCTATTTACGTGGATAATTGTTAAGTTCAGATCTGATATTTCTGGAAAAACAAGTTAAAAAATCTCAACAGGCTTGATCTAGTCCTTCATTCCCCATGTTTCCCACAGTGACAGGTAATTCACAGAAGTTACTATCTCAGAATTTTAAATACAACGTTCTTAAGACTGAGTCAAGATAATCTCATACAGATAAGATTATAGGTAAAACTCATAGTTAGAGAGGTGGTGCTGAAGTGACCACAAACTCTCACAGGATCAGAATACTTTTGTTATACAGGAAGAAGGGACTTGCAGTTTTAGTCTTGATTATCAAGAGGAAGGAAATCAAATAGCTTTGAAAATTCTCATTAAAATTGTACTTTAATATATTTTCCCCAAGACATAAAGACATATAAACTAAGTAAAATTTCTTGATCCACACTGGGGTGCATATTAGATCACGCTTCTTGTGTTTACTGCTATTTCTTAAAGCTAAAAAGGGGCTAGATTTTACAAGGTCTTACTTATCTCATGCCGCTATAAATATTTAGTCCACAACAGCTAATCCTTTTCATGGTCAAAACCATTTTAGGTTGTAAATATTCTTTAAAAAAAATTAATAAATTAATAAAATATGAAAGTGAGACCTATGAGAGTAATTTTATGAAACTGTATTTTAAGAAAATTTAAGAGTATCAACTATCTCCTTTAATAACCATTCTTATTTATTAAATATTCTTGCTTATTCTATTATGGATCATAAAATTCAACTAGTATGTCAATATCCTTTATATTTTGCTTTAATGCTATTAAAATATTTCAAGTTAAATTTG
Organism: Lagenorhynchus albirostris; assembly: GCF_949774975.1. Classification (NCBI taxonomy): domain Eukaryota; kingdom Metazoa; phylum Chordata; class Mammalia; order Artiodactyla; family Delphinidae; genus Lagenorhynchus; species Lagenorhynchus albirostris. Next base: position 100,855,294 of record NC_083097.1, on the reverse strand, counting down.
ATTTATTTAAAAAATATTTAAATTTAGGATCCATAAATAAGAATTCATAAATCCATAAATATGTTGTTTTAGTTCATTTCATTTTAAAATTATTTTTAAAATATTTAAAGTTTGATTATATAAGCAACAAAAGAATATATTCTCACACCATTGTAAAGCAATTATACTCCAATAAAGATGTTAAAAAAAATATATTCTCCTGGTAAAAATTAAAACTCTAAAGATATGGGTCAAGTTTTTTTGACTAGCATGTGGAATCTAGGTCTCCTACGGAGATGATGTGAGCATTGCTGTCTGCTTAGTGTGTATCCTTCCAGATAACTGCTCTTTGTATATATATTTCCTTTGCAAAGTATAGAGTATTTTGGAGTATGTTTAACATAACTGGTATGAAATGGCTGAGCTATTCCATAGCTTGCTTTTTCAATTGGTAATATGTCTGGAAGAGTTTTCCCTGTTAGTACATATTATTGACTTCATTATTATAAGCTGTTCCTTAGTACTTTACGGCATAGCCGTCAAAAAGTCATTTTCTATTCTAATTTTAATAGGTATTTTGGTTGTTTCCATTTTGTTTACAGTGATGAAGAAAACTGCAATTCATTGTGTGCCTCCGTACGACTGCCAAGTCTGAACAGCATCATCAACAGGCTTTTCTTCCTGAAGCTTTGGCTCAGCCAATTCTAAGTCTCCTAAAGATTACTTTTTACCCTCAGCCTCTATCAAGGCATTTTCACAAACCAAGACCATTCTCTCTCTGAGAAGCATTTTGAGAACAGCTGTTAAAGCAATTTAAAAACTTCCCACCTCATTTTATCCTCAGTGCTTGGCACTTGAAATAGCAAATAGTTGATATTTGATAAACATTTTTGCTGAATGAATAAATGATATATTTGAGGCACTAAGAGCATTGAACTGGGAATGAGAAGAGCTAGGCTTTTGTGACTTGGGTTTGTGATCCTGGATATAGGAAAAATTGCTTCCAACTTTTTTTCCCTCCTCAGAGATAGAGGATGGTCAACCAAGAGGTTTCAAAGGTCTTGCCCATTGCTCTACCTTGTAGTTCTATCTTTTTAAAGGGGGCTAGGGGTGCTTTCCCCAGTGCTGTGCACTTAATAGATGCTAAAGAAGTATGTGAATATATCATAGTTTATCTAATATTCAATTAGATATCGAAAGTATCGAAATGTAGCCAAAATTTAAATACATGTTTATAAATTCACTTCAAAAGTGTGGGTAAGATGAAAAAGTCAAAGTTTAAGGCAATCTGTCACACTAAAAGAACACATATTTATGAATCTAGATATTAATCCTAAATATTAAAGGCAGAAAATATAGATTCTAGGGATCAAAGGGAAAAAAACCATTTGGTGATCATTTCTTAGGGAACTAATATACTTCTTGAAAATAGGTGATCCTTGGGGAATTCCCTGACAGTCCAGTGGTTAGGGCTCTGTGCTTTCACTGCCGAGGGTGTTGGTTCAATCCCTGATTACGGCGGGGGGGGGGGGCCTCCCGCAAACTGTGCAGCACGGCCTAAAAGAAAGTGTCCAAAAGGAAAATAAGCATGAAAATATTTTTTAAAAAGCCTTTAAAATAAGGAACCTGTGATTAACTTCTCTTTTTAAAAAAGAAAAGTATATTCATATTGGACTTGAGGCAATAAGTTGCTTATTAGGTGCGTCCTTTATTCTATACTCTTATATATTGATTTCTGTAAGAAGGTAACTGTCTACACTGATTTTTTTCTTTTTAATCAAATGCCCCCGTCTAATTGCTATACATCAAAAGAATCCATGACACTGTCTGTTTCAAGTAAGTTAGTTCCTTCAGAATTGCTCTACAATGCTCCCCAGAGCCAGGAGAGCTAAATTTAGATTTATAAATTATGAGGAAAAAAAGGGATACGTATGCATATATAAATGACTCACTTTCTATAAAGCGGTCTCCTACTTTGTTGTGAGAGTAGAGGTCAAAAGAGAGGAGGCATACTTTACATAAATTCTTTTACTGAAAAGAAAGTCTTCGGGAATTTAAAAAACTAACAAGTGAAAGATGTACAAAACCCCAAATTCTCCTATCATTGTGTAGTTGGGTAATTTATTTTTATGATTTAAAATATTTGAACCGGGCTGCCCTGGTGGCGCAGTGGTTGGGGGTTCGCCTGCCAGTGCAGGGGACATGGGTTCGTGCCCTGGTCCAGGAGGATCCCACATGCCGTGCAGCGGCTGGGCCCATGAGCCATGGCCGCTGAGCCTGTGCGTCCGGAGCCTGTGCTCCACAACGGGAGAGGCCACAACAGTGAGAGGCCCGCGTACCACACACAAAAAAATAAATAAATAAATATATATATATATATATATATATATATATTTGAACCTTGAGCATGTTAAATATTTTTACTTGAATGGAACTCAGTTATGATTACTTAAGTTACTATTTTCTTAAAGTCAATATGGCTCTGACTGAATCACTAGAGTTTTATTTGAAACTATATGATCAGAGAGTTCCCCTAAGGGTTTTATTCCTTCATCTTTCTTAGATTAGTGTATTCTTATTATTTCCTCAATAACAACAGTCTTTGCTTAAGAATTCTTGTGTAGGGCTTCCCTGGTGGCGCAGTGATTGAGAGTCCGCCTGCCGATGCAGGGGACACAGGTTTGTGCCCCGGTCCAGGAAGATCCCACATGCCGCGGAGCGGCTGGGCCCGTGAGCCATGGCCGCTGAGCCTGGGTGTCCGGAGCCTGTGCTCCGCAATGGGAGAGGCCACAACAGTGAGAGGCCCCCGTACCGCAAAAAAAAAAAAAAAAAAAGAATTCTTGTGTAAGAGTAACGTGGTAATTGTGTCAACACTCACTCTTATATTGTTTTTCATTAAACTATTAGAATTTAGCCTTAGGTGCTCAATGGTCTTTGAAAAGGTTAATTTAATAAACATGCAATAGTCTGTTAAAAGATAACTTTATAGATTTTAGAAAAGGGAAACAGAGGGATTCAGTTGCTTATTCGTGTTAATACCGTGATTTCATTGCAAAAGCAAAAAATATATACAATGACATTTCCTTCTTCCTGATTATTTGAAGGGTAGCTACAATTTATTGAGGGCTTACTGTGTGCCAGGATCAATGTTAAGGTAGGTTAAGCTACTATAATGAGACTGAACAATAAATTAGTGGCTTAAGGAATGTTGAAATTTATTTCTCTCAGGTAAGAGTCTGGACTAGTTGTTTGAGTCACTCAGGGGCTCAGGCTCATAGCAGTCTATGTGGTCTCCAACAGTCCCTCTGGGGCCATTCCAGTCAGCAGGAAGTGGAAATTCAGTGTGGCGGATTGTGCTGTGCAGTGTTTATGGTCTAAGAAGTGTCATTTTGCTTAAATTCTATTCGGTGGGGTTTAGTCCGCTGGCTGCCCCTGGCTGCCAGAAGGTCTGGGAGATGTAGTCAATGGCTGGGCAGGTATTTCCCAAGTACAATTCTACCACCAAGAAAGAAGTGGAGCACAGTTGGCAGGTTCTGCCATGGTGTTTTACATAATTATCGGATTTAAGTACTACTCTGAACAAATAGGATTTTTTTTTTTTTTTTTTTTTTTAGCGGTACGCGAGCCTCTCAGTGCCGTGGCCTCTCCCGTTGCGGAGCACAGGCTCCGGATGCGCAGGCTCAGAGGCCATGGCTCACGGGCCCAGCCGCTCCGTGGCATGTGGGATCTTCCCAGACCGGGGCACGAACCTGTGTCCCCTGCATCGGCAGACGGACTCTCAACCACTGCGCCACCAGGGAAGCCCAAACAAATAGGATTTTATAGAAACTAACCCATTACCTATCCAAGGTCATACAGCTTATAAGTGATAGAGTCAGAATTTGAACCTAAGCCTGTTTGGCTCCAAAGTCCATGTTCTTACTCTCTACGCCATACAGTATAACAAAAGTTGGAATATACCCCAGTCAAATGAATTGCAAATACTCCTTTTCTCCAGATTTCTTAGAGCCATAATACTTACTCTGCATAAAGAATGAACAAGTGTGTTGTTTGACTTGGCATTTAATTGTCAGGTTCTCATTACAACCACAGATGCTGCTCTAAAACAGTTCAGGACATTCTGGAAGGTTTCTAATTTAATTCAATTACTTTCATTTTAAATGCATTTGTTGCAGTCCATTTTGCTGAGCTGGGTTGGCCAAATCTACACCTATTCCCAATCATCTTCCTTGCTTTCCTCTAACTCAGAAGTGGAAATCTGAAATTCCCTAGACCTGTCTCATCCAGTGGTGATCACCAGGTACAGTTCTACCAGTGAGATATAGAGGGAAGTATTCTAAGACTGGCTTCCTTTTGCAAATAAAAAGACAAAGACCATCAACTAGAAAGCTTTGGGCCTATTTGCCTTACTTTTGCCTCAAATGTGAATGAGATTTCTTCAGGTGCTTGGTCACCTCATTATCCTGAGGATAAAGGTCTATATGCGAAGGATGAGAAGTGGGAAGATGGAAAGCTTCTGCTGGACCTGGATACATCCACCCTGGAGGGCTCATCTCTTATGGTATTTTCTATTATTTGCTGCAGAAAGCAAATACAGTGAATGTCTTACCTCCAATTCCATTCCCTTCCTTCCTTCTTTCCTTCCTCCCTCTCTTTGTCTCTTCCTTTCTTATTTTTCAACTTCAGACAATGGCAAGTTGAGATCAGTCCAGAATTTAGTGTTCGCCTCTGTCACGTATTTCAGTAGGTTTGGGCCAAAGGGTGGTGAGGTAGGAGAAATCGACAGCGTGAAAGAAACTACTCCCATTCTCCTTTTTTTCTTTGCAATTCTAGGGATTATAATCCTTACTTATCCAGGCATCTTTATATAATAACTTGGGGGGAGGAGCAATTCTTTTGCTTTTAACCTCTAGGAATGGCAAAAAAAAAAGCACAAATCCTTCCTCTTTTTGGTAACGCATCTTCATTTCCTCACTGGACTTTTGTGAATGGCTATTTAATTACCTTGTGGTAAATATTAAAAAACAAACTTCAGCTTCTGAGAGGAATTTTGTTAACTGAGTTTTAAATGCAAGTTTCTTGGAGAAAAGGAATTCTCCGTCTGAAAAGAATCTGAGTTTCTAAAGTTAATTTTTGTCCCTTATTTATTTATTTATTTAAACATCTTTATTGGGGTATAATTGCTTTACAATGGTGTGTTAGTTTCTGCTTTATAACAAAGTGAATCAGTTATACATATACATATGTTCCCCTTTATTTATTTTTTTTAGAAAACTATCTTTCTGTTTGTGAAGTTGTCCTTGTAAGCCACGTAAGGACACTGATTTGAACACTGAGAAGGAAGGAGCAGCTAGAACTCAAGGGGTGGGAACTGGTTTCTCCATGCTCTTAAGGCAGTTGTCTTTGCGTGTTTCTGATGAGGCAAAAATTATGGTCCATCAGAGGGGACTGGCACAATGGAGGTTTCTCTGCTTTGGTCTGTTAGGTGGTTAGCGGTTCCTGGTTTCTGGAGATGGGATCTAGACATTCCACTAGACATACTTCTGGGCAGCCCTTTTTGACCTCTCTCAATACTGTTCCTTTCTTCCAGGCTATCACAGAATAATGCTGAGGCTGGCAAGTATGCATGTTCTCAACCTAAAGAAACTGATTTGGTCCTGGGCCAAGTGTATTGCTATTACCTGAATGAATAGACCTTATTCTCTTCATTTGGAAGGTTTTTCCACATGCTTGGGGAAGGAAAATATTTAAAAAGGCACATAGTACAGAAAATGCTTTAATTTTCTTACATGTGTACAAAAGGTATTTCTTATTTTGCACTTCAGATAACACACGCACATATTTCTCTGCACAACTTTTGGATACTGGAGCAAAAAGGAATAAGAGAAAATGAGTCTAAGCAGAGTATAATAATTAATAATAGCAAAGGGTCAGGGCCACTGTGTGACTTTGAAGGTTGTACACTGCACAACTCTAGGGGGTGCTATTCATGTAGATTGTGGTGTGGAAAGTGTTCCATAGAGTTATGCAACATGGCTGCCCTGCAAACAATTCAATAGATTCACTATGTCATGCACTATTTTAAGAAGAGTCTACTCAATTTATCTTCACTACAATCCTATGAAGTAGATCCTAATATCTTAACTTTACAGGTAAGAAAACTGAGATACAAAAAAGTTCAAGGTCAAAGAAATGGCAGAGCTGGGATTTGAAACCAAATCTGGCTTCATAGTCTCGGTTCATAACCACTTTACCCTACTGTACCTGAGCTAGTTAGTACAGATCCAAGGAAAACATTCTCTGTTCACTCACTCATCACTCCAAAATGATTTTTTGAGTGTTCTGGGCATTGTGCTAGGTGCTGGGATAAAGCAGTTCAACAACCCCATTTTCAGCCCAGTTTAAACTCAGAAAGTTATAGGACTGTCTTTTCCTAAGTTTTTAAAACAGTGGTATTGTCATGAATTTCTGAGGTGAGCTGAAGAAAGAGAATAGTGTGACTGATTTGTTAAGGTCCTTTGCATGCACAAGAGCCAGACTGAGATACGATTAATGACATTCTAGATACTTCCTGCTGTAAGACTCTCTATTACTCTCCTGATTCCAAAGTGAATAAGCATGAATGTTACCCTCCGTCTTATCCTCCTCCTCTTTCTTTTCCTCTTATTCTAATACTACCTCTCTCCTCCTCCTCCCATCTCATCTTATTGTCTGAATGGGAACTCACAAGAATGACCCAAATCTTCCTTACTAGCGAAAAATGTGTCAATTCAATAATCTCAATAAATTTATAAAAATAACACTAACTGAAACATATAGACATTTGATTTCTGAAGGCAGAGACTCAAATTGTGTTTTGTTAAATAAACTGGGTGACCTAGACTCACTCTTTTATGGTCATACTAGTAAAATATGAGCCAAGTGAACTCACAGAGGGGGCAGTGTGGGAAAAGAACAAAAACATATATAGAGGCAAAAATCCATCTGTAATCACCATGTTCCTTGTGCATTATAGTCTCAGGCCAAAGAACTTCTCGGTGGACATATTTTTCCCCTTAGGTTGATCTATATTGACAACCACCCATGGACACTAATTTTTTAAGAGTAGACTGTGGCTTGAAGGAGGAAGAGGCAACCCTGTACTATATTTCACTGAAGCCATTTGCTGTGAAAATAACGGTATTGCCATCGCCACTCAATGGTCAATACCTTTCAGTATGAATGCGGGGAGTGACATAAATTATATTTATACCAGCTTCCTTGAAACTGTGACAAGGTGGAGATAGGGGGATGGGGAGGCCCAGGTTGAATTATACCCATGTTCTCTAGCTGTTGTTCAGGAAAAGAAGGTGAAATGGCAGGGCACACCACGGTGCAAATGTAAGCAATATTTAACCCAGTCTGTTAATAAAGAGCAAGGTTTGCTTGCTGGTGCCCCAGTAAGCCATGCCTCATAAGCACTGTGGTTTCCAAAATTATTCCAAGTTAGGCACTGCTACAAGTAAAATACGCTGCTGGCTGTGAAATAATGAGAGGGATAATAAATATATAAAACTTGGAATCTCTTGACGAAAAATGAAAGCGATTTACTGAACCTAACCAGTCAAACACAGATGAAAAACCCCCAGTGTGCTCACCATGACTAATGCCCTGGCCTTCCATATGAGAAGCTCAGATTCAATTTCCTATTCTGATATCTTGTTGTGGAGGCAGCTATGATTGGGATCATTACTGGGACAGCGAGTTCATCTGGTGTTGGTAAGTGTGTGGCTCCAAGGTCCAGGTGGGAAAGAATGAAAGTTCAAAGCCATGGTGTGCGAACACGTACCCCAGAAAATGTGTCTCTATTGTGCAGATATTAGAAGGGACAGTGAATGATGGTAACACTGAACTTGATATATCAGTATGGAATACTGTTGTTAATTACCCTTCTGTTCCTCACAACCCTGAGGGAAATAGTCAAATGGGTCTCATAAAATCATATAACAGTCGAGGAAACAGAGGCTCAGGAAGCCTTGCCTAAGGTCTCATGACTGGTAAGTGGTGGAGCTTAGAGAAAAAGCCTGATCTTACCGCTGTGTAGAGCTCTCCCTTCATCTCTTCATTGTTACTGTTTCCCTAACCTGCTCTTAAACCCACATGCACAGGCGCGGGCACTTGCACGCGCGTGCGCGCGCGCACACACACACACACACACACACACACACACACACACACACACTCTATGGGGTATGAGCAAACCAGGCATCCTGTCTAAATTAATTTATTTCATGAGATCATTTCTCCACACTCCATTTCACATTGCCTGTGGAGACATAAACCTAGTCTTGAGTAAAAGAATGAGGACTTTGGTCCCTAATTTGGCCCTAAATGTCATGCAGAAAATGTTTTCTTAACTCAATGTGAGCCCTGGAAGGCTTGTTTGCTTGACTTTCAAACACTGCCAGCCAGAAGACACATCATCCTAAAAGACTTTACAGAGAAGGCTGAATCCTGATGGAAAATTTATGCCTGGGAGGATGTTACTGTACAGAAAAGATTTGGCGGGGGGCACATAAGGCTTAATAAAAATTCTTCCTCAGCTGGAAATTCTGGCCCATGGGTTCCCAAGCAAGCTTAATTTTGTAGATGTTAGCTATTATGAATGACCATAATGGTTGGTACAGCCTCATCTCAAATTTCTCAAGTAGAGGAATGTTTCTTAATTAATCATTAAGAGCAAAATAGAAGAATAAAGCAAGAGGAAAATTACATGTTTGTCTTATTGTAGATAACGTTTTAAGCTCTTTGACCCTGCTGAGCCCACAGAAACATGTCTGTGACACCAGTAAGTAAAATAAATTGCCAGGTCATCACACCTTGCCCATATCAGACCTCCTTTCACATTCAATAAATGATGTGTCATTAGAGGTGGGCCATTAGCATTGTGAGGGAGGATGTTTTAGGAGCTCTTTTTCTTTCTCTTCCGAACATTGGAGCTGTGGCTGAGTGCCACGGTATTCTAATCTACCTGTCAGGAGCTTCAAACAAGATGTTCTGATGGCTTCTGAGTGTCCATTCTGAGGTCCCTGTTTGAAACTAGCCTCTCTGTCATCAGTGTGGTTCTCAGGGCCGTAGAAGCCAGTGGCTCCATCCCACGTAGGTAGGATGGTTAGTGGTACACAATAGGACATCTCCCCAGTTTTCACATAGCTATGCTTTTAGAAGAAGGCTCCCAGTGCCTCTTTAAAAAGCAGACACACGACGTCTGGAAGTGACAATAATCCACAATCTCTTATTTATACCCCATAACAGTGTTTCTCAATTATAAGTATATGTAAGGATCATGTAAAGTGCATCTAAAACACAGATGACTACTTCCCTCCCCCAGAATCCATTAGGTTGGAGATGGGCAGATATTTTACATTCTAGTAAATTCCCATGTTATGCTGCTGCTGCTGGTAGGGGCTTTACACTTTGAGTAGCACTGTTCTAGAATCAACTTTTCAGATTAACCAGTTGCCTAACGGGGATTTGAAGGAATGGGAAAGAGGTAGATTGTGATGCAGAAAGGAGAATGAAAATTTTTTCAGAATTTGGGAATGGTGTAATGGAGAACCAATATAAAAGCAGGTCACCCAGAAGCAAGCCCTGGGAAGCATGTGGGAGAGAAGGAAGAACAAGAGAGGAATGCAGATGGAAGAGGATCTCATCGAAAATGTCCACGCTTCACATATTTAACCAAGACCAATGCTGGTACTGACAACTGCCACCCAAGCCCTTCTTGTTTTCTCCACCTATGAATGGAAACCCTTCAGAACATTGAGTGCCATACCTTTTGACAGTAAACTTTAAGAATGACAAACCAATCAGCAAGATGTGAATCGATGATTATTCTTGAATGACTAGAAAATTCTACCTGCCTTTAAAGTTGAATCTATCCAGATGAAAGATGGGAGGAAACTGGAGTTGGGGGGGCATTGCAGGGGAGGGGGTGGGAATGGGTTTCTGGGTGCACTTTGGGCTGGGACGCTGGGATGCTGTATCCTGTTCTTCTGAATTCACTGAAGAACCTCAAACATGGATCTGCCTAGTCGGGGTCTTCAGTAAGCTTTGATTGACCATATTGTCCAGACTGGCAAAAGTTCAGTGCTGCTCTTTGCTGCTTCAGAAATAGAAAGATTGAGAACAACTGCCAAGTCTTTGAAGTGTGTGCCTGTGGGGCTGGCCCTCACAGCTGCTCAAACCTGAAAATAATTAAGTATTTCACCACTGCAATGACTCAGTTGGGGTTAGAACCTCACCAGATTGGAGCTTGACTATTTTTAATGCATCAATTTCAAAAATAGTTGAGAGGTGTGGCTCAGAATATAACCCATCCAGAAAAACTCATGCCTTCCTGTAGTTTCTGGCAACCCAAGGCCTCTATGGCAGCCCACGCACCCACCAGTCCTGTTGCTAAAGCAGCACCCAATTCTTTAGACTTTCCTGATTTTTCCCTGTTCCTCCCTCATCAAAAATTGTCTCCTATGCCCTAAAAATACACTAAAATAGTAAGTGACTTTGGCTAGGTAATTTGATGAACACCATGGTTGGCTTTTTCTTGTTGCTCATATCTTAGCTTACTAATTACCTTTTCACAGAAACTTTCCCTAATCATGCAGTGTAAAGAAGCAGTCCTTTTTAAAATCATCTCAAACTGTTTTATTTTTTCCACATCATTTACTACTCTCTGAAGTGGCCTTGTTCTCTTATTTATTTACTAGCTCCCTCCCCACTTTCAGTGTAAGCTCCATGTGGGCTGAGATCTTGTCACTCTTGTGACAAGCATCTCCAGTGCCTAGACCCGTGTTTGGCCCACGGCAGATGCTCAAAGCTATTTTTTGACTACATGGATGTATTCAAGCCAAGGTGGAGACTAGTGATGTCTACAGGTTAGCCCTACAAGATAAAGCACATTTTAATAAGACCCTTAATTCTCTAACTAAAAAAACAAAAAAAATGTGGACATTTCGGGTTCTTCAGGGAAGCCTGAGCGTAGCTGTACCACTTCACTCATTGCTCAGCCACATCATGGTGGTGACTAGCTCGAGCCCCATACGGATGCTGGCACGTTCCATCACAGAAAGCACTTTCTGGGAGTCTCATGAAGGTGATGGAAAGAGCTTGTCAGCCCAGAGTCACCCGCCCCCATCCTATAAGTGCCTCCCTAGAGGGATTTTTGTCTGACGGTCATTAGGTTATAGATTTTAGAGGAAAGTGACATCATTTCAAAGCTTTGTACTAGGGTAAAAATAAGCTATAAATTCCAAGTACACAAACTCTTCTTATCTCTGCCTAAAATGAGTCTCTATTCATCTGTTTTAAATTGAAGACATGCACTTTCCTTTACTGTTCATGTCCTTTCTGTTTCCCAAAAGACCAGAGAAGGGAAATAACAGGAGACAGTGATTGTGCTCTTCTTTAGGATCTGTGGTGATACCTTGTTTTGCTGATGGCCAGAACTCTTTAAAGAGTTTGAGAAAAGAGAAAAATCTAAGTTCTGAAAGGTGTTTCTCAGGGATAATACCTCCCCAAGACTATGGCCTAGAACAGTAATTTACAAAGTGTATCATTATCAACTGTGAATTTGTTAAAAGTGCACATTCTCCAGCACCACTCCAGACTCAAGGTGTTGGTAGGGCTGGGTTCCAGGGTGGGATCCAGGGGAGAATACATTTTTTCTTTCTTTCTTTTTGTGTGTTTTGGAGTTTTGGTGGCTGCCAGTGTTCTTTGACTTGCAGCTGCATCAGTCCAATCTCTGTCTCTGTGGTCATATGAATCAGAAACTTGGGTGTGGATAGCCATTTGTGTTCTTACTAGGTAATTCTGATGCGTGCTGAAGTTTGAGTACCACTGTCTAGAACCTTGCGACTCAACATGTGACCTGCAGTCTGGCAACATCAACATCACCTGGGAGGTTATTAGAAGCACAGAACCACGGGCCCTGCACCAGACCTAATGAATCAGAATCAACATTTTTAACAAGATCCCCAGGGGATTATTATGAACGGTAAAGTTTGAGACACACTGGATCTAGAATCTACTGGCATGTCCTGGTAATAAGTCATATGAAAAACTGAGGATATTAAAATATTGTACCTTGCTCTTGCACTGCATTTGTAGGAGGTAAGGTTTTACTTTTCTTTAACATTTAAAGAATAAGAGTAATCTAAATTTCTTTTTCCATGACAGTTTTTTTTAAGGTGTACTCTTCAGATAAATCATCTGGAGTACTTACTAAAATTCACATTCCTTGTCCATACCTCAGTTCTATTAAATTGAAATTTATGGAGACATGCCTTGGAATCTACATTGTTAACAAGCATCTTGGTGATTCTTATACATTTTGGTCTAAAGGTGGTAAGCTTTTGTTTTGGAGATAGTTTTCTCTATTTTAAGCCTTGAGATGTGTCCTTGAACATTAACATTTGTAAATTTCCAATGGCATGAAAACCAATGCTATTAAATGGAAAATACTGAATAAATTTTATTATAAATTAATAATTTGTTTATAATTTTAATAATTATAGAGCGTTACTCAGGGCTGTATCCTCTTCCTTTAATATTTCTGATATTAGCAGATTTAAAGTCAAAAAGTTAACTTTTCTGAGAAACATAGTAATCCATAAAGGTCTTGGAGAAAGGGCCCCCATTTGTGTTGGCTAAGAGTCTCTTTTTCTCTTGTTATTATTTTTCCATCAAATTGTTTTTCTATCAAGAATATAAGCGGTCATGAAAAATTAAAAATGTGATCCAGGAGAACTCATCCCTTCATCCTTGTTCATGCCTTCCTTCCTTCATTTTGTTGAAGTTGCATGAGAGCTGCCAAGACATCCACATTGGTTAACAAATGGCTAATTGAGAGTCACCCATCTGTTGATGTGATTTTGGCCGTTTTCAGATGGAGTCAATGATCATTAGATTTTGTTTCCCCTTATGGGGGAAAGCTGTGACATACTGATTACCTGACAGTGTTAGAAAGATTTCTGACTTATTGTTCATGTAGTCTAAATAGATCTTTCTTAAGGTTAGTGGTCCTGTCTCACTACTAGTTTCTATCTAAATCCATAGTTTAATTATTTTTATAATTGCATACAGATATTGTAGTTTTTAATGGTAGTGGTGTATAAATTGTGGTTCATACACTGAAGTATTACAGAAATAAGTAATTGGCACAATTTGATGATTTGCCTTTCTAAGCTTAAGGAATCCCCCCCATACTGTGTTTTCTCATATGCCTGTGATCTCTCTGCTATATAAAATATAGAAAAGCATTTTCAGGGTGAGAGGGAAAGATGTAAGAGTGATGCTCTAATATTTTCATGGTGGAAAGCCTTGACTATACTTGGCCCAGAGAGAGTAGCCATGAAGCAGTACACACACAGTGACAACCAAGCTTTGAGGCCTGACATGAATGTAGCTTTTCTGTTTGGACAGTATCTAAGCAGCATTAGTGTGGGATATTATAGTAGCTGTGTAGTGCTATTCTTGCTTCTCTCCTCTACTTTCTTGTACTTAACAAATGATGACCCCTTCTCCTTGTGAGATTGGCCTCTGATTAAGACTGTGATCCATATGTAGATGAGTCTACTTTCTAATAACTGTCTCTTTTTTAGAATGAACATTTGGGTCTTATCTAAGTCTATAGGATGACTTGGGTTTCTTCAAAAAATTTAACAGCTCATATAGCTCAATATCAAAAAAACCAAACAATCTAATAAAAGATGGTCAGAAGATCTAAATAGACATTTCTCCAAAGAAGACATACAGATGGACAAAAGGTACATGAAAAGATGCTCAACATCACTAATTATCAGAGAAATGCAAATCAGAACTACAATGAGGTATTACCTCACACCAGTCAGAATAGACGGCATCAAAAAGCCTACAAATAATAAATGATGGAGAGGGTGTGGAGAAAAGGGAACCTTCCTACACTGTTGGTGGGAATGTAAATTGGTACAGCCACTATGGAGAACAGTATGGAGGTTCCTTAAAAAAATAAAAATAGAGCTACCATATGATCCAGCAATCCCACTCCTGAGCATATATCTGGAGAAAACCATAATTCGAAAAGATACATGCACCCCAATGTTAATTGCAGCACTATTTACAATAGCCAGGATATGAATGCAACCTAAATGTCCATCAACAGAGGAATGGATAAAGAAGATGTGGTATATATATACTATGGGATATTACTCAGCCATAAAAAAGAATGAAATAATGCCATTTGCAGCAATGTGGATGGACCTAGAGATTGTCATACTAAGTGAAGTAAGTTAGACAGACAAAGACAAACATATGATATTGCTTATATATGGAATCTAAAAAAAGGGTACAAATGAACTTATCTACAAAACAGAAATGGAGTTACAGATGTAGAAAACAAACTTATGGCTATCAGGGAGTAAGGGGGGGAGGGATAAATTGGGAGATTGGGATTGACATATACACACTACTATATATAAAATCGATATTTAATAAGGACCTACTGTATAGTACAGGGAATTCTACTCAATACTGTTATGGTCTATATGGGAAAAGAATCTAAAAAAGAGTGGATATATGTATATGTATAACTGATTGACTTTGCTGTACATCAGAAACTAACATGACATTGTAAATCACCTCTCCTCCAATGAAAATTAAAAATAAAAGATACATGCACCCAAAGTTCATAGCAGCACTATTTATAATAGCTAAGACATGGAAGCAACCTAAACGTCTGTCAACAAATGAATGTATAAAGAAGATGTGCTATACAATGGAATATTGCACAGGCATAACAAAGAATGAAATAATGTCATTTGCAGCAACATGGATGGACCTAGAGATTATCATACTAAGTAAAGTAAGTCAGACAAAGACAAATATCATATCATTTATATGTGGAATCTAAAAAAGTGATACAAATAAACTTATTTACAAAACAGGAACAGACTCACAGACATAGAAAACAAACTTATAGTTACCAAAGGGGAAAGGTGTGTGGGACTGATAAATTAGGAATTTGGAAGTTACATATACACACTGCTATATATAAAATAGATAAATAACAAAGACCTACTGTATAGCACAAGGAACTATACTCAATATTTTGTAATAACTTATATGGGAAAAGAATCTGAAAAAGTTATATCTATATATATGTATAGATAGATAGCTGAGTCACTTTTCTGCACACCTGAAACTAACAAAACATTGTAAATCAACTATACTTCAGTAAAAAAATAAATCAATTAAAAAAACCGAAAAAACCCAACCAAACAAAAAATATATAGGATCATTAATTCTGACACAAAATAAGCACTTTATCATTAAATTATCTTATAACTATATATACAACATATTTTACTGAGTGTCTACTATGTGCCAGGAACTGTGCAAAGTACTGGGGATATCATGCTTAGCAAACCAGATATTGCCTTTGTTTCCATGTAGCTTAGACTATAATGGGAGAGATGGGCATTAATTGAATCATCACACAAATAAATATGAAGTTATAATGTGAACCATTATCAGGCTGGTTCAGGAAAATTTCTTAGAAAAAACAATATTTGAATTGAGATTTGAAGGAAGGGTGGGAGTTAATTAGGTAAAGGGGAAAGGATGAGCAGTTTGGGCAGTGCAGGCTCTGGGTGGGATGGAGATTTGCAGGAACTGAAAGAAGGCCAGTGTGATGATCAAGTGGAGAGCTGTGGGGAGTGTGACAGGAGTGAGGTTGGAGACACATATGAGGGATACATTGTGCAGGGTCTGTAATTCAAGTAAAGGACTTCAGTTTTTATCCTAGGATTAATAGGAAGCCATTCAAGTGTTTTAGGAGAGGGATTAGAGGGAAGCAAGAGAAAAGGACCTGTTTAGGAAATCATTTCAGTAGTCCACAAGGAAGAGGACAGAAGTTTGGTCTAGAGTATTTGTGGTGAATACCAAGAAAATTAAACAGATATTGTAAGCCATTTAAGAGGTAAAATTGATGAATTTTTATAATGGATTGAATATTTGAAATGACAAAGAGAAAGATGGTACTTTTTAATTTTGGAAAGATGGGTACTACGGAGTGCCTAGTTTTAGCGGAGGGGGATCATGAGTTGAATTTTGAGCATGTGGAATTTGGAATGCCTTTAGGATGCTTAAGAAATGATGTGAACTGGGCAAATGTCTATATTAAGTGTTAATATAAATTTGTATATAGATGGCACTCAAAGCAATGAAAGTAGAAAAATTTACTTAGTGAAATTGCTAGTGTACAATGAAAAGGCAAACTCCCAACATTTAATGGCAGAGAAGAAGCGATGAGCCAGCAAAGGAGAAAGAGAAGAACTAGCCAGAGAGGTAGGGAAAAACCCAAAAGAATATAATGTCTTTGAAGTCAAGGGCATGAACTGTTTTGGGAAGGTGCCAATACGGTAAAACATCCCCAGTAAAGTGATCACACGTACAGAAGATTTGAACATGTTTCATGTCAGTAAGAAAGATGGAGAGAGAGATGCTGAATATACAGGAAAGAGAAGGGATTCTAGACAGTGAAAAATTCCTGAGAACATAAGAGGGGAAGAGATCTAGAGCTTAGGTTGATTGTTGGCCTTTAAGAGGATGAGGAATAGTTCTGCTACAGTAGTAGTCCAACTCTGGGCTTATACCTGAATCATCTGGAAGGCTTGTTAAAATACAGATTTCTCTCCCTCTCCCTCCCAGAGTTTCTTATTCAGAGGGTCTGAAGTGGGACCTAAGAATTTGCATTTCTAAAACTCCATAGATGATGCTGATGCTACTGGTCGAGGCCCTACATATAGTAACTGGAGGTCAGGTTCCTATAGGTAGCTTCTTATGTTTTGGTTAAAAGTAGATCAGGGAGTCCTTGCTGAAAACTTCTGTAATTATTTTGAAGGAAGAGATGAGGCTCTTTTCAGAATAGGAAAGTTGTGGGCTTGAGAGCAGAGAAGTATGAAATAGCCTTTGTGGAGAGTAGGAAAGAAAAATGGCCTAAGAAATATGAAAGAATTGCCCTGAAGGGTTGAAGGTCCTCTTGAGGTTGGTGGTCATGAATTCAGTCATTTCCATCTGCCCTGTTTTGGGGTTTTCTGAAAAAAAAAAATGTGGCTCCTCAGATGCAGGCCTGGAGAAACTGGATTATTCGTTGTATCTAAGATGAGCATGTTGCAAAATGTGTAAGATGAAAATAGGGGAGCGCAAGGTATTTGGCAAAGGTTTTTACAAGAGTTATTGAAATGATAAAGAAAGCAATCCAAGCTGGATGTAGGGGAAAGTGAAGAGAGGAAAGGACTAGTGGGTTGGGAGAGAGTAGAGGCATCTTGAAGGCTTGAGGCTCCAGTGAGGTCAGGAGGCAGGTTTGGTGGAGGTGTTGAACAAAGGTGCTGGGAGAATGGAAATTTGTGTTTAAAGTGTGGGATATATGAATTAAAGATTGTAGAGGTGGGATAGCTAGGGGTGATGATAAAGCGATCCTGTGAGAAAGTGACTGCAGATGAGGAAATTAAGGAACTAAGGGGACAGTATGTTGAATGGACTCTTTTTTCTCTTTTTTTATTAGTGAAGTATAGTTGATTTACAATGTTGTTTAGTTTCAAGTGTACAGCACAGTGATTCCATTATACATATATATATATGTATAACTTTTCTTACATACATAAAAATTATAAATCTTTTTTAGGTTCTTTTCCCTTATAGGTTATTATAAAATATTGAGTAGAGTTTCCTGTGCTATACAGTAGGTCCTTGTTGGTTATCTGTTTTATGTGTAGTAATGTGCATATGTCCATTCCCAACCCCTAATATATCCCTCTCCCACCCCACCCCACCCCACCCCACCCTGCCTGACTCTTTTTTATTTATTGATTTTTTTATTTTTTATTTTTGCGGTACTCGGGCCTCTCACTGTTGTGGCCTCTCCCATTGCGGACCACAGGCTCTGGACGTGCAGGCTCAGCGGCCATGGCTCACGGGCCCAGCCACTCCGCGGCATGTGGGCTCTTCCCGGACCGGGTCACGAACCCGCGCCCCCTGCATCGGCAGGCGGACTCTCAACCACTGCGCCACCAGGGAAGCCCCTGCCTGACTCCTGAATACAGCACCTGAAGTTACCTGAAGGATGGGAATACTTGAGTTGGAGAGCAACATGGTGGCCTAGGGCCAGAGCTTTGATGACTGAGGGAGAATAATGGTGAGCGAGGGGGAAAATTGATGAAAAGAGCAAAGATAGGAGTAGACAGAAGTGTTTTTTTTTTAAATATAAGATTGGAGGAAGACTACTCTGAGAGAAATGTCCTCATTGGAGATCGAGGCTTTATTTAAGGCCTGTGGCAAAGGGGCAGTGAGAGAAGAGATTCAGGATTGGGGATTGTTTGCTGGTTATGGACTACCATTCGTAGAGAGGAAAGGAAAACAGGTACTATTGTCTCCCTTTTTCTTTTTAACAAATGAAGAAATAGGGGCTTAGGAAGCATGAATGGCTGTCTGAAGTCTGCTAAGCTAAGAGGCAGTGAAGCCAGGACCAGAACCCAGCTCCTGTGATTGCTAGCATAGTTCTTTTTCCACTCCCTCTTGAAGCAGCAAAGCCAAATGATCAGGCAGCAAAGCCAAATTTTGCAGGTCTCTGTGTCTTCCTGTCTCTTCAAAGACATTTGTTGTTTCATTTTTTTCTGATTAAAGTTTGTGATGACAAATTTTGGTTTGTTAACTGTAAACCCTTTTAATAAATGCTTTGAGTGGCTCTAAATGATTCTCTGAATTCTAGCATCATTTATTTCAAATGAGCACATTGGAAACTGAGAACTATAATAGCTATGAGTCATGTCTTGGAGAGGAAAGAGAAAAGAGCAGTGAGGATAATATTTTCCCACCAAAAAGCACTTAAATTCTCCTTATTCAAGGAGCTCATGTGCACATGTGCTTAACAAATACTTTTGAAGTAACATACTCTCCCCCCACCCCTGCTCAAATGAAGAGTAAACCAAATTATAGAGAACACATAGGTAACATAAATATTTTCTTAAAATAATTTATGGATTATTTTTCAAAACTATCTCAAAGTACTAGATTTAAATCCATGCTTTCAACAGCATCAATTTTATTTTATAAAAATGTATTTGGAGCCTTCCCATGCATAGACTACAGAGCCAATTAGGCTGGGGTGGAGGAGCGCTAAAAGAGGGACTGGAGTTTCTAAACAAACCTGAAGCTTGTGGAGCCAACTTGAGAATCTAGGGGGTGACCTTCAAGGTGGCAGAGGAGTAAGACATGGAGATCACCTTCCTCCCCACAAATACATCAAAAATACATCTACACATGGAACAACTCCTACAGAACACCTACTGAATGCTGGCAGAAGACCTCAGACGTCCAAAAAGGGTCTTGGTGCTCCAGCCAGGTGTTGGGCCTCAACCTCCGAGGTGGGAGAGCCGAGTCCAGGACGTTGGACCACCAAAT
The DNA here is from genome assembly GCF_949774975.1 of Lagenorhynchus albirostris. Lineage (NCBI taxonomy): Eukaryota > Metazoa > Chordata > Mammalia > Artiodactyla > Delphinidae > Lagenorhynchus > Lagenorhynchus albirostris. The sequence continues at coordinate 100,835,842 of NC_083097.1, read as the reverse complement.
AACACCTGGCCCCATGTAATATTAATTGGCAAGAGCTCTCCCAGAGATCTCTCTCTCAACACTAAGACCCAGCTCTACTCAACCATCAGCAAGCTCCACTGCCGGACGCCCCATGCCAAACAACTAGCAAGACAGGAGCACAACCCCACCTATTGGCAGAGAGGCTGCCTAAACTCAGACTCAGTTCACAGACACCCCAAAACACACCACCAGATGTGGCCCTGCCCACCAGAGGGACAAGATCTAGTCCCACCCACCAGAACACAGGCACCAGTCCCACCATCAGGAAGCGTACACAAGCCATTGAACCAACCTCATCTGCTGGGGACAGATATCAGAAATAAGAGGAACTACGAACCTGTAGGCTGCAAAAAGGAGACCCCAAATACAGTAAGTTAAACAAAAAGGGAAGACAGAGAACTATGCAGCAGGTAAAAACCCACCAGACTGAACAAATGAAGAGGAAATAGGCAGTCAACCTGAAAAAGAATTCAGAGTAATGAGAGTAAAGATGATCCAAAATTTTGGAAATAGAATGCAGAAAATACAAGAAACGTTTAACAAGGATTTAAAAGAACTAAAGAGCAAACAAACAATGATGAACAACACAATAAATGAAATTAAAAATACTCAAGAAGGATTCAATAGCAGAATAACTGAGGCAGAAGAACGGATAAGGGACCTGGAAGATAGAATGGAAATTCTGCCACAGAGCAGAATAAAGAAAAAAGAATGAAAATAATTGAGGACAGTCTCAGAGACCTCTGGGACAACATTAAACAAACAAACATTCGAATTATTGGGGTCCCAGAAGAAGAATAGAAAAAGAAAGAGTCTGAGAAAATATTTGAAGAGATTATACTTGAAACTTCCCTAACATGGGAAAGGAAATAGTCAATCAGTCCAGGAAGCACAGAGAGTCCCATACAGGATAAATCCAAGGAGAAACATGCCAAGACACATATTAATCAAACTATCAAAAATTGAATACAAAGAAAAAATATTAAAAGCAGCAAGGGAAAAGTAATAAATAACATGCAAGGGAATCCCCAAAAGGTTAACAGCTGATCTTTCAGCAGAAACTCTGAAAATCAGACGGAGTGGCAGGACATATTTAAAGTGAAGAAAGGGAAAAACCTACAACCAAGATTATTCTACCAGCAAAGATCTCATTCAGATTCAAAGGAGAAATTAAAGCCTTTACAGACAAGCAAAAGTTAGAATTCAGCACACCAAACCAGCTTTACAACAAATGCTAAAGGAACTTCTCTAGGTGGGAAACATAAGAGAAGGAAAAGAATGCAAAAACAAACCCAAAACAATTAAGAAAATGGTAATAGGAACATACATATCGATAATTACCCTAAATGTAAATGGATTAAATGCCCCAAGCAAAAGACACAGACTGGCTAAATGGATATAAAAACAAGACATGTACGTATGCTGTCTACAAGAGACCCACTTCAGAACTAGGGACACATATAGAGTGAAAGTGAGGGGAGGGAAAAAGATATTGCATGCAAGTGGAAATCAAAAGAAAGCTTGAGTAGCAATACTCATATCAGACAAAATAGACTTTAAAATAAAGACTATTACAAGAGACAAAGAAGGACACTACATAAGGATGGAGGCATCAATCCAAGAAGAAGATATAACAATTGTAAATATTTATGCACCCAACATAGGAGCACTGCAATACATAAGGCCAATGCTAACAGCCATAAAAGGGGAAATTGACAGTAACACAATAACACCCCACTTACACCAATGGACAGATCATCCAAAATGAAAATAAATTAGGAAACACAAGCTTTAAATGACACATTAGACCAGATGGTCTTAATTGATATTTATAGAACATTCCATCCAAAAACAACAGAATACACTTTCTTCTCAAATGCCCATGGAACATTCTCCAGGATAGATCATATCTTGGGTCACAAATCAAAACTCGGTAAATTTAAGAAAACTGAAATTGTATCAAGTATCTTTTCCGACCACAATGCTCTGAGACTAGATATCAGTTACAGGAAAAAGCTGTAAAAATTACAAATGCATGGAGGTTAAACAATATGCTACTAAATAACCAAGAGATCACTGAAGAAATCAAAGAGGAAATCATAAAATACCTAGAAACAAATGACAATGAAAACAAGACAACCCAAAACCTATGGGATGCAGCAAAATTAGTTCTAAGAGCAAAGTTTATAGCAATACAATCCTACCTGAGAAACAAGAAAAATCTCAAGTAAACAACCTAACCTTACACCTAAAACAATTAGAAGAAGAAGAACAAAGAAAATCCCAAAGTTAGCAAAAAAGAAATCATAAAGATCAGATCAGAAATAAATGAAAAAGAAATGAAGGAAACAATAGCAATCATCAATAAAATTAAAAGCTGGTTCTCTGAGAAGATAAACAAAACTGATAAACCATTAGCCAAACTCATCAAAAAAAAAAAAAAAGGGAGAAAACTCAAATCAACAGAATAGAAATAAAAAAGGAGAAGTAACAACCAACACTGTAGAAATACAAAGGATCATGAGAGACTACTACAAGCAACTATATACCAATAAAATGGACAACCTGGAAGAAATGGACAAATTCTTAGAAAAGTATAACCTTCCAAGACTGAATCAGGAAAAATTAGAAAATATAAACAGACCAGTCACAAACACTGAAATTGAAATTGTGATTAAAAATCTTCCAACAAACAAAAGTCCAGGAGCAGATGGCTTCACAGGTGAATTCCATCAAACATTTAGAGAAGAGCTAAACACCTATCCTTCTCAAACTCTTCCAAAATATAGCACAGGGAGAAACACTCCCAAACTCATTCTACGAGGGCAACATCACTCTGATACCAAAACCAGACAAAAATGTCATAAAAAAGAAAACTACAGGCCAATATCACTGATGAACATAGATGCAAAACTCCTCAACAAAATACTAGCAAACAGAATCCAACAGCACATTAAAAGGATCATACACCATGATCAAGTGGGGTTTATCCCAGAAATGTAAGGATTCTTCAATATACGCAAATCAATCAATGTGATACACCATATTAACAAAGTGAAGGATAAAAACCGTATGATCATCTCAGTAGGTGCAGGAAAACTTTTGACAAAATTCAACACACATTTTTGATAAAAACACTCCAGAAAGTGGGCATAGAGGGAACCTACCTCAACATAATAAAGGTCATATATGACAAACCCACAGCCAACATCATTCTCAATGGTGAAAAACTGAAACCATTTCCTCTAAGTTCGGGAACAAGACAAGGGTGCCCACTCTCACCACTATTATTCAACATAGTTTTGGAAATTTTAGCCATAGCAATCAGAGAAGAAAACGAAATAAAATGAATCCAAATTGGAACAGAAGAAGTAAAACTGTTGCTGTTTGCAGATGACATGATACTATACATAGAGAATCCTAAAGATGCTAGCAGAAAAGTACTAGAGCTAATCAATGAATTTGTTAAATTCGCAGGATACAAAATTAATGCACAGAAAACTCTTGCATTCCTATACACTAACGATGAAAAATCTGAAAGAGAAATTAAGGAAACACTCCCATTTACAATTGTAACAAAAAGAATAAAATCTGGGCTTCCCTGGTGGTGCAGTAATTGAGAGTCTGCCTGCCGATGCAGGGGACACAGGTTCGTGCCCCAGTCCAGGAAGATCCCACATCCCGCGGAGCGGCTAGGCCCGTGGCCTATGGCCGCTGAGCCTGTGCGTCCAGAGCCTGTGCTCCGCAATGGGAGAGGCCACAACAGTGAGAGACCCACGCACTGCAAAAAACAATACAAAAAAAACTACAAATATAACTACCACATGACCCAGCAATACCACTACTGGGCATATATCCTGAGAAAACCATTACTCAGAAAGAGACATGCACCACAGTGTTCATTGCAGCACTATTTACAATAGCCAGGACATGGAAGCAACCTAAATGTCCATCAACGGATGAATGGATAAAGAAGATGTGGCCCATATATACAATGGACTATTACTCACCCATAAGAAGAAATGAAATTGAGTTATTTGTAGTGAGGTGGATGGACCTAGAGTCTGTCATACAGAGTGAAGTAAGTTAGAAAGAGAAAAGCAAATACCGTGTGCTAGCACATATACATATGGAATATATAAAAAATGGTTCTGATAAACCTAGTGGTAGGACAGGGATATAGATGCAGACGTAGAGAATGGACTTGAAGGCACAGGGTGGGGGGAAGGGGAATCTGGGAAGAAGTGATAGAGTAGCATAGACATATATACACTACCAAATGTAAAATAGATAGCTAGTGGGAAGCAGCCGCATAGCACAGGGAGATCAGCTTGGTGCTTTGTGACCACCTAGAGGGGTGGGATAGGGAGTGTGGGAGGGAGACGCACGACAGAGGAGATTTGGGGATATATGTATACATATAGCTGATTCACTTTGTTATACAGCAGTAACTAACACAACATTGTAAAGCAATTATACTCTAATAAAGATGTAAAAAGAAAAAGAATCTATTTAGTACTCAAATTTCCAATTGCTTCATAAATGTTATTTTGTTTTCCAGTTTGCTCCTTTGACTTAGAGTTCAAATAAAGTCTACAACTTGCAGTTTAAAAAAAAATGTATTTGGGGAATGTTATGTCCATGTAAAATTTGGCATCATACAGCTTTCCACAGCTAAATATCTGGAAGGGTGATTAAAATGGACTATTTTAGAATGGATTTATCCCTGATTCAGGCATGTGCACATTTGTGTGTGTGTGTGTTGTGTGTGTGTGTGTGCCCGCACATGTATGTGTCCCAAAGTGCATGTCTTAGTACAGTGAAAACCATCTATGAAAATGTTGGCTACTCTTTGAACCAAACTCCATTGATAATTAGTCAGGAGTTACTTGTATATTTACATCCGAAGTTAGTCTAGGCCCGTTTGAAGCACTGATAGAACTCAGCTGTTATTCACAGAAGCATTTGGTTTGTTGAGACTGCTGGAATAACTCAACTGCTTCCATAGTAAATACATTACTCTGTGATGATATTTAATAGGCTCCTGACATCCATCAAACAAAGTAGCATGTCACACTTTGAGGCAGAATACTCCAGACAGTATTTCAAACTTAATTCTCCAAGTGGAATGAAAATAAGAAACTACATTTGATAAAAAGGAAGTATTGAGTTGGCAGGATTTGTGAAAAATTCTTTATACAGCTTGCTAGGCAAACTGGTAGTCTAACCTTCTGGAAAAAGAATTATGTTGCTCATTAGAGGTTCAATTCTACCTTCATTATTCACTCATTGTTCACGTTAGAATCTATGTTCTGTCCAGCATTGTACATGCAAAAAGTAAGAGAAACAGAATGAAGCTTTTAATTTAAAAATCCTCAGTGCTGGGCTTTATTTTAAACTGGTAATTTAAAAGCAATAAATATTTTAATTTTATACTTTGTAGAAGTATAGTTCATGTCCTTTCTTTTAAAGGCCGAACCAACTGAATAATTTAAAAACAGCAAGTTTCTAATTGGCAAGAAGATGAGACATACATAAAGTAAAAAGAACAAAATCAAGATTTTTTTTTTTTTTTTTTTGCGGTATGTGGGCCTCTCACTGTTGTGGCCTCTCCCGTTGCGGAGCACAGGCTCTGGACACACAGGCTCAGCGGCCCTGGCTCACGGGCCCAGCTGCTCCGCGGCATGTGGGATCCTCCTGGACCGGGGCACGAACCCATGTCCCCTGCACTGGCAGGCAGACTCTCAACCACTGCGCCACCGGGGAAGCCCCAAAATCAAAATTTTTAAAAGATGTAAGAGGTAGGATTTAGTATGGTGTGAATGTGACATGCAAGTACATTTATAGAACTTAGTTTGGACTGATTTGATTATTTCTACAACAAAATTTCTACCCTTACTGCTGAGAACTAATTAAAATTACATATATATAATTATATATTTATATATATTTATAATTATATATAATATATATAATTAAAAGTGGGTATATGAATGTGTGTTTATGTGGGTTTATTTACGTTTAACTCATACATTTTTTTAGTCCTTTTTTGTCCTTTTAGTAACATTATTGGTTTTTAAGGTATTTTTAGTTTTTCTTTTTTCTCTTTGGTACTTGAATTTTTCCTTTATAAACATTCATAAGCTATAATATTCTTGTGGCGGCTATCATTTAACTAGCTTTTTTCAGTCCTTTGACTCTAGTTTCCTAATTGAATTTAGCAGAGTCTCTAGAAGATGAGATTTAACCTGCTTGGAGCCCTTCAGAAAGGTAGATATTGCAACTCCCTTTATTCCCCCCACCTCCACCCCATTACCACTCCCTTTAGTAATTCATATCTTTAACAATTCTGACTCAGTAAAATTTCCCTCATTTCTTAACTAAAGCTCAAATAGGAATCAATCAGCCTTTGTCCATAAATCATCTTCTCCAATTTTTTGGATTTCTTTTGTGGAGTCTCTCCAAAGTAATCCTTTAATGAAATGTGAAAATAAATAAAACAAATGAATGCAGAAGAATCACCCTCCAATTCTTCAGAAATCTTCTCCTCTTTGGTATATCACAAACATGGGGGTTCGAAGGCTGAGATCTGAGGCCAAATGGACTAAACTCCCAATTCCAGGTTAGTCTTTTACTATGGGTGATCATGACTTTGTGAAGTCTCAGTTTTCTTATCTTGAAAATGGGGACAATAATTTTTTTTCCCATTTGAATGTTTGAGGATTAAATGAAGTAATGCTGATCATACTACTGGGAACTTCATAAGTGCTCAACATAAATTAGATAAAAATCCTAGTTCAGATTTTGACTTAAAGTATATAGTGGTATTTAATGTAGTTTGGAGATAAAATATCTGTGTAGAGAAATAAGAAGTTCTTATTTAACATGCTTCTGGGTGAATAAGTTGAATGTAGGGGATTTTAACTTATGAGTTCATTTTCAAATAAAGCCTTTGCAAACTACTAGGAATTACAAAACAAAACTCCCTTATGAAAAACTATACTCCATATATAAACTATATGTTGCAGAAGCTACCCAGAAGTGTTGTATAAAGATATTCACTTTTCTAAAGCTTATTCAACTACAATTGTGACACTATACGGAAGTTGAGTTCTCACTCCTAGGCAATAATATTTTCATTTATATAACATTTTACGAGGCATTTTTACATACATTAGCTCATTTTATCTTCACAAAATTCTTGTAAGACAGAGGAAATCCAAACTTATTATCTGCAAGATATCATCTTATTTTGCAGGTGAGGAAAACCAAACTCTGGAGAAGGTAAGTAACTTGCCTTAGGACACAGAGTTCCTAAGGAAGAAGAATTCACTTTCTGTCACTAGTTCTTGGATTCCCGCTCGTCCCCACCTCCACCTTCATGCTGCCTCTGCCAGCCTCAGCAATGACAAGGTTCAGACTTAAGTACAAGAGGTCAGAAAAGGAAAGGTGTTTGATCTTACTCTTACCATCTTCCAGGCCCTGTGCTTGGAAGGGGTCATGAGACAGGCAACCCTTTAATTTCCTGCCTCTCTGGACTATACTTGTATATAGAAATGGTTCAAGATGTCACATGAGACAGAAATGGGAGTGCTCAGGGGTGGGAAAGAGGGGGTAAGATAGAGTTTCAACATGGAGAGGGAGGAGGGCAAGGGTTTAGAGAAGGGGAGGTAACAGTAAGGAGAACATGTCTACCCTGCTTTTTTTTTTTTTTTTTCTAGCCATGAAAGATCCTCCATGCCTGCTAATTCTGAAGCTTCTGCTTCAGAATTATTACTGTAGCAGCTAGCAAGTAATAATGACTTGCTCCATCTTACAGAGCTGATTTTTTTCCAGGATCCATGGGAGTGAATAAAACCTTGTAATAAAATCTTTACCTAACCCAACAACAAAAGGATGAATAACCCAATTAAACCATGGGCAGTGTTGTGATTAGACAGTTCTGCTAAGAAAGTACACTAATGGCTAAACACATGAGAAGATGCTCAATATTATCATTATGGAAATGCAAATCAAAACCACAATGAGATACCACTTCATACTCACTAGGATGGCTAAACTAAAAAAAACCCAAAAAGGGGCTTCCCTGGTGGCGCAGTGGTTGAGAGTCCGCCTGCCAATGCAGGGGACGTGGGTCGTGCCCCGGTCCGGGAGGATCCCACATGCCACGGAGCGGCTGGGCTCGTGAGCCATGGCTGCTGAGCCTGTGCGTCCCACGCCTGTGCTCCACAACGGGAGAGGCCACAACGGTGAGAGGCCCGCGTACCGCAAAAAAAAAAAAAAAAAAAACCCAGAAAACAAAAAAAAACACATAATAAGTGTTTGTGAGGATGTGGAGAAATTGGAATCCTCATGCATTGCTGGTGGAAATGTAAAATGGTGCAATGGTTTTAGGAAACAGTTTGGCAGTTCCCCAAAAAGTTAAACATAGAGTTGACATTTGTTCCAGCAATTCTACTCCTAGGTATATACTCAAGAGAACTGGAAACATGTCCATACAAAACCTGTACACTAATACTTATAGCAGCATTATTCATAAAAGCCAAAAACTATAAACAATCCAAATGTCTATCAACTGATAAATGGATAAACAAAATGTATATGGTATATTTGCACAATGGAATACTATTTGGCCATAAAAAGGAAAGAAGTACTGATACATGCTATAACATATATGAAATCTGAAAACATTATGTTAAGTGAAAGAAGTCAGACACAGAAGGCCACATATTATATGATTCTGCTTATATGAAATGTCCAGAATACACAAATCTGTAAAGACAGAAAGTAGATCAGTGGTTGCCATGGACTGTGGAAAGGAAGAATGGAGAATGACTCCTAATAGGCATGGGATTTCTTTGCGGGAAGACAAAATGTTCTGGAATTAGATCGTGGTGATGGTTGCACAACTATATGTCTATACTGAAACCACTAAATTGCACACTTTAAAGGGGTGAATTTTATGATATGTGAATTATATCTCAATAAAAAAATCCTTTCCAATAGCTAACATTTATTAAGGGGTAGTGCTAGAGACGATGCTATGAATTTTATGGATTAGTTTATTTAATTCTCATAAGAACCACAGGAATATGTACTTTTACTATTTCTCTCTTACAGAGGAGGAAGCTGAGGCTTGCACAGACTCAATAAGTTGCCTCATGTCACATGAATTTTGATGGCAGACACTGGTTTTACCACATAGTGCTTCCGTGATAAGCATGGCTAGACCTTATATATTTCCTGTTCTCTCTGTACTGCAGTCACTGGGTTCAACTTTGGTGTTTTTAAACTTTTGCTATTTTATTCTTTCAGGATTCTACAATTGGATATTCTACCAGTCAGGAATAGGAATAGGTCTGAACAGTGGTCCACCTCCCACCCCAGTAAAGGATTTTATTGAAGGCTGGCTTTATCCCTCATTTGTTCAAATGTCATTCCCTTGGAGCAGCCATCTTGATTCCCCAATCTAAATGAAAGGCTTCCCATCAGAGACGTTCACTGAACTGTGCACTTCTTTTTTTATAGCACCTATCACAGCCCAGAGATTTAATATTTGTCTCCTTCCCTAGATTACAAACCTCATGATGTCAAGGACCATGTCTATTTTGCTCACTCAGCAAGTAGCACCAAGCGCACAGAGTAGGCGCTCAATAAGTATCAACCGAATGACTAAACACCATCACTGTAAGAAGACGCCTACAATCTTCACACTCCTCTACTGTCTCCCACTGTACAGAGTCCCTCTTCAGAAATTTTATATATCATTCCTCGGGCTTCTGGATCCAGTGCTTGAACTTGGCGTGGGAGTGCTTCAGAACCACAGCTGGCTCACGCTGTTGGAAAGTGACGCACTAGTGGAAAGTTTGGCTTTGGTTCTAACCTCAGGGGCTTCACTAAAACATTTCCTATGTGTCGTGCTCCTCCACTCTGACAGGGATTTTGGCTTTTACCTCATCTCTTGCCTCCGTTAGCCCTCATGACTGCTCGTAACAGCATTTCCCATTAACTCCCTCATGATCCTAAACAATTTGACTCCTAAAAATCTACAACCACCACTAAGTGGTTTAATATGTACATTGCAATCTTCCTAAGATATAAATAAGCAAAGTATTGCAGAAATGTTAATTGCTTTAGGTTATACAGCAAATAAGTGATAAAAACCAGAGTGGGAAACTACTAGATTCTGAACACTTTAAGCCCTCTGTTTTTGTTTGTTTTTTTTTTTTTTTTGGCGGTACGCGGGCCTCTCACTGCTGTGGCCTCTTCCGTTGTGGAGCACAGGCTCCGGACGCGCAGGCTCAGCGGCCATGGCTCACGGGCCCAGCCGCTCCGCGGCATGTGGGATCTTCCTGGACGGACCAGGGCACGAACCCGTGTCCCCTGCATCGGCAGGCGGACTCTCAACCACTGCGCCACCAGGGAAGCCCACCCTCTGTTTTATATAGTTAAGTTTTCCTAATCATGCCCAGCACAGTGCCTGGCACATATTAAGAGCTCATTAAATATTTGTTGAATGAGAACCCCAAATTCTTGCTGGAAGGGACTCACACTCCTTTCTACATCAGCTGATTCTTAAACTCCCAATATATCTCCCTTCTACTAAACTTTCTAAGCTGTATAAGTTTTTGGGTTGGAGTGTCCAAATTTTAAATGTACCTAACTAAACCCATCAAACCAACCCCACTTTCTCATTTTTTTGTATCACTAATATTGGCACCAACATTTGTTATCCATCTTTGGTTGAAATCCATCTCTTCAATTCTCCAATCTCATTACTACACACAAGCAATGGTCAAGTCCTATAGATTTTTCTTTTTGGCCTCATCATGGGGCTTGTGGCATCTTAGTTCCCCGACCAGGGATTGAACCTGGGCCCTCGGCAGTGGAAGTGTGGAGTCCTAACCACTGGACCGCCAGGGAATTCCTAAGTCCTATAGATTCTGCTTGCACAATACCTCTGTGTTTTCATTTCAGTTCCCACTGCCATCCAGGGCAGATTCTCATTACCTTTCAACCAGACTTATCTTAATAAATGTTTCTGATTCCGTATACCTAAACTCTCCCAACTCCAATAGTGTCTACATACCGTTTCTAGATTAATTTTTTTATTCTGATATATTCTTTAGAAAAACTTTCAATAACTCCTTACACTATTTTGTCCAACTTTAAATTTCATGTAATTCAAAGTTGTTCAAAAATAATCCCAACTTACCTTTCTACCCTTATTTTTCCCTTCTACGTACACAAATTTCTCTGAGCAAGCCAAAAGAAATGCCTCAGTATTCCTTGGACAGAACTCATTTCCTCTCTCCATGCTACCTATGATTTATTCCTTATGTTCAAATACCTGCACCTTGACCTGAACAACTCAAACGAAAGCTCTTTCAGGAATTTTTTCTTGACTCCTGTCACCAGATGAAGTCTTGCCATTTTTGACTCTTCTACAGATCTTTTTATGCCTCTTCTGTGGCTTATCTACCTGGTGTTATAGTTTGGTGCAAGTGTCATCATCTCTGGTAGATAATGAGGTCAGAGTCCATAACTTATACAACTTTGTAACCTGTACACCAAGCTAGTGTCTTGTATAGAGTGAGCAATTATGGAATTCAAATAGCTCTCTTTCTTTTATGATCCATTTCTTTTATTTACATACCAGAAAGATCTATTTCCTTGTATTCAACATGTTAGAAAGCTGATAAACCCACCTCATATATCTAAAGCTCACTGCTCAGCTCACTCACATGCTCCATGTATACGAAACTGTCTTCTAGCTTCATGTAATTGAGTAATAATTAGAAAATACCAACTTTTAAAGAGGGCATAGCATATGGTAACTAAAAACTTTAGATAGTTATTCCTAGTTCCAATTAATTTTTAACAGGAAAATAATGAGAGGAAAACTTAAACATTTAAGGGTACAACGGAGGAGCCAATAGACTAGCCTCAGTCTATCCAACGGAATGCAAGTTTCTGGCTCCAAAAATTATTTACAGTTATCTTTTTTGCTGCTTTTGAGCAGCAGTGACTGGCATTAGTGGGATTCTCCTCTTTTGGGGATGAAAAATGAAGTTTGAAAGAATGTTCATTACCATTCGGGTATGTGGTGACCAAACTGATTTTTCATCTGCCAAAATGTGTATACTGGCTTCTGTCTCATCTACAGACTTCTGGAAGTAAAAGTAGTTGATCAAATTAGCTCAACTATAATCTCCCACTAGTTCTTTTATTATTGCAGCTTGTTAACCTTAGTACACTGTTTATTTAAACCATGTGGATGACATCATGAAAACCACCCCCAGTTCATCAAAGCATGATGCAGACTATGAGAAACAATTTGGTTTCAAACCACTCTAAGATACCGTCTTTTTTTCTTTTCTTCTCTATATTGAAAGATAAAGTGTAAAAGTTCTAAGTTCCTAGTCATTTGATTTTTACTCCAGCTGTCCCTCCCCCAGTTAAATGGAAGCATTTTCATGTCATTTAGAATGAAGAAAACTAAAATATTAAACAACTTTGCTTCAGCCCTAGAAAAGGAGAATTGATGATAGAAATTATTTTGATATTCCTCTTATCCTTTATTTGCCAAGTTCACTTTTTCATGCTGTATAATGGTTTCCTGTATCACTGCCTGCAAGATAATGCCCAACAAGGTACTTATGCTAGAATTAGTCATGGGACTAATAAGCTCTTTTCCTTGGGCTAGGAAATATATTCTTTCTTGGCGTCCTTATGTTCCTCTATAAGCTCTGATCTGCTTTGATTAGAACGGTTGGTGTATGTATATACCATTCTCACCTCCAAGGCATGCTAAGTTCCTTGTCTTCTATGGTGTTTCTGCTGTCACAGTTCCAACATTATTCCAACACACAGTTCCAACACTATTCCACAACCCAGCTTCCTCCTTAGCATAAATATTAGCACTTAAGAAGCCTAATTTTTGAATACTGGTAGGAGACAAATGGATTGGTAATTCAGAAGTGAACTGTTGCTTTACTGGTGGCACAAGTATGAGCCAACACTCCAGAAGTAGACAAGGAATACAAATAAGTAATACAGTCCATGATAGATTTACTCTGTGGGTACTTGCAATTTCAATCATCTTGGATGATAAATCTACCCTTTAGATTCTGAGAATTTGTTAAACTAACTAACCCTATATGTGTTATTAAAATTGTTTTAGGTAGTATGAGGGGTTAAAAATGTATAAAGTCATGGTTATTGTCCATAAGATATTGATAATGTAGGCCAGCATTTCCAAAACTGTATTCTTTGGACCACTGGTTCTAAGATATGCTCTGTGAAAAAAGAATTCCACGTACAAAGAAGTTTGGATTCCCTCTTGAAAAATCATAACGTATGAAAGGCCCTGAGAAATCTGGAAGAGAAGAAATATGTTAAATCTGTTTAACCTAGAGTTTATCACATTTATTTGACCATGAATCACTGTTTTCATGCAATATCTCTAGACATCTCATGGAATGTGTTTTGGGAAATGCTAGCTCAGTACACTTGAGTACAGGGTACTTCTTTGGTATTGCCCACAGAAATATCCACAATAAGATTTTAGAAATATATGGTTAAATGAATATATTGTTAAACCCAGGCAGTTAGAAAAGAGGTTCCTATATTCCAGTCCAGAGACAGGTGTCTGCTGTCTGCATTAGTATTTCTTGGGAAAAGTGTTATAAATACAAATTCCTAGGCTCTGTTCCTAAAGTTTCTAATTCAGTAGGTTTGAGGTTGGGTCTGAGAACCTGCATTAAAAATTTCTCAAGTGATTCTCAGTCATGGATAGTTTAGGAACCTCAAATGAAAAAAAAATATGAAAAAAAAATGAGGCCCAAGTTGAGCATTTAGTGTCTCTTAACTCAGGTTGTACATTCTCTGGTCACAAACTAAGTCCTTTCTTTGAAAATATATGTCCATTGTAATCCATCTAGAATGTGAATGAACCTGGCCAAGTCCAAAACACCGAGCCTGCAGGTAAGTCAAGTTACCTTCACATATAGAAAGATTTCAGATTTAGCACAGACTCGGGGTTTTGAAGAACTTGGATTGGGCCAGGAGAAAATGGAAATAATAGTAATTATTTATTTATTTAAGGTTGAACATCCCCTCCCCAGTGTGGATTAATAATGCTGTAAGTTGCATCATTGCTATCTATAATGACTGGTAAATGCAGAAAGAACTAATGAAAAAGGGATGTGAAATATTTCTGGAATTGGGAGTTTTTTGGATTGGTCTTTAAGATTGCTACAATGATATTGCTGGCCATATATATCCTCTCCAGACTACAAGAAGGTGACTTTAAAACTTAGAAGTCTGGGACTTCCCTGGTGGCATGGTGGTTAAGAATCTGCCTGCTAATGCAGAGGACACGGGTTTGAGCCCTCGTCCGGGAAGATCCAACATGCTGTGGACCAACTAAGCCCATGCACCACAACTACTGAGCCTGTGCTCTAGAGCCTGCGAGCCACAACTACTGAGTCTGCGTGCCACAGCTACTGAAGCCCGAGTGCCTAGAGCCCATGCTCCGCAACAAGAGGAGCCACCACAACAAGAAGCCCACGTACCACAATGAAGAATAGCCCCCGCTCGCTGCAACTAGAGAAAGCCCGTGCGCAGCAACGAAGACCCAATGCAGCCAAAATAAATTTAAAAAAACCAAAAAAACCTCAAAAAAACTTAGAAGTCTGACCTGACTGTGAAATCAAACCTTGGGTGTTAAGACTAAGAAGATAAGATGACTCTTTTTTCGACATCAGCATTGTAAACATTATAAAACAGAAAACAGCAATAAAAATTTCTATAAGACCATAAACTTTATAGGGTCCCATAACCAAAAAAGTTCTCTATAGAAACATGTACTGAAATGGTCTCTATATTTTATAAGACAAATATCTGAGGTCATTCCTGATTTGGCTTTCTTCTTATTAAAATCTTTGTTATTTTTCATAATTGTTGATAATCAGAGTTAATTGATAGTTTACCTTCTGAAACAATCGAAAGCAAGATCTTATAGGTGGTCAAACCAACCAAAACTCACCTAACTTTTTTTGATAGCCTTTAAGATTATTTCCCAAGGATAAACAATAAAGAACATTATAAGGATTGCATATTAGTGGGTTTTAAAAAAAAGTGATCATTATGTGCTACCGCCTCCCCTCCCCCTTATTTTTCTTACATTAGTTTTAAAAGCCAGCTTTAAAAAACTTTAAAGATTTATTAGCAGGCTACAATTTTACTTTTTTTTTGGCTTATTAACCTAATTTGGACCTTTATCATGAGATTATATTATCGTAGAATAGATCCTTTAGAATTGTTTCCTTTGATTGGTTAAATAATTTGATTATTCCATACAATTGAATGCTATGTAGTGATTAAAAGTGATTATATAGCTCCATATTAATTGACATGGAAAGATATTCATGAAATAAAAGGAAAAGGAAAAGATGTTCGAGGTACATGGTTAAGTGAAAAAGCAGAATACAAAACAGTATGATTCCACACGTTTAGATTCTACGTATTTAAAGTATAAATTAAAAAAAGGAAATAATAGCTAAAGTTTGTTAACCTGAGATGATGTGCCAGGCATTGTTCTAAGCACTTCGTATACATTAACCTACTTAATTCTCACAACCACCTATTAAGGTGCCCTCTCTTATGCCTTCCCCCTGCTTTGAGAAACTGAAGCACAGAGATGCTAAGTCACTTGCTCAAGGTCACAAAACTAGTAAATGGTAGATCTGGGTTTTGAACCCAGGCAGTCTGTTTCCACAGCTCACATTCTTAACCTCTTGGCTATAAGAAATGTACCAAAATAGTAATGTTGTTAGTTGAGCTATTTTCATTTGCATTCCTTTATGGACTGTCACAATTTCTTCTTCAGTCAGCATGTATTACTTTCAAATTAGAAAAAAACAAAGTTTTGAATGAAAATGAAGAACTCCTCCTCCCCCACCTAAAGAACATAGTAATAAATACAACAGATCCTCGAATGACATCATACTATTTAATATTTAAGTTTCAGTCTAGCAATCTAAACTAAACTCTTTAAGGATTACATATTATCTTAGCACTACAGATAAGGATATAAAAACTTAGCAAAGTAGTGAGTTCTCTAGTTAAAGATGAGTCAGTGGCAAAGAATTGCAATATAATCCAGTATCTCTAAGGACCTGAATTATACTTTAAAACTTGGATAGTGATGAATGGATGATACAATTTTTTGAATTTATTATTATAAAAGGTCCTAGGGCACAAGCCTACAAGATGAATGTGCCATGCTCTGCTCAACTCCTGTGAACTAAAAACACTGCCTTCTACCTTACCTGCTGAGTGGGCTCCCGCCTACCGATCCGTGATAGCCTCTCACTGGACAACAAGAAAAGGTCTTTAAGGGTACTCTGAACTCAACCCCCAAGTCATATACCAACTCTAGTAGGAGGTTCTTATAAAATGCACCCTAAATTCACATTGTCACGCTTCATAATTGCTTAGTAATGTAGAAAAATAACTGTCCTATCAGTTTGATGACTCTTCTGTTTTATTATTTTCAAATGAGAGAAATCCCTTCCTCCTACATATTACAGTTTAGCTCTAATTAGTTCGATCTAGAAGAAACCTCAGGGAAATATAGTTTCATTCTTTAGATAATCCAATTTAGCCCTTAAATAGATATCAGATTACCATGTACAGCACTGAAAAGCTTCCAGGGTCCTTGAGAAAGTACAATTGAAGCAATATTTATTGAGTAAATATTATATGTATTTGTACCAGAACTGTGCTAGGAGTGTTAGGAAAAGAAAAGAATCAACTCTTCTATCACTCCAGTTGATTACTTGTGGTCACAGATCAAGGGACAGTTAGAAATTGCAATTTAGAAATTGGATGATTCTAAATAGAGAGAAGGGAACGGTTAAGGTGACAAGTGATAACCAGGAGGCTCAGTATTGACAGTTTGACTTGTACAGTCATGTTGTTTGCTATTCCTTAAGTTGAGGAAGAACGTGTAAATAAGATAAAGTTAGCTATTTTTCTAATAAGCATAATATATACATTGCAAAAAATTTAAACTATATAGAAAGATAGAAAAAAATTATACAAAAATTTTCACTGCTCAGAGATAAAAATGGTTTTTTAGTGTAACTTCAGACTTTTTGTTATGCATATTTCTTGCAAAAAAAGAAAAACAAGATGAAAACTGTTTTAAAAATTGGTTACTGGACTTCCTTGGTGGCGCAGTGGTTAAGAATCTGCCTGCCGATGCAGGGGACTGGGTTCGATCCCTGGTCCGGAAAGATCCCATGTGCCTAGGAGCAACTAAGCCCGTGCGCCGTAACTACTGAGCCTGCGCTCTAGAGCCCGCAAGCCACAACTGCTAAAGCCTGCGTGCCTGGAGCCTGCGTTCTGCAGCAAGAGAAGCCACTGCAGTGAGAAGCCTGTGCACCTCAACGAAAAATAACCCCTGCTCGCCACAACTAGAGAAAGCCCGCGCGCAGCAACGAAGACCCAGTGCAGCTCAAAAAAAAAAAAAAGATTAGTTACTCACTTAATAGCGCTTGGAGTTTTCCTGTTAATAAATATAATTCTACATTATTATTTTTTAAATAGTTGTTTATTTCATTGTAAGAAAGGGTCA
Organism: Lagenorhynchus albirostris; assembly: GCF_949774975.1. Classification (NCBI taxonomy): domain Eukaryota; kingdom Metazoa; phylum Chordata; class Mammalia; order Artiodactyla; family Delphinidae; genus Lagenorhynchus; species Lagenorhynchus albirostris. Next base: position 100,818,177 of record NC_083097.1, on the reverse strand, counting down.
TAATAAATTATTTAATTGATCTTGTCCTTTTGGAGATTTGGGTTATTTCAACATTATTGGGACATTATATACAATGCCACCGCATGCATACAAACATACATATACACACTCGTAGAAATATGCATCTACGTATGTATATGTTGATATTTCTATGATATGTATATGCATACTTTTTGCTCTTTCATTTAATTATTTCCTTAAGAATTTCCTTGGAATTGTGGTTTCTGAGGGTAAGAACATTTACATCTTGATAATATTGCTGGATTGCTCTCCAAAAAGGTAGAACCAGTTCACCCCCTGGCCCACAAAATTAGAGTGCCTGTATTGAGACAAATCACTAATCCTTGGTGTTATCAGTTTCTAAACACTTGGGGTTGTTCTAGGTAAGAAAATTAGCTTTATTTTGGTTACAACTAAGGTTGAACATCTTTTTACATGTTTATTGGCTATTTATACTCTTTCTTTTGTGACTTGCCTGCTCCTGGCCTTTGCCCACATTCCTACTGAGATATTTATGTTTTCCCAATAGATTTTAAATTATTTATGTACTTATTATTTAATTTTAATTTGTCATATACATCATCAAGCTTTCCCAGTTCATTTTATCTTTACTTATGTGCTTTCTTTCTCTTTTTATTTTCAGACAGAATTTTAAAATTTCTAATTAAAAAAAAGATGACTACAGATAAGTTTTCCCAGGGAGCCTATGTTGTTATTATTCTTTCTTGATTTAATTAACAGAAAACAAATCTAAGACCATTAATGAAATGTAGGAGTGCTTATGCGGGTTGAATAATAAATGTATTCAGTATTTTATTGTTGTAAGCAGATGATATTCTCTAAGTATTTAGCCATTATTTAAAGTTTGAACTAGAATGTCTTTTCCCTGTATGTGTATTATAAGACACACACTTTTATACTTTTCTAATTTAGTATGTGTTTATATATACATATATCTAGCTTTACATTTTAGGCAACTGTGAAGAGTAATACTTACATGGAAACACACATACAGATTTTTTAAAATTTGATACTTTGTATACTTTTGCATATATTCATAGATACACATGTATTACGGCTTAGCATTGTCAGGGAGCATTTATCCAGCTCCCAGAACGTAGGAACTATAGAAAGTAACACGGCCCTAACATGGTTAATAGAAATGGAAGTGTGTTACAAGCAGTTATTGTTAACAGAACTTGCATTTGCACTATTTTTTAAGTATAAAGAAACTGACCTTTTTACTTTGGTAACTGAAAGGTAGCAGAAAGGACAATAATTCAGCTATGGGCCAATGAAAGAAGTTTTGGTGAATGCTTGCCAAATGCCTACATGCACCCACTTGCAAAGCAAGTAGTGATCTTGCTGCACGGCCCAGCTCCATGTGTTCAAATTTCCTCTGAAGAAATCATGAAGTGAGCTGCCACCCACAATTCAAGTCGGTTGTATTTTACCTCTGGCTTTTAATGAAAATGTAAAACCCATGGGCCCAATTCTCCCTACTTGACTATGTACGTGTAAAGGGTGAGTTGAATAGAAATAATTAAGGACAGATTGGGAACTTTCAGAAAAACTAAACTAGGGATTAACTCAGATGCACTAAGAGTTGTTTTAGTTCTTTTTGACCCTCTCTTATAAACATAGCCTGTTTTAGAAACCTTGACTGCCTTGCAAAGTTGAGTGGTCATCTCCCTGTGAGGTAGGTTCCTAAGAATTCAGTCAAATACGAGACCAAGAGATAGAAGTAATAGTATGTTTAGTATTTGAATTATTACTTTCAGGACATGTTATATAGACTCTTTAAAAGAAAAAGGGTTTCATGCGCACCATTCTGATTCATTTGGGGGCCATACTTTTATTGCCACGTGGACTTTAAGAGACTCCAAGCTCATTTCAATTGCTGGTGCAAGGGTGTAATATATTTTAGTGATTTGGCATTTGTTTATTATTACTGTCACTGAATCTGCACATGTGAAATTTATTTTTAGTTAATGAATGTTATTGTACATGCGTGGGCTTCTCAGATGCCAGAAGGATACACCAAGACCCCAGTGTCAATTAAAATTTGAATTTGAATAATGGTTTCTGTACTTTATTTATCTTTTCTTCTGGGTAAATTTTATAGAATTTTGGGTAAATTCTTTCACCAATCTAAGACATAATCTTTTAGAGGGTATATGCAAGATACTAGCAACTGGTAACATATAAAATATAAATAAAATGTAAATAATTTTTTGTTACAGATTTTATGAGAGATCAGAATAATGACATATTCTTTTTTTTATATAATAAATTGATGTTTTAAAATCTTAAAAACAAAGTATGGTCCATAAGATAATAGACTGAAGTTAAGGAATTTGAAGAAGGTGATAATTCTGCATCCATAATACCTTGCATGGGTGTGAGATTAGAAGGCATTAGGTTTTCAATAGTGCTTAGTGGAACTGTGCACAGTGAAGGCTGTCCTCTTGGTTCTATGTTTAAATTGGATCTCATGAGGTTTCTGTGTGGATTTAATGAAATTACACATAATGCTTCTAGCATATTGCCTTACTGGCATAGAGCAGGGGCTCAAGAAATGTTCTCGTAAGTTAATGACCCAGGCTTACCTGATACTGGCACCTCACTACTAGCAATTATTTTCCCGATATTACAGATGAAGAAACAGGTTTAGAGACATTAAGAAACTTTCTCAATTCACATAGTAAGTTATAGATCTGGGATTCAAACTCAAGCTTGCTGACACTTGAACTTACCCTCTATGATATTCAGCAATGTTCCCCAAAATTTGGTACCTTTACTTCTGGTAGTATATATGAAATTATTCTAGGCGGGACACAAATACAGCTTTTAAATGCAATTGTATGTATGTGTATATCTATATCTCTCTAAATATTCTTTTTTACTAGCCTCACCATCCATTTATTTTATGTTTTGTTTCAGTGGAAAAGCATCAGAGAAATTCTTATTTGAAAAGAAAAGTAGTTCTTTATAAATAAAATATTTGCAGTATCCCTGAAGCACCTTTACCATTTTTGCTATTTATTTTTAAATAGTGGCTTTATTGAGATATAATTCATATATCATCAGGTTCACCCTTTTAAAATGCACGATTTTTAGTGTATTCACAAAGTATTCTGATCGCTGCTATCTAATTCCAGAACATCTTCATTATCCCAAAAAGAAATTCCACAGGCATTAAGCAGCCAATTGTCATTCTCCCCTTCACCCAGCCCCTGAAAACCACAAATTTAATTTTTGTCTCTATAGATTTACCTATTTTGGATATTTCTTATGAATGCAATCATACATTACATGGCCTTTTGTGTCTGGCTTCATTCAGTTTGCATAATGTTTTCAGCGTTCATACATTTTGTATTATGTGCCAATAACTGATCCCTTTTTGTGGCCAAATAATATACCACTGTGTGGATGTACCACATTTTGTTTATCCATCCAACAGTTGATGGCCATTTGGGTTGTTTCTGCTTTTTGGCTTTTATCAATTATGCTGCTATGAACATCCATGTGCAAGTATTTGTTTGAGTGTCTGTTTTCAAATCTTTTGGGTAATATATCTAGCAGTGAGATTGTTGGTCTTATGGTAATTCTACGCTTAACTTTTTGAGGAGTCGCCAAACTGTTTTTCACAATGGCGACACCATTTTACATTCCTATTAGCAGTACATGAAACTTCCAATTTCTCCATATCCTCGCCAACACTAGTTACTTTCCATTTAAACAAATTAGAGCCACACTAATGAGTATGAAGTGGCATACGTATTTATCTTCAAATATATTTGGAAGTATAATTATCACATTAGACTCATAGTATTGTTTGTTTCCCATTTATGCACTGATAAGATTTCTTAAATACACTTTCATTTAAGTGGAAAAAAGTGAATAATTTAAAGAAAGTAAGTAGGTAAATAATGTATGAATGAGATGTAGATATGGCAAAATTTGTAAAGGTGTAACCTGGGGCAAGTTACTCCATTTCTTTGAGCCTCAGTTTCAACATCTGTCATAAAAGGGGGCTCTGGACTGTTAAGTGGATTAAATGGGCTAATATTCATAAAGTGCTTAAAATGGTGTCTCCATAAAAGTATGCTAAATAAATAAAGTGGTATTGAATGACTGAAGTTTGAGAAACTCCTGTGTAACTTATGCTACACTCTGTATCAACCGGGACTGGCTTCTTCCATAGGGGGTATTCAGTCAATGTTTAATAAAATGAACGGCAGAGCGAATTTAAGTGTGGCGTTGAAGTTCCCCGCGCACCCTGGGTTTGTGTGATAAAAGGTGCTGCAGAAATGGAGAATTTTCTCAGGGTGCGAGTGGCGTGGTCCCACAGGCACCGACTAGCCACTGCTGACATTCTGCCCCAGAAAAATCCAAGCTATCCACCAGCACCAGTCATCACTCAAAATGCTGGTGCTTGCAGGGAGGGGTGAAAAACATCCATCTCTTTTCCTCCTGGATTCTTGGCTTCTTTCTCTTTCTCTTCTTTTTTTCCCCCTTCCTGTCTTCCTGTCTAACAATTTTCTAATTAATTGGTGGGGCTAGAATCCAATTCTCCCTCCTTTTGGCCAGGACAGAAAGGCAAGTACACTGTGACAAAAAATTGTGATATTTCAGAGTCTTTATAATGGTATTCAGCCTATATGTTGTTCTCTGGAAAGATCACGGTTGCAGTCAATGGTAGCCACTTGACCCTTTGGGAAGTGAAACATTCCAAACAACTCCCTTCTCTTACCAAATTCATCCTCTCACACTTGGATTTTAGAAATTAAACATCCATGAGTTAAATGGCCAAAAAGTGCTTGTTCAACTTGAGATCAGACATAAAGACTTTCCTTGAGGAAAGCAGGAGAGTTAATGAAGAAAAATATTTCCCTGATATAAAAAACACTTTAATTTTCATTTATAGAATTATGAGCAGTGTAATGTTCTCTGCTCAGCAGTGCCACTGTTTTATGCATCTTTACAGTTAATAACTTATTCTAGGTATTAAATCTGTCACATTCCTTTTACTTGGACCTGCAGTGAAGAATTTACAGCAGGAGACCCAGAACTGACCCAGCAATTTGAAAACATAACACAGATATGAATCCAATTATTCTCCATCTAAATGCTGACACTTATGCCCTGCATCAATATGCGACACCTGGACCAGTCATACTTAATATCTAACTCATCAAAGCCAACCCAGAAATACAAACAAAAGGATTAGTTCACACCCACCTTCAGAAGAGTTTGAATAATAAAAATAAAAAAATACCAGCCTGCGCAATGTAATTTAGATACTGACGTAAAACATATTTTTAAAAGTTGGTTAAAGAACAGAATATGTGCTCCCTCCTGGCGCGCTGGTCTTTTCCCCTTTACCGACTATTTTGCTGTGAAAAAGAAAGAGTTGCTTGTCCAAGTTCACAAAGCAAAACAAATCATTTGTGCAGCAGGAATATATCAGTGGCTTACTCCGCAGGTCTAAGTGTTCCTGCCAAATGTAGCGACCATTTCTGTTTTTATTCTTTGTAAAATCAGCAACCGGAGCTGCTGAAAATATTTTCCATATAAAAATGTAACTAGATCAAACAGTGGCCTTGTGAAGGGAAGGGGGTGGCCAGGGGAGTTTCCTTCAGAAAAAAATGTGAACTTCAAGGGTTGTGGTATAAATAAAAATTACTTTTAAGAGGTGTAAAATGAGGTATTTTATTTTACCACTCTTTAATGGAGAGAAAGGGAGACATTCTAGAACAGGCTAAAAAGTGACAAATAAAAAGATTGTGAATTCGTGATTCAACCAAGGAGGAAAGGAACCTTTTTCTAGCTCAGTAAAGGAAGCAGAAGATGAAGAGATATTAGCATCAGGAGAGAGAGCACGCACGTGTGCATCTGCACACACTCAAACCATGCTCACTTCCTTTCGTAAAGGTTAAAGTCAAAGTCAAAGCACGGGAAGCAAGTTGGTCACAAGACCTAGTTTCACATGTTTGATCAAAATGACTTTCTACGTGGAGGAAAAAAAAATATTTTCAGGATCTGTTTGACTTCTAATGGATGATAATGACAATGAAGGGACAGATTTTCCAACAACCCTCATGATAAAATTTCTTAGTCATCTTTTTACAATATGTGAATTAGACTTTGAGTTTTTATTCTGTTATATTTATGTTATGAGAGACTAATTCCCAATCTATCATGGTCACAAAGGGGCACAAAGCCAACACAATATGCAACAATCCAGAATCTCCAGAAGTTCAAGTAGAAACAAACAAAAAGGCTTAACATCAAAACTCAAAATGACAGCAAGAGCGATCCTCCTCCACCAAACACACAAACTCTATATTTTATGTGTTCATATTTTAACCCATAGAAAAATACGATCTGGAAAAACACCAAAGTCTTAGCAGTGATTATTACAATTTAGGGAAGCAGTGGGATTGGAGGATGGGGAAGGGGGCTTTTATTTTATTTTTATTAAAACATTTTTTTAATTGGAGTATAGTTGCTTTACACTGCTGTGTCAGTTTCTGCTGTACAGCAAAGTGAATCAGCCATACGTATACTTATATACCGTCTTTTTGGATTTCCTTCCCATTTAGGTCACCACAGAGCACTGAGTAGAGTTCCCTGTGTTATACAGTAGGTTCTCATTAGTCACCTATTTTATAATACATAGTAGTGTATCTATTCAATCCCAATCTCCCAATTCATCCCACCCCCGCTTTCCCGGGAAGGGGGTCTTTCAAATATAGTGCAGAAGGGAGTGAAACAAGCATTTATGTACATACCACTGAGGCTGAACAACTGTTAGTATATTGTGGTCTTTGTTTTAGATTCCCCACTCCTCCCCCTGCCCCCTTTTTAAAAAAGAAATAAAACATTACAGATACCATAGTGCATTGATCTATGTTTTTTGAAAATGATCTTGGAACCCACCCTAGGTTGCTTGGGCAACAGTCCAGCTGAGACTACTGGCACCCCCAACTCCTTGCTGGAGAGTCTACACCCAAGTTCAGCTTCCCACAGCACTCGTGGTCTCTAACCCAGGCAGCAGTTTGGCAAACTTCTGTGGGCCCCAGGATCTTCAAGTGAAGGGCAGCTAATTTTCCCAGACAACGCTGTAAACAGCTAACATCCAAAATCCTGACCTCCTGGCACCAGGCAGCCAGTGTACTCCCCAATTAATAAGGCAGCTTTCTTGCCTTACCCTATAAAAAAGCAGAAAAACAGAAGGGCAATGTCCCTCCAACTGCCCATAGACTCACCGATCTCTGTAGGATGGTAGAGTGATGGAGACGTGGCGTCTTCCCTTGCAGATCATGATTTCCACACGAGTTTTCTCTTTAAGCAATAAAGCCCATTTCTTAACACACTCCAGGTGACACTGTAGAATCGGTTTTCAACCTTGGTATAGGACAGTCGGTCATCCAGATGGGACTCACCTGACATGGCAGGTAATAACCATGAAAGAACCTAAACTGCAAAACAGAGAGTGTTTTTCTCTTTTGCACATATCTCAAAAATAAATCCCATTTCTACTCCCCGCTAGACGTGAGTAGCAACCTGAAGTAAATGTGTGCTCATGTTTTCGTACTTCTAGTACATATGAATATATTTATAGACTATATATAGAATTGTTTTTTGAGTTTTAAAAATTTACATTAATTCTCTTTCTGTAACTTCCTCTTTTTAGTCAACATTATATAAGACCTATCCATGTGGATTTTGTATTTCATTCAATCTGAGAGTCTCTGTCTCTTAATAAGCAAATTTAATCTAGTGACTTTTATTGAGGTTATTGATATTTATGATGATGACGATAATGTTTTCAAATTTCCTTTCTTTTTTTTTCCTTTGCTTTACTTCTCTTTTTTGTCTTGGTTTAAGTAAATTTTCTTTAATCTTATCTTTTAGAAGTAATCCAAAACTTGTTCTTTTAAGTGGCTACCCCTCAATTTTTAAATGCATACTTAATAAGTATAAGGTTGTTAATACAAGAAACTTAGAGCATTTTTACTCTATGTCCCTCATATTTTCTATGTATTGATGTCTAGTATTTTACTGTCCTTCCTTTTTTTTTAAACATCTTTATTGGAGTATAATTGCTTTACAATGGTGTGCTGGTTTCTGCTTTACAACAAAATGAATCAGTTATATATATACATATGTTCCCACATCTCTTCCCTCCTGCGTCTCCCTCCCTCCCACCCTCCCTATCCCACCCCTCCAGGTGGTCACAAAGCACCGAGCTGATCTCCCTGTGCTATGTGGCTGCTTCCCACTAGCTATCTACCTTACGTTTGGTAGTGTATATATGTCCATGCCTCTCTCTCGCTTTGTCACAGCTTACCCTTCGCCCTCCCCATATCCTCAAGTCCGTTCTCTAGTAGGTCTGTGTCTTTATTCCTGTCTTACCCCTAGGTTCTTCATGACATTTTTTTTCCCTTAAATTCAATACATATGTGTTAGCATACGGTATTTGTCTCTCTCTTTCTGACTTACTTCACTCTGTATGAAAGACTCTAGGTCTATCCACCTCATTACAAATAGCTCAATTTCATTTCTTTTTATGGCTGAGTAATATTCCATTTTATATATGTGCCACATCTTCTTTATCCATTCATCCGATGATGGAAACTTAGGTTGTTTCCATGTCCAGGCTATTGTAAACAGAGCTGCAATGAACATTTTGGTACATGACTCTTTTTGAATTATGGTTTTCTCAGGGTATATGCCCAGTAGCGGGATTGCTGGATCATATGGTAGTTCTATTTGTAGTTTCTTAAGGAACCTCCATACTGTTCTCCACAGTGGCTGTATAATTAACATTCCTACCAACAGTGCAAGAGGGTTCCCTTTTCTCCACACCCTCTCCAGCATTTATTGTTTCTAGATTTTTTGATGATGGCCATTCTGACTGGTGTGAAATGACATCTCATTGTAGTTTTGATTTGCATTTCTCTAATGATTAGTGATGTTGAGCATTCGTTCATGTGTTTGTTGGCAGTCTGTATATCTTCTTTGGACAAATGTCTATTTAGGTGTTCTGCCCATTTTTGGATTGGGTTGTTTGTTATTTTGTTATTAACTGCATAGGCTTATAAATTTTGGAGATTAATCATTTGTCAGTTGCTTCATTTGCAAATATTTTCTCTCATTCTGAGGGTTGTCTTTTGGTCTTATTTATGGTTTCCTTTGCTGTGCAAAAGCTTTGAAGTTTCATTAGGTCCCATTTGTTTATTTTTGTTTTTATTTCCATTTCTCTAGGAGGTGGGTCAAAAAGGATCTTGCTGTGATTTATGTCATAGAGTGTCCTGCCTATGTTTTCCTGTAAGAGTTTGATAGTGTCTGGCCTTACATTTAGGTCTTTAATCCATCCTTAGCTTATTTTTGTGTACGGTGTTAGGGAGTGATCTAGTCTCATACTTTTACATGTACCTGTCCAGTTTTCCCAGCCCCACTTATTGAAGAGGCTGTCCTTTCTCCACTGTACATTCCTGCCTCCTTTATCAAAGATAAGGTGACCATAGGTACGTGGGTTTATCTCTGGGCTTTCTATCCTGTTCTATTGATCTATCTTTCTGTTTTTGTGCCAGTACCATACTGTCTTGATTACTGTAGCTTTGTAGTATAGTCTGAAGTCAGGAATCCTGATTCCTCCAGCTCCGTTTTTCGTTCTCCAGGTTGATTTGGCTATTCGGGGTCTTTTGTGTTTCCATACAAATTGTGAAATTTTTTGTTCTAGTTCTATGAAAAATGCCATTGGTAGTTTGATAGGGATTGCATTAAATCTGTAGATTGCTTTGGGTAGTAGAGTCATTTTCACAATGTTGATTCTTCCAATCCAAGAACATGATATATCTCTCCATCTATTTGTATCATCTTTAATTTCTTTCATCAGTGTCTTATAGTTTTCTGACTGCAGGTCTTTTGCCTCCTTAGGTAGGTTTATTCCTAGGTATTTTATTCTTTCTGTTGCAATGGTAAATGGGAGTGTTTTCTTGATTTCACTTTCAGATTTTTCATCATTAATGTATAGGAATGCAAGACATTTCTGTGCATTAATTTTGTATCCTGCGAATTTAACAAATTCAGTGATTAGCTCTAGTAGTTTTCTGGTAGCATCTTTAGGATTCTGTATGTATAGTATCATGTCATCTGCAAACAGTGACAGCTTTACTTTTTTTCCGATTTGGATTCCTTTTATTTCCTTTTCTTCTCTGATTGCTGTGGCTAAAACTTCCAAAACTATGTTGAATAAGAGTGGTGAGAGTGGGCAACCTTGTCTTGTTCCTGATCTTAGTGGAAATGGTTTCAGTTTTTCACCACTGAGGACGATGTTGGCTGTGGATTTGTCATATATGGCCTTTATTTTGTTGAGGAAAGTTTCCTCTATGCCTACTTTCTGCAGGGTTTTTATCATAAATGGGTGCTGAATTCTGTCGAAAGCTTTCTCTGTATCTATTGAGATGATCAAATGGTTTTTCTCCTTCAATTTGTTAATATGGTGTATTACGTTGATTGATTTGGGTATATTGAAGAATCCTTGCATTTCTGGAATAAACCCCACTTGATCATGGTGTATGATCCGTTTAATGTGCTGTCGGATTCTGTCTGCTAGTATTTTGTTGAGGATTTTTGCATTTATGTTCATCAGTGATATTGGCCTGTAGTTTTCTTTTTTGTGACATCTTTGTGTGGTTTTGGTATCAAGGTGATGTTGCCCTCGTAGAATGAGTTTGGGAGTATTCCTCCGTCTGCTATATTTTGGAAGAGTTTGAGAAGGATAGGTGTTAGCTCTTCTCTAAATGTTTGATTGAATTCGCCTGTGAAGCCATCTGGTCCTGGGTTTTTGTTTGTTGGAAGATTTTTAATCAGTTTCCATTTCAGTGCTTGTGATTGGTCTGTTCATATTTTCTATTTCTTCCTGATTCAGTCTTGGCAGGTTGTGCATTTCTATGAATTTGTCCATTTCTTCCAGGTTTTCCATTTTATTGGCATAGAGTTGCTTGTAGTAATCTCTCATGATCTTTTGTATTTCTGCAGTGTCCGTTGTTACTTCTCCTTTTTCATTTCTAATTCTATTGATTTGAGTCTTCTCCCTTTTTTTCTTGATGAGTCCGGCTATGGTTTATCAATTTTGCTTATCTTCTCAAAGAACCAGCTATTAGTTTTATTGATCTTTGCTATCATTTCCTTCATTTCTTTTTCATTTATTTCTGACCTGATTTTTATGATTTCTTTCCTTCTGCTAACTTTGGGGGTTTTTTTGTTCTTCTTCCTCTAATTGCTTTAGGTGCAAGGTTAGGTTGTTTATTCGAGATGTTTCCTGTTTCTTAAGGTAGGATTGTATTGCTATAAACTTCCCTCTTAGAACTGCTTTTGCTGCATCCCATAGATTTTGGGTCGTTGTGTCTCCATTGTCATTTGTTTGTAGGTATTTTTTTATTTCCTCTTTGATTTCTTCAGTGATCACTTCATTATTAAGTAGTGTATTGTTTAGCCTCCATGTGTTTGTATTTTTTACAGATCTTTTCCTGTAATTTATTTCTAGACTCATAGCATTATGGTTGGAAAAGATACTTGATACAATTTCAATTTTCTTAAATTTACCAAGGCTTGATTTGTGACCCAAGATATGATATATCCTGGAGAATGTTCCATGAACACTTGAGAAAAATGTGTATTCTGTTGTTTTTGGATGGAATGTCCTATAAATATCAATTAAGTCCATCTTGTTTAATGCATCATTTAAAGCTTGTGTTCCCTTATTTATTTTCATTTTGGATGATCTGTCCATTGGTGAAAGTGGGGTGTTAAAGTCCCCTACTATGAATGTGTTACTGTTGATTTCCAATTTTATGGCTGTTAGTATTTGCCTTATGTATTGAGGTGCTCCTATGTTGCGTGCATAAATATTTACAATTGTTATATCTTCTTCTTGGATCGATCCCTTGATCATTATGTAGTGTTCTTCTTTGTCTCTTCTAACAGTCTTTATTTTAAAGTCTATTTTGTCTGATATGAGAATTGCTACTCCAGCTTTCTTTTGGTTTCCATTTGCATGGAATATCTTTTTCCATCCCCTTAATTTCAGTCTGTATGTGTCTCTAGGTCTGAAGTGGGTCTCTTGTAGACAGCAAATATATGGGTCTTGTTTTTGTATCCATTCAGCCAATCTGAGTCTTTTGGTGGGAGCATTTAGTCCATTTACATTTAAGGTAATTATCGATATGTATGTTCGTATTCCCATTTTCTTAATTGTTTTGGGTTCGTTATTCTAGGTCTTTTCCTTCTTTTGTGTTTCTTGCCTCGAGAAGTTCCTTTAACAGTTGTTGTAGAGCTGGTTTGGTGGCGCTGAACTCTCTCAGCTTTTGCTTGTCTGTAAAGGTTTTAATTTCTCAATCAAATCTGAATGAAATCCTTGCTGGGTAGAGTAATCTTGGTTGCAGGTTTTTCTCCTTCATCACTTTAAATATGTCCTGCCAGTCCCTTCTGGCTTGCAGAGTTTTTGCTGAACGATCAGCTGTTAACCTTATGGGGATTCCCTTGTGTGTTATTTGTTGTTTTTCCCTTGCTGCTTTTAATATGTTTTCTTTGTATTTAATTTTTGACAGTTTGATTAATATGTGTCTTAGCATATTTCTCCTTGGATTTATCCTGTATGGGACTCTCTGTGCTTCCTGGACTTGATTAACTATTTCCTTTCCCATATTAGGGAAGTTTTCAACTATAATCTCTTCAATAATTTTCTCAGTCCCTTTCTTTTTCTCTTCTTCTTCTGGAACCCCTAATTCAAATGTTGGTGCGTTTGATGTTGTCCCAGAGGTCTCTGAGACTGTCCTCAGTTCTTTTCATTCTTTTTTCTTTATTCTGCTCTGTGGTAGTTATTTCCACTATTTTATCTTCCAGGTCACTTACCCATTCTTCTGCCTCAGTTATTCTGCTTGATCCCATCTAGAGTATTTTAAATTTCATTTATTATGTTGTTCATCGTTGTTTGTTTCATCTTTAGTTCTTCTAGGTCCTTGTTAAAGGTTTCTTGCATTTTGGATCATCTTTACTATCATTATTCTGAATTCTTTTTCAGGTAGACTGCCTATTTCCTCTTCATTTGTTAGGTCTGGGGGCTTTTTATCTTGCTCCTTCATCTGCTGTGTGTTTTTCTGTCTTCTCATTTTGCTTATCTTACTGTGTTTGGGGTCTCCTTTTTGCAGGCTGCAAGTTCGTAGTTCCTGTTGTTTTTGGTGTTTCTCCCCAGTGGCTAAGGTTGGTTCAGTGGGTTGTGTAGGCCTCCTGGTGGAGGGGAGTAGTGCCTGTGTTCTGGTGGATGAGGCTGGATCTTGTCTTCTGGTGGGCAGGTCCGCATCTGGTGGTGTGTTTTGGGGTGTCTGTGGAGTTATTATGATTTTAGGCAGCCTCTCTGCTAATGGGTGGGGTTGTGTTCCTGTCTTGCTAGCTGTTTGGCATAGGATGTCCAGCACTGTAGCTTGCTGTTCGTTGAGTGAAGCTGGGTACTGGTGTTGAGATGGAGATATCTGGGAGATTTTTGCCATTTGATATTATGTGGAGCTGGGAGGTCTCTTGTGGACCAGTGTCCTGAAGTTGGCTCTCCCACCTCAGAGGCACAGCACTGACTCCTGGCTGCAGTACCAAGAGCCTTTCATCCACACGGCTCAGAATAAAAGGGAGAAAAAGTAGAAAGAAAGAATTAGTAGAAGTAGAAAGAAAGAAAGAAAGAAGGGAGGGAGGGAGGAAGGAAGGAAGGAAGGAAGGAGGGAAGGAAGGAAAAAACGAAAGAAAGAAGATAAAGTAAAATAAAATAAAGTAAGATAAAATATAATAAAGTTATTAAAATAAAAAAATAATTATTAAGAGAAAAAAAAAATGGACTGATAGAACCCTAGGACAAATGGTGGAAGCAAAGCTATACAGACAAAATCTCACACAGAAGCATACACATAAACACTCACAAAAAGAGGAAAAGGGAAAAAAATCATAAATCTTGCTCTCAAAGTTCACCTCCTTAATTTGGGATGATTCGTTATCTATTCATGTATTCCACACATGCAGGGTACATCAAGTTGATTGTGGAGCTTTAATCCCCTGCTTCTGAGGCTGCTGGGAAAGATTTCCCTTTCTCTTCTTTGTTCTCACAGCTCCCAGGGGCTCAGCTTTGGATTTGGCCCCGCCTCTACGTGTAGGTCGCCGGAGGGCGTCTGTTCTTCGCTCAGACAGGACGGGGTTAAAGGAGCCGCTGATTCGGGGGCTCTGTCTCACTCAGGCCGGCGGGAGGGAGGGGCACGGAGTGCTGCGGGGCGAGCCTGCAGCGGCAGAGGCCAGCGTGATGTTGCACCAGCCTGAGGCGCGCCGTGCGTTCTCCGGGGGCAGTTGTCCCTGGATCCCGGGACCCTGGCAGTGGCGAGCTGCACAGGCTCCCCGGAAGGGGGGTGTGGATAGTGGCCTGTGCTCGCACACAGGCTTCTTGGTGGCGGCAGCAGCAGCCTTAGCGTCTCGTGCCTGTCTCTGGGGTCTGCGCTTTTAGCCGCGGCTCGCGCCCGTCTCTGGAGCTCCTTTAAGCAGCACTCTTAATCCCCTCTCCTCATGCACCAGGAAACAAAAAGGGAAGAAAAAATCTCTTGCCTCATCGGCAGGTCCAGTCTTTTCCCCGGACTCCCTCCCGGCTAGCCATGGCGCACTAACCCCCTGCAGACTGTGTTCACGCCGCCAACCCCAGTCCTCTCCCTGTGCTCCAACCGAAGCCCGAGCCTCAGCTCCCAGCCCCGCACGCCCCGGTGGGTGAGCAGACAAGCCTCTCAGGCTGGTGAGTGCCGGTCGGCACCGATCCTCTGTGCGGGAATCTCTCTGCTTTGTTCCCCGCACCCCTGTTGCTGTGCTCTCCTCCGCGGCTACGAAGCTTTCCCCCTCCGCCACCCACAGTCACCGCCCGCAAAGGGACTTCCTAGTGTGTGGAAACCTTTCCTCCTTCACAGCTCCCTCCCACTGGTGCAGGTCCCGTCCCTATCCTTTTGTCTCTGTTTATTCTTTTTTCTTTTGCCCTACACAGGTACGTGGGGGGGTTTCTTGCCGTTTGGGAGGTCTGAGGTCTTCTGCCAGCGTTCAGTAGGTGTTCTGTAGGAGTTGTTCCACGTGTAGATGTATTTCTGGTGTGTCTGTGGGGAGGAAGGTGATCACTGCGTCTTACTCTTCCACCATCTTCCCGGAAGCCCCTCCCTGTCCTTGCTTTTTAAACAGTCAATATTTATTTATATTTGTCAGCATGTTACTGTTTTTCTGTTTTCTTCTCCTTATTGTCCTTGTAATAGTGTAATCCATCCCTTATTTCTGGGTTATTTTTTTTCCTTATCAAAGTATAACTTTTAATACATGACTTTTTAGTGTAGTTCTATGTATTAGTCAGGGTTCTCCACAGAAACAAAAGAGAGGGAGGGAAAGAGAGGAGAAGGGAGGGGAGGGGAGGGAAGGGGAAGGAAAGGGAAGGGGAAGAGAATTGGGAGGGGAGGGAGGGAGAGAAAGATTGAAGTGTTTCATGAGATCATGAGATTGTGGAGGAAACCCAGGGAAGAGTTGCAGTTTGAATTGGAAGGTTATCTACTGGCAGAACTCTCCTACTCTTTCAGGGAGGTCAGTTTTTTTCTATTAAGACCAACTGATCAGATGAGGCTCACCCACATCTTGTTGAGTAATATGCTGTATTCAAAATCTACTGGTTTAAATGTTAATATCACCTAAAAAATAGCTTCATGGAAACATCTAGAATAATGTGTGACCAAATATCTGGGTACCATGGCCTAGCCAAATTGAAACATAAAATTAACAATTGCAGTCTCTAGATAAAATAATCTTTTGGTCTTTGAAAATGATTTTTTTAAAATTCTTGAATAATAGTTTGGCTATTTATAGAATTCTGATTTGAGAATATTTTCATTCGCCTCTGAAGATATTATTTTATTATCTTTTATTGCTGCTAACTAGAATTCTTCTCTAAATGTGATTGCCATTCTAAGTAATGTCTTCTCTTTACAGATTTTCACTTTTAGTTTTGATTTTCTGTAATTTATTTATGAGTGTCTAGGCATCAATTTGCTTTTATATTTTCCTTGGGATTTTCCATGTTTCTTCAATCTCAGACTATGTCTTTCTTCAATTCTAGAATGTTCTCAGCCCTTTTTATTAAAAACATTTCCTCCGCCATTTGTTATAACAATATTTTCTTTTTAACCATGTTAACTGCAATGAGATAGAGAGACATGGTACTGTAAGTGTGTGAGACAGGTGAACTTGACCTAGTCAGGGAGACTGGGCTTCTCTCAGGAAGTGACAACTGAGTTGGCAACCGAAGGATGAATCAGAGCTTACCAAATGAGGGAAAATGGTAAGTGAACGCCAAGCAGAGAACTCATTGATGAGTGGGAACATGGCTCAAATAAGGCACTGAAAAATTGTGTTCTTGTGCCAAAAGCACAGTCATGAAGTAAGATGTGGCTAGAGAGGGAATCCGGATCAAGCCATGGGAAGGAGTTTTGAATTTTTCTTAAGAGCAAGAAGAAATGACTCAGATGTTAAAATTTGTTAGTGTTTGTGCATTTGCACTTAGAAAAGCATGGAGAATAGGCTGATGGGAGCCAAAATGGATGCAGGTAGAACAATTAAGAGGCAATTCTAGTAGTGAAGGTGCTTAGATTAGTTACTTTTGACTAGTTATTTTAGACTAGGGTGTCCTGTAACTATAAACTTGGTTTAAAAAAAATTTCCTGCCTCCCAAATTAGGATTTTAGGTTCTTTTAACTGATCAAATGTTTCAAAGTGTACAGACACAGGTACACAAGTTTCACCAGAACAGTATGTTTAAGAGTAGTTATGCTTGTTCTGCTCCAATTGATCCAGGTGCATCAAGTTTCAGTCACTGAATTACTTAATTGAATTAGGCAGCTCTGTTGATTGTATTCACCCGTTTACAACCATGCACAACTCTTTTTATTGTCCTGTGTAGACCTTGCATGTGCAGTGTTTTATATTGACCCTCCCATCTATCAAGGGAAAATGCCTACTAGCCAGTTCACTCGTCAATTCTTCTAAGGGACCATGGAAGTTTTATCATCAATGAATGTATAGATTAAGTCTGTAAGTTGGTAAAATCATATTTCTTTGACTTGAGATGCTATTGATTATAAGACTCACCATTATTTTGTATACTACTAAAAAAAATTGCTGCCTTTAAAACTATTATGTGCTTTCTAATCACTTAGAATTTTTATTTTACACTTACTGAAAGGGCTTTTAAACTTATTTATGCTCCTAGGTCTCTGTAGAGACTCCTTTAGCATTGACAGTCTAATTCTGAGGCATGTTAAAGAATACTCAGCTTTTTTTCAGCATTTCCTATTTGACTAGACTTGCTTTTGTATTTTTATGACTTAAGTCATATGACATTGTCACAACAGCTTTTTCTCAGTGCATAAAATTTCTTTGCTCTAGCCTCAGGGATTTTAAAATTTTCGCTTACATACATTACTGCCATGTGATAGTCTTTGTGTGCTTATCTCAGGAATAAAATACAGCATGACTTCATGCATGTGTGGTGACTATCCTTTCCTAGGTCCTATATTCTTGAGAAAATATAGTTTGGGTCATTTACTGCAATGGCAATTCTTTGCTGCAGTAACATCAAATATGCACCCCCCCGCTCTGTTTCTGTGCTGTTCACATCTATAATATCTTTTTGTTTCCAAGTTGAATCATAGTGTATATTTTTGAAGATATTTTAAAGTTAATATGAAAAGTCCCAACACTGCACATAATTCATTTGAAGTGCTGATAATATGAGCAGCAATGACTATGTTGCTGTATGCACAGGTGATGACTGCTATGTCAGGGCTGTCACCTGGCCAACAGGTATTTTAAGGTCGCACTGATTTTGATTTTTTATTAGTAAACTTATATTTTAGAAAATGTTTAGGTTCACAGCAAAATTGAATGGAAAGTACAGAGGCCCCATATACCCCTAGTCGCCCCCATATACATAGCCTCCCTCACTGTTGACCTCCCGTACTAGCATGGTACATTTGTTAAAATAGATAAACCTACATTGACACTTTATTATCGCCCAAAGTCTATAGTTTACATTAGGGTTCTCGCTTGGTGTTGTACATTCTATGGGATTGAGCAAATGTATAATGACATGTGTCCACTATTGTAGTATCATCCGGAGTAGTTTCACTGTCCTAAAAATCTGTGCTCTACCTTTTCATCCTTCTTTACTCCCAACCCCTGGCAACCACTAATTTTTTTACTGTCTCCAAAGTTTTGTGTTTTCCAGATGATACAGTTTGAGTCACACACTATGTAGCCTTTTCAGACTGGCTTCTTTTACTTAATAATATGCATTTAAGGTTCCTCCATTCTTTTCATGGCTTGATAGCTCATTTCTTTTTACTGCTGAATAATATTCCATTGATTGGATGTACCACAGTTTATCCACTCACCTACTGAAGGGTATCTTGGCTTCTTCTAAGTTTTGGCAATCATGAATAAAGCTGCTATAAACATCTGTTTGCAGGTTTTTGTGTGGATAAGTTTTCAATTGAAGGAGACTGATTACTGGATCATATGGTCAGAGTATGTTTAGTTATGTAAGAAACCACCAAACTGTCTTCCAAAGTAACTGTATCATTTTGCATTCCCACCAGCAATGAATGAGAGTTCCTGTTGCTCCACATCCTCACCAGCATTTGGTGTTGTCAGTGTTCTGGATTTTGGCCATTCTAATAGTTCCATAGTGGTAACTCATTGTCTTAATTTTCAATTTCCTGATTACATATAATATTGAACATATTTTCATATGCTTACTTGCCATCAGAGTCTTCTTTGGTGAGATGTCTATTAAAGTTTTGGCCCACTTTTTTTTTTTTTTTTTTTTGCTGTACGCGGGCCTCTCGCAGTTGTGGTCTCTCCCGTTGTGGAGCACAGGCTCCAGAAGCGCAGGCTCAGCGGCCATGGCTCACGGGCCTAGCCGCTCCATGGCATGTGGGATCTTCCCGGACCGGGGCATGAACCCATGTCCCCTGCATCGGCAGGCGGATTCTCAACCACTGCACCACCAGGGAAGCCCCCTGGCCCACTTTTAATTGGATTATTCATTTTCTTCTTATTAAGTTTCAAGAGTTCTTTGTATATTTTAGATAATAGTCCTTTATTGGGTGTGTCTTTTGCAAATATTTTCTCTTAGTCTATGGCTTGTTTCCTTGTCTCTTGACGATCTCACTGATTTTAAGACATAATTTCAAAGATGTAAAAATGTGGAAAAATGTGCATTTGTAGAATCAGTGAAATATAGTTCATGCAAACGTCTTAATGAATCTCTAATGGTGACCAAAAGGGGGGGGGGTCAGGCCTTGGCTTGTCATGGAAACTGGATGACATAAGGCTGAGTATAATAGCAATTTGATACCACAAAGCAATCATCTGTAATGATGAGTCAAATAGGAAGAAATATACTAGGAATTAAACATAAAATTCTATACTTAGGTTCAAACAAAATAAAACAACTCTAGAAGTATAATATAGAGTAGAATTGATTTAACAAGCATTTGGTGATGTTAAAAATTGCCTATAAGTTAAAAAATGTGAGGTTACTGCCAAGAAAAAAAAGATATACAGAAGAGTTGCATCTTACATGGTTATCAAAAGTCAAAAAAAGACAAGATTTTCACTGAGTCAAATACCTTGAAAATCTAAAATTTCCCATAAAGAGTGGCAATGTATCTAGGGGTGAGGAAAAACACCCATCTGTAAACTCTTGAATCATATTTAGCCCTAACTATAGGAAATATTAAATTTATGACCCATGAGTGTCCAGATTCACATTCTCATCTCATGTTTACTCAGAGGCATATTTAGTGGGTGGGCAATGTTCCTTTTTATTTGTTTTTGCTGAAACGTATAGTAGTATTACTGTAAGTCACATGAATGTGTGATGTAGCTTCACTATAATCTTAGACTTGATAAATACAAAAATAACTTGCACAGGGCAGGTGAAGGTCCTACACCCTTCTATGCTAGCCATTCTACATCTGGCATCCCATCCAATCCCGTGTGACGCATTTACAAAGAGTTGTTGACAAATGTGCAGAGAGCGGTATTATTAACAAGGAATTATCCTGATGACACAACACCTTGTTCTGTTAAGAAGAGCAATACTGAGCTTGGAGGAGGCAGCTTGAAAGCTGTCTTCAAATATTTGAAATTCTGTCATGTTGACGATGGATTAGATTTAAGATGTGTTCCCTTGAAGTCAATACAATACTCCACATGTGGTCAACTAGTATGCAGCTTGGTGGGAAGATAACCTCCCATTTTCTTGGGGACTGGAAATGTAACCAAAGACTGCCGGTGTTTTCTTGGCAGATATTTCACACGACTGGCTCATGTTACACCTTCAATCAACAAAAAAGTCTAGTTCTTTCCACAAGCTCTGTACTTAAGGCAGATCTGCCTAATTCTGTGCATGCAAAGTTAAGATTTGTACTCAGTGATGATCTTTACATTTCTTCTTAGTAAATAAAGTTTTATAAGCTTTGCTCTTCAAGTTGTTTACTGAGGATTTTTTTGGTAATACTAATTTTCTGAAATTGCTCTCCTGTCTAGCTTTTTGTAATTCACAAACAAGATATAATTGCTCTACACTTTTCATCCAAGATATTAAAGAAAAATATTGGACAAGATGAAACTCAGTGCAAATTAGTGAAGGACTTGACTAAAAGCTCCCTCTCATTTGACGGCAATTCATAAGTTAATGGTATTCTTCATTTTTCCCATTAGAATATAATAAATTAAGATATACCATCTTTATGGCTTTTCCTTAAAAAGCAGTGGAAGAATATGATAGAATAAAGAAATTAGCTTTCCTTGTTATGAATTATTCTTAGTGCAACCATGCTGGCTAATTGTAATCATTTCCTAAATGCTTCCAAATTATTTAAATATCCTGAAATTGCTTTTTGTTGCTAGAGATCAGTGTCAAATGAGTTTTATAGTTTTAATTTCTGGAATATATCTTTATCCTCCTTTTGAAAATTGGTATATTTTTCTATTTCTTACTCCTCTGGCATCTCTTCCATTTTCTGTGATTCCTCAAAACTCTCTGACAGACTTTGCATGAATGAACATGCAGCGTCTTTCATTTACTGAAGCTATGACTTGTCTGAGCTTAGGCACTGAAACTTAACCAAAACAGCATAATTATTACACTGATCATACATGGGGATTAATTTGTAGAGTCAGTGTATAAAGTGAAAGTTGAGTAGAGCCAAAAGTACTCTTGAAATCTCTTAAATTGCCCATATAGAACATGATTTTGGTATACCATTCTTTATATATATGATATGAATAGGTATACGATGAATATAGTACACTGAAATATACATATGTAAAATGTACATAGTAATAGATAATATAAAATAAAGAGTGTCTATGAAAAAATACAGTGCACACAGTACAAGGGCACATATGACTGAAATTTACTAAGGGGGAAAAAAATCCCAGGGTTTCATTCCAGGCAGACTGTGGAGCTTAAAGTGAATTCAATAAATGGGTGGGAAAGAGACTTTCAATTTTTCTGACTCTGAGTTCCTATTATAGTTGCATTCCCTCGAATAAAATACCCCTTCATGCCATTGCCCTGTCACTTGTCCTCTATCTTGGGCTTTATTTCTTCCTCAAGCATGTTTTTCTCTGCTCTGCTGGAGTGGTAGAAAAATCTCAAAGGGTAGAAGGTCAGAATATTTGGTAACCTTGAGTCAAAAAAGAATCCTGCCTGTCATGTGTGGCAGATTTTATTTCTCACTGCATTTCACCCCTCCCCACCCGCCCTTAAAATCTGGTAAGAATTATTATATGAAGGTTTCATCATTACGGTATCACGTTGGTCTGTGCCTTGACATCATTTAACCTGTTATTCACACTCCAAATCCTTTCTATTAAAAGGAATTCCCTCCAGCTGGAAGATGACATGAAAAAAGAATCTGTATCCCCAACCTCTTAAATTTCCTGGTGGTGGGACTAAGTGATACAAAAAAAAGTCCTGAAAGTTTGTTTAAAGAAAAGAACCAATTGCTAGAAACTTCCAGATTCAGAGAGCTCATATATCAAATTCTATCTGTTTGGGCAAAGAAATGTGCAACTTTGGGAGACTGCACAGATAATTCAGGTAAACATTTTCTTATGTGCCCCCGCTCCACCCAAGCTACTGAAAATAATATTTGAAACCAAACCAAACCTGAGTTGTTTGCATTTCCTCTATTCACTGTTCACTCTTCACAGAATTGAGTGTAGCTGCTCACTCAATTCTTAACACAAATACAAAACAAAAAATGTGAACTGTCTACCTTAAACACTACCCCAGAGACACAGAACAATATCATATGATGAAAAACCTGGCCAGGGCCAGTGAACATGGCACCAGGTTCAGTGTGGACTTGAGACGTATTTGATCTTCTTTGGTAAATAAGATACAGTGAAATTAAGGCAGTTGTATTCGGAGGAGGTGGGGATAGGGTGGCTGTGGACAAGGTAAAGCATCACTTTAAAGGGGTCAGTACAGCAGGAAAGAGGCAACAGAGAAAAACCCGCTGTGAAGTATTTCATTTTTGTGATTCTTGAACAATTTACAAAAGCAATGGCACATAAGGGAAATTTCTTTCTCTTTGGGGAATCATAAATAAAATCGTGGTGTAATCAAAGGACAGGGAAAAAAAGAGACTTAAGGTATTTAATTCTTATTTACCTCCTTCTCAATTATGTATGACTCCTGGGCAGGCGGGAGGGTTACAGAAAGCAATAACTCAGCCTGCCCCACTTACCAGAGGCTTCCAAATTCTGAGCCTGCTGCTCTAATTTACTGCTTTCTACTCAGTGACTAGAGAAGGATTTGAAAAGGTCTTCAGAAAAAAAAAGGTGGTGAGGTTTCTACTGGATTTGCTATCAGGGCTTGTTCCTCTCTCTGACTGATAGTGCTTTCCACAGTTTAGGTCTCCCCCACGGTCTCCAGAGAGCATGTGCTTCTGCTGGGGGAACTTCCAGAAGCTTCTACTTGACTCGAGGGCTGAGAGTCCAAAATGGAGACGGTGCTTCAACTGGCTGGGGAGGCCCTTTTTCTCCCACCCCTTAGCCTGGGATCCTGGCTGTAACTGACAATTTCTTTAAACCTATATATAAACACAATGCCCAATGAATGCCATGTGCTAGTACCTTAGCGGTGTTTACTGCGCATGATAAGGAAGAATATAATGTGGTGAAGAGAAAGGTTAGCCAGGATTCTGCAGATAAGGACAGATGACTGCCACTCAGCTATATCCCCCAAACCAGAGATGGACAAACCCTTGCTTCACGTTGTCAAGCCCACTCTTGTGAAGTGCAATTCTAAATTCTTCCTATGGGAAGATAGCCATTGTTCCCCTAGTCTTTTTGAAATGCTTCAGAAACAGACTTCCAAACATTTCTCTCCACAAGATCCTTTACTCATAAAGATACTGACTGGGCCTTATGCTTTGCTTGGAAAGCAATGACTTACTACACAAGCAATTGCCAGAGGTCCTTTCTAGGACTCTGCAATGATATCACCAATAAATTTTCAAACCACAATTTGATATGTATTATTAAAATCAAACACAATATTTTAGGATTAAGTCATATTTTCTAAATGCTCTCGTTATTACCTACCATCTTGTTACAGCAAAAGATCTTAGCTTTGCATAGACTTATCACTATTCGATAACACAAATAATGTACAGAAGAATCGTCACTTGCCTGAGGTAATTCAATGCTAGACACGAATCTGAAAAGTATGTTTCAACATTAAAAGCAAGAAACAAATGTGGATCAATGAAAGAATTTGTAAGAAGACATGGTATTGTAATTTGCTTCAATCACAATCAGTGATGGGAAAAACTGATCATGAATCTTGTGGTCAAAGTTTCAGCTTTTGACATAAACCATGTATTTCCCCAAGTCATTAGGAAAACAGGATCACACAATAATTTGCACCCAAGATATCTTCCACACAATATTAAGAACAAAGTTGTCTTAATAAAACAGGATGAGTTTTCTTTCCATATAAAATAGAAATTAATGGTATAATTCTTAGACTGCAATTAGAATTTGAAGCCAGTTATTTATTCTCTTTCACTTGGATGGAGAGTTAGGAAGCAAATATGACCAGACACTTGTGCCTGGACAAAATAACAGCTATATGAATGTGAATTTAGCAGATTGGCTGTTACTCCTGTGGGACTGGGACCAATAGGGCCAGGGCTAAGGTGAGGCAAGTAAGGCACCCAGGGGGCAAAGCTGAAGTGTGTTCACTCGACTCTGAGAGAGCCTGTCTCCTCAAGTTTTGTACTCCTCCCCTCAGTCCCAGCCCTGGGGAGAAAGTTCAGTTGTATGAGTAAGTGTACTGTATATGCTGAAAAATGCTTATATGTCAAAAACTAAAAGAAAGCATAGCCTTGGAAATCGTAATTCATTATTCTCTATTATCCTGCACTTACGTTAAATTTCCCTCTCCATCCTATAAAAGTCTCAGGTTAAATAAATTAAATTAATAAGAAAAATAAAATAATGCTGTTTTGGGAGTATTGAAGTAGAACCAATGGTAGAAAAATGACCGTCTGACATGGTTATTTAAACTTTCTTCCAAAGAACTATTTCGCTAGCATTTTCATAATGGCCACATGTTGTGGGTTGAGAGCAAGTTGAATTCAAGTCACACTTTTGTAGGTAGAAATCTTACCTATTTAATCTACTTTATCAATTCTTACCATAATAGTATAAGCAAGTCAGTTACTGAGGAACTAATTTTTGAAGTGATTGAAAATTTCTTCCTTAAGATCATGCAATGTTGGGATATAAATTGATCAAGGATCTCCTCAATGTCTTTCCAATGGTCTAAGAAGGAATAAGTCAGACACAGATTATTTCATAGTGAAAGGCTGATGGAAAACCTTTGAGGATCTTGTGAAGGTGAAAAAATGTTTTCTTGCAAATGGCTGATTTTGCATTCGCCAACTGCACCCACAGCTATATGCCAGAGCTACATTGGCACAACTGACTTACACCCATAAATTCCCTTTCATCAGGACAATTGTCACAACTGTCCCTGAAGCACAAAGATGCAGGTCCAAGTTTACAGATGGTCTCAGCATTTTTCTTTCCTTTCTAATTCTTTCTTTTTTCTTTCTTTGGGGATGTGCTTAGCCTTAAACCAAGGATTGTCTACTTTTCTTTGGAGCAGCAAAGATGTCTGAGATAGATATATATATATATATATATATATTTAAACTTTAACCTGTTAAGTTAGAATAGTTACCTCTGATGGTACTTTCTTAAAATAAAAAATAAACTGATAATTGGAAACATTTTAAGGCAACTTACTTATCAGTTTGCTAATTTTCTTCTCATTAAGTTTACAAAGAAAGATGTTCTGCTTTTTAAAAAGCTACAAACAACCATGAATCTCTATGTTTCAGCAAGCCCCAGGCAAATTACAATAACTACATATAAGCAAATTGTTTCAGTGTCAAGGGTTCAATACTAAGGGGGAGCAATGTGCTGACGACAGCAATAATTCAAATTTCCAAGTACGCTTGCCATCTTTTCTCTGCAGACAGATTTCTTCCGAGCCACAAGTGGAAGCTTCCCAGGGAGATGCAGTTTTTTTGTTGTTGTTGTTTTTGTTTTTGTTTTGTTTTTTGCAGTACGCGGGCCTCTCACTGTTGTGGCCTCTCCCGTTGCGGAGCACAGGCTCGGGACGCGCAGGCTCAGCAGCCATGGCTCACGGGCCCAGCCGCTCCGCGGCATGTGGGATCTTCCCAGACCAGGGCACGAACCCATGTTCCCTGCATCGGCAGGCGGACTTTCAACCACTGCGCCACCAGGGAAGCCCGGAGATGCAGTTTTATTCCCTCATGGCAGACAGGAGGAGGACGCTGTGAGGAAGCCGATGCCACCTGGCAGCAATGGTCGCACAGACTGCTGGAGAGGCACAGATTGGAACCCAAACCTCATCAGAGGGCAGCTGTGACAGTGGCATGTTTCAAAAATGTATTGTTAATTTCACACAAGGGGTCTTTAAAATAATTTGAAAGTCTCCTTGGATTTCATAGAGTGAAATGTTTAACACCTTAAAACATAGGTGTTTTAAGAGTGAACACCTCTTTGGAAAGCAAAGCACTACTTGCCTATTTTATGTACTTGAAGGCAGATAAGAACTTACAGTCACATTGTTTTTTTAAAATCTGCCGTTGATTATGCTGTTTTCAAATAGGCTACTATTGATAACTGACTTTCTCTTAAGAAACAAAAACAAAGCTAAAACAAACAAACAAAACCTGGGCATCTGGGCACTTCACAACTGAATAAAAAAGAATGTAAGTTAAATGACATTGAAGATATTCCCCCTAAGGTCAGCTTTCTTAAACCACTTAGAATCTTAGCAGCCAGTTTGAGTATTTGTCTTGTGCTTACCATGATGTTAGCAAAGGAAAGGGCAGTGCTAATGGAAGAAGTATATCTTTTGGAATCCCTCATGAAAATTTGAGAAATACCCATCTTCCCTGCTACCTTCATTAGCTATCCTCTTCCAGAGATTGTTTCTGCATCAGGCTTGATCTGCAACAGAGAAGGATCAATAGGGATGGCGCTTCAGGCCATAGAATCACAGATGTAGCAAGAATTCTGAGAAGCATCCACTCTCAATTTCAGCCTCCATGTAAATTCATATTTACGATTCACATGAATTATGGCCTCTGTAGCTTATTAGGGGTAAGAATATCTACTTCTTTGCCTCAGTGACTTTGTTCTTGCCACAGGTGGGTCTGGATTTTGTGGAACCTGAAGTTTACACAATTTGGGGGGCCTTTTTTTTTAAAATAAATTTATTTATTTTTGGCTGTGTTGGGTCTTTGTTGCTGTGCACTGGCTTTCTCTAGTGGCGGTGAGCCGGGGCTACCCTTCGTTGTGGTGCGCGGGCGTCTCCCTGTGGTGGCTTCTCTTGTTGTGGAGCACGGGCTCTAGGTGCACGGGCTTCAGTAGTTGCAGCACACAGGCTCAGTAGTTGTGGCACATGGGTTATTTGCTCTGCGGCATGTGCGATCTTCCCGGACCAGGGCTCGAACCCGTGTCCCCTGCATTGGCAGGCGGATTCTTAACCACTGCACCATCAGAGAAGTCCTGGGGGGCCTTCTTTTAACAAAATACTAAGGAATTATAAATAAAAAATTAAGTCCAGGGTCTTAAGGTTCTAAAGTTTAAGCTTCATCAACTTCATGGTCAAGCCACCTCAGGGTCTTACAAAAATGTCAAGGCCCCCTTCTGATGGCAATGCAGTGGGCTGGATTGTTTTTTACATTATAGAGAGAGCAGACGGGGTTTTGTCTGCATGTGATTCCTAAGAGTGTCAGGAAGACAGTAAAGCTTCTTCGTCACAGGAGTAAGATCTAAAGCCTATGACGTCAACATTTAGGGAAATGGAGAGTAGCTCGTCAAGTAAGAATAGATGACTCGATTTTTACTGTTTTCCATACTGTCTCTGCAAAATGCAGTTTTGAAAAGTCTATGAAGCCAAAGAAATAAAGAGTTCTGAGAGCACATTTGACCCTTTTTTAACCAGTCATATGGCTACTTGTTTTATCCTTTTCTAGTGTGCTAATCAGCCACTCTAACCTGAAAGGGCAATTTCCACTTTTAGCTACAAGGCTGTGAACTGAGTGTGAAGCAGTTGGTTAAACTCGATCATTACCGGTTGACAGCCTATCTATAAATTACTCTGATGGTCACTGCATAGTAGTGCCATCTCCACACAAGGACTCTCAAAAGCCTAGCATCACGCAAGGGGGTCCATCTCCCAGGGGGTGATGACAAGTCCGTTTAGGGCCTGACATACTCAGACACTGTCTTAATCAATTCAAAATCACTATGTCTAAAGTTTATACCTAAAGTTGACTCATAGTTCAGAAGTGGTAGAAATAGCCTCCAGAGTTGGCAGATACAGAGTATATTAAACTTCAGCCAGGATGGGGTCAGTACCAGGACATTATGTATAGGAAGAAAGAGTTCTATTCACCAGCATTTAACTGGTTCCCTTGATGGCTCAGTGGAATTTGACAGTTCTGTGTTTTTAGTTCTTTTACCCACACTTCCTGCCCCTTTGCGTTTTCTTAGGGGGCTCTTTTATACCAGTCTCTCTCAATCTCTTGCTCTCTCTTATGAAATAAATACATAATAAAATATGTGTGTGAATATTCCTTTTCTTTAATGTTTGCCTAGAAGAATAAAAACCCCACAAGGATTGTATCATTGCTCTGAACATTATTCGCTAAATACCATATTTTAGCACTTTATAGTAGAGATGATCAGTACCAATTGGCTAGATTCAAAAATAGGATCAGGGGCATGTGGATGGCAAGGGAATATAAATTAACACTCACACTTTATAGAACACTGTCAGGAATAAGTTCTGGCTGATGTCAGACACAGGTCAATGTTGAGGTTATCCAGAGATCTGCTAATACTAACCAGCCCTGGAACAGTACAAGGAACAAAGCTGTATTTTGCCAAAATGAAAGACCAGGAAAAGAAAAGCAGGACAGGGTCACTCTAAATCTGTAGGATCCCTCTTACCTCACAGAATTGTTATGAGGATTAATTGAGATTATCTACATGACTGTCTTCTATAAACTATAATTCCTTACTTAAAGTTTAGAAATTATAATTGTCTGAGGCTGGGACATGTTGAAAGGGTCATGGGAGAAGATGAGGGGAAGACCTGTCCTTAAACTTGAATCCCATTGTGATAGTGATTTCTTCAAACAAACGTTGCCTTGCCTACAGACAGGATCCATGAAAAAACTTCTGCTGTGGGTGGCGGGTGAAATTGGATGATGAATAAGATGCAGGGTGGATTAAGCAGTGAGTTGTACAATGTGCTTGGATGTGGATCTCACATATGGATCACACATGACATTCTTTGATCCATTTCAAATAGATATTAAGGACTCAGGACAGATTTTTACCATCACAGGGCTAAGCATATGGTGGGGGTACAGTTATATTTGCTAAACAAATGAATATACACCTGCAGTCTGGCCTGCCCTACTCTCCAAGTAGGGAGTAGTCACAAAAAAGTCCAAAAAAAATTAAAATTAAACAAAACAGTTTCTCTAAAAGGCAGATTTCTCCCCAATGAGAGGCTATCAAAAGATCCTTAGCTTGGTTGAGGTAAAGAACATTAAAAGAGCTTTTTCATATCACCTCTCCATCTGTCCGTCCATCCATCCATCTATCCAGTCTTCTATCCAATTACTCAATAAATAATTATTGAGTAATTGCTAAATCTCAGGCTCTCAGTTATATTCAGGAGATGAATGAGACATGATTCCTGCCCTTTGTTCCCTCACAGAGTACCTAGTTTTGCTGCAACCATCACCACCACTATGATGAAGGCAGTGGAAAGAGAACACACAAGGTACTGTGGGAGCACAGAATAAGCAGGCCTCACACAGTGCCAGACCCTGTAAGTGCTGGTAGCTGAAGTCTAATGCAATGGACACACACCCAACAGGGTCGTTAATTACTGGTGTCACACATGATGGAAGGTTTGACTTTGGATGTGAGCTTTACTGCAAAGAGGAAATATGGTTAAGTCACACATGCATACACGCACGCACACACTACGTGAAAAAGGATGGGGGCAAAACCAGAGACAGGCAAAGACAGTAAGCGTTTTAGGCTCATTCTCTTCCTTTCAATCTATGGGTAGACAGTAGGGCTAGAAAGTAATGGCCTATTCCCTTCACACTTCTGTAGGGATCTCCCATTAGAAGGATCTTAAATCCTACTGAGTATCCTGGTCTACTGCTAAACAGGCATATACAGTCTCTCACGTGGTAGGAATTTTATTGTTCATGCCACACAGTTTTACTTATTCCATGGACTTAGCATCCATCAGCAGCCTCAATACTACTAAGCAAGCAAGGTATGTGTATTGGGAGATGGGTGGGTGGTTAGATTAGGACTATTTTTAAACCACAGGTGGTAAACCATGGAGTCTTAAAATCAACTTAGTGGGTCAAAACCAGTAACTGAAAAATCAAATAGAATAAAATAAAAATTAAAAGTGGTGTATAGTGCATGTTGTAAATATAATTCTTTTGTGTGTGAAATTTTTTTTCAGTTTTATGACTCTGTGTGTGTTTGTGTGTATGTGTATAGTGAACGGTGATGTAAAGTATTTCTTACTGAATTACTGAGTCAAGGTAAAAACAAATTGAAAGGCCCCCGTGTTGACCCGCCTGGTGAAGCCCCCAGAGCAGTTCTGGGGCTTCTCTCTGCCTGCCATCTGGCATCATGGTTTGGCCCACGCCAAAGTCATGCCACAAGTGCTGCTGCAGGCTGTAGGCTGAACAACAGGATGGTAGGAAACCTGAGCTGGAAGCCATGTGACTGGAGCACTGTGCAAATATCCTAATCACAGTATTGTGAACTCTTGAGAATTATGATTAGAAATTGTAGAATTTTGCAAGAAGAGTAGGGTGGCCATGGTCTCTTGGAATGATATTTTAATCAAGGTTTGAACTGTGCGAATAGTAATGCATGGGTAATTTCTCTTGTTTCTCCTTCGGCATCTTGTGGTGGGGCAGGGTGGCTCTGAGAGCCTGGCTTCCAGCTGCCCAGGAGGGCCTCAGGATTCATTCAGCGGCAAAGCTCACAAGAGCCTGCTTTCCTATGTGGTCTACGCTCTCCATCCGAGTCACTCCCAGCTTACGTGTCTTTGGGTTAATGCATTGGACTGGAGTTATGCTCTTAGTGGGAGAGTTGGAGTGAAGCCAAACTGGGTGGTGATGTACCCACTCCTTGCTTGAATCTTCTAGTTCAAAGAATTGGGTTCACTGGGAGGACCAAACCAAAAAACGTCTTTGTTTTCTAGCTTAGTTGTTACCACTCTGTGCTTCTAAGACTGCTTTGTTGCTGTTAGAAACCATGATAAATGATTATATCCTCGTAGACAAAACATGTTGGAATGGAGAGCACAATGGTAAAGGAAAGAAGATCATGTATGTCTCCCACCTCCTTCTCCCTGACAATTTTTGCTCTGAAGGACACAGAAATCTTTTAGTGCAGCGCCCTTAGCACAGACCTCTAAGTAACTGATAATTCTAGAGACTTTGAGAGGCTCACAGAATCGTTCCCATTATTATGCTTTCCTGCACCATGTTGCCCAAGCACTTCAAACCTGTTTTAATGAAGGAAGACTGGATAGATCTAAAAAAGCCTCCTTTCTTCTTCTCTTTCTTCCACCCTCTTCCAAGGCATCCCCACAGCATATTGAACTATTACATTACTCAAAAGTGCTGAGTTTAGCTGGAGTAGTTCATATGTGAGGTCTCTGTAGAAATTATGGGAATATGAGATGCTATTAAGCAGAAATAGAATACGTTGTGAGTGCTTTGTGTGTGGGGGTGTCCTTTTATAGCTATGAAAGCAATTCATGCACTTTGGTGAGCTTCTAGATCCGGCCCGCATAGCCCTCTTTGGGGTTCTTCCTTCCCGAAGGCAGCACCTCTGGCTTATTTGATTTTATACTCCTAGCACAGTGCCTGACACCTAATAATTGTTTGATGAATGAATGTTTCATCAACTCCAATGGAGAAAAATATTTTGATTACACAATGTCTGTTAAAAAAAAAATGACTGCAAGCTAAACAAGCCACTATGTAATAGAGATTGGCAAGCTTTTGACTTGAGTTTCTTCACTTTGGATTCATCACACAAGTAATAAATATTTGAGAGTACATTACTGGGGTGTAATTTGTTCTTTTTTTCCCATTTATAAAAGAACATAGTTTTTCAAGATGTAACAAATGATATGTATGGGAAAAAGAAAACAAATGATCTAGCCAAAGAAGTGAAGCCTTAACTTCTTAATAATTGTGTGTGTGTGTGTGTGTGTGTGTGTGTGTGTGTGTGAGAAAGGGTGAAAAAAATTCTACAAATGGCTGAAAGGAAAGATAAATAAGGAGACAATGTCTCATTTACATCAAGCTGTGAGGCCAGATATCTGTTATTGAATCCGTGGAATAAGAGCGCAGCTCTTGTTTATTTACATTTGTTCTCAGTTTGAAAGACAGCCCAAGAGGTAAAATAAAATGAGAGTGCCTCAAATGCCTTCTAAATTTCCCCTTAAATTGAATTTCTTGTTTTATCAGGGAACAATACTTGCACTGATGTTAGCCAGACAGCTAAAAGGTCAACAAGTTCCCTTGGTTGCCTTTTGTCAAGGGTTTTTGACTTGTCTGTGAATAAAGATCTCCCAGGAGGAAGGCAGACCTGCATTTCCTGTCATCTGGAAGACAGCAATGAATTTGAAAATGTTACAAAAAGCATAAGGGACTTCAGGCACACCTTCAGACCCACTGCAGATGCCAATCGCTGCACATGTAAACATGTACACAGAAATGTTTTGGATTTGTTCTGTCAACTTTTGGTTGTGAAACAAATGTTCTACAGGAGCCCACCCTGAATACAGAATGAACCTGAGGGTTTTTTTGTTATTGTTGTTGTTACCGCCTCACATCTGATCTGAAGATAGCATTCTCTCTGTTCCCTCACCATGGAGAAGCGTGCTCTGCTTTGAGGAACGAGGGCATTTCCACTAGCAAAGCCCCACTTTCCTGATCACGTTTCTGTTACTTGAACCTCCTCAGATCTTCTTCATGTATTTTTTAAGTGTCTGAGATTTCTATATGTGTGGTACCAGGTAAGTCTTAACTATTAGCATCTAGACAAAAATAAATGAATTTCTCCTGTTAGTCATTCTTTGAAACGAGTAAATTATTTTTCTCCAAAATAGCCTCCATAAGAAATATTCTCCCTCTAGCTTTCTTTATGGAAGGTTGTTCTTAGAAAATGTAAGGGGACTTTTTTCACTCCTTTTCAAGCTGGTAATTGATTATCATCTGCCCTGAACCCTATTTAGGTACCTGGAAATATAAACTGGGAAAGGAGATTAGGCTGAGTGGTCCTGCAATTTCCTTTAGGCTATTGAGAAAGGTATACAGTTCACTTCCTGCGTTAATTCCAGTATGATCACAAATGGATTAAAGAGAATTTAAATTCCTTATTTCAAATGTCACTGATCAAAACATGATTATACATTCACTAGACAAATATTTATTGAGTGCCTTCATGTAAAAGAAGTTGAACCAGGTGTTATAGACAATGATAGCAACAACAACCAGTATAATTTGAATGTTAACCCTGTGCTATGCCATGTGCTAAGTACTTTATATATAGTCTCTTTCATCTCTGAGAAACCCTACACAAAGGATTTTTCTAGGAGGAAATTGAAGCTCAGAGAGATTAATTCTATGTTCCATGATTATATCACTACAAGGAGATAGACCTGGGATTTGAACACAGGACATTCTAAAACAAAATCCTGCATGAATTAGTAGACATTCTTACCACAAAGAAAGATTTAGCAATTTCAAGTTCATGTTTTATCATGGCTCACACAGAGCTGCCACAAATACTGAGTTATACTATGTGGGGAGTTATACTAGGTGGGGAGATTCAATATCATAAACAAGCCTCAATTTCTCCCCTTTTATGGTTAACCAATAGATTTTGTTGTTGATTTTTTTCTTTTTTGCAGTTTCAGTAAATTTTCTATTTTGAGGGAGAGGCAGCAAAGAAATTCTAAAGCTCATCGCAAAGAGTAAGCACAAAGAAATGGCCAAGGAATTAAAAAATGCAGCAATGAGAGAACTGTCTTACTGGATAATGAAATATATTATAAATCTATCATATTTAAATCATTTAGTATCAATACAAGTTTAGACTAAACAAGTCCAGAAACAGCCCCAAGAATAAATAAAATTTTAGGGTGGGAGAAATGTGACATTTCAACTCAGCAAAGAATATTTAGTTAATGTGCTGAAACAGTTGTTTCACTCATTCGAAAAAAGCTCAATTAAATCTTTACCTTACATCCTACATTAAATTAATTGCAACTAGACTTAAGAAGTTTTCTTTAATTTCCATCAATAATATTTTATAGATTTCTGTGTGCAAGATTTTATATCTTTCAGTACATCTATTTCTAGGTATATAGGAATTTTTGATGCTATTATATATGGTATCTTAAAATTTGAAAAAATTTTCTCTAACTGCTTGTTCCAGGTCTATAGGAATAAAATTGCATTTCACATATTGATCTTTTATCCAGTAACCTTGCAAACTTACTAATGCTGAAATTTTATCTACAGATTTTTTTTTATTTTTTATATTCACAAGTATGTTAGATTAAGTAAGCTCCCTCCTATTTCTAGTTTGCTAATAACTTTTAGCATAAACAGGGGCATCTATTAAGATGCTTAAATTATTTGTCTCCTTTATTCTATGAATGTGACAAATTGCACAGATTGATTTTCAAATTTTAAACCAACTTTGCATTCCTGAAATAAACTAACTTGGTTGTGTTCTATTGTATTAATTTTTTTATATATCACTGGATTCAGTTTGCTAAATCTTTTTTAAGATTTTTGTGGTTATGGTTTTCATAACATGGGTCCACAATTATCCTTTCTTGTAATGTTCTTGTCAAGTTTTATAGAATGAAAATGAGAAAGTATTCATTCTATTTTAGTTCTCTGGAAGAGTTTTGAGCAAGAATAGCATTATTTCTTTCTTAAATATTTGGTACAATTCAGCAAATGAAGTTTTCCAGCTCAAGATTTTGGTAAGAAGGTTTTAAATTACAAATAATTATAATTAAACTACTAAATAATTATAGGACTATTCATCTATTCCTATATTCTCTTTTTCCTCATGTCAGTTTGTAAAAGTTGTGCTTTTCTAGGAATCTGTCCATTTTATCAAAATTTATAATTTATTTGTATTATATTGTTCATAATATCCTCTTATAATTTTTCTTAAATAATAATCTTAGAATAGCTTTAAATTTACAAAAAAGTTGCAAGATAGTACAAAGAATTCCCATAATATCTCAGACTCGCTATTCCTAATATCTTACATCATTATCGTACATTTGTCACAACTAGTAAACCAATATTGATATATTATTATTAAATAAACTTCATACCTTATTTGGATTTCATTAGTTTTTCCCTAATACCTTTTTATCTGTTTTAGGATCTCATCCAGAGTATCTCATTACCTGTAGTTGTCATATTCCACTTTCTTAGACTTTGTTTTTGACGACCTTGACTATTTTGAGGAGTACTGGTCAGTATTTTGTAGAGTATCCCTCAATTTGAATTTTCTAATGTTCTCCTATGGTTAAGCTGGGTTTTTGTGTTTTGGGGAGGAAGACTAGAGAAGTGAAGTGCCATTCTCATCACATCATATTACATTTTATAATTTTTAAAATATCTGCAGTATCTGAATGTCTCTCTTTTCATCCTTGATATTGGTTGTTATTTCTTTAATCTTTTTCTTGACAGCTTTTATAGAATTTTTTTTTCAATTTTTTTGTCTTTTCAAAGAACTGACTTTGAGGATTCCGTCTATTGTATATTTATTTTATCTATCTGTCTGTCTGTCAGTCTATTTCCTTTTCCTGTTTGGGGGTTTAATTCCTTCCTCTTTTCCTAACTTCTTGAGATGAATTCTTAGCTATCTGACTTTTACCTTTTCTTCATTTCTGGTATTTTTAATATTCTACATTAAAGGCTACAAATTTCTCTCTAAGTGATGGGTTAGTGGCATCTACACACTTGGATATGTAGTATTTTATTACCATTCATTAAAAAAATCATCTAATTTTCCTTTTTGACCCACTGGTAATTTAGAAGTTATTTTTCTTATTATTGAAAAATATGGGAATTTCATGGTTTTGTTTTGGTTATAGATTTCTACCTTAATTCTGCTGTATTCGGACAACATATTCTGTAAGATTTAAATACTTTGAAATTTACTAAGAGCTGTTTAATGGGCTAGCATATTGTCAAAACTAGTCAATGTTCCACGTACATTTGCCCAGATGGGGATCTCATGACCAGCTATCTGCTTTACATGGACTGTGTACCATTCCTGTGGGCCTTTAGTGGTGGTTAAAAGTCTATCTTCCTCCCTGAGCCCACAGGCCATATGCCCCACTAGGTCCTCTTCTAGGATTATACCCTCCCTAGGCCTCCACAGTATCAGTTAAAATCACTGTGTTTGCTTTTCATTTCAAGCACATTAGATTTCCCTTTTTATTCAACCTCAGATATATATGAAAAAGTGTTTTCTATTCTACTCTATGTGGAATTTCTATGTTCTTTTGGTGGAGAGGCTTCTCTGCTACATTGCCACAAACTCTTACCTCTTCCTTCCACTAAAACATATCGTCTTGTATGCAAATATTGATTTAGGCTGAATTCTGAATTCGGGGGGGGGGTGGGTTCAGACGGAATGAGGTCTCACTGTACATATAAATGATTGCCACCTCCTCTAAAATGCTTGGGTGCTAGCATATGTTAACATCAGCATTTAAAAATGGAACTTTCCTGTCAAAAAAAGAGTTTTGGACCTTTCAGGAGGCAGGTAAATATGAAATGTAGAACCATCACTGCCAATGGGATCTTGGATGGGAAATGGGAATTTGATTCATTTCACCTCAGTGAACGTGAGGGAAAAGGATCCTTAATGTCAACACATTTCTGAATTGACAGTTGAAAGTCTGAAATGGAACTGTGTCCCTTTTAAGCTGGCAAAGGTTCTTCTTTCACGTATACCGGAAAGGTATACTTCCCTGAGGGAAATGAAAATATGTAACAGAGAAAGCTGAAAAGGACAGGTGCTTAAACAGATCTATATTTCAAAGTAATAGTCTGAACATCAGTTGTGATAATAGTATAGTGACTCCGAAAGGGCTTAATCAATACTGCGTTAAGGGCTTTACCTGGATTATCGTATTCATTTCTCACAGGAACCCTAAGGTTCTTAGGATTTAAGATGTCAAGTGGGAACATATAACTGAAATACCAATATACAATAGGTGCTGTCTTCCCTAGGAGGGTATAAAGAGGAAAGAGAGATTGAGAATTTGGGAAAGCCAAGCTATGACTCCTAGTTTCACTCCAAAGAGGAGGGGTGGAGATTGCCTCTTACCTTCATTTTGGTGAAAGGGGCTTAAGGAAGCCCCTGGAGAGCTCAGTGTGTTCCTAGGGGTTAGAAGGCACATTGGAGTGAGGCAAAGACACAGGCTTGAGAAATCTAAGGGCAAAATCTGTGCCTTAGCATCTGAGGTGGCAGAGAGCGGGACCCAGGCACACTCCTGCCAATAGCAGGCAGCAATAATGCCTGAGCTCTCTTACAGACCAGATACGGGCCAGGTGGAGAGAAAGCTGGACTAAAGCTCCTTTACATCTTGTTTAAGAAGACTGCCTGGAAATGCAATGGGATCCCAGTAGTTTGTAGTGAGTGGAATGAGGACAAACCAGAGACTAAGGCAGAGCAGCAGCAGTGCAGTAGCAGACGCTCCATGGAGACCTCAGAAGAAGACATGAAAGTGCTTGAGAGAGTAACGGTCATCTTTAAATATGTGCTAGGCAGACATTCAGAGGATATGAAGCCATTTCATAATGGTACAGTCAAGAAAGAACTTTTGTCCTCCCTTTTCTATCTCTCCTTTCCTCAACCTATGTTGGAGTCAAAACCAATGCTTGCTGAGGTGGGAAATGGAAGGTAAGGGGTAAGTCAGACAGTAAGAAAAGGCCCATGTCCTTACAATCCACTAAAGGAAGTTCATAGAAGTCTAGGCTTTGTAGCTGCAGATCACTGGGAAGACGCCATTTCTTCACAGTGCAAATACCCACTCTAGTGTCCTGCCTCCTTTCTATCCCATGCTATCATCCCATGCTAGGGGATCGTACAGTTAGGAGGATGGAAGGCAAACAGTTTCTTCCAGAATCAGAGACTGAAATTCTGATCTATGGCACTCCCTTGAAGCACTAGTTCATTCTTATGGTACTTGACCCCTTGGCTTGGATCCCTTGTTTGCCTAGATCCACAGAATATTCAATTCACCAAATATTTATTGTTGTTTACCAGTTATCAGACAATGGGGACCACCAGATGAATAAGACAGTTTCTGAACTCAAGGAGCTTACAGTCTAACAGGGGGAGGCAGATGTACATAGAGTGCAGTGTGATACGAGCTAAATAGGGGCAGATAAAAGTTGAGGGGCAAGGGAGAAAATGGGTCACTCTATGAGGAAAGATAAAGGATGTCTTAAAGGATGAGAGGGCATTTGTGAAATGTAGGGGTTTTTGAGGAGGGCTGTGCTATGTATAGGATCACAGGGCATGGAACCATCAAGGCACCAAATATTTGGATCTGGTCTGAGCACTGGGTGCAAGAGTGGAAGTGGTGGGAGCTGAAGCTTAAGATATGGCAGGAACAGACCATGGGGCTCCTTGAACCATGTTTTGAACTTCTCACGATAGACGTTAGGGAGCCATGATTACAAGGTTTCAGGAAGAGTATATTATTTTATCAGATATTTGTTTTAAGAAGGTGGCTCTGGTGGGTCTGTGAAGAATGGGGGGTATTTGGGGAGTAACCATTTCACACCATGTTCTACCCATCGTGAGTAGGTGGAAGACAGATGTGAAATTCAGATGTTCATTTTTTCCCTGCCTCATTTCTAACAGTGGCAGAAGTGCCATAGAAATTAACCCATCAATTCCTGATATGCTGTTGTATTTCAGGTATGGATCTCTATGCTACTCTTGGGGTTGATTCAGCTTTTTACATTAACTTCTGAGAATTATTTGAATGCAATTAACTCATCACGCATAGCGTGCTAGATGGTTGCTTGAAGTTCTTCCTGGATTCTCAAACAAGATGAATCATGCCAGAAACTAGAGCTCCATGGGTCTTTAATATTTTTGAGCATAAATTCATTTGAGAATCTCCTGAAAATTGCATATGTGTGTGTATGCATGCACACACAAAATTTTTATGTTCTCAGGGTTCATAGACCCACTTAAGATCATCTGTTGATTTCCTATGGACTATGGATCCCAGGTACAGGATGCCTGCTCTGAAACCATTCAATAAACTGGAGGTTAAAATCTTGAGTTGGTAATCAAGCTCAAAATGGTTAAATGTCATAATTCTTCTAGGAATGTTTACAGTTCCCTAGATGTCTCCCTGTAGCCCAAAGCTGAAAACAGAGGCAGGGCTTTATGTATGGGAGATTTTCATCAACTGCCATCAACTTTAAGTGTCAATATTGATGGCTTGACTGTCTTCCTGCTACTTCGGGTAGGGGTACTTGTAGGGGTAGATGTAGGCAGGTTGAGTGCTTCCAAGGAAAGGCTGTGAACTCTCAAGTGAAGACTGATCTTCTGTGGCTAAAGTGGCAATAGTAGTCATGACAGCTTACTGATGTGGAGCTGAGGGATATACCAAGGGGTATTTTATGTCTTCTACCAATGCTGGCCTTGTGAACCATTTTTGTATAAGACAAGCCAATATAATTCCCACACACTTTATTTTCTCCTTTTATTATCACCAAATTTTTTATAGCCTCACATATGTATTACTTGACTCATAAAAGAGCAATGTGGAGAAGAAACGTAGAAAAGAAAACATGTCTAATCTCACATAACTGCCTGCCTGTTATCTGAGACCCAAGAGCCACTGGAAACTCTACTTTAAGTGTCTTGCTGAGTTACTCTGTAACTTTAATTTGTGTGTATTTTTGGCACAGTAATTGTTTTAGTAAGTATTTTTGGCACTTGGTATTGGCATTTCAAAATACAACTCATAGACTTTTACAATTTTTCAAAAGTTGCCCTCTCATGTACTAGCCCTTCGTAGCTGCCTAAGAAATCCAGATGCAATGAGATTTTTAACTCTGTGCAAAAGACTGATTCTGTGTATACGTGCTTTAGAAAACATCTAGCATCAATATAGTATACACTTTTTCTTTAAGGACAGAGCAAAACTGCATTTCTTTTAGCATAAGGGACATATCTCTTATGTCTCCAAAGATCTACAGAAAGAGAAACTTTTAAAAACAATTCTGCCATTTTGGTAAATAATAACAATTATAAAGACAACAAAAAAGAATCTTGCCAGTGTGTAATCTTATCTGTTAGGTGGGCTAGATTTATTATATTAATATGTGCTGAGACTTTAAAAAACAGTGATCTTCTGTAACCTGGAGAGACTTGATTTTTATCATGGTTCCACTGCAGGGCCAAACAGAATGTGGCTCTCAAAAATGTGGGTCTCAGGAACCAACACAGAGTAGACCTTACCCAGACTATGAGACTGACGGACATTATCTATCACTTGTTTATTTGTATATTTTTTAAGAGTGAATTGAAGTCAACTTTCCCAAAGAATGGAAAGTCCCCAGTACACAGTCATATTTATTTCTATACAATAAAGAGTGCTTCCTTAGACTCTGAGACCACTGTGTTCAGATCCTTGTTATTGTGATGGACCACAGGCCCATTCCTTCCACTTTTAAGTTTTCATTTTGTAAAGGAATGCTATTTTGCACTAGTCCTGACACTACAGTTTAAATTTGTAACAACTTTGCCTGGCTAAATCCTAAATCTTTCTTAAAACTCAGTTTAGGCATCCTTCCTCTGGAAAATCATCTTTGTCTTTGGGACAAGCATTTTTGATGTATCATAAATAAATGGGCAATAAATTCAATGATAATAAATTCAAAAAGTATGACAGTAGGAAAGGATGACGCAAAGTTGAATAAGATGTAGTTCACAGTTAAAACTATTAATCTTTTTGATATTTCCTCTGGTTTCCTACTTCTACAAAGCATTCAACATTATTTCTTAATAACAGTGCCATATAATTACATATAAATCTTTATAATTTTTAAAAATAATTGGAGTGAGTGAGAACACAGCCTTTGAGGGAACCCTCCTACACTGTGGGAATGTAAGTTGGTGCAGCCACTATGGAGAACAGTATGGAGGTTCCTCAAAAAACTAAAAATAGAATTTCCACATGATTCAGCAATCCCTCTCATGGGCATATATCCAGAAAAAACTACAATTCAAAAAGATACATGCACCCCTATGTTCATAGCAGCACTATTTATAATAGCCAAGACATGGAAACAACCTAAATGTCCATTAGCAGATGAATGGATAAAGAAGATGTGGCACATATATACAATGGAATATTACTCAGCCATAAAAAGAAACAAAACTGAGTTATTTGTAGTGAGGTGGATGGACCTAGAGTCTGCCATACAGTGAAGTAAGTCAGAAAGAGAAAAACAAATACCGTATGCTAACACATATATGGAATCTAAAAGAAAATAATGGTCTTGAAGAACCTAGGGGCAGGACAGGAATAAAGACGCAGACGTAGAGAATGCACTTGAGGACACGGGGAGGGGGAAGGGTAAACTGGGACGAAGTGAGAGAGTAGCACTGACACATATATACACTACCAAATGTAAAATAGATAGCTAGTGGGAAGCAGCCACGTGCGTAGCACAGGGAGATCAGCTTGGTGCTTTGTGACCACTTAGAGGGGTGGGATAGGGAGGGTGGGAGGGAGACACAAGAGGGAAGGGATATGAGAATATATGTAGACGTATAGTTGATTCACTTTGTTATACAGCAGCAACTAACACAACACTGTAAAGCAATTACACTCCAATAAAGACGTTTAAAAAAAAAAAGATGTGGTACGTATATACCATGGAATATTATTCAGCCATAAAAAAAGAATGAAATTTTGCCATTTGCAGCAACATGGATGCAACTAGAGATTATCATACTAAGCAAAGTAAGTCAGAAAGAGAAAGACAAATACCATATGATTTATACATATCACTTATATGTGGAACCTAGAATACGACACAAATGAACTTACCTACAAAACAGAAACAAACTCACAGACATAGAGAAGAGACTTGTGGTTGCCAAGGGCGAGGGGGTTGGGGGAGGGATGGACTGGGAGTTTGGGATTAGCAGATGCAAACTATTATATATAGAATGGATAAACAACAAAGTCCTACTCTGTAGCACAGAGAACTATATTCAATATCCTGTGATAAACCATAATGGAAAAGAATATGTAAAAGAATGCATATATATGGCTAACTCAATCACTCTGCTGTACAGCAAAAACTAACACAACATTGTAAATCAACTATATTTCAATAAAATAAATTTAAAAAGAAAGAATATAGCCTTTGTGGACAGACTGCCTGGGTGTGGCCCTTGGCTCTTCTTGTTAAAAGCTGTGTGACCTTGGCCAACTTACTTAACATCTCTTAGCCTTGGTTTCTTTCTTTATAAAATAGTAGTGACAGTACTTACTTCATAGGTTTGTTGTGAGTATTTGATGCAATAATATACATAATTTCGCTTGCCACTGATTAGGTGCTCAAATACCTTTGGTTATTACTATCATTATCATTTTCACTCTTGGCTATGCAGGCCACTGTGTCCCTCTCTCTTCTCACTGCTCTTTGTGATTTTTCTAAAGTTCAATTTAAATGGACCATCTCCTCATTCAGAAAAGAACTAAGTTTTAGGCACAAGTGCCATTGTGACCCATCATTTGGTACCTGCAGCTGAAGAAAACATTCCAGGCCATATTCCAGTGCCCCCAGCCGTTTCTAGGAATAAGCCTAAGGAACCAGAGCTGGGAGACTGCCCTATCTTTCTCTCTGGGAAGCAGACAAGCAGACATATAACAGGAAGGAAAACTTCATCCACCCAGGAACCCAAAAGAACTCAGTTTCCTTTGTTCCCAGGGAGTGATTTCAGGGGCAAAACCTCTGGCTGCAGTTGCTGTCTGAGGCCAGAAATTTCATTCGAAAGTGTTTGAGCTCAGACAAATGTAAATGCCTAGAAGAGGTAATGTTTATACTGAAACACATTCGGACATAAAACAATACTTATTTACTCATTCTTCACAAAGTAGCAAAATAATATTTACAAAAAATATAACTCATATTGCATCACCTCCCT
The DNA here is from genome assembly GCF_949774975.1 of Lagenorhynchus albirostris. Classification (NCBI taxonomy): domain Eukaryota; kingdom Metazoa; phylum Chordata; class Mammalia; order Artiodactyla; family Delphinidae; genus Lagenorhynchus; species Lagenorhynchus albirostris. Next base: position 100,775,115 of record NC_083097.1, on the reverse strand, counting down.
ACATAAAGCCCTCCAATGGCTTCTCACTGCATTTAGAGTAAAATTCAGTCAACAAACTCTTGACCCTGCACTACATGGGCCTGGGAGAAGTGTCCTTGCCTCTCTATCCAGCCTCATCTTGCGCCAATTCTTGCCACTGTATGTTTCTGTTTCCTCAGAGCACCGTCTATTTCTTGCCCCAGAGCCTTGGCACTTGATGCTTCCCAAGGCCTTTGAATGGCTGTGTCCTCCTTCAGATTTCAGTGTGAATAGCACTTACTTAGAGAGCCCCATGTATCCCAACTGAACTGGTGTCTACCCTGCCCTCCCTTACTCCTCGTTCTGTCATTTCCATCCTAAAACTTGTCACGAACTATGACCATCTTCTTTGTTTATTTACATATTTTCACCTCTCCCCACCCCATCATACACATTAGAATTAAGTTCCAGAAGAGCAAGGATTTTATTATCGTAGTCACTATTGTCTTCTGTATCTAGAACATGTGTTACACATAGTAGATATTCAATGAATGCTGGTTGAATAGAAAAGTGAACATGTTATTATGAGATTTCAGAAAATACTAGCCTCTTACAATAAGGTAGCGGCATTGTAAAAGCAGAGGAGTAGAAGGCCATAAAACTAAAATGCTAAAGTCAAACTTCCTTTTATGTTTTTCTTAATTATTGACCCTGTATACGTTTGTCAGACCATGATAGAATAGGAGCTTTGTGTACAGGTATCTTTGCAGTTGGCACTTTGATGAAAAACACAGTTTCATGGCTCTCTTTTTCTAAATACAACATGTTTGTATGCATTATTAATAATAGCAGAACTTACTATGTGTGCCCAACACTGACATAAGGGCTCTATGTGCATTAAATAATGTACCTTCACAATAGGCCTATGTGGTAAGAAGCATTATTTCCCCTATTTTACAGATGAGAAAACTGAAGTATAAAAAGTTTCAACTATTACCCAAGGTCATAAAGATTAGAAACAGCAGAGCTGAGATTTCAACCCAGAATCCATGCTCTTCACTTCTGTGATGTACTAATCTTTAGTACTTTGATTAGACCTCTATTTGAAGAACTCTGAGAAACATTTATTTGCTACCATTCAGGTAGATGGCATCTTCTTTCTAATTCATTTCTATAGGTCTAATCAGCTATTTGAGATACGAAGCCATTGCTTATGTAATGACATTAAGCTTTACTCCAATCAAGAATACGGTATTGCAGAGCTAGCCTCAAGAATTTTACCAGAGCCCTGATTTTGTAGAAAAGTATAAAAATGCCCATTTCCCCATGGGTTACAGAATAATAAGGTTTTTTCCCCCTTTGTTATCCTTTCAGTTAGTTATTTCAGCATATCACAGCATTAAAATGCTTCCATAGAAAAGGTCACTCTTTCTCTGATCAAAACATTTCTTTGCTGTTCTGTTCCCAGAGGTGCACATGGGAACAACAATCAATAAGAGAAGCTCATGGAACATTTTGGCTTACCTATGAGAAATTGCCATTAGGCCAACATATTTTGTGGTGGTTTTACAACCAATAATTTCTCTCATAATGGCATTTTCTAATCACTGGGTGAAAATAGCTATAGGTGCAGTAATAGGGCTCCATCAGAATCTTTAGGATCTTTTCCAGAACTTTGACTTTCACATTTTCTTTTCATTTTGACATTTTTTTCATAATGTTATAAAAACGATTTCCGATGTTTCACACTAAAGGGATAAAACATTTTCCATTATGATATCAGCTGCAAAATAATTAACCATTGTTAACCCAGATTTCTTTTTCTATATTTTTTACTTTTTAATGTTCATGCATTTCAACTACATATATGAGGAATGCAGATGAATTTATTATTATAATTCCTCATGACATTGAATAGTGCCTTTCTCTGGGGTTCAGAACCTTGAACACATATAATTTCTATAAGCTTTCTATCTCACTGATAAATAAAAATAGGTTATAGAATCCTATTTTGAAGTAGAATAAAATAGCAAAGAGTTTTCAAAAGAGAGCTACTGTGGGAATTTATCAGCATTTAAACTGTAGGGTTATTATTATGAAAACCTCCTTAGTAAATGTGACCCTTAGAAGTTCATTCATGAGCTACAATAGATGTGAAAAAAGGCCTATAAATAACATGGGCAAATTTAAAGCAAGAATTGCAGATAAACTCTGAAATAGTACTGCGTGTTGTATGCTCATCCCGTCTACTCATGTATGTCTCCATTGTTGGGTGCTCAGAAATTATCTCTCAGGATGAGGTCTATGTATATATGGTTTGGTCTGAACTCCACTAAGATTTTGTTTTAGGTAAGATTTTAAAATTTTTATTTTAAAAGTTTTTTTAATGGCTTTTTCTCTTTTTCTTTATTATTATTATAATTATAATATTTTGGCCATGCCACATGGCATGCAGGATCTTACTTTCCTCACCAGGGATCAAATCCATGCCCCCTGCAGTGGAAGTGTGGAGTCCTAAGCACTGGACCTCAAGGGAATTCCCTAGGTAAGATTTTTTTAAATGGAATTTTTTATCATGTGAATATTTCATACACACAAAAGAATATATGTAAATCATGTGGCATAGTAATAAAATTATTATTAGCATACCTACTACTCAGCTGAAGACCACAAAAATTACTTATACTGTTGTTACTACTAAGGTACTCCTCCCTACACCTCTACCATCCTGGAGGTAAATACTATCTTAGATTTTGTTTTTCCATGGTTTTGAGCTTTATAAAAAAATAGTATCTTACCTGTATATGTATATATTATATACTTTTCTGACTTGTTTTTTTCATACACCATTATGTTGTTAATATTGCTGTTGCATGAAGATAGGATTTATTTAGTTTCACTGCTTTGCAACAATCCATTGTGTGAAAATACTGCAGTTTATTTATTCATTCTCCTGTCAGACACATGGAGAGTTCTCAGTTTTTGTTATTACAAATAGTGCTGCGAAGGTGTTTCTTATACAGTTCTTTCGGTGCACAAAGGCAACAAAGTCTCCATGGTGTATACCTGGGAGTGGAATTGGGTATATACCTGAGTCATGCAGACATTGAATGATAAGAAAGTAACACCAAATTATTTTACAAGGGATTGTACCAATATGCTCTCTCCCGCTGGCAACCCACTTTGCCACCTGGGATACGGGGGTACTGAGGTAACCTGCTTTGTACTTCCTTTGGAACAACTTCACTTTTACACTTTACCCAGATCCTATGGCTAAAAGAAAAATTAAACTTCTCCATGGTGCTACGTCCTGTAATAAGTGAGCCGAGAGAGGAGGCCTTTTAGAGAAAGGATATACAGCTAGCCTGTGAATAATCCAGCGTATTACAAAGAAGGCAAGGCCCCTAGATAGCCAGATGCTTGAGCACACCTCAAGATCCCTTACGCAGCAGCTTGGGGTGGAGTGACCAAGCTGAAGTCTTTGAGAAACAAATAGGTGCCCAGGAGAGTGGTGGTGGGTATCTATCTCCTCTTCTTCTTTCTCAGGTAAGAACAGACTGTTAAAGTGGGACAAAAGTCACCCATTAAAATCATAAACGTCCTACCTCCTATGTACCGTGCTTAAATATGTTCAAAACCAAACATGAAATGTGTCTAGATATCTAACTTATTTTTGTAAATTCTTCTTTCCCTAAGCATACTTGTAGAACTGCATCTTCTCAAGCCAAGAGGCTTATGTTCAGTCCAGTCAAAACTATTAGGACAGAGTTGATACCTTGATTGAAACCAAATTCATTTATGCCCATGTGAAACATGGCAAATAGCAACCCATGATAAATTTTCCTGACCTTAACTGAATGAAAATAGGGGGTTTTTTTGGTTTTTTTTTTTTTGCGGTACGTGGGCCTCTCACTGTTGTGGCCTCTCCCGTTGCGGAGCACAGGCTCCGGACGCGCAGGCTCCGGACGCGCAGGCTCAGCGGCCATGGCTCATGGGCCCAGCCGCTCCGCGGCATGTGGGATCTTCCCAGACCGGGGCACGAACCCGTGTCCCCTGCATCGGCAGGCGGACTCTCAACCACTGCGCCACGAGGGAAGCCCGAAAATAGGTTTTCATAAGTGAATTTCTTTGATGTTTCTCACATTTACATCTTGAGGAAATGGAAAGATTTATTATAGGCGTGATATTTAATTGCCAATCCATAAAAAATATTTTAATAACAGGGGTTGCTACAATGACTGGAAAGGATCGAGAGATAAGAAGGGGTCTGTCAGCCTTCCTTTATGATGAATTCAATTAAAAATAATATAAAATTATTTTTATATTAATGGTATTAGCACCTTCCTGGTGGTCCAGTGGTTAAGAATCCTCCTTCCGATGTAGGGGACGCGAGTTTGATCCCTGGTCAGGGAACTAAGATCCCACATGCCATGGGGCAACTAAGCCCAGGTGCAGCAACTACTGAGCCCGTGCGTTCTGGAGCACGCACGCCACAACTAGAGAGAAGCCTGCATGCTGCAAGAAACAGCCTGCATGTCACAACAAAGATCCCGCATGCTGCAACTAAGACCCGATGCAGCTAAATAAATAAATAAATAAATAAATAAATATAGATGGTATTGGTGAAGGTGAAAAAAAAATAAAAGCAAAAATAAACAAAGGGGATATAATCAAACTTATAAGCTTTTGCCTAGCAAAGAAAACCAACAACAAAATGAAAAGACAATCTACAGAATGGGAAAAAATGTTTGCAAATGATGCAACTGACAAGGGCTTAATTTCCAAAATATACAAACAGCTCATACAACTCAATATCAAGAAAACAAACAATCTAATCAAAAAATGAGAAGACCTAAATAGACAGTTTTCCAAAGAAGACATACAGATGGCCAACAGGCACATGAAAAGACACTCAACATCGCTAATTATTAGAGAAATGCAAATCAAAATTACAAAGAGGCATCACCTCACACTGGTCAGAATGGCCATCACCAAAAAGTCTACAAATAATAAATGCTGCAGAAGGTGTGGAGAAAAGGGAACCCTCTCACCCCTTTAGTAGGAATGTGAATTGATGCAGCCATTATGGAGAACAATATGGAGGTTCCTTAAAAAACTAAAAATAGAGTTATCATATGATCCAACAATCTCACTCTTGGGCATATACCCAGAAAAGATGAACAGTCTAATTTGAAAAGATATATGTACCCCAATGTTCATAGCAGAACTATTTACAATAGCCAAGACATGGAAACAACTTAAGTGTCCATTGACAGATGACTGGATAAAGAAGATGTGATGTGTGTATTTTTTATATATATATATATATATATATATATATATATGGTACGTACAATGGAATATTACTCAGCCATAAAAAAGAATGAAACAATGCCGTTTGTAGCAACATGGATGGACCTAGAGATTATCATACTAAGTAAGAAAGATAGACAAATATCATACAATATCACTTATATGTGGAATCTAAAATATGATACACATGAACTTATTTATAAAACAGAAACAGACTCATAGACATTGAAAACAAACTTATGGTTACCAAAGGGAAAGGGGGAGAGGGCTAAATTAAGAGTTGGGGATTAACAGATACACACACTATATATAAAACAGATGAAAAACAAGGACCTACTGTAGAGCACAGGGAACTATACTCAATATCTTGTAATAACCTAATAACCTATAAAGGAAAAGTATATATATACACACACACAACTGAATTACTTTGCTGTATATCTGAAACTAACACACATTGTAAATCAACTATATTTCAATTTTTTAAAAAGATGGTATTGGTGGAAATTTAAAGAAATTTAGATAAATCTACAGGAATGGTGTGAGTTTTTGGACCAAAAAGTCTGAATTATCTGATTTAGTGGATTTCCCAAGATGGATAGAATCCAGAACTACCCCACCCCTTTGAACACCTATCAGGAGATTTCATATGAACTTGAGGACTGAAGTTTTCGGTTGTAACTCTAACTCTCATGACTATTTAGCTGGAGTATTTGCCATCTCTCTTGTCATTTCTCAAAATGCTTGTACATGGTAGACACTCCATATACATTGGTGGAAATAATAAATGAATGTAGTCAACTGCTCCACCCTTATTCTGCTACTACCATGATCTATGATGGAATGTTAAAGAAAAAGACAGTGAGAAATTGTCTGTCAACATTTTATACACAGTCTATTCTGGGGTTTCACAAATCAAACTTACATGAATCTAATAATAGTGAAAACAACAAAAATAACAGTAGGCATCTATTTAGTGCCTATGAATGTTCTAGGTACTGGGTTAGACACCTCATATGCAATCTTTATAACTGGCTTACAATAGCAATCTGATTATTTCCATTTTATAGATGAGTAAACTGAGTCTCAAGAGGAAAATGACAAGAGACAGCTATGAAATCCAGATCCAATTCACTGTGCTGCACTGCCTCCCATGAAAAACATTAAAAAATCATTTCCAATGCTGTGTTTATAATTGAATTTTAAAGGTAATTTTTGAAAAGTTAAAGACATGCTTTTGCTTCAAAGCAAAGACTATTTCATACATTTTATAGATTACATGGAGCTTCTAAAAGCGAAGGAGGTCATTCTGAAATGAATAGACATCAGAAATAAACATTAAGTTGCATTTATTGCCAGAATACATGGAAAAACCCAGACTACTTAGGGAATTTAGGGTACTTAGTCTCCTTACACTACGGCCACGGGCTGCTAAAAACTGCACTGTCTGTATAAGCCATCTCTGAAATATGTTTAAATTATTTTGTCCATTGTCTGCGCTGGAATAGAGTTATGCTGTCTGTCTGACCACTCACAGCTCTCTGTGTGGAGCAGGGAATTTTGTCCATTGCAAGGATTCAGTAAACCATTGGTTTAAGGACTCAGTGCTCATCCAACTACTTCATGAGGTTTTCCCTCATTGAAAACGACACAACCAAGCACAACGTCCTACAGTTCTCCTTTTATTACCCACCTTTACCATTCATGTATTCTTTTCTCTTTTTAAAACGTAGTTAATCCCTTACTGGTTTAACTAACTTTTTTGATATTGATTCTTCCTGAGGCAAGGCTGATTTTTGTCAGAATGTAAGCAGCTGGAGGTTCTGCGCGGTTCAGCTCTGACTGGGGCAGATTCTCTAGAGATAATTGCTTAACACTATAAACACTTTCTGAGATTTAACAGACATCGGCTCTTACCTTTATACCATAGGACCACATACCCCAAAATTCGAGACATTAGTACCGCCCCCCATTTGGTTCCATGCCCTATATCTGGGACAAATAAATGGCAAAGTAAAGGACAGATATAGGGTAATTCTATATTGCAGCAAAATTTAGCTTGCTATCTTGAAAATAGTCATACTATTTTGGGATTTTACAGTAAACAAAATTCAGACAGCAGACCAGAGGGGCCATTTACGAGTTATAAAATTGCCTGGGTGAGATAAGGCAACTCATAAATGATTCAGTGAAGTGCACAGAATAAATCTTACTTCTCATACACATGAATTCAAGGAAGATTCTGTGATGTTCTTAGCCGCTGATAATGTAAGAGAGGAACACATGTCGCATTAAGAACCTGACATGGCATTAGAGTGCTATAAAATGTTCAATTAAACATGGCAACTGCAGGACAAATGGTACCCAGGATACAGTTCTTTGTTTGCCTTTAAGAACTCTAATGTGTCTTATTTATTGAGGGCAAAGAACATAAGGATAGTAAAGTGACAGACTCTAACCCATCTGAAAATATTTGTGTTAGTGTCAAGACAAATAATAAATGGGGCTGCCTCAGGATCTTAGCCTTTTCAAAAGATGGACAGAGTTGCATTTGGTGGATTGCACCTTATGGAATTAGAGCCGACTTAAGGAAAACTGTTCCAGCATCTGTCTTCTTTCAAGCAGATTGTCAAGAGGGAAAAGTACTGGGGAGGAGGGGGTAATGGAGTAGGGGACGGAAGAAGAGCGAGAGTGGTGGGTGGGGGAGGAGAGAAGCAAGCAGGGACATCTTGCATGTTTTAAACCCTCAAGATAAGCTGTCGCTTAGAACCTTGACAGCTCCAGAACTTGACACACACAAGCGCTCTCTGGGGGACCTTTCTTGCTGCTCTGTGGGCAGATCACGGCCACTGAGCTGTGACGCCCCGGCACTTGCCTGACCTGATATAATGGGCAGCTATTTACTGCAAACAAGGTAGATGGAAGAACATAGGCTTAAATGATGCTCTGGTGTAAGCAGGAATCCACTGGGATCCCTTGCAAGCCAGTCAATCTTCTGTTTTTTTTCTCCTTCCCCCTCCCCGCCCCAACCTTTCTTCTAGGCTGGGACTATTTATTTCTTTCCCTCAGGACCAAACCACAGATGCCTGACTCTGAGCAATGCTTGTCTTCCATCCAACCCCCTCTTCCTCCCACTCAAGATCAATAGAGTGGGTTAAAGAAGCAAACGCATGACAATAAATAAAAAAGAAAACAAAGTTTGGATACGACCACTTCCAACTGACTGGGCTTGTTTTTTATCTATTACTGAGGAAGGAAAAAAAAAAAAAAACAAGAACAGCCCCAGGAGGCCTCCTGGTTAGGCTGTCAGATCGCTTCAATGAGAAACCCAATCAAACTTGATTTGTGAAAAGTGTCAAAAGCTGTAGTGAATCATGCAAGCTGAAGCCTCCTCATGCGTGTTTCTGAAGCTTGTGGATGTTTATTTCTGCTGCATCTAAGAACACACATTTGCACTCTACGTTTTCTGATCAACGGGAACAGTCAAAATGGGAAGCCTTGGGAAGTGAACTCCAGTGAATGCACAATGGGGGGACTGGCAGCGTTTGCTTCTATCTCCCAGACCTAAGCCCATCGCAGTAGAGGAAATTATCTAAAAAGTCTTCCTTCCATGGCATCTTGCTTTTCAAAGAGCCAAAGGGATTTTATCTCTTTTATTGAATTTATTTCCTGTTAAGTGAGGTAAGACAGGCAGGTACACAGAAATCTGAGGCTCAGCGATGTTGGGCTTAACTTGTCAAGGCTATGGTGTCAGTAGCACAATGGTGTCCACATTTTCCGGCTTCCAAAATTGGTCTGTTTCTCCCATGAACTTAAAAAAGAGAAGGCAAATCCTCTTCTTGAATCTTCTAAAGATTTAAGTGACACAAATAGGTTGAAAAACCCTTAGTTTGGTCTGATTACCCCACCTCCCCTACAGACGCCATGTATACCCTCCTGTCTGTGAATTTCTTTACATAATATAAGAAGCTCAAACCAAGAGGCTCTGTACCCTGGATCTCTGCCACGCATGGAAGCCAGGTTCCTATTGGAAACTGATTCTGTTTTTTTTCTTGTTAAGTAAAGCCTACATTAGCTAGAGAGGAGAGAGACATTCTATAATTTTATTATCGATTATAATAGCTGAGTTGAACCTTTACTTTCTATGTTAAGTATAAGGCCATACCTGCTTCTCAGACAATTTCACAAACCAAGAAGGGTCATCTTGTAACTCTGCCGACTCTCCTGATTCATTCTCTTAGATACTTGTACACAACTTTCCTGTCACTTGATAATTATTTACAATAAAGTGGAACAAGGGTGAAACAGACACTTGAAAATGCACAGACAACCTTCACCTTCAGTTCAGTTGATCCTTTCCAACTCGTCTTTCCCCAGAACTATTTACTGGCCGGGAAATTGCTTTGCCTCAGTCTAATCCACTGTTCCTTCTGGAGAGTGTGGGCATCAGTGCAGGCCAGAGGCAGGGGATTGAACAGGTTTTTCTTTCCTTTTCTTTCGAAAATTTCTCTGTACCTGATTTCTTCCTGCAACCTTCAGCTGAGCTCTTGGAAGACTGATCCTGGTTTTGCACATTATGAGCACAATAGTCAATTTTATTCCTTTTTTTAGGCTGCCAAGAGTGATCTCATGTTCTGGGCTACTTTCATATTTTCAAAGAAATTATTTCCAAGACTCTCATTCTCATATCTTCTCTGAGAAACTCCACTCTTGGCCGTGAGTGTGTTCTGTCAGTGGACTGAACAGAGTACATTTTCACAGCTACAGTTTCACCCTGGAGAAACGGAATAAAGGAGACACTGTTTGGGCTCCTTTATAGGAAAGGAAATGGGGGGTTTTGTTATCCCCACCCATAACTAAAACTTGTTAAGCAATTATGTTTTCAATTAGAATGGTAACTCAATGAGGAACACTGCATGTGTTACTTAAAAATGTACAGTTTGGGGCCACTTTCTTCTCTTCTGACCAAAAAGATCATCATTCCTCAACCCTGCCATGAGAACGATATTTGTTACTTAGTTACCAACAGCTGGTAGATGAAGCAGGACTCCTGGGTGTATGTGGCATCCTGTCTTCATACCGTCTTTGCGATACGTGTGTGTGATTTGTTTCATAGACTATACACACTGAAGTAGGAAGTGAGCAGGATCTGAAGGTGGAATTTGGGGTTCACAGTGCTCTCCGACGTGCCACGATGTGTCCCACGTGTATCGGCTTCCCCGCGCTCACCACCTTGCATTCTTTTACAAATGGGGTGGATATTTTTTTCAGTTAGTTATAAAGCAGGTTGCCCTCACCCTGAGCATTATTGGTGTTTTAAACTAGGTGATTCTTCATTGGAGAGGGCTGTCCTGTGCATTGGAGGACATTTAGCAGCATATTTGGCCCCTACTTGCTGGACGCCCCTACCCCCCCAAGATATGACTGTCAAAAATGTCTCCAGACATTGCCAAATGTCCCCCAGGGGGCAAAACTGCCCTCAGTTGGGAAACACTGAGGTAAAGTAATATATGACGTGTATTTAAGGTCCCCTCTTCCCAGTAGATTGGCATCCTGAGTCTCATTTACAAGAAGTTCTGAAGCCACTGCGTAAGCCATAGAGGTGGGCTGCTCAGGTCTCCCTCCCAGAGGGAACCTTCTGGGAGGAGTCTCCAGCTGCCACAGCAGTCAGGCTGAGGCCATGCTTTCCTCATGCTGCTCTCAGCTAATGACTCAACACAGCCAGAGCACTAGAGCTGGGACATTTCTGTCCAAAGTGGAACCCTTCCGATGAGCAATATTTATTCCGGCTCCCTGTGGCCTGGCTGGAACTTCCTCAGAGCTGCACTGTAAGCTGCGGCTCTTGGTACCTAATCCTCCTTCCTTCTGCCTCTCCGTTCCCGGCTGTCATGACCTAGAGATCTCACAGCCTTTACCTGCTTCTTCTCCCCTCTATATTTCACAGGCATTTTACCAATAAATTTCTTGCATTTCTACTTTGGTCTTGGATCTACTTCCTGGATTACCTGACCTGATGCACCAGCCATCATGTACATGCAATCCTGGCTTTACTGCTGTTCCTCAAACACTCTGAAACTGTATCTACAGTAGCGCCTTCACAAAAGTGGTTGTTTCTTTATGAAATGTGCTTTTCACAGCTCTTTGCATAGCTGGTTCCACGATTCAGGTCTCAGATTAAATGTTACGTCCTTAGTGAAGCCTTTTCTGACACACAGCCTAGAACGGCCTCCACGCAGTGTCCATCACATCACCCACTTTGATGTTCTCCATAGAATTTTTAGTTGACTTTTTTGTATGTATCTGTTTCCCTCCTTTAGAATAAGCTCTTTATGGACAGGGAGCATGCGTGCTGCTCAACATTGCACTTCTGATGTCTACAACTGAAAAATGGGAGGAAACTAGACTCCAAAGCTCAGGCTCTCAGCCCCCTCCACCTACAAAATTTGTTTTGAAATAATGATTTCAAACTGGTTGGTTCTCCCTGGCTTAGAGGAGATTCCCAGCTTGTTTCTTTGCCAAAGATTTAGATTTGGTGGTAGATGAATCATAAACTTATTGAGAATCCAAATTATCTCACAGCACTGGACAAAAGGGATGCATAAAACACAATTCCTGCCAGCACGTACACAGGAATTGAGGAGTTGTGCAGCAAAAGCCAATGAAACAACAAGTGGGCAATTTCAGCCATGATGCTGGAAGGAGGGGAAGCGGAGAGGGGTATTTGAGGGACAGGGTACGCATCAAGTAAAGAACCAACCCCTGATGGGTAGAGCACCTTTGCACAGCATCCAGACCATAAATATTTATTATTTTGTGACAAGCTATGCGGAAACTGATAAATGGATGGCTTTTGGCATGTGCAGGGACCTGGGACAGGCATATCTGCAGAACCTCAGAGGAGCCACGATTCTGATTTTTCTCCCCCTTTATGGATTAGCGTGATTTTTATAGCAGTAGTGAGGAGTCATGGCTAATCAGATGAAGACTTCATAACAGAGTCTGAACGTTGATTAATAACAAATAGAAAGGTATAGAAATTTTAGTTGTTATAAGGAAGTGACTATTTTGATGTGACTTAACAAGAATCAGCACATCATGGGCTGGCCTGAAACAGAGAAGAGGATGGCAGATGATCTGGGTAAAAACTAGAGACAGAAGGGGACTCACAGCATTTCCCAACAGCCATACCTGAGGGAAGTTGAAATTGACATAACTGCCTTGATGTTATACCTATTTATTATCTGTGTCCATTTTATATACACGTATGTACACATATGTGGCCAACAGCATGAAGGAGAAGTGACAGGGTCCAAGCCACGCCCAGGCCTCGTTCTCTTAGGACTCCCGCCTTCACCAGGTGAATAAGCCCTCCAGCCTTGCTAGAGCTTGACAGCCCTCATGCCAGAGACCAAGCAGCCAGTTGTTCCAACCAGGGCCACAGAGATGTGAGAGAGCCCGGCTAAGATCATCAGATCCATCTGCCTATCCCACAATAGACTGTTCTGAGTCCAGCTGAGATCAGCCTAGCCTGGCTCAGATCAGCAGAACCATTCCCCTGACCTGCAGACTTGTGAACAATGGTAAATGGTTGTTGTTTAAGTCACTAAATTTGGGGGTGATTTGTTACACAGCAATAGATAACAATTTGCTATTCACGTGTATACTTACAATCTTGTTGGGGAGGTCAAATGAACACACTAAACCACAATTCTGACTAGAAAGGAGAAAAGAGTCAGCTCTGGTAGTAAAAGGACATACCAAAGAGAAAGGGATTTGGGGTGGGCCTTAGCATCCATGCAGGCTCTAACTGAGCAGGAAGATATGGGTGAAGCCATTCCAGGCAGAGGAAAAACACATGTCAATGTGTGAAGAAGAGAATGAGAGCATAATGTGGGTAGTGGACAAGACAGGCCTTCCCTGTAATTGGTGGCTTCAGGAGAACACCCTAGTGGAGTGTAAGGTGTGTGTGTGTGTGTGTGTGTGTGTGTGTGTGTGTGTGTGTGTAGGGGAACAAAGGACACTTGACCAATCATATATAAAACCATGTGGGTTTTTTTGCCAAAAGGGTAGTGTAGATTTAATCTCTGTTGATGCTGGATTCTGATAATTGAGTCTTTTAAAATGTCTTATCAAGGGGACTTGTGAAGTGTCAGTTCTGTGCTCACCGGTTGGAGGGTGTGTAGGAGCTCAGGCCCAGCTCAGCATGCTCTCTCTCAAGGGCAGACATGGTTCCTTGTGCCAGAAGCATCTCTACCATGAGGATTAAATTCATATTCAGTTTTGTTCCAGTATCTAATTGTAAGTCAGAGACACTTTGATGTCTTTACGTTTTGCTCTTCTGTAGGAATTCAGAGGTGAAAGTGGGCAAGGGGCTGCTGGTGCTAACGAGCATCTTCTCTACAAGGTCCTTGGACCGTCCACTGAATCTGCTTTTCTGTCACTGCTGTTGCCACAGCCAAGGTGTCAGCAATGAGTGATGGCCAAGGCTTGTTCCTTTGCCAATGGACCCTCTCTAGAAAGACTGTGGTAGCAAGAACTTTTAAAAAATCTAATTTCTACATCACTTAAAAAAAGTATTTTGCTCTCTAATGGTATTTGCACACAATCCAAGATGGCTCCGTGTTACTGCAGTATAATCCCACCGCTCCAGCAAATTCCTTCATTGTCAAATCATCTGAATCTTTCTCCAAGTTGAAGTTGGTGCAGAGAGTCAATGCTGTCCAATAACAAACATTCATTTAACTCCAGACATAAATAGGAAGAGCTGATACATGACTATCCAGGCTTCTCGTAGCCACAGAGAGCCTACCCAGCTCCTCTCACCCTATTTACTTGCTCTGCCTCTTACTGCAGCAAGAGATTTTAGGAATCTGTGCAAGAGGCAGTCACCAGACTTTTGCCACTATTTTGATAACCTATTACCACTAGTCTGAGATCTCAAAAATAAAAATGGCAAAAGGTTAATAAGGAGGTGAATTTGGTGGAGGAGGACAGTATACCTGCGTGGTATCTGGATTTTAAAGCTGTTTGTCCCAGGTCGTCGTAGCCCCGTCTAACCCACCTGGAGCTCACCTCCTCCCGTGCTCCGGGCTGCTCTCTGTGTATCAGCCACTCTGGCTTATTTGAGTTCCTAGAACTGCATTAGTCCCTCTTGCCATGTGCAGATGACTGACTTGTTCTCCCTTTCCTCTCTGCCCTCCCTGCCCTTCGTGTGTCAGTAACTCAGTTTTTCAGATCTCAGCTCAGTCATTACTTCCTTAGTGAAGACTTCCCTGAACTTTTAGTTATACACCTAACAGTCCCATTTATCTCATTCAGAGCACGTGCTATATTCCACATTTATTTGGGTTTATCATCTGATTAATGCCTGTCTCTCATATTAGACTAAATAACCCAGGAGGGCAGAGATGCCATTTTTTTTCTCATTGTTACATCTCCATTGCCTGCAACATAGCAGGTGCTCAATAACTATGTATTGAGTGAATGAATTGAAGATTTTCTCTAAGAGCATGAGATACCCAGTGACTAGACCTTCTAAAGATTTCTCCTGTATACTTGCCATGACTATCTACTGATGCCGAAAAATATAGTATGGGTAGATGAATTTGTTCTGGAAAATGGAGTTTCACTATTTGCTCAGGATGTATTGTAGAAATTCTTCTGTGATGAGGTTTATAAAGTGCTTTCTTGAGCTATTTATGGAACAAGATCAAGTCTGGGCTTTCACCTTCCTTGAACTGTGCATTTAGCTACTGATTTTTCCCTGGAGGATTTGGATAATGGACATTTTTCTTTAATCTTTACTCCAGCCCTCCCTCAAAATTTCCTAATATTGAATGATGCAATTCAGAATTTAAATGCCAAACAATAGAAATTATGGACAGCACTCGATGAGTGAACTTCATAAACTAATGAAATTAAATGCTTTTAATTAAAGGAGTTTTCTTAGTGTGATTGAAAACACATTTGCACTGTGAATTTAGGATAAATGCAAACAACTCAAGGTGATTTAAACATTAGAGATGATCCAAAGAAGACTCAAGATGCTATGGCACATCTGTGGATACCTCAAGCGACCACAGATTTTATTCTTGCAACCGTCGGGAGACTTGGGCAGACAAAAAATGGACTCCTTCCTCTATCCTCCCCTTTTAAGTATTCAAGGTCTTCTTTGAATAGCTCTATCCATGAGTAGTCAAAGTCATTTCAGCCCTGGCACTGTCTTGCTAAGCCATGTGGCTTCCTCTAACACATCACTGCCACTGACTCTGACTGAGAAATGAGCATTCCCAAACCTCTAGCTCCCCTAGTCTGAATCACCCTAGCCCCAGCACCAGTAGCCTTCCCTCAGTCTTTTGTCCTGGCGCTTAAGCAGTTAGGACATTAAGAAAACTCTGAGAAATCATTTGTAGCTCTGAGCAAATGATTAAAAAACTGGGGCAGAACCTCTTTAAAGACCACAGGTCTAGGGGAGTAGATGTGAAGTTCAACGTCTTTGAACTAAATGCCCATCTCCAGTGTGGCCTTGGTACCCTTATGTAACCGACCAATGCCCTCCCCTCTCAGGTGCATATGGCGGGTAAGCTGCTGCCTCATTTCTTCTTTTGTTCTATCTGGCTGCTCTCCACTCCTTGTACAAACAAGTGCTTATGCTAATAGCGAGATATAGCCCAACCTTAAAAAAGGGTGTAGTGATCAGTATCCATCATCTTTTCAAGTGCCTTGTCACTACATCAATTAATACAATTGAGCAAAAAATGTCACGGGCCCTGTGGAAAAACCTTTTCACAGCCTTTCAGGGGGGAGTTTACTTGCAGCTTTTTTCCCTTGCATTAGCTCCTGTCATCTACAAAACAACAGAACCCAGTGGTGTCAATTATATTTGATTGACTGAGTAAAGCACACACACAAATAAGCGAAAACAATGGACACAAAAATCTATAGATGACTCCCCTTGTCAGAGAGAATGCTTGTCTTCTCCATTTTCATGCGGCACGGTGTCCTGCTGCTCCTGGCTTAAATGTTTCCTTCAGCCCCCAAACTATCACCAATTAAGTTAGCACGGTCTTCAAAGGTGTCAAACGACTCCCTAGGCAATCGGCTCTAACTGCTGTTCAATAAATGAGGTCTAATTTATCAGTTTAACTTCACTTCTAAAAACCTAATGCTTCACAGTGCTGGGCGCTATTTACCTAGACGGAGGCTCAGCCAGAGCCGGCAGCACGGGCGAAAGTTACGGCACGTCTCCTAATGACTGCACATTTTGTTGGGTGCATATTCTTCTCCCCTTTTCCTAATTTCAATGTGCACTTTCCAACTCTGGACTTTTTTTGCACTTATCACCTTGCACACACACGCACATGAGAAATCCCCATGGGCCAACATCAATCCCGAGTCGGGACTATCTTTGGTGCCGACAGTTAATAATGGGGGAGGAGAAGCAGAACCCTTCTTTCTTTTTTATGTTCTGCCCTTGTGTTGTCACTCTGTAGAGACTCACAGTTTTAAAAACTCCAGGAGGTTAACTTTGGCAGCAGAACAGGAAATGAATGTATGGGCTCTTGTTCCTAAGTAAATCAAACAGGTACAGAGTTGGTACAGGACTGTTTAAGTAGAAAGTCTTATGAATAAACGGGCCAGAAATTTTCATTAACAGCTCATGAGTGAAAATCATTCAGATCCATTGATGAGATGAAGAAAGCGGTGATTTCAAGCTCAAACATACCAATCACATTAGAATTGTTCATATTTACTTTATCTGAATATCAAATAAAGACAATGAGCAAGATAGATTAAAAATATTTCTTGATGGGTTTGGACATGGACTTAGATGGAGACTGAATGGGTATATATGTACATATAGCCTTGTGAAATATGAGATTATCTGCAGAGTAAGGATACATATAAAAGTTGGGCTGAGGTGAATGGGCAGTACCGTGTATTGTATCAAGAAAGTGTGCCTGAGTATATGATGACTGTGGAGGTATTTTCATTTTAATGGGAAGACATGGTATTTGCAAATACTCCTAAATTTGCAGCTCTATCCCAGGCAAGGGGTAACTGGAATTTGGATAAAAATCACATTTGTAAGCAAATTTATGTCATTCTGGAGACTCAACATTTTCCACAATCCTTCTTAAAGACACACTGCACATGATATGTAACTGGGGGCGATATTTTATTATTAATAGGCTTTCTCTGGTGCCTCTGTGAGCACATTAACTTTGCCCTAATCTACCCGAGGAATCCATTTGCCTAGAGGAAAATTAAGATTTGGTTACAGAAAGAAAGCTTGTAGAAATAACACATTCTTTAGATCCAGACATGTACTATAGAATTTTATAGTAGGAAGAATAACCATATAAACTAGGCTTGGGATGGTATTCTACGGATTCCTTTGTTTCTTCTTTAGCATATCAAAAGCCAGAAGTAACCAGCTCACAGAGTTCTCTGGGGGTATAGACATCCCATAATATTGTTATAGTATACATAGAAGACAAGGAAAAGTTCCTGTCTCTTTCCAACTGCCCTCACTTTCCAACTTCAGTACCACACTATGTGGAATTGATCGTTCCAACATGTAAAGACTCCCATCACTACCTACTGCCTCCAATTCCTCTTGCTCTTACTGTCAGGATCATGGAGTGTGAGACTTTTACTTTCCATTTGCTTTATGTATGGTAGACCCTTAGCTTGTTAATCTATCCATATCAGGGATATTTTATTTGATAGAGAAACACAGACTGTAGAGTCAAACAGATCTGTGTTTGCGTCCATACTCTGCCAAGTGTTAGCTGTGAAACACTGAACCTGTTTGTTCAACTGGAAATGGGTATAATACTATCCCGTAGAGTTGTTTTGAGAGTAGAATCAACTTACGTAATGGGCTTAACCCAGGAACTGATACTTTTCCCTGCTCAAAAATATTTGATGGCTTCTCCTTCACCCAAAGGAAGAAGTCCCAAAACATTAACATGGGTGGTCTAGCCCCTGTCCACGGCTCCAGTGCCATCTGCCTGCCTCACCTCACAAAACTAAATTCCAAGCTAGACCTTACAATTTTGTAATTGACATTTCCATAAAACATAAGTAAAAGCAAAGTAAAAAGAATTGTTGAGAGTTTAGTCTGACTGAAATCTGGCATTCTATCTATGAAAGTAGTCACTATTGTTATCCTGCCCAGTAAAGCCTTACGTTGTGTGTCTGCATGCCTGTCTATACCAAGGTCTAGCTTTCAAACATCTCACAGTTAATTAAGAATGAGCAAGGATGGGGAGGGATAAATTAGGAGTCTGGGATTAACAGGTACACACTACTACGTATAAAACAGAAACAACAAGGACCTACTGTAGAGTACAGGAAACTATACTCAATATCTTGTAATAACCTATAACAGAAAAGAATCTGAAAATGAATACATATATAACTAAATCACTTTGCTGTGCACCTGAAACTAACACAACACTGTAAATCAACTATACTTCAATAAAAACTTGTTTTGAAAAAAAAGGATGTTAAGTGTATTCTTTCTTTTTATTGCCCAATAACTTTTTTATATTTGTGTACTATCTTCTGTGAAGTGACTGTTAAAGTCTTTTATTCATTTTTCTATTGAGTTGTCTACTTTTTTATACTGATTTGTTGAAGATCTTTATATAGTCTTTTTTTTAACATCTTTATTGGATTATAACTGCTTTACAATGGTGCGTTAGTTTCTGCTTTATAACAAAGTGAATCACCTATACACACACATATATATATATATATATATATATATATATCCCCATATCTCTTCCCTCTTGCATCTCCCTCCCACCCTCCCTATCCCACCCCTCTAGGTGGTCACAAAGCACCGAGCTGATCTCCCTGTGCTATGCGGCTGCTTCCCACTAGCTATTGATTTTACATTTAGTAGTGTATATATGTCCAAGTGTATTCTTTCTTAAAAAGGAAGAGTGATCTAAGGAAGGGTTAGCAAAATATGAAATCTATTATATTTGTATGTTTGATCCAGTGTACAACATTAGTTTTGTACAATAACAGTGGTACATAAAATTACTTTTTTTTAATGATGAATTTCTGAAACATTTTATGTTGTCATTTTGAAAAAAAAACTGAACTGCAAGCATACTGAACTTCCCACAGGTCTCTGAATGTAACAGGCAGTGTCATGCTTCCATTCCTTTGCTGTTCTAACCCTTCTGCCTGAAAGATCCTTTGAGTATTGCCTTTATAAACCTGTGGCCTCCCCAAGACAGAACTGACCCTCCTCCTTGAGAGCATTCCTGTAGCCCACAAATGCTCCACAGAACTTGATCACATTCCTTTTGTTTACATGCCTTGCTCTTGCAGGTCATAAACTCTTCGAGGGCAGGGACAGTGTTTTACTCATCTTTATATCATGAGTACACAATATCCTACACATAGTAGGTTTTTAGTAAATGTTAAGTGAAAACTTGTCATTCCGCATAGAGCAAACAGAATATAGTAAGTTCTCAGTTAATATTTGATTGACAGGCGGATAACCCCTTTTCATTAAACTTGAAACCGAGCTGACTATGTAATCAAGAGATATAATCAGACAAATTTTAACACCTCAAATTTCAATTTTTTTTTTTTTTTTGGCTGCACCGCGTGGCTTGTGGGATCTTAGTTCCTCCACCAGGGATCGAACCTGGGTGCCCTGCAGTGGAAGCGTGGAGTTCTAACCACTGGACCGCCAGGGAATTCCCTCAATTTCTTAATATTTACCCATTATCAGTATTTCAAGGATATGTACTTCACTCCTCCATAGATTAAGTAGTACTATTTGAGTAAATTCTTACAGGAAATTGTTAACCAAATATGTTTTTCATTTGGAATTTTAACTTAGTATCAACATTAATGATGTTTGGTGCTATATTTCTCTATATCCTGAACTGTATATATGTATAAACTGACTACTACTTAGCATTGGACTATGAGTTGCAAAGCACGATTTTCATGCCTTTCTTGAATGACTTGAGATTATGTCTTCTATTTCATAAAAGGGAGAGCATCTAACAGATGGCATTTTAAACAAATAGCTGTCCTCTGAATGTTCTGCACATTTAACAGCGTGTTCCTGCTGCAAGGCTAGTGAGGCCCAGCTATAAATAATCCTCTTGGAGACAGTTTGGAGGGGGTCCATGTTGGCATGAGGAATTTTTGCAGGCAGGCAGCAGGGCCCCAAGCAACAGCTCAGCTTTAAGGTTGAGACTCCATCCTTTTTTGATTGAAGAATTGGGCAGGATCCTGGAGGGACTCAGAACTGTACGGATTTTCAGGAAAAGACACTAGCCCAGAAGAACATGACTAGGACTAACTTCTAAGAATCGACTTGGAAGCTATCAAAGATGGAGAGAGAGAGCAGAGCTTCCCAACCTTTAATGCGCCTACAAATACTGTGGGGCTGTTGTTAAAATGCAGATTCTGGGCTTCCCTGGTGGTGCAGTGGTTGGGAGTTCGCCTGCCGATGCAGGGGACGCGGGTTCCTGCCCCGGTCTGGGGGGATCCCACGTGCCGCGGAGCGGCTGGGCCCGTGAGCCATGGCCACTGGGCCTGCGCGTCCGGAGCCTGTGCTTCGCGGAGGGAGAGGCCACAGCAGTGAGAGGCCCACCTACCGCAAAAAAAAAAAAAAAAAAAAAAAAAAAAAATGCAGATTCTGATTCAGGATTGGGTGGGTGCTACCAATCATGCGGGTGACGCCAATGCTCCTTTGAGGAGCAAGAAAATAGATGCTTCAGGTTGGGGAAACCTGATTTACTCACTTGCCTTAATTCCTAAGGCTAATCAGAAAGTCAGAGAAAGACTCTGCTGAGACTCCTCAGTAAAACAGACTTGTACCAGTTCTAGGCTTGCCCCGGGTCCTGTAATCTTTTTCTGATGGAAAGAGCAGGTGTCAGTGGAAGAGAGAATTTGCTGCAGGTTCTTTTTCGGGTTTTTTTGCTAGTACGTTGCACTATAGGTGGAGCTTTTCCAAAACATAGATTCTCCTAGACCAGGAATCAGAATACATAGGGGAGAATATACATGTTTATTGATATATAGTTCCACCCATAACTCTGATCATCAGCCGGATCGTGCCAGAAGCCCCCTCTGAGTGGAGACAGCTGGAGCTGATTGTTTGGTCTCTGTGCTGGGGGGAAACGGTGTGGGCAAGAGAGTGAAGGGGAGCTTGGTGCTGTTGTTTTGATCTTGTACTTCTACTTTATGCACACTGCCATTTCATGCCTGCAAAAGGATCATTAACACTTGGATTTAATTGTGTTTTAAGGATTAGTATTTCCTGTTTTAGTTTCCTTTAGCCCTGGTTGGTGTGTGTGTATGTGCCCCTACGTGCGTGCTATAACCTCACCTGTGCTCGATTTCGAGTCCTAGCAACAAGATACCAGAAGCTTCTGATTTATAGCTTAAGTGAGCAGTCTGAAAACTTAGAACTTACCTCACCAGAACTCTTAAAGACGAAACCACTGACCCAAAGAAGTCCCAGGCAAAAGCGTGATGTGTCTTGTTTGTTTCTTACCTGCTATTTACTCCCACTTAGTCCAGAGGCTGATTTCCTGGGTCATAATTGAGGTCTAATTGAATAAAGAAAAAAAGCCCATTACTCTGAGGAAGCAGGTTATGTGAATTGAGGATAAGTTGGGATCCAGGAGGCATTTTCTCTGGACTTCTTATGAAGCTATTACTCAATTTTTCACATTAAAAGACATCTCCTAGACAGAATCAGCAGAGACAGGATAGGACGAAGAAAAATGACACTGTAGTTCTCTAAGAAAACAAAACCAATTCCAAATGCTGCCCATCAGCTCAAGCCATTCATCTTCTCTGTGCTTCATGTCATCTTATTTTATTTCAATCGAAAATCCACAGGCAGGCATATACCTTTTGAATGATCTGGATAGCACTGTAGACCCAATTGCTGTTCAGTGATTCTAAACTTGGAAACTCTAAATAAAACTGAAGGAAAAGGAACTTCCAAAAGGGAATTAGGAGAAGTTTTACCAGATGCTTATTGAAGCAAATAGAAATAGTAGAAAAAGAAGTAGAAGTTGAGGGACTTCCCTGGTGGTACAGTGGTTAAGAATCCGCCTACCAATGCAGGGGACACGGGTTCGAGCCCTGGTCCGAGAAGATCCCACATGCTGCGGAGCAACTAAGCCCATGCGTCACAACTACTGAGCCTGCGCTCTGGGGCCCGCCAGTCACAACTACTGAGCCCAGGCACCACAACTACTAAAGCCCGTGCACCTAGAGCCCATGCTCCACAAGAGAAGCCACTGCAAAGAGATGCCCACACACTGCAACAAAGAATAGTCCCCGCTCTCCGCAACTAGAGAAAGCCTGAAGACCCCATGCAGCCAAAAATAAATAACTAAATTTAAAAAAAGTAGAAATTGAATTACTAGCTCAAGATATTTATATTTTTAATCAACAACGTGATATGTTTCAGATATTACATTTTAGTGCTTCAGTTGGAATTCAGGTGAAAAGAATCAAAAACAGGATATGTAAAATCCATATTTATCAATCAAATAAATTGAAGAGAATCTCTAACTCAGTTTTCTCATTTTTAAAATGAGAACTGTAAGTGTAGTTTCAAGAATTAAGCCGGGTATATATAGCACTTAGCATGGTGCCTGGTTCAGAATATGGGCTCAGTAACTGTTAGCTATTATCAAAACTACTTAAAAGGATTGCCTCAGTGCACAAAAATAATTAACAGAAGATTAAATTGTGAACCTTTTCAGTATTATAAAGTATAACTGCAAAATTAGACATATTCTTACATCTTTAGGACCTAGGGAGCTAAGTCGTAAATCTGCAGGCAATTATTCATTCTTAACTCATATTTTGAGCACGTTATTTTATGAAGTTTCTACTCAAAATTCATTGTGTCTATCTAATGTAATGCCTGGTGAGTGAATGAGATTAATAAACTTAGACTAAACATACAGTGAGATAAAGACAAGGAAAGAAGTATGCTAAGAGGATCATTGAGAAAGGGCAACTTACTCAAATATTTCTTACAGTAGAGAAAACTTAGAGAAGTAAAGTCTTGACAGGAAGAAAACTTACAGGCTGAAGAATCAGCATGTGGAAAACGCAAATGCATGAAATGCACCATGCACTCCAGGAAGCCAAGTATCTGAGCATGGCGAAGGCGAGGCTGCATGTGGGGTAACACGGGAGAAGTAGGGAGCACTGGGATTCCTCAACAAAGTCAAGGCATTTGATCCCTTTAAATCATAAACATGACACCCTCAGATTTGTATTTTAATAAGATCACCCTGGTGGCAGTATGCAGGATGGGTTGGTGGTGTCAGTCTCTGGTACAAGCACCTAACAATTATATATGTGTGAATTGCTCTGCATCTGTATTGTGGTTCAATACAAAAGAATCAGAATGAAGGTTTCCAAGTTGATTCTTCAGCACTATACCCAAGGGCATGCAGATAATCTAACTGAATTCATCTGCAGACAAATACCTGATGTCTGGGTGGACTTTGAGGAAATTCTTACCCAATAGCCTCTATTCTCTGAGAACGAGGCATCAAGGTCATTTATTGAGTGAAGCAGGTAGAGTTTGGGTTCTTGTCTCAGGGTTTAAAAATCTGCTGAGGTCACTGAATTAATCACACCAGGAAATTGTGCTATTATCCGCGGTAACATAGAATTACTGAGGATTTCAGTGACCAGGGCATCAGGGTTATTCTTCGGTTCTCTGAGGACAACCTGAACCCTAAGGCTTTTAGGTGCACCCTGGGCGTTTCCCAACCCTGAAGTCTTTACTGCCTGACATTGAAAATGCAAAGTGCCCAAGGAACCTATTCTTCCCTTCAGAATTAAGTTGAATCATATGAAACTGCTGATTTTGACAGACTTTTTACTTCAAAACTGACAGGTTTATATGGTTCAAACTAATAACGTTTTACATATATTGAGAGAGCTTCAAATATTTTGAAAAATGAATTTAGAGGCAAATTCACAGAAAGAGAGAGTTACAGACAATCTTCCCAGCCAGAAAACGTGCGGGTTTCTGAGTTTCCAGTGTCCCCTCTCATTCTGAGGCTGTTGAAGATGTTTCTACTGACAAACATTGTCACCTCGACCAAACTCTAATCAGGCTCTTCTGAGCTCTTTCAACTAGGCCTCGATTTTGGACTTCCATGCTCCTGTCTGCATTGTCCACTTTTAGCAAGAGCCCTGCTAAATTAGTTGAGGCAGCCTCATCATTTCGATATCTGATCACCCCGCATCTCTGAACCTGATCCCACCCCCCACCCCCGCCAGGTGACGTCTGATCACCCTGGCCTACCTTCAGCAAGAATTCTGCTAGGTCAATTTGCCCAGAATCCCTCCTCACCCCTGATGTTTTCTGAGTAATTTTCCATCCACTGGCTCCCACTCTGCTCCTTGACTATAAATCCCCACTTTTCCTTGTGGTATTCGGAGTGGAGCCTAATCTCTGTCCTGCTGCAACACCCTATTGCAGTGGTCCCTACACCTACGGCAACAATCCCCCGACTAAAGTCAGCCTTACCGTTCTTTAAGAAGTGCCACGAATAATTTTTCTTTAACCTGCGAACCGTGAGGAAGGGCAACCCGGCCCAGCCAGAAGCTGCGGCGACCCTCACAGAAAATTACGCGCTCCTGGTGTAATGGGGCGGGGCGAGCGCGCCCTCCCTTAGCACGCAGCCGTAATTGCTAGACCCTTAGCGCAATGCTTAGAGGTTCCGCTTTGTGGTCAGGCTCACAGTGGTCCTCCCAGCAGAGAGAGGAGGATCAGGTGGATCTCTGCCTTCTGCCTGGGGTTCTCCAGGCCCTTCTGCCTTGGGCTGGTGCGTGAGCTTGGGGGCCGGGCGCAGGCTGAGGGCTGTGTCCCGCAGGGCTCCAGAGCCCTCGACGCGGCTGCCCACTGACCCGGCGCAGGCCTTGAAGCGGCAGTGAGCCTCTCCCCCATCGCCGCCTCCGAGACCTAATGGCCGCGGCAGTCTCCATGGGTCGCAGTCCTCGGGACCCGGCCCCGTTTGGGCGGCCTGAGGAGCCTGAGGGCCGGCTGGGTCCCGGGCACCTGGCTCCCTCATTAATGACGGCTGGGTGGGGTCTGGGGATCTGGTCCTGGGGGTGGGAGGACCCAGGCTGGGTGCTGGACAAACACTCCCGGGCAGGGTAACGGTCCAGCCCAGGGACCCCCTCCTCTTAGCCAGAGTCTGGACCTGGAGCCTTGGGACCTTGCCCTTTCGTGTCAGAACAGAGAATAACATTTGTTTGGTGGAGATTTACAGGAATATTGTGACCTGAACTCAAGAAAAACAAAATGGATCTGACACCCAGAAGTTTGCAACAACTAACCACGCCCCTCCCTTACCTTTCCTATAAAAGGGCTTTGCTGAAAGCTTTTGGGGAGTTCGGGGATTCTAAGGCATGAGCCACCCGTCTTCTTGCATGGCCATGCAATAAACCTTTCTCTGCTTCAAACTCCGAAGTTTTGGAATTGTTTGGTCTCACTGTGCATCAGGCATATGGACTTGCATACCACTGGTTAATTGCTCCCTGCTGTTGACTATTACTGACCCTCCTCAATTATCTGTGAGCTCAAAACCAGGGCTCCTGCCTGCCCTCAGCTGGACTCTCTCAGGCCTGTGTGTAAAGCTCTAATTTTTGTCAGAATCAAGGCCGAATCCATTCTGCCTCTGATTTCTGTTTCCTCAGTTGCCCGCAAGCCTCTCAGGTCATCTGTCATTCCCCAAACTCTTGACCTCTCACATGTCTGCCCTCCCTCCCCGTACAGCCACATCTCTCTCCCCTGCTCCCTCCCAAACCCTTCCAGGGGCCTCTTGGGAACTCCCTCTCAGATCAGCCCCTTTTCAAGTGGATGGGCAAGTCAGTCTGAATCAGGACGGATGTAGTTTTAAGCAACCTCTCTGTGGCTGTAATTCCAAGCCGTGCTTCCCAACCAGAAATTGTTGTAGAGTTTTTAGAATTTTAGCATGTTCTAGAATTTCAATTTCAACAATAGAGCAAGGTCTATTTATGGGTCTGATTCCCCCTGCAGGGGAAGGGTTAAGACGGCATGTCAGTGACTCCAGCAAAAACAGCTATAGCCCATTAATATCCCCTCACCTCCTGCCATGTTCTATCCTAAAACCCCTCAGACTTCATTTCCCTTCTTGTTATGCTTAAAGTCCGTGGTACATCATTATATTCTCTCAAAAATATCTTTGTCCCTTGCATTAAAAATATAATTTGATCGAAATAATAAACCCGTTATTATCTAGCTAGGAAAGATTAAATCTAGGAATCCAATTTCTGCCTCATCTGAGAAAGAGAAAAATAGGCAGACAATCAGAGACACAAATGGTAGCTGAAAAGTAACTTTTTCTGCCAGAGTCTTGTATTTTTAGATAATATTCTCCATCTTCACACCATCTACTTAACGACGGGTGGTTTCACAATTTCCTGAGGTATTGCCTTTCACTTAAACACCAAGCCCCACAGCCAAGCCTTACTTTCTTCTTTCCCAGTGGTTTCTCCACTTTCAAAGTAGTTTGTGGCTAAGTCAGGGATCACCTTCCAGAATGATGAGAAAAGTAGAGGCATAACTTAAATTGGTTTGGGTCCCAGAGGTCTCAATGTCTAGAGTTCCTAAAACTCTCTGTGGTTGAAAATTATGCAATTGCAAATCATTGCCAAGGTGTCAAATGAAAAATTCTAGGAAGCCTAAGGATTTCAGGGTACCATATAGGTTACAGGGAAGGGATCTGCCCATATTCTGGCCAAAGACTTTTGTCTAATGCTACCACAAGGCCAGCATGGCTTAAACCAATCTCTTTTAACTATTAGTAAAATATTAGACATAAAGAATTTGACACAGGGCAGTAACTCTCTGCCCCTTGTTCACACTTTGTCAGCTTTATAAGGACCTGGGCATTCTTTGGGGCACAATGTAGGATGGGGAACGCTGCAAATGGAAGGTGGGTCATTTCATGTCCTATTTCCCTTCTTGGTCTTACTTCCACTCCACTGTGGGTCCTGGCAGAGAACTGATGTAACTAGAAATCTTATCTATAGCAGAGAACACTAGCTGTTTATCAAAATCCATGCTCTTCTTTTCTTCCCAATTGGAACCCGCCTCCTAGACTCTTTTGGAGTTGGGTGTGGCCATGAGTTTGAGTTCTAGACAGTCAGATCAGAGGACAAGCTGTGCTGTCTGGGCCATGGCTTTGTAAGAAGCTGTGCTTCCTCCAGACTGTTTTGCCTTTTCGCTGGCTGGATGCAACTGACGGTGAGGATGTAGGGGAGGGCAGAGCCACAGGGTCCACCATCCACTGTGTGCAGAAGAACCCCCACCAACCAGGAGCACTTGGTTGGATTCTTCCATGAACAACAGGTAAACTTCTATCATATTTGTCCTTACGCATTTTTGTCTCTGAGGCCTAGCTTACCTGAACTCATTCAATATGTTCACCAGATTCACTTAACTCCTTATAAAGTTTTAACGGATCTCTTGTATGTATTCAAGAATATATACACAATGGTACATTACTCAGCCATAAAAAAAGAAATAATGCCATTTGATGCAACATGGATGGACCTAGAGATTATCATACTAAGTGAAGTAAGTCAGGCAGAGAAAGACAAATATATGATACCACTTATATGTGGAATCTGATTAAAAAAATGATACAAATGAACTTATTTACAGAACAGAAACATACTTACAGATATTGAAAACAAACTTATGGTTACCAAAGGAGAAACATGGGTGGGGGAGGGATAAATCAGGAGCTTGGGATTAACATACACACACTACTATATGCAAAATAGATAACCAACAAGGACCTACTGTATAACACAGGGAACTCTACTCAATATTCTGTGGTAACCTATATGAGAAAAGAATCTGAAAGAGAATGAATATATCTATATGTATAACTGAATCACTTTGCTGTACACCTGAATCTAACACAACATTGTAAATCAACTATACTCCAATAAATTTTTTTAAAAGATAGCTTATTCAAAGAGAAAAAAAATGCATCTTGAACTCCTAAAGAAAAAAGAATATGTTGTCCAGCTTGAAAACAAAATCACTGGCCCATTTGCGTAGGAGAACTTTTTACGACTCCAGTTCTTCCCATTTTAGTGCTGCCTTTCACAGCACTCACGCTAGACATTTATCCTGTATAACCACGCACATTTTAAAAGCTCAGATTTCACTCTCAGCTTTATATTCCTCGTTTCAAATGTGTTTAGTTGTTTCAGAACAATTGTTGCCGAACCTGTTTAGGTTTGTAGTAATCCAATCCGAAAAGGGAAGACATCTGTGTAACCATGGTACATATTATTTTTTTTATAGATATGGCCTCCTCAACCCAAACCAGTGTGTGTAAAGCTCTATTTTTTGTCAATTGCCTAATTACTATGTTTTATTTGTATTAAATTTGGTGAATTTTGAGGGATGAGAGAAGGGAGGAATATGAGAGCTATAAAACCCTCATCAGTATCCCCTTTATTCAACTCAAAAGGGCATGGAAACTTCTTGCTATAACTTCGTGGTAACATTAGACCTTTTTGCTTAGAACATGGGCTAAGCTAATGAATGTATTACCAACAACTACATCTGCAAAGCCCTTTACAGCTTATATGATTTTATTTAATCTTCACAATAATCCTGGGAGATAGTAGGGAGGGTATTTTGATTTGGGGTTTCCTTTTGAAGGAACCGAGGAAAGAGAAAATAAGTGATGAACCTGAGGAACTGTGACTATAACATAGGTGGCCTGTGTCCACATCCTTTGTTTTTTGCGTTATATGATACAGTGATTCCCAGCCTCAAAGTGCACCGTTCACGTTTATGTCCTGTGGCATCATTTTCTCTAAGATGGGGGATCTGTATGAGCTGATTTCCAAGGTTCCTTCAGTTTATGTGTTTTATGACTACATTCTGCTATCTGCTTTCATATAAAAATGTTTCTAGGTTTCCATTATGCCGAAGGCCTAGGGTTTTCTCTTCTGCTAATTCTGTCTTCACAATGTTGAAAAGGGTTCAAGTTTTATTTACTGAAGAGCCCATTCTCCATTTCTCTTCACTCAACATTGATTTCATGCCCTTAAATACATTATGTTTGAAGCTGTGATTTTCCCCTGGAATTAAGCCAGGAACGAAGTTAATCTCAGCCCATTACACTACTAATGCTTAGCTTCACCTCAGGATGTTTTCCAAAGTACTTAGAAATCATTATCCCTTATAGGTCTAGCAGTTTACCTAGTTTCTACTTTGTTTAAAATTAGTGTGACCATATAATTTATTATCTTAACCAGGATACTTTCAGCAGGAAAGGAGGCTCTATTAATAATTATGCTGGGACAGCTGGCATTGACTAGGACTGTCCCAGTCAAATGGGCACATATGTTCACCCAGTTAAAAGGCATCTCTTGGGGAGCAGGAGGGTGTGCTCTGGCTCTAAAATCTAACACGAGTTCTCTCCCTTGTTATTATCTACTTTAGCAACGAATTATTTTTTCTCATGTCTTTTATCACAATGTATAAGGAAACGTTTATTTATGTACTTAAAAATATCTGTATTCCTCACTAGTGTTTTTGTTCCATGATGCAGGAACTAACACCTAGGACAGCATTTAACACATAGAATCAATAAATGTTTGTTAGATGAAGGAATAAATAAACAGACAAGTCTCCTACTCAAAGGCATCTGATGGATTATTCAGAAGATCTCAAAATAAAGAAGGTTTTTGCAAAGGAAAGAAAATGCCAGAGATTGGGCAACTTTAGCAGATTTCAGACCTAAACACAGCTGCTTTGTATTTTTGTTGTCTGAAGTAAGTCCCACCAGCTACCTCACCAACAGCATAGTAGAAGGTTTTATGCTGAGAAACGTTCAAGTTCAGTGGCATCTCAAAATGAATTAATAGCAAATGTAAAAGTGTAATGAGGTTGTTTTCCTCTTCAAGGGGAATGGAGCCAAAGAGTGGTTTTCTGGCTACTCTGGGATCTCCCCCCAACCCGGGGAGGGGGGCAGGGCGTTGGGTGCAGAACAAAGGCTTCAGGGGCCATTCATCACCTGCCAATGATCAGCAACAAAATTCTACCAGATCAACAAAAATTGGTAAGGTTTTGGAGGACTGACTCATGTGAATTGAACTCAGAAGAGCTCAATTAATAAACTGGAATGCCAACTTGAAAATTTACAAAGAAAATTAGGCCAAGAAAACCAGAATACTCATGTGTATTGGTCAGTACAGTCTCTCCCATGGAGAAATGTGAATTAGTGCCCAAAGGCTGCTTAGGAATATAGGCTCCAGGTAGGTAGTTGCATGATCTTAATGCTGTTGGAATCAAGCTTTGAGAGTGTGGATTGTTAGGTCTCCAAGAATGTAAATAATGTCAGGTGCTTGGAGAGCCAATTTGCAGACGTACTCTTGTCTGCTCTTTGGAGAACTCTCTCTCCTGTTCAGAGCCAGATAGTGGGAATGTTTATAATTTTAATATGTGATTTAAAATTGTTTGTAATAATACACACAATAAACTATTGTAAGATTTTTAACATTTTAAATAAGAAAGTGGTATGCTTATCAAAGGGGAAAGGCAGGGGGAGGGATAAATTAGGAGTTTGGGATTAATAAATACACACTACTGTATATAAAATAAACAACAAGGACCTACTGTATAGCACAAGGAACTATATTCAATATCTTGTAATAACCTATAATGGAAAAGAATCTGAAAAAGAATATATACATACATATATATGTATTACTGAATCATTTTGCTGTAAACCTGAAATATTGTAAATCAACCATACTTCAATTAAAAAAAATAAGAAAGTGGGATCCAATAAAGATAAAAAGGTGGGGAGGACTTGATGTTTGCATGGAAAATTCAGGTCTGTTAAATCCTGTATGCTTGACAGAGGTGGTTTTAAATTTTAGCCTGAGCTTTCCAGTAGCCAGGATGGAGAAAAAACACTGATCGATTCTTCCTCTCCAGTTCCCATTTATCATCTCCTCATGCCTGACATATTACCAAATAACTGACTAATTAAGGTATATCCTGGTTTGGGAGAGTGCATTGGATTGGAAGACTAGCTAGTTTTTCTAGGTACACGTTTACATATCATCTCCTTGGGAAGGTTCTTCTACACATGGATGACTTAATCCCAACTTCAGTTCAGAGGGTGTTTGTTTCTTTTGGTACGCGGGCCTCTCACCGTTGTGGCCTCTCTCGTTGCGGAGCACAGGCTCAGGACTCGCAGGCTCTGTGGCATGTGGGATCTTCCCGGACTGGGGCACGAACCCGTGTCCCCTGCATCGGCGGGCGGACTCTCAACCACTGCGCCACCAGGGAAGCCCGGGTGTTTGTTTCTTAAGATTAGTTCTAAACTCTGTAAAATGTGTCCTACTTGGAAACAGAGCCCTATGTACTGACTAATACATCACTTAATAATTACAAAGACATGATGTATTCCTAGGTGAAGTATGATCAACTAAGCTTTCTGATATGTAAACCAAAGACCTTTTTTTAAGGAAGAAACACTTTTATCCCCCTACCACATGTATATCATGGCCTACAATAACTGAGGCAATACCCTGATTCATTTCTTTTTTTACATGGTGATAGAGTGCAATTCCTTTCATGATTAGCCAATACCTTCAGCTCATTCTTAAAACATGGTATGGACCATGAGAAAATATCATTTTCCTAGAGTAGTGGTTCTCAACTCTGGCCCTCCTCCTCTGTTCTCCCCCATCTTCCAGCCAGATGAGCTGCACTTCTGTGATTTGGGTATGTGCCATGTTCCTCAGGTGTGTTGGGGTCCTACTAGGTTGAAAATCACTGCCATAGACAACACTATTTGGGTAAAGACTGACATTTTTAATAATGAAGTCACCTTAACTCAGCCATTAGCTGAGACTTGGTAATGTTTTAGTTTTAATGAGTTTGTTCTTAGAAACGTATTTGTGTTACTGTGATCTAAACTATGTTTAAAAAGAAAATTACCAAAAATTCACATTTGTCCAAGCTTTGATACTGAATTTTAAAGCTGTGTATGTACAGATACAGACAAAGAACCAGGAAAAGTCCAGCAGCAAAATAAAGAAACTCTATGGCATAAATGTATTTGAAAAACCTAATAATATGTCATGTAGAAGGTGACATATTGCTAACTTCCCAAGCTAAGGATGGGTAACAATCTTCATAATGTTCGGGGAGTGCATTCAATTAGGCATTTGATAATTCCATCCCTCATTAGAGATAATCAGTGTCTAGAGACTAGATTGATAGATGTTTCTAAAATTTTGCCTAGAATTATATAAAAGAAATTAGACAAGAATTATAGAAAAATCATGAACAAATTATTTAGTAAAACATTCACAAGCCGCTTACACATAAAAATACCTCTTTCCTCCTATGTCATTCCAGGATTAGGTCTTAGTTATGAGGATTTTTGACTCTAAAACATATTCGTATGGGGGGCAAAATGTAATGCAAAAGATCTTATTTATAAAAAATTTAACCAGTGCATAGGCCCATACAGATTTTTATAAGTTTAATATCCTGATTTAGCAAATGAGAACATTACAGCTTGTAAGGGATGAAGCATGAACTTCTCCAAAGCCTAAACTCTAAACTATTCTGTTATATGGCTATAATAAATGCAGCTTTGTGTGTCTCTGTGTGTGTGTATTTTCCTAGGACTAGGGTCTTTGGCTTTTATCGGATTCTCACAGGGTTTGTAACTTTCAAAGGGGTAAGATTTATCGTTTTACTGGTCAATTTGGAAATTTATATATAGTCACAGGGTTAATAGGGTAAGATTAGGACAAATATAATTAAAATTCAGAGGCTTAGCTTACTAGTAATAGAGGAAGATGTTTATTGTGTAAAAAAGAAAGCACAGCACTGACTTAGAAAATAAAACTTAACAAGAAGTCCTTGGTAACAGTTTTATTAAGCCAAAACAAGAAATTAATGAGTGAGAATTAGTTGCAGAATTTCCAAGATTCAAAGTAAAGAACTGTAGAGATTAGTTGGTGACAACATATTGGTCAGATGCCACAGTATGTCGTAGTTTGGAAAGTTTCAGTTTATGACAACATTTAGCATTATTCTTGTTTAGATTGGGATTTGCATGCACACTTATTGGCATCTGGGTAGATATTAGGAAAATCAGGACCTCAGAAACTTGTCAAATTATTTATGTTTCAGCCTCCTTTGAAATTATTTGAAACTCAAAAATCTGAAAATACTTATTGGTCTCTAATTTAGGTACCACATACAAGGACTAACATTTTCAGAATCATTTCCCTAAGTGAAGAGTACTGGGCTTATACTTTTACGCACCTGCAGCATTTGACCTTGCTGATAAAATAAGCAACAGGAATTTGGTGCCAGAGTAATTAGGCCTAGAATATGCATTAATAATAAATTAACATTAATTAATATGTCTTTGATCTATAGACTCGTATCTCCCACCTCTGTTAATTTTAAGTATAAGTAGCATTAAGGAGACAGGAGCTAAATGTGATTTGGGGAATAAGTACTGGTGAGCTACTCACATAATGAGACAGGGATAGGGTTGAAACTAGAATTCCAAACCTGAGATCTTGTACTGGTTATTCACCTCATGGTAGCCACATTTCCTTCTCATAGATACAGGGCGGTCCAAAGAGGTTGATGTGTTAACAGTTCACAGCAAAGAAGAGCAGCATGAAGTGGTCATCTGATGGCTGATGGTATGAGGCCAAACTGCCCCACAGCAATTTGTGGGGAAATCTGATACTATATTAATTCATCAGCAAATCAATTTCCTCAGCTGAGACTTCTCTTTCTAGCTCATAAGAATCTGACATGTTATACTCTCTTCCCCTGCAGGGCTTCCCTCTTTAGGGAGGGGAAAGTAGACCTCCTAGGAAAATTTTTTAAAAAGGCTAAAGGGGTGGGATAGGGAGGGTAGGAGGGAGGGAGATGCAAGAGGGAAGAGATACGGGAACATATGTATATGTATAACTGATTCACTTTGTTATAAAGCAGAAACTAACACACCATTGTAAAGCAATTATACTCCAATAAAGATGTAAAAAAAAAGATGTTAAAAAATAAAAACAATAAAAAATAAAAAGGCTGAGAACTGCCATGGAAAGTGTGACTTAAAGCAAAGAAGAAGGGGGATCTGTATGCATACATATAGCCTGTGTGTGACTGTTTGCCTATAAAAGTACAATATATGAATACATCACTTTTAAAATAGTTATTTTTCATTAAAATTGAAGTCAACTTTTAATTCTAATTTTTTGGAAGTCTTTTTCATTTTGTAGTTGTGATTTCAGCATTTCTGAAGGATTACTTTCATCATTATTTACCATAAAGGTAAGTTTGACCATGATAATTAGCCAAATGTGTGCTTTATCAAACTTAAAAATATCTGATATTTTTAATAAGCATATTCAAGAGCTACAGATATACGGAGCAATAAACAAACTGAATGTTTTATCTCCAAGATTTTAAACACATACCCCCTTTTTCTTTGCTTCTGGCTGGGGTCACTCCTGTCCCGGTGAGAGTCACCCTGCTTGTCCTCACTCAGAGCCATAGAGTAGGCTATAGATATGATTTACATGTGAATAAAGAAACAGGTGCTATTTTTAAAGAAAAGGCTTTGTATTTTTTTTCAAAAACAAATTGACTTGAGTCATGAGTCACAAAATTTTGTGTGATTTTTTTTAATGATGTGTAAAAAAAAGACACAATGAGTTTGTGTCAGTTATACACTGGTAGATTTGTACAATAAAATTAGCGAAGGTGGAGTGAAATAATCATCATGGTGCTGGAGAGCCTATTAAAGCTCAGTTCACTAAACTCAATTTCCTACTAGAAGCACGTTAAAACAAATATAATTTCCTAAAAACATGTAGTGCATTA
Organism: Lagenorhynchus albirostris; assembly: GCF_949774975.1. Lineage (NCBI taxonomy): Eukaryota > Metazoa > Chordata > Mammalia > Artiodactyla > Delphinidae > Lagenorhynchus > Lagenorhynchus albirostris. The sequence continues at coordinate 100,739,876 of NC_083097.1, read as the reverse complement.
ACATAATCTTATGCTTCAAAGGATAACATAAGGTCTGAGTTTAAGGTTACTATCCATAGTAGATAAAATTAACTCTTCCTATTTAAAAAAAGCAGAAAACACAGGAAAGCTTGTCATCATTTTCAGCAGACTAAAGACCAAATTTGTGGTGACAAAATATAGAAAATGTTTAGAAACAACTTAAACAGGACTTTCTTCCCACCTGGCTAACAATCTTTGATCTTTACGCTTTTATGGTAGTTGATTTATAAATAATTACCAACCTTTGGTCTCACATTTACAAAATAGGTTAATGACTAGACCAATGCTTTGCATTGTTAAAATATGTTAAGTCTTCCAAAGTTGTTCATTAAATATGTGGTGGCTTGGGGAATATGGTTTTACATACAATTTTAACCCAAACAGAATAAAATACTTGGGGCTTACTTTTTTTTTTACACTATCTTATAGTAACCCCAAAGAGCGGGAATTAACCCTCAGGTGATACTGGCCTATGTAATACAAAATCTGCCATCATAAACCTGCCTGAGCAGGTTTCAGAAGCAACTCAGCAGTTACAAAGGACTTATACTAGTTTCCTATTGCTGCTTTAACAAATTACACAAATCTGATGGCTTAAAATGACACAAATTTGTTATTTTACAATTCAAGAAGGCAGAATTCTGAAATGGTTTCACTTGCCTAAGATCAAGCCTGTAGCTCGGGATGCCATTCTTTCTGAAGACTCTAGGGGGAGAATCTGTTCTCTTGATTATTCAATCTTCTAGAGGCTTCCTGATTTCTTGGCTCATGGCCCCCTCCTCCATCTTCAAAGCCTGCTGTGTAGCATCTTCGCATCTCTGACTCCAACTGCCCTGCCTCTGTCTTTCACTTTAGCATGGAGTGTTGACAATGTTTTATTATTTTTTAAAGTAAAATAAATATAACTTTGTACTATAATATGGAAATACATTTATGTATTTAAAAGACTAGATAAATCTATATTTCTTCACTTTCTCCTCCCATCCAGTCATCTCAGAACTAACCACTGTTGCTCATTTAGTTTATGACTTTTACTTTTTTTCCTTTTTTTTTAACATCTTTATTGGAGTATAATTGCTTTACAATGGTGTGTTAGTTTCTGCTTTATAACAAATTGAATCAGCTATACATATACATATATCCCTATATCTGTCCCTCTTGCATCTCCCTCCCATCCTCCCTATCCCACCCCTCTAGGTGGTCACAAAGCACCGAGCTGATCTCCCTGTGCTATGCAGCTGCTTCCCGCTAGCTATCAGTTTTACATTTGATAGTGTACACATGTCCATGCCACTCTCTCACATTGTCCCAGCTTACCCTTCCCCCTCCCTGTGTCCTCAAGTGCATTCTTTACGTCTGTGTCTTTATTCCTGTCCTGCCCCTAAGTTCTTTGAAACTATTTGTTTCTTTTTTAGATTCCATACATATGTGTTAGCATGTGGTATTTATTTTTCTCTTTCTGACTTACTTGACTCTGTATGACAGTCTCTAGGTCCATCCACTTCACTACAAATAACTCAATTTCATTTCTTTTTATGGCTGAATGATATTCCATTGTATATATGTGCCACGTCTTCTTTATCCATTCATCTGTTGATGGACACTTAGGTTGCTTCCATGTCCTGGCTATTGTAAATAGAGCTGCAATGAACATTGTGGTACATAATAATTTTTGAATTATGGTTTTCTCAGGGTATATGCCCACTAGTGGGATTGCTAGGTTGTATGGTAGTTCTATTTTTAGTTTTTTAAGGAACCTCCATACTGTTCTCCATAGTGGCTGTATCAATTTACATTCCCACCAACAGTGAAAGAGGGTACCCTTTTCTCCACACCCTTTCCAGCATTTATTGTTTGTAGATGTTCTGATGATGGCCATTCTGACTGGTGTGACATGATACCTCATTGTAGTTTTGATTTGTATTTCTCCAGTGATGAATGATGTTGAGCATTCTTTCATGTGTTTGTTGGCAAGCTGTATATCTTCTTTGGAGAAATGTCTATTTAGGTCTTCTGCCCATTTTTGGATTGGGTTGTTTGTTTTTTTGATATTGAGCTGCATGAGCTGCTTGTATATTTTGGAGATTAATCCTTTGTCAGTTGCTTCATTTGCAAATATTTTCTCCCATTCTGAGGATTGTCTTCTCGTCTTGTTTATGGTTTCCTTTGCTGTGCAAAAGCTTTTACGTTTCATTAAGTTCCATTTGTTTATTTTTGTTTTTATTTCCATTTCTCTAGGAGGTGGGTCAAAAAGGATCTTACTGTGATGTATGTCATAGAGTGTTATGCCTATGCTTTCCTCTAAGAGTTTGATAGTGTCTGGCCTTAGATTTATATTTTCTATTTCTTTCTGGTTCAGTTTCAGAAGGTTGTTCTTTTCTAAGAATTTGTCCATTTCTTCCACGTTGTCCATTTTAACGGCATATAGTTGCTTGTAGTAATCTCTCATGATTCTTTGTATTTCTGCAGTGTCAGTTGTTACTTCTCCTTTTTCATTTCTAATTCTATTGATTTGAGTCTTCTTCCTTATTTTCTTGATGAGTCTGGCTAGTGGTTTATCAATTTTGTTTATCTTCTCAAAGAACCAACTTTTAGTTTTACTGATCTGTGCTATCGTTTCCTTCATTTCTTTTTCATTTATTTCTGATTGTGTCTTTATGATATCTTTCCTTTTGCTAACTTTGCGGTTTTTTTTTTTGTTCTTCTTTCTCTGACTGCTTTAGGTGTAAGGTTAGGTTGTTTATTTGGGTTGTTTCTTGTTTCTTGAGGTTGGATTGTATTGCTATAAACTTCTCTCTTAGAACTGCTTTGGTTGCATCCCATTGGTTTTTGGTCATCGTGTTCTCATTGTCATTTGTTTCTAGGTATTTTTTGATTTCCTCAGAGATCTCTTGGTTATTTAGTAGTGTATTGTTTAGCCTCCATGTGTTTGTATTTTTTACAGATTTTTTTCCTGTAATTGATATCTAGTCTCATAGTGTTTCGGCTGGAAAAGATACTTGATATGATTTCAATTGTCTTAAATTTACCAAGGCTTGATTTGTGACCCAAGATATGATCTATACTGGAGAATGTTCCGTGTGCACTTGAGAAGAAAGTGTATTCTGTTGTTTTTGGATGGAATGTCCTATAAATACCAATGAAGTCCATCTTGTGTAATGTATCATATAAAGCTTGTGTTTCCTTATTTATTTTCATTTTGGATGATGTGTCCATTGATGAAAGTGGGGTGATAAAGTCCCCTATTATGATTGTGTTACTGTTGATTTTCCCTCTTTTGGCTGTTAGCATTTGCCTTATGTATTGAGGTGCTCCTATGTTGGGTGCATAAATATTTACAATTGTTTTATCTTCTTCTTGGATTAATCCCTTGATCATTATGTAGTGTCCTTCTTTGTCTCTTGTAATAGTCTTTATTTTAAAGTCTATTTCGCCTGATATGAGAATTGCTACTCCAGCTTTCCTTTGATTTCCATTTGCAAGGAATATCTTTTTCCATCCCCTCACTTTCAGTCTGTATCTGTCCCTAGTTCTGAAGTGGGTCTTTGTAGACAGCATCTATACGGGTCTTATTTTTGTATCCATTCAGCCAGTCTATGTCTTTTGGTTGGAGCATTTAATCCATTTACATTTAAGGTAGTTATCGATATGTATACTCCTATTACCATTTTCTTAATTGATTTGGGTTTGTACGTAGGCCTTTTCCTTCTCTTATGTTTCCTGCCTAGAGAAGTTCCTTTAGGATTTGTTGGAAAGCTGGTTTGGTGGTGCTGAATTCTCTTAGCTTTTGCTTGTCTGTAAAGGTTTTAATTTTTCCGCCGAATCTGACTGAGATCCTTGCTGGGTAGAATAATCTTGGTTGTAGGTTTTTCTCTTTCTTCGGTTTAAATATGTCCTGCCAATCCCTTCTTGCTTGCAGAGTTTCTGCTGAAAGATCAGCCGTTAACTGTTTGGGGCTTCCCTTGTATGTTATTCATTGCTTTTCCCTTGCTGCTTTTAATATTTTTTCTTTGTATTTAACTTTTGATAGTTTGATTAATACGTGTCTTGGCGTGTTTCCCCTTGGATTTATCCTGCATAGGACTCTCTACACTTCCTGGAATTGATTGACTATTTCCTTTCCTATATTCGGGAAGCTGTCAACTCTAATCTCTTCAAATATTTTCTCAGTCCCATTCTTTCTCTCTTCTTCTTCTGCGACCCCTGTTATTTGAATGTCGGTGTGTTTAATGTTGTCCCAGAAGTCTCTGGGACTGTCCTCAGTTCTTTTCATTCTTTTTTCTTTATTCTGCTCTGTGGTAGTTATTTCCACTATTTTATCTTCCAGGTCACTTATCTGTTCTTCTGCCTCAGTTATGCTGCTATTGATTCCTTCTAGAGAACTTTTAATTTCATTTGTTATGTTGTTCATCATTGTTTGTTTGCTTTTTAGTTCTTCTGCGTCCTTGTTAAACATTTCTTGTATTTTCTCCATTCTACTGCCATGACTTTGGATCATCTTTACTATCATTATTCTGAATTCTTTTTCAGGTAGACTGCCTATTTCCTCTTCATTTGTTTGGTCTGGTGGGTTTTTACCTCTCTCCTTCATCTGCTGTGTGTTTCTCTGTCTTCTCATTTTGCTTAACTTACTGTGTTTGGGGTCTCATTGTCACAGGCTGCAGGTTCATAGTTCTCGTTGTTTTTGGTGTCTACCCCCAGTGGCTAAGGTTGGTTCAGTGGGCTGTGTAGTCTTCCTGGTGGAGGGGAGTAGTGCCTGTGTTCTGGTGGATGAGGCTAGATCTTGTCTTTCTTGTGGGCTGGACCATATCTGCTGGTGTGTTTTGGGGTTTCTGTGACTTTATTATGATTTTAGGCAGCCTCTTTGCTAATGGGTGGGGTTGTGTTCCTGTCTTGCTAGTTGTTTGGCTCAGGGTGTCCAGCACTGGCACTTGCTGCTTGTTGAATGGAGCTGGGTCTTAGCATTGAGATGGTGATCTCTGGGAGATCTTTCACCGTTTGATATTACGTGGCGCTGGGAGGTCTCTGCTGGACCAGTGTCCTGAACTCGGCTCTCCCACCTCAGAGGCACTGGCCTGACACCCAGTCGTAACACAAGACCGTGTCAGCCACACGGAGAGGGGGGAGAGTTGAGAAGGTGGGACAGTGCAGAGGGAAGGCTGACTTGGGGTTTCATCTGTGGCTTCCTTCCACCCTTGGCTACTGAGCTGCAGAGAAGGCAGGAGCTGCTTACCCATCCTCCCTCTTCCTCTTTCTCTTGACTTTTACTATTTTTTGTTTTTAATGTGCTCACATACATTTATATGTAGTTAAAGAAGTATAGTTTGTGGTTTTCCTTTCTTTTTTTTCTTTTTTTCTTTTTTTTACAAATCCTTTGGGATTTTAATAATCACTTTGGGGTTAGAAATGAGTTCCCTCAGTGACATTAATGCCTTTACAATATTTAGTCTTCCTATCCTGCAACATGGTTTATTGTTCCATTTATTTTAGCTCTCATTTTAAGGACATCAGTAAAGTTTTACATGTTTTCTTTTCTTTGAAGACTTTTTGGTTAGCTATATTTTATGGGGTTTTTTGTCGTTGTTGACATGGTGAATGTAATTATTTTTTTCTATTGCATTTTCTAATGAATTATTACTGAATTGCAGGAAAGCTATTGATTTTTGTGTGTGCATTGTTGCAGTATCTAGCCATCCTGATGAATTCTGTAGGTTCTAAATGTTAAAATTTATTTTCTTGGGTACCTGGAAACCTCGGGCCTGGGAGCCAATTCTTGCTGGGGACGCACACCTGGGCAGCCATGGGAAGCCAAGGATACAGCATTACATTTAATCTTCATGTCTCCATAGGCTCCTCTTGGCTGTGACAATTTCTCATACTTTCTCATACTTTCCTCATTTTTGATGGCCTCGACAATGCTGAAGACTAATGCCCTGTTCTAAAGGCTCAGAGTCTTCTGCTTCAGTTGGCAGAAAGTGAAAGAGACAGTGGAGGAGCCACTTCTGATTCATAAAAACCCAAGCTTAGAGCTCTCAGAGGAGGTGGAGACATTCAGATGCCTTTTACAGCAGGGAACTGATGTGTTCAGGTGGTTCTAATGTTTCCCAAGCCATCTCTATCACTGGGAATGGCAGGGCAGTGCCCTGAAATTTTCCCTGGAGGAACAGAATTTAACTTTGCAACATGGATAAGAAGTAAAAGTCAATATTCTCCATATAAATAGCCAATTATTTCTCTGCTATTTGTTGAAAAGACTTTCCTTTTCCCAATTGGATTGATTTTTTGCCTTTGTCAGAAGTCTTTAGAACATAGAGAGAGCTGTCCATCCTTTTTTACCTCTGGTATGGAGTGATGGAGATCTCCTCTAGCACCCAGTGCTAAGGCAACATTACCAATTTGAATCTTCCATTGGTCAGGCTGCTGCAGGCAGCCCAGCTTTAGCAAGACCAGCCAGATGGTTGAGAGTCTTGGTGCTCCAGCCAGCTGTCAGGACTGAGCCTCTGAGGTGGGAGAGCTGAGTTCAGGAAATTGGTCCACCAGAGACCTCCCGGCCCCATGTAATATCAAACGGCGAAAGCTCTCTCAGAGATCTCCATCTCAACGCTAAAACCCAGCTCCACTCAATTACCAGCAAGCTACAGTGCTGGACAGACTATGCCAAACAACTAGCAAGACAGGAACACAACCCCACCCATTAGCAGAGAAGCTGCCTAAAATATAATAAGTCCACAGACACCTCAAAACACACCACCGGATGCAGTTCTGCCCACCAGAAAGACAAGATCTGGCATCATCCACCAGAATACAGGCACCAGTCCCCTCCACCAGGAAGACTACACAACCCACTGAGCCAACTTTACCCACTGGGGGCAGACACCAAACACAATGGCAACTAAGAAACTGCAGCCTGCAAAAAAGAGACACCAAACACATTAAGTTATGCAAAATGAGAAGACAAAGAAATACACAGCAGATGAAGGAGCAAGGTAAAAACCCACCAGATGAAAAAAAATGAAGAGGAAATAAGCAATCTACCTGAAAAAGATTTCAAAGTAATGATAGTAAACATGATCCAAAATCTTGGAAATAGAATAGAGAAAATACAAGAAATGTTTAAGAAGGACCTAGAAAACTAAAGAGCAAACAAACAATGATGAATAACATAATAAATGAAATTAAAAGTTCTCTAGAAGGAATCAATAGCAGCATAGCTGAGGCAGAAGAACAGATAAGTGACCTGTAAGATAAAACAGTGGAAATAACTACTGCAGAGTAGAATAAAGAAAAAAGAATGAGAGGAATGGAGGACAGTCTCAAAGACCTCTGGGACAACATTAAACACACCAATGATTGAATAATAGGGGTCCCAGAAGAAGAAGAGAAAAAGAAAGGGACTGAGAAAATATTTGAAGGATTATAGTTCACAACTTCCCTAATATGGGAATGGAAATAGTCAATCAACTCCAGGAAGTGCAGAGAGTCCCATACAGGATAAATCCAAGGAGAAACATGCCAAGACACATATTAATCAAACTATAAAAAGTTAAATACAAAGAAAAAGTATTAAAGGCAGCGAGGGAAAAGCAATGAATAACATACAAGGGAAGCCCCAAACGGTTAACAGCTGATCATTCAGCAGAAACTCTGCAAGCCAGAAGGGAGTGGCAGGACATATTTAAACTGATGAAAGAGAAAAAACTACAACCAAGATTACTCTACCCAGCAAGGATCTCAGTCAGATTCGGCGGAAAAATTAAAAGCTTTACAGACAAGAAAAAGCTAAGAGAATTCAGCACCACCAAACCAGCTTTACAACAGATGATAAAGGAACTTTTCTAGTCAGTAAACACAAGAGAAGGAAAAGACCTACAATAACAAACCCAAGACAATTAAAAAAATAGTAATAGGAGCATACATGTTGATAATTACCTTAAATGTAAATGGATTAATGCTCCAACCAAAAGACATAGACTGGCTGAATGAATACAAAAACAAGACCTGTATAGATGCTGTCTACAAAAGACCCACTTCAGACCTAGGGACAGATACAGACTGAAAGTGAAGGGATGGAAAAAGATATTCCATGCAAATGGAAATCAAAGGAAAGCTGGAGTAGCAATTCTCCTATCAGAAAAAATAGAGTTTAAAATAAAGACTATTACAAGAGACAAAGAAGGACACTACATAATGATCAAGGGTTCAAATCAAGAAGAAGGTAAAACAATTGTAAATATTTATGCACCCAACATAGGATCACCTCAATACATAAGGCAAATACTAACATCCATAAATGGGGAAATCGACAGTAACACAGTCACAGTAGGGGACTTTATCATCCCACTTTCAGCAATGGACACATCATCCAAAATGAAAATAAATAAGGAAACACAAGCTTTAAATCATACATTAAACAAGATGGAGTTAATTGGCATTTATAGGACATTCCATCCAAAAACAACAGAATACACATTCTTCTCAAATTCTCATGGAACACTGTCCAGGATAGATCATATCTTGGGTCACAAATCAAGCCTCGGTAATGTTAAGAAAATTGAAATTGTATGAAGTATCTTTTCTGAGCACAACAGTATGAGACTAGATATCAATTACAGGAAAAAAATTTAAAAAGTACAAACACATGGAAGCTAAACAATATATGACTAAATAACCAAGAGATCACTGAAGAAATCAAAGAGGAAATCAAAAAATACCTAGAAATAAATGACAATGAATGACTGACAACCCAAAACCTATGGGATGCAGCAAAAGCAGTTCTAAGAGGGAAGTTTAGGGCTTCCCTGGTGGCACAGTGGTTGAGAGTCTACCTGCTGATGCAGGGGACACAGGTTCGTGCCCCGTTCCAGGAAGATCTCACATGCCATGGAGCAGCTGGGCCCGTGAGACATGACCACTGAGCCTGCATGTCTGAAGCCTGTGCTCCGCAACAGGAGAGGCCACAACAGTGAGAGGCCCGCGTACCGCAAAAAAACAAAAACAAAAAAAAACAAAGAAAGAGGAAAGTTTATAGCAATAAAATGCTACCTCAGGAAACAAAAAAAATCTCAAGTAAACAACCTAACTTGATACCTAAAGCAATTAGAGAAAGAAGAACAAACAAACCCCCAAAGTTAGCAGAAGGAAAGAAACCATAAAGATCAGATCAGAAATAAATGAAAAAAATTGAAGGAAACAATAGCTAAGATCAATAAAATGAAAAGCTGGTTCTTTGAAAAGATAAACAAAATTGACAAACTACTAGTCAGACTCGTCAAGAAAAAAAGGGGGAGAAGACTCAAATCAATAGAATTTGATATGAAAAAGGAGAAGTAATAACTGACACTGCAGAAATACAAAGGATCATGCGAGATTACTAGAAGAAATTCTATGCCATTAAAATGGACAACGTGGAAGAAATGGACAAATTCTTAGAAAAGAATAACCTTCTGGGACTGAACCAGGAAGAAACAGAAAATATAAACAGACCAGTCACAAGCACTGAAATTGAGACTGTGATTAAAAATCTTCCAACAAACAAAAGGGCAGGACCAGATGGCTTCACAGTTGAATTCTATCAAACATTTAGAGAAGAGCTAACACCTATCCTTCTCAACTCTTCCAAAACATAGTAGAGTGTGGAACACTCCCAAACTCATTCTACAAGGCCACCATCACCCTGATACCAAAACCAAAGTTGTCAGAAAGAAAGAAATCTACAGGCCAATATCACTGATGAACATAGATGCAAAACTCCTCAACAAAATACTAGGAAACAGAATCCAACAGCACATTAAAAGGATCATACACCATGATCAAGTGGGGTATCTCCCAGGAATAAAAGGATTCTTCAATATACTCAAATCAATCAATGTGATAAACCATATTAACAAATTAAAGGAGAAAAACCATATGATCATCTCAATAGATGCAGAAAAAGCTTTTGACAAAATTCAACACCGATTTATGATAAAAACTCTCCAGAAAGTAGGCATAGAGGGAACTTACCTCAACAGAGTAAAGCCCATATATAACAAACCCACAGCCAACATCATTTTCAATGGTAAAAAACTAAAACTTTTTCCTCTAAGATCAGGAACAATATAAGGTTGCCCACTCTCACTGCTGTTATTCAACATAGGTTTGGAAGTTTTAGCCACAGCAATCAGAGAAGAAAAAGAAATAAAAGGAATCCAAATTGGAAAAGAAGAAGTAAAACTGTCACTGTTTGCAGATGACATGATACTATACATAGAGAATCCCAAAGATGTTACCAGAAAACTACTAGAGCTAATCAATGAATTTGGTAAAGTAGCAGGATATAAATTTAATGCACAGAAATCTCTTTCATTCCTATACACTAATGACGATAAAGCTGAAAGAGGAAATAAGGAAACACTCCCATTTACCATTGCAACAAAAAGAATAAAAATACCTAGGAATAAACCTACCTAAGGAGACAAAAGACTTGTATGGAGAAAACTAGAAGACACTGATGAAAGAAATTAACAATGATACAAACAGATGGGGAGATATGCCATGTTCTTGGATTGGAAGAATCAACATTGTGAAAATGACTATCCTACCCAAAGCAATCTACAGATTCAATGCAATCTCTATCAAACTACCAATGGAATTTTTCACAGAATAAAAAATTTCACAATTTGTATGGAAACACAAAAGACCCCGAATAGCAAAAGCAATCTTGGGAAAGAAAAACAGAGCTGGAGGAATCGGGCTCCCAGACTTCAGACCATACTAGAAAGCTACAGTAATCAAGACAGTATGGTACTGGCACAAGGACAGAAATATAGATCAATGTAACAGGATAGAGAGCCTGGAGATAAACCCACACACATATGGTCACCTTATATTTTATAAAGGAGGCAAGAATATACAATGGATAAAAGACAGCCTCTTCAATAAGTGGTGCTGGGAAGACTGGACAGCTACATGTAAAAGAATGAAATTGGAACACTCCCTAACACCACACACAAAAATAAACTCAAAATGGATTAAAGACCTAAATGTAAGGCCAGAAACTATCAAACTCTTAGAGTAAAACATAGGCATAACACTATGACATAAATCACAGCAAGATCCTTTTCGACCCACCTCCTAGAGCAATGGAAATAAAAGCAAAAATAAACAAATGGGGCCTAATGAAACGTGAAAGCTTTTGCACAGCAAAGGAAACCATAAACCAGATGAAAAGACAACCCTCAGAATGGGAGAAAATATTTGCTAATGAAGCAACTGACAAAGGGTTAATCTCCAAAATATATAGGCTGCTCATGCAGTTCAATATCAAAAAATCAAACAACCCAATCCAAAAATGTGCAGAAGACCTAAATAGACATTTCTTCAAAGAAGGTATACAGATTGCCAACAAACATATGAAAAGATGCTCAACATCACTAATCATTAGAGAAATGCAAATCACAACTACAATGAGGTATCACCTCACAGTGATCAGAATGGCCATTATCAAAAAATCTGCAAACAATAAATGCTGGAGAGGGTGTGGAGAAAAGGGAACCCTCTTGCACTGTTGGTGGGAATGTAAATTGATACAGCCACTATGGAGAACAGTATGGAGGTTCCTTAAAAAACTAAAAATAAAACTACTATATGACCCAGCAATCCCATTACTGGGCACATACCCTGAGAAAACCATAATTCAAAAAGAGTCATGTACCATAATATTCACTGCATCTCTATTTACAATTGCCAGGACATGGAAGAAACCTAAGTGTCCATTGATAGATGAATAGATAAAGAAGATGTGGCACATACATACAATGGAATATTACTCAGCCATAAAAAGAAACAAAATTGAGTTATTTGTAGTGAGGTGGATGGACCTAGAGACTGTCATACAGAGTGAAGTAAGTCAGAAAGAGAAAAACAAATACCGCATGCTAACACACATATATGGAATCTAAAAAAATGGAAAATGGTTCTGAAGAACCTAGGAGCAGGAGAGGAATAAAGATGCAGATGTAGAGAGTGGACTTGAGGACACAGGAAGGGGGAATGTTAAGCTGGGACGAAGTGAGAGAGTGGCATGGACATATACACTACCAAATGTAAAATAGATAGCTAGTGGGAAGCAGCCGCATAGCACAGGGAGATCAGCTCGATGCTTTGTGTCCACCTAGAGGGGTGGGATTGGGAGGGTGGGAGGGAGATGCAAGAGGGAGGAGATATGGGGATATATATTTATGTATAGCTGATTTACTTTGTTATACAGCAGAAACTAACACACCATTGTAAATCAATTATACTCTAATAAATATGTTAAAAAATAAAATAAAATTTATTTTCTGAGTTGTTTTATAGAGGCAATTAATTTATCTGAAAATGATGAGAATTTTACCATGAACCACCCTTTACCAGAACTATATTCTTTCATCAGTGCATTTAAGACTGTAAATTCACTCCTCGGTTCCATATTAGCTGCATCTAACAAGTTTTGATATGTAGTATTTGATTGTTGTTCAGTTCTCAATATTGCAGTCCACTTTGTTTTTATTGTGATAAGAACAGATACCATGAGATCTACCCTCAACAATTTAAAAAGTGTACAGTGCAGTAATGTTAACTGTAAGCACAATGTTGTATGGCAGATCTCTAGAACTTTTTCATCTTGTATAACCAAAACTTTATATCCATTGAACAGCGACTCCCCAATTTCCCCTTCCCTCAGCCCCTGGAAACCACCATTCCACTTTCTGCTTCTGTGAATTTGACTAGTTTATCTACCTCATATAAATGGAATCATGCAGTATTTTTCCTTCTGTAACTAGTTTATTTCCCTTAGCATAATATTCTCAAGGTTCATCCATGTTGTCATATAAGGCAGGGTTTCTTCCTTTTTTATGGTTGAATGATATTCCATTGTATGTATATTTCACATTTTCTTTATCCATTAATTGGTCAATGGACATTGAGGTTGTTTCCACATCTTGACTATTGTGAATAATAATGCAATGAACATGAGAGTGCATACATATTTTTGAGACTCTGGTTTCAATTTTTTGGATAAATACCCCAAAGTGGGATTGCTGGATCATATGGTACTTCTATTTTTAATTTTTTGAAGAGCCTCCACATTGTTTTCCATAGCAGCTGCACCATTTTACATTCCAATTAACAGAGTACAAGGATTCCAATTTCTCCACATTCTTGTCAACACCTCCTTTTTTTTTGGTAATGGACATCCTAACAGACATGAGATGATATCTCATTGTGATTTTGATTTGCATTTCACTAATGATTACTGATGTTGAGCATTTTTTCATATACGTGTTGGCTATCTGCACATCTTCTTTCAAGAAATGTCTGTTAAAATTCTTTGCCCATTTTTAAAAATTTTATTTATTTAATTAATTTATTTTTGGCTGCACTGGGTCTTCATTGCTGCTCGTGGGCTTTCTCTAGTTGCAGCAAGAGGGGGCTACTGTTCATTGTGGTGCACAGGCCTCTCATTGCGGTGGCTTCTCTTGTTGTGGAGTACGGGTTCTAGGCACACAGGCTTCCGTAGTTGTGGTACATGGGCTCAGTAGTTGTGGCTCGCAGGTTCCAGAGCACAGGCTCAGCAGCTGTGGCACACGGGCTTAGCTGCTCCGCGGCATGTGGGATCTTCCTGGACCAGGGCTCGAACCCACGTCCCCTGAATTGTCAGGCGGGCTCTCAATCACTGTGCCACCAGGGAAGCCCGCTTTGCCCATTTTTAAATTAGGTGATTTGTCTTTTTAAAAAATTAATTAATTAATCAATTTTAATTAATTTATTTATCTTGCCTTTGTGATGTAGGAATTCCTTATATATTTTGAATATTAACCCCTTATCAAATACATGGTTTGCAAATATTATCTTCCACTCCACTGGTTGTATTTTCACTCTGTTGATTGTTTCCTCTGCAGAGCAGGTTTTTAGTTTGCTATAGTCCCACTTGTCTATATTTGCTTTTGTTGCATTCTATTTTGAATGGGATCTCTCCCTCTCTCTGTTAAATATTCCTCCCTATTTCCCTTAGATTTATAATTACTCCTTCCAGGCCCCCTGGGGTTCTTATTCTAGAAACAGGTGGTGTTTTAGGACTCCTTTTCTGTGGCGACATTGAAACTATCAAAGATGCTGTCACCCAACCAGCAATTCCTGTGTCTTGGCCTAGGTCGTTGTCCTCCCACCTCCTTAGTTGCAACTCTAAATAGGGCACATCTGTAGCATTTTTAGCTTCCTTTGCCTCTTTAGATGAGCCCCATCATAGCCACTGATTTTAAGGAATAAGCCTTATTTTGATTACATGGAAAACTTTCAGTTCCAAGTACCTCATAGGAGCTGAACTTCTACCACCTATATCTGATTTTGGATTTTAACACCAGCAAACATGCACCATCAGCCCTGCTCGATACTGTGTTTCTGGTTTGTGAAGTTGTTAATATTATTTTTGAATTTAGCTGGTTTTGCTTATTTTTTCTGTTTATATTTTATCTGTCACTGGAGCAGAGAGATTCCATTAAATTATGGCCTTCCCCTCTGTTTCTCTTGGTCAGAGACTGCTCCTCCTGTGTGCCCTGTTGGCTTCACTGCTCACTGTGTCACCATCACTCTGTACCTTCAGGGTTGCTTGTTTCTGGTTTTCAGAGGAAGAGCAGCTCCTACTCAGAGAGGCAGAAAGGCTGACTCACTATTATTATATCTAAACCTAGTTCTTTAAGGTGTTCCCAGATCTTGCTCTTTGAATTACCCTCTGGTCTTTGAGCTCTCTTTCTCTGCTGCTTCCCTTTCTGAATGAAAATGTGCTAAAGCCTCCTTTTGATAAGAGAAAACAAACAAAAACCAAGAACAAACAACAAATATTTCTTTCCTTAACCCTGCTACTCCCTTGAAAGATATGGCTCTTTCTTTCTCTTTAGTGTTAAACATTTTAGAGGAATATTGCATAGTAGCTAAGTCTAATTCTTTTACTCCCATCTCATTATGCTGTTTGCAATCTGGCTTCTATTATAAGCAAACTTCCCTCTCAAAAGTCATTACTAAATCCTTATAGACCAAACACAATGGCCATTTCTTGGTTTTCATCTTTCTTAACCCCTCTGTAGGACACAAAGGAGCTGTTCACCCCTTTCTGCTTATAAGTCATCCCTACTTCTATATGTCTTCCCCTGAGGCTCTTTGCTCGCCCTTAGTCATTCTCTATCTATACTTTTCCCCTTGGCATCTCCAGTAGCTGCCATTTTTACCTTTTTAACACATGACCTAAAAACTTTCTTTGTAAGCAACTGTTTTGCATCTTTTCAGAAGTAGTGAGTAGTGACTAGCAGTAGTCTTAGAAAGAGTTTTGGAGCCAGATAGAGCCTAACTCTGCCAATGAGCAATGTTCTCACTGAAAATGTGGTTAATATTTAATACATCTTGGTGGATTTTTGTCACAATTAAGTGAGATAACATGTAAAGAGTAAAGGCACTGAATTGGAGCTCACAATATTAGTTCCTTTTTCTCTTCTTCCTTATAGAAAGAGGAAGATCTTAAATAAATTCAATAAGCACAAAAATGTCCAGTCCCATATATCATATACCCTTATCTCTATCTATCTATCTAGTACTTCTTACTCTCTGTTAAGACATCTCTAACCAAAACAGGGAAGCCTCAATTTCAGTGTCCCAAAGTGAATTTAATATCTTCCCCACTCTTTGTCTTTACCTGAAGTTACGTTTCTAGTAATCAAGGCAAACTTCTGTTGTGTGATCTGTCTTGGCCCCATTGTGTAATTTGGTCTTGATTCTATACGCACAGGGTATCTTGCATCCATCCACTATTTTACTGTCTAAAATCACTATCTTAGCTTAGAACTTTATAGCCACTTCTGAAGGCTAATGCAAGTAGATTCAAACTATGCTTTAGAAAGATGAATCTGGCAACAGGGCTTGAAATTAAAATTGACCCTTGAACAACACAGTTTTGAACTGTATGGGTCCACTTATACAG
This sequence comes from Lagenorhynchus albirostris, assembly GCF_949774975.1. Classification (NCBI taxonomy): domain Eukaryota; kingdom Metazoa; phylum Chordata; class Mammalia; order Artiodactyla; family Delphinidae; genus Lagenorhynchus; species Lagenorhynchus albirostris. The sequence goes on along the minus strand of NC_083097.1, from coordinate 100,723,864 downwards.
AGATTTTTTTTTTCCCAAGGTCAAATACTACAGAACTACATAATCCTCGGATGGTTGAATCCATGGATACAGAGTGCTGACTGTAAAGCTATATGCAGATTTTCAACCACATAGAGTATGGGTGCCCCTAGCTCCTGCATTGCTCAAGGGTCAACTACAAAAGTATATATACACAGATACATGAAAATATCTGAAAAATATCAGAAACTATAAAAATTTCAGAAGTAATTATTTATCTATAATAGGTTCACCATTAGAATTATCTTTAAAAGAAAAATTTTAATCTAAATAAAGGGAAAAACCCACAAATGATACCTTACCTTCACAGGTTAATCAGTGAATGGCCCCATTTTTGTTCAAGTAGCCAATTGGATCATATGTCCAAGGGCCTCTTGATGGTACTTTTGTTTTGGTGAGTCAGCAATACTTGATCCTATATTCAGAGGGCTTAGTTGCAGCCCTAATTATCAAGAGTGTTGATGTTTCATAAGAACTCCCAGTCGATGGTATTCTGACTCTGGGGTGACAGAGCCTTCTTCAGAGAAAAGGCTTAAAGGCTTATTAACAACTACATATTTGAAAAATCACTTTTAGCAGTATATTTGATTACACGTCTAGCTTAAGAATTGTTTTGCTTTTTAAAAAATACAATCAATGTTGAGCTGCTTTTAATGCACAACCCATAGTTATTTTAGCAAAAGGTAGTAAAAATAACTTAGCCTGCCACCAAAAAATACTGTTTTAAGGATACTGAGGTGCTCATTTTTGATTCTCTCATTCCCCCACCCCCAATATATACATGAAAACAAGTTCAAAGTGGCTGCCTGAATCCCCAAAGTCTCTTAGAAAAAAAATGAAATCTTCTTTTCCCAGATCACAGTGTAGTGAAATAAATTAGTATAATGATTTATGTTTACTGTTTTAGTCAATTCTGATAGAGATTATAGAGACAAAATGACAAACTGCCTTAGTGGTAAACTTAAATCATGTCAGCCAATCTTTAGTTTTTCCTCACCCTAATTGCTTCACCTGTTCATTTATCTTCCCAGGCAATCTTGGGAAGAAATACTAGTTCAATCAGTGCATGTGCAAACCACCAGAGATAAAAAAAAGTTTAGTCTAATTTGTCTCACTAAATTGTAATGCCTCTAGCAAACAAATCTTGGTTTGAAAGGAGACTGGAGAAATCTGAATAATTATGGTGCAAAATGCTCTCTTTTTGAATTTCGAAAGATACCATTTATATACATGTTGCTGTCTCTCCACTCCTACCTCTATACTTCTTTCCTGTTGTTTTTGAAAGCATGTCCTATTTCCAAATTAGAACCAAGAATTGCATGCAGTATCTTTACTCACACAGCTCAGGACCTGCTCAATATAAAAGTAAAAGATATACACTTTAAAAAATCCAACTGTGTTCTACACTGAAAAAGTCTAGGTTGAGAAGTGACTTTTATAGGGATAATAAAGAGATTCCAGTTTAAAGTGGAGATAAAACCTCTAGCTACAGGAAGATAACTTTGAAGCATGGAAGCTCTTAGGTGATGAGAACGGGGTTATGAGTGTGTGTTCTTTGTTTCAACAGCAAATCTTTATAATGGGCTTATTAGGTGCCAAAAAGTGGGCTACATCACTTTTCATTTGGGGGGACTACGGAATCCAGGGAAATTGGCTTTGTCTCTTTCTGTTTTTTATTGAAGAGTCACAGAATATCATCTCCATGTTAGAAAACATATCAAATGAGGGTGATTATGATTAAAGTATTTTAATTATTTTTTTTTCTCTTCACACAGAACAAGCTGACTTCTCTGAGTTTTCTCTGGATCTATCAGAGAGAAGACTGAATCTGAGCTGTCAAGTGCTGCTGAAAAAAGGTGGGTGGCCTTGTCAACAACACTGGGGTAGAAATTACTAGAATGCAGCAGCCTCCACTCACATAAGAAGGAGAAAGTCTCTAAAGCCCAGGGTGGTGTGTGGAAGTCACAGCATTTGTTTGCTGCCCCCCACAGAAGTTCCGGGTGTGGCTCCCTAGGGTCTTCAGATGAGGGTCGCTGATCAGGCCAAGCTCGGCAGCATACCCCAAATCAGCAAGAGGGGTTTTCATGCTTGTCATAAACTGTTAGAACTAAGGAATCTTCGATGTCATCTTTAAAATGAGAACATTGGATATAAAGGAGACGCTAGTCTAGAAAAGATTAGGGAATTTCTTAAGGTCATATGGGAAATAAGGTAGAGAGCTAGGACAGAAACTGGGATCCTACCAAACCAGGAGGACTGACCCCAGACTCTCTAGACCCACCCTTAGGATGGAACAAGAACGAAGCAAACCAGAGAAGCACATTTAAAGAAAGAGAAGGCTTGAAATATTAAAGCAAACTTTACTCTTTCCTGACGACCAGAGTCACTTTCATGCCAACATACTTGGACTTGGATGACTAACACGTTTGCTTTGAGTTTTCTCTTTCAGAGGACTGATAGAGTGATTAATTAACCACTGGGTACAAATTACTCTGGTAGGAGCTTTGGGGAAAACAGAGAAGGCCATGGCATGACCTCAGGAAGCTCACAGTCTAGCGGACAAGGTGAACTGGACATGTAATTAACCAGCCACGGTGCTAAGTCAAAGAAATCAAGGGGATAACTGCAAGTTATTTGTAGAACTATTGTGAGAGAATGGATTATTCGACATAAAATTTCTCTTTATTAGTGGATCTTCACTGTGCAGGAAGAAAAGTTAATGGCTTATATATTGGTGAATAACACACCCAGGGTGAGGTGATGTAATTCACATGACTATCAGTGAAGTTACACTAGTGCTTGCCTGTCCCTATTTTTCTAGCTCAAAAGATAAAAGAATGTGCAATTTGTACAGAAAAGAAACGAACAGACCCATTGCTTTCTTATATTTTACAATTTAAATGGTCAATTTAATATACATGTAATAGTGTTATCATATTTCTCCTTTGCAGGCCTTTGTTGCAGAGAGATGCATGGCCCTGCCAATGCAATGTTTATGGGGGAGCTACCATTGATCAAATACTGCTATGTGCCAGGCATTGTCATGGGCACTTTGATGTATTACATCTCATGTACTCATCACAGCAGTCCTATAAATAATTGTTACTATCTCCATTTTACAGATGAGAAAATTGGATTTTAGAGAGGGTAAGTAATGCGCCCAAGATCACATAGCTAATAAATACCAGAGGAGGAATTTTAACCAGATCTGAAGACCCCCGTATCCATGTTCTTCTCCCTCATCCCATTGTTAAAGCATGATGCTTTGGAGAATAGAGAAGGAAATCAATCATCTAAACCAACAAAGAAGGAAAGATCTTTCACAGAAGAGAGAACAGGAGGGAGTATGATTTTGACAGTCAGCAGTCAGCAGGAAGCAGGAATGAGGAAAGAGTGTGTGGCACTCAGAGCCACGGACACTATGAATGACCACGCACCTGTCTTCTGTCTTATTCTGCTAAGATCCCTGGGCCAGAGCAGCATTTACTACCTGAGAATAATGATGAGTACATGTGGATTTGTACCTTTTCCTTCTGCATGCTCAAGCAGAAGAGGGGAAGCCTGAGGGGGTAGGTTTGAGTTAGAACCCACATTTGTGTACAAGCTGAGGACTTTGGCAGTGAGGCCAGAGGCAATGAACATACTATGCAACCAGGCTAGGTTAGAGGAAGAAAGGAAGGGACCAGCTTGGAATCTTTACATATGCAACATTATATCCTTATGCTCAGGTTGGATGGTAAATTTTGCTTGTTTGCTATTTCAGCAACAAAGTGTTTCTATTAAAGGAAAACAACTTCAATATTTAATAGGGGATGTTATCTTTTATTAAAGACCCTATCAACAACAACGAAACAAACAACCACAACAAAAACTTGATCAAGGAAAGGATCTTAAAGCAAAGTATGTTAGTATCAGACAACAGTCACAAAATGTTTTGAGAACTTTCTGTGTTTAGATAGGAAATCTTTTCTTGTAATTAAGAAATTAAAGAGGAAAGATAAAAGAATCTTCACTTCTGTATGAGTGAGGACATAACTCATGCCAAACCTCTGAATTCTTATCACTTTCCCAGGATACCCATTTATCATGGTCATCTATCTACTTATCAGGCCTGTGAGAGGAAAACATCAAAAAGCATGAACAATCTTGATCCCTTGAAAAACCCTGGTATTGGGCATGACCCTTCAAAAGGCATTATCATCAAACAGAAGCTATGTCAACTCCCTCACATGGCCAGAGGTTATAATGCTAAAGATTAAAGACTTGATGCTACAGGGAAAACAGGAGAAGCTACATTTGAAAAAAAGATAAATTCCTCTTTTTTCTGAGCTCTTTTCATGATTGTTCTCTGCAACTTACTTCACACAGAATTTCTTGGCAGCAGTTTTCTGAAGGAAAAAGCTTAAGGAAAAAATATGTTGTCAAAAATCTAAAGAACTATTTATTTATGTTATTTTATCCAGGATCTCAAAGCCTATCTTCCTCCCTGCAACACTAAAATTCAAAGACACCAGAACGAGAAAGAACTGAAGACTTGGTAGAAAATGTGTGGAATAGGATTCCACGTGGCATCATTGGATACACCATTATAAGATTTCAAAGCGGGCTTCCCTGGTGGCGCAGTGGTTGAGAGTCCGCCTTCCGATGCAGAACACGCGGGTTCGTGCCCCGGTCCGCGAGGATTCTGCGTGTCGCGGAGCGGCTGGGCCCGTGAGCCATGGTCGCTGAGCCTGCGCGTCCAGAGCCTGTGCTCCGCAATGGGAGAGGCCACAGCAGTGAGAGGCCCGCGTACCGCAAAAAAAAAAAAAAAAAAAAAAAAAAAAGATTTCAAAGCCTAAAACCAGTCCTAATGTCCATGCATTTTACAGAAACTGATGGGCTAAGTAGCTGGGATGCCCAGTTTTTACTGCAGGGAGCACCTATCTGAAGTGTAACCACCATCTGTGTATTATCCTGATGGATGCTGAGTAGAGAGTAACTGAGCAACCATATTTGAGCTCTTGCTACCAGAGGAATGTTCTACAACATTAGCCAGGAAGTCCACTGGTGTCCACAGATCTATCCCTAGCAGAGAGGATGAAATCTTCTCTCTGTGCTGGCCTGTGGAGGAACGCTCTTCCTATAGTGAGAAAATGGTGGGCACAGCCTTGCAGGTGCGAGGGCTGGAGTTAGGCAGCAGCACAGCACAGCTACATTTGCAGTACCCACTGGAAAGAAGCGTAGCCTTCTGTGGATAACACCCGGAGGAGCTGAGAGTATGTCTTGACTAAGTGCACAAAAAAGGTGAATAGTGTGAAACAGAAAGCAGGGAGACTAAACCTCAGAGAACACAAAGGAAGATCCTGGTTTAATCAGACTAACCCGGAACTATCCACTTAGTCACACTAGGTAAAGGTTCATTTGCAGGTTCTTTAGTGGAGAGAAGAAGGAATCTGACCTCAGCGCCTCTGTATCTTTTTTTAGAGCATGGGGTCTACACCTGAGACATGTGAACCTGAGGTTCCTCAGATGGCGTCAGGGGGACCAGGAACCTTTAAAGTTCTTTGAAGAACCTGTGATGTTGTTGTATAAATGTGCCTTTCCTTCTGAGGAAACAGTTCTCAAATGTGACTAGAACCCAAAATAGGTTGACTGCTGCTTTAATACTTATTGTATATATAGGTAAGTACATTGTTCTTACGCAGGGTAGGTTAGCCATAACGTAGTAATCATTCTCAACACATCTTTTCCTGTCTTAGTTTCCATAGTCTTGAATTCAAAGACTCTTCTAAGTTTTTCCGCATTGTTATATGAAATAGGGGAACTGCCTTGTTACGGGCAACAACAGTTTGATTCTCGGTGTGGACAAAGCCAGAGAAGCAGCCGCCTTACTGAAGTGACCTAATGAAGTTTGATTCCATCTGAATATGCAATAATTATAGCCAAAGCTTGCAAACTCAGGTGCAGCCTGCAGAAGGTCAAGCCATAAGGTAATAAAAAGCAGTGAAAACTCACCTTTTGTCTTGGGAGACCATGAGGAACTGGGCAGCACATGTCAGGGGCAGCCAAGACTCAGCTCCAGAGGTTACTATGATGGGATGCTTGTCCAGTGTTGCCTGATCTTCCAGATTTCCAAGGAGATCTAGAGACGTGGATTTTTAACAAGATTTCTGTTATATTAAAGCTACCCAGAAAAAGCGTTATAAAGATGTATGAATCTTTACTTGATGCATGACTGAGCTATAAATCTTAGTTTGGGGTAATGTGGATTAAATGCTTTTAAAAGCCTTCTCAAATTTATCTTTAAGATTTATAAAACTCTAAAAATACTTTAACTTAAAATGAAAATATGTGAGAACAGGTAGGCGGGTGGAAGCCATTTCTCTCTAAAGAGGTAGTCGATGATATTGTCCGCATGATAGAGAATGTCACTAGGAAGAAGCCCAGGAAGAGCAAGCCTTCAGGTGCTTGGGGTAGATGTGAACTTGATCCATGTTGTCTGCAGTGGACAGATATAACCTGTGATGTTACTAATTCTGAAGAGTAGCTGATATTATTTTAGAGGGAAGTTTTACTGTATATGGCTAGAGAAATGACACAGCAATGAGGCAGTAAAGAAGGGACAAAAAGGAAACAAACTGTATAGAGCCCATGCTGCAGGCCTTTTCCTTCCCTCCTGAGAGGGGAAGAGCTGGGAATCACAAGCCTGAGCAGCAGCAGCGAGGCATAGAGGGCTTGATACCCAGTGAATAGGAAAGCATGGGGTGCACATTTTGGCAGTAGAGGTGCCTCTACTAAACATGAGGGTTGAGTTTCTAGTTTGCCCTGGGTTACTTACCAAGCCTAGAGACTCAGTATATCACACCTGACTCAGACACACCCAGGAGACATTTATTCTCCCAAGCCCAGTATCTAATGGGCAATGTTAGAGGAGACCCTTAGAGATCATATGAGGTTTGCATTCAGTTCTTGCAGAAATTCAATGCTTAAAAAAGGCTGATTTCACAGTTGACTAACCTGTAATCCCTTTGCTTTAGTTCCAGCCTGAAGAGTCATAGTGTGTTTAGTGTGTTCTAAAAGGCTTCTCTTTATGTAAGGAAATATGGCATTATTTTATATGCACTGGGACTCTACTCTAAAGGACACTCACAGGTGTCCATTGTGAGGGCCATGCCTAAGAGAAGGACACTATATCATCTTTGGTGAACTGACTGTTCAAATATTTTGTCCATTTTTTTTTTTATTACAACAGGGGTATTAAATGTCCTTTCCTCACCCTGGCCTGCAGAATATGGTTACCCTGCACTGGCAGGGTGGTATCAAGAGAGATGGCAAACATAAAATGTTCACAAAGAGTGGCATAGGGTTGCCCAGTAGCCAGCCACTAAAAACAATGATGTACAAGATAGGGAGATACTGGTAAATGAAATCTTTGTTCTTTTAGAATTTGCAATTGACTTGTCACCCAAGGAGGCTTTAGTAGAACCTGATTATGGTGCTGGTATCTGAGCACAAGGATAATATCCAGTTCAGTGGCTAGGTTGAGAGGAGTGGCTTCCAGCATTATAGACAAAGAGACACCTGCTTTGTCCTCTAATAGTGTCAGATCTTAGTTACTCTGATGGTCTTTTCGATGTATTAAGTTGGCTAAGCTACAGACCCCAGTTATTCAATCAAACACTAATCTAGGCGTTGCTCAGAAGGTATTTTGAAGATGTGATTAAAGTCCATAATCAGTTGACTCTAAAAGAGATTATCCTAGTTAATCTGAGTGGCCTGATTCAATAAATTGAAAGGTCTCAAAAGCAGAGCTGAGGATTTCCTGAAGTAGAAGAAATTCCCCCTGCGGACAGTGTACGCCCAGGAGTTGCCCTTCCTGATGGCCTGCCATATGGATTTTGGACTTGCCTAGCCAGCTCTGGCAGTTGCATAAACCAACTCCTTGCAATAAATCTCTTAATATATACCTTCCACTGGTTCTGCTTTCCTAGTTGAGCTTTTTTTTTAAAAAATTAATTAATATATTTATTTTTGGCTGCATTTGGTCTTCATTGCTGGGCTTTCTCTAGTTGCAGTGAACAGGGCTACTCTTCGTTGCAGTGTGGGGCTTCTCATCGCGGTGGCTTCTCTTGTTGCGGAGCACTGGCTCTAGGCACACAGGCTTCAGTAGTTGTGGCACGTGGGCTTCAGTTGTTGTGGCTCGTGAGCTCTAGAGCGCAGGCTCAGTAGTTGTGGCGCATGGGCTTAGTTGCTCCGCGGCATGTGAGATCTTCCTGGACCAGGGATCGAACCCGTGTCCCCTGCATTGGCAGGCGGATTCTTAACCACTGCGCCACCAGGGAAGTCCTTCTAGTTGAACTTTGACTGACAGAGTCACCTATTGACTAACTTCCTCTTGGACTGTGTAGATTTGGCCTCATTTTTCATAAACATGTCTTAGCCCACAAAACTTTTAAAAAACAAACTAGTTTCAAGTTGTTTCTTTTAATCAAGATAGAGCTGAATTAGAAAAAAATTTAATACATTGTCATTTAATAGAGTCAATAACATTTTTGAATTTTTGTGACTAGTGATCTATTTGTACTTATTTACACCATCAAATTTTGTGTTTTCTGTTGACACATTTATTTTTTATTTACTTCCCCTTCCCCTCTTTTTAGTGCATTTTACTGGATTGTTAAAAAATTTCAAAATGTCTCCTACTGTTTTGCTGGTTTGAAATCCATGCAATGCATCTACCTTCTTTCAGTGGTCACTATTATTTTATATCTATATTTATTTATATTTTTAGTAACAAAACATTAAGTTATTCATTATTTATAGACTTTTCCCAAACATGCCATGGAACTTATTCGGTTTTAAATATCATCAAACAATCCCAAACCAATTACTGTTATTTTTGTCTAGAGCTTTAGTTTTATTATCAATATTTTTATATATGCTAATACTTGTTTTGATTAATTTTCAGAGTAAACTATTAATTCTTTTCCCCATATGTGAATGAAGGCCATCTAGGCCTTGAATTTAACTTTCTATTATAGACTTTTCAATATTTGACATGATCTCAACTATTAAAATTCTCAAGATATGTCCTAAACAGTGTAACCCAGAAATGCTCTAAAATTTCACAAAACACAACCAAAAGATGAGTAAACTAGAATTGCAAGCTTAATTCATTACATTTTCCAAGGGGCATTCTGTCCCTTTTCACGAATTTCTAGAATCTTGCACCATAGAATCAGAAACGAATAGAAAAGAATAATGAGGCATCCACAAATGCCTTCAAAATATCTGGAAGCAAAAGGTTAAACTTTAGTGGTGTTAGACAAAATTCTAACATGACTTAGATATGGAGTTACAGATTATATAGTATAAGACGGCATTTAATATGCAAAAAGAAGTTCCTTTTCTTTAAACTTTTTTTTTCAGAGACATAAAATTGTTCCTTAATTAAGAGTCAAATTTTTAAACCACTACTAATTAAACCAATGTTGTTATTGAGAAAGATTGCATATCTCAATCCATTGATTCACACAAAGTAATAGCCATTATTACACTGAATTCAAACCTTCTGGGAAAGCAGAACACAAACCCTGAACTTAAATAAGATTCAGAGTTATCCTAAAAATGGTGTAAGTCAATATTTAATCAATCAGAACAAATCTGTTTTTGTATAAAAATTTAAACACACAAAATGAACACCTTGAGACACTTTCGGAATATATGAAAGCAAAGAATTTCCAAATAGACACAGTCTTAGCTTATGAGTAAAGCCCTCGGTTGTTGTGGGTTTCAGAAGAGCAGCGCAGTGTAGACAAAGCATGATAGGGCCATAGATCACAGTAATAACATTTGCAATAAACAATAACAGAACAAAGCAGACATCTATAAGAATCCCACTAGGAATTTACGTTATCCATAATTTTTCTTTACATTTGAGAAACTATGGCAGGAAAGGCCATTACATTCAATGGCACCAATTAATTTCTGCAACTTTTAATGACATCTTTCTGAGTAAAAACCTCACATAATGCCCTGTGCACATGATTGATAGCAGCTTATGTTTGATTTGTACTGGATTCCTGATTTTTTTTAGTATTTTTAAAGAGTCCCTCTGCAGCCAATCAAGCAATCAACATGAAATACTCAGATTCTCTCTTGAAAAGTACAAGAAAAAAGAGAAGACAATGTGGCTTCTTTCCTGGGCCAACAGACCACTAGTGATGTTATTTAAGTAGTTTTCTGGATGATGGATTACAGAGATTTTTATTCCAAGAGAAAATGATAGTCAAAGAAAACCATTTAATTCTTGTTCTATGCAGGATATCAGAGTATAACTCTACTCTTAAACATGGGTTTGTAATACACAATTTCCCTTTATTGACTTCCCTAGACTTTAGAGAAAAGTATTTCTTAATATCCTAGAAAATATTCCAAGTTTGTAATATCAGTGAAAGGATTTAAACTGAACAAATAGGACCACACAAGAACTCACATATGTTTTTAGTGGGCATGATCATGGGAAATGAATCCTTGAATAGCATGGGGTTTGGATAGAACTTCTCTTTCCTTTAACCATAAAAGCTCCAGTCAAACTTTGGTTGAGTAGTTTAAAAAATAATCTAAGATAGTGAGTATATCTAGTGGTGTGCTGGTAAGTGCAAGGATCCTATTCACGAGATATGCATCCTTTAGAAGGCTTTTCTGAATGAGAAACAGAGAAGCCTAGAAAGAGCCTACGTAGCATGTGTGCCAGTGACACCCTGTGCAGCAAAAATGGCCCGATGAAGACCAAATACTGCCCAGAACCATTTACCGGTGATGACCATGAGGGGAATATTAGAGTGTCTAGGAGGTACAAAACATGCATTTATCCCATAAACGTTCATTGTCTAGTTTAGTCTAAATACTGAGACAAGTTTAGAAAGACTAAATGGCTTGGTCAAGGGCACAAAGAAGATAGCATAGAGATGGGGTCATTCAAAATTGTGATTTGTAAACAATATGTTTTAGTATGTCATGAAAATAATACAAGCCAAAGGACAGTGGATTTCATGATTTAGTAAATTAAAATGAAAATAGAGTAAAATTCTCCTATTAATTGGTGTTTTAGATATTTCTGAACTATTTCAACCATAGATTTTAATCATCTAAGAAAATCATAATTCTTGTTCAAGGGACTCTATTTAACTGCCAGCAGTCTTGGGCTCATGGTTAAGGAAGAATCAATTCCTAGGTACTTGTGGAATAAACACACCCAGACCTTTAAATTTCTATAACTTTTCTATAATTATCCAAGGTTCCTGGTATGTTCATTAACCAAGAATTCCAGATAACCCAGCAGTTACTCAAATCCCACAACCTCTGCTGACAAATAGAGCTTTGGATGACAGAGATCTAGACGAAAGATGATAAAATTCAGATTTTTCCATGACCACCAATATTGTCATGAAAGAGTTCTGTGGTTTTATACCAAAGCAATCTATGGGCTATGTTCTGATGTGTGCTTTATGTAATCTTTCTTTCAATCCACAGAAAGTTACATAAAATGGTATTCACAGAAAGTTAAATAAAATGGAATAATTCTTTTTCTAATGAATGGATTCATCTAGTTTTATTTTCTACATTGCTTTTACTTACACGATTGCTGCCTAAGTCTTTACTTCTAAAATGTTATCCCTGTAGATAACTACTGAGGATTATTGCATATTAAAGGGGACCCCAGAACTAGAAGTGACCTCAGAGGTAATAAACTCTAACATCCTCATATTACAAATCTAGAAATAGAAGCTTTGAAAGTACTTGGCCAAGACCACTGAGAAAGTTTGCAGCAAAGCCAGGGCTAGAACCCTAGTGACCAGATGCCTAATAAAATACAGTGATGCTCCCTGATTATTTTTTTTGTAACATCAAAATCAGAGTAACAAGAAATAGGGTATTGTACTGTGTTCCCTAAAAATTTTCTGTGAGCCCTGTTAGAGACTGGCATATTCTTTGGCCTCCCCCTCTTCAGGAGACATAAACTAAACCTTGCCCAGAAAGATCAAGATAAACTTAAAACTACTCCCCCAAGTATATGTGTTAGTATTCTGAACAGTCAATACTGGTCATTGTTATTCCTCTTAGCAGAGGCTGAGAGTCTTATTAATTGCCATGTAACTTTTTCTCCCTGTAAAACAAAATGTACTCCTTGTATATGAAAAGCTTATTTTCTTATTCAACTAAAGAAAGGAGGAGAAATGGGAAAGAAGTGTTGGGAAAATTAAGGAAAGCGAAAAGAGGTAAAATGGGGAAAGAGGACAAAAGAAAGTGAGAAGTTTAACTGAACAATACTAGGGGATCACTTCACACGCATTGGGATGGTTATTACAAAAACAAACAGGAAATGACAAGCGTTGGCCAGGATGTGGAGAAATTGGAAGCCTTGTGCGTTGTTGGTGGGGATATAAAATGGTGTAGCATCTGTGAACAGCTATATGGTAATTTTTCAAAAAAGTAAACAGAATTACAATACGATCCAGCAATTCCATTTCTGGGTATATAGCCAAAGAAGTGAAATCAGGGACTCGAATAGATATTTGTACACTTATATTCATAGCAGCACTGTTCACAAGAGCCAAAACATGGAGGCAACTCAAGTGTGCATTGATGGATGAATGGATAAAACAAATGTAGTATATACATACAATGGAATGTTATTCAGCCTTATAAAGGAAGGAATTTCTGACACATGCTACAATATGAATGAAACTTGAAGACATTATGTAAATAAGCCAGTCACAAAAAGATAAATACTGTGTGATTTCATTTATATGTGGTGCTTAAAGTAGTTGAATTCATAGAGGCAGAAAGTAGAACAGTGGTTGCCAGGGCTTGGGGGGAGTAGAGAACAGGTAGTTGTTTAATGGGTATACAGTTCAAGCTGGGAAAAATGAAAAAGTTCTGATGATGGTTGCACAACAATGTGAATGTACTTAATGCCATGGAACTGTACATTTACAAATGGTTAAAAGGATCAATTTTATGTTAAGTATATTTTACCACAATTGAAAAAAAGAGAGTACTGGGAGAAATTTATGAAAGGCAAAAATATAAATGAGCCTTATACTTCAGTATGTACTAAAAAAATAATCTCCCTGAAGTAATATTCATTATTTTTAGCAAAGATAATTCTTTTTGTTTCAAAACAAGAAATTGTTTTTCAAAGACAAGGGGCCTGGGGGCAATTCCACTTTCTTTCCCCACAGACAGTGTTTAAAGGCAGGTGAGCTAGTGCACTCTTTCTACCTTAGAAAAGGTATCACAGCTTTCAGAAGTGTACCCTCTATAGAGTCAGTATGTTTTTTCCCTTGTGCAATACAATATTTGCTTTGATTATTCCTATTTGAAAATAAATAGCCAAGTCTTTATTTTTACAATACTCTTTCTGATCAATCCAAAGGCAGCAGAAATGAAATATTTGTTCTTTCTACTCCTTTACAGTTAGTTTTTCTTTAATTACAGGAAATTCTCATTATAAATATGCTCTTTGTTATCAAGCAACATCAGCTATTGGATACTTAGCCTGGTTGCCAAGTTTATTTTAGTCTTTACAGCTCCTACCTTGCAAGGACATTTCAGCTTCTCCCATATCCTTTTAGAGATTGGGTAATGGCCAAACTGCAAAGGATTGTCATTTATTAAACAATAGAATAGCTTCCCGTGAGCATAGATGATATGAAGCAACTCATTTAAGATATGTAAAGTGGTCCTCATTTTTATTGGCAAAATATGTAATATCTTGAGATGAAGGTTTGCTTAATCATCACTGCAAGAATATCATATTATTATTACTCTCAGAGACTTTAAGGAAGCTGCTGCTGTGTGCTAGATCATTTACTATGCCTCTGTGACACGAAGGGTTGACAGATACGGTTCTGGCCCCAAAGGATCTTACTACTTATTAGAGGCACCATATGGGTAGATCTTGGTTAACTTGCTTTATACAATCTTGTGATTGAAATTGTTCAGGAGCAGTTCTGTTCCCAATATTGCCAGAAAATGCATCCTTTTTATGGATCTCCATCTTTCGCGGTATGAGTACCATATCACATAGCTTACTGCCTACATTAAAATGAGTTTACTATTCCATTGTTGTCAGTAGCATAACTCTACTATTTCAAGAGTCTCTTGCCCAAGTAAATAACTGAATTGTTTATTACAGAACTTTCGCGAAAGACCCATCAACTCTTCAATCGAAAGCATCAACAGGCAGTTCACATCCCAAGACTCTTTGAGCCTTTGCCTAAAGACGTTTGCCATTTCTATCAATCCTAATCTAGTATATAATGATCCTTAACCAGTCCTACTGAAGTCCAGGCTTTAAAAGACCATCTTTGAATCCAGACTTCAAAATTCTAATAAGTCAGAACTTGCCCTTCTCTCAAGTCTATGGTATTCACAATAGCCAAAAAGATGAAAAAAATAACAATAAAAAACCAAAATGTCCATCAACAGAAGGGTGGATAAACAAAGTGTGGTATATCCATTCACTGAAATACTATTCAGTCATTAAAAAAAGATCAAAGTACTGATACATGCTACCATGTGGATAAATTTTAAAAACATTATGCTAAGTGAAAGAAGTCAGACACAAAAGGTCACACACATATTGTACTGTTCCATTTATATGAAATACCCAGAACAGGTGAACCCATAGATACAGAAAGCACATTAGCAGCCGCCAGGGATTTGGAGTGGTGGAAGGAGAATGGAGAGTGACTGCTTACTAGGTATGAGATTTCCTTTGGGGGCGATACAAATGCTTTGGAATTAGGTAGAAGTGATGAACGCACAACGTTTTGAATTTACTAAATGTTACTGAACTGTACACTTTAAAAGGGTATATTTTATGTTGTGTGAATTTCACCTCAATTAAAAAAATATTTTTAAGTCTGCGGAGCTGATGTTTTCCCCTACCTTGATACGAAATAAACTCTTTTGTATGATTAACAGTGTGTTTGAATGATATTTGGGGAGCCATCATTCAATAGCTGTGATTTAAATCAGAGACATGTCTGTGATCCTGTGTGGGTTTTGAAATTAGATCACACTCCCCTTGGTTTTTACCCTCAATGACTCAGAAAGCTGGAGTTCAATTTCCCCTCAGTTTTCTCTCCCTGTGTGTAAATGGTCCCCTTTTGGCCACCGTGTTTTATCCTCTTATCTTCCTACACTTCAGTAATCTTTAAGATGTCATTGATTTTGAGGCACTCTTATTTGCAAATTCTAATCCCTGTTTGGTTAGCTCTAAATTACTGTATACAGTCTGTTTTTCATTATGATGTCTTAATCTGTAAAAAGTTGTAATAATAGTTATACATATTCACTTTTTGGTTTGTTTTTGCTTGTTTGTAACCTTTTTTTAAGTTGTTATTTTTTTTTAAAGTTCTTCTATTGAAACCACAGAGACTCTCTAGAGACATCTTGAGCAAGGAGGTCTATTATGAGGACCCTACATTCAGTTCTACCAGAACAGGATGGGAATGGCAGCAGCTGGGCCTGGGCTAGTCTCCATCTGCTTCCCTAAATACAAATATGAGAGGTGTAAGCATGTAGGAGATATTCCCCATTCCTGTCTCATTTGCCCAGCCTTTTTGTTCCTATTCAGATAAGCTTTTCCCGACTGACTCTTATTCCAATTTTTTCCTCATGGCTTCTCAATTTATAACATAGCCAGAAACGAGTTCTCTGAACAAGCATACTGTGAGGATCCCTATGCCTCTTGCTTTGCCATTCTATTGTCCATCCTTTCCCACGTTGCAAAATGTACACGGATCTAAACACGTCTAAGTCGTGGGTTATTTGTATGAGTATGTATCTGCTTTGTTCAAAGACAACTGTTTCATCCTAAAGCCCAATTCAGTAGATTTATCTTCAACAAATACTGAGCTTTGATCACCCTAGAATAGGTGGTATCGTGTGGTATGTAGCTGTCCTTTTCCAGGGCACTTCCCTTATCAGGATACATGTCTGTTGATTTGTGGGAAGCTGGCTGTTTTTTGTTCCTGACAAACTCCAGTGATTAAAATGTAGTGGCTTGCTCTTGTTCCCCTGATAAAGGTGACAGCTACAGACTTTCCAGTGGTGGTGGATATCATCCATGCAGATTGCTTTTTAATGAAAGCAATATATTATCTTACCTAGAGACCCTGAAGCCTTACCTTGTTAATGTACTTTAGCTTGGCACCACATTTATCTATAAATTAGTTGTATTAAACACTCTCCTTACTATTTATCCAGCCTTTAAAGAGTTTTTCTAGTGAGAGGATTTTGCCCTCTTTCCTCACCTTAAGTACTGTTATACCCAATGACAACCCCACCAATATTTTTAAGTGTAGTTTGGTAAAAAACATTCCCAGGCTGGAAAAGTATTACAACTATACTCAATAACTTGATCATCCTTCACCACATTTAGCCCCTAAAATAAGAAAGAAAATATGGAATCGTTTAGAGCTCCAGCCTTTCAGTTGAGTCTCCTAAAAATCTACGATAATTCTGACAGCAAGGCTCACTAAATAGCATGACTAAATAAACCAAAGAGAAGAAATCAACTTAAAACTTAGCTTGTAAAGATTTAAAATATGAGATTATAGAAACCCTCTTATTCATACGTAGAAAAATAAAAAGAAAATTCTGTCATAGTTTAAAACTCAAATAATCTCCCCAACATGCAACTCTTTGTTATCCCCATGTCTCACACAGGGTGTATATCATCAGGTGTCCTATGAATGGTCACAGTTCTGCTGGGAGTGAATGGCATCTATTGTCCTCATGGAGGAAGACGCCACAGTGAGGTGCAAACTTCATGCTGTGGCTCTGGAAACAGTTACAACACCAAGGCCTTGTAATGACCCATGAACCAAAATTGGAAACAAACAACTATTTTGCTGAATGTGCCCTCTCTGACCTAAACCCAATATTAAACTTTTTACAGAACTATAAATCAAATCCATTAAAAACAAAAAAACCCAGTGAACCAGTCTGAACTAAATCCAAACCTACATATTTTCTAAAACAACTGAACTGTAACAAAACTAAAACATCAAAATATTCTCCAGCCTGAATCGATATTTCATTTGGTTCAAGTCTCTGAACCATATTTTCTATTTCGAGACAGGGATGTTGTTAACCATCCCTTTAAAGAGGAAATACAGAAGGGAAGTTAATGCCATAGTTAGCACTGAGTATAAATAAGAAAAGCATGTGGTAAAATGTGTGAAAAATACCCATTTTATAAACAATTTTAGTAAACACACAATCATTCAAAGAGAAGCAAGAAGAAAAATTGTCAAAAAGAAGGAAAATACAATAATCAAATTTGTGAACAATTGGGAAAATATAGGGGAATCAATGCAGATCACCCTTAGGAAGTGTTAAATTCCATATGGAGTGAATTAATTCCATGGTATGGTAGAGGAAACAAGCAAGCAAATATGTATTAAGTACTGCTAACATCATTATATTTTAGATTACAGGGAATTACATTCACTCTCATTAGAATTTTCCTTACTTATTGGTTATTTTTGTTGATTATGAATGGTAGAGAAATAAGTAGTAAATAAAAAAAATGGGAACTAACTTTTGGTCTGTATGAATAAGAAATTTCAAAATTCAAAAGTATATTATTTGAATTTTTAAGTTATCCTAGACAGGTTAAAATTTGGATGATTTTCAGAAGAAATTTATGCTTAAGAAAATGATTTTCTAACATCAAAAATTTTGTAAATTTTTTTTATTGTGTAGAAACACAAATAGGTCTCTAAAAATAACTAAATCATATTTATTTGCATATTATATTTAGTTATGCTCTGGCATATACATATATAAGTATGCACACACATTTATCTAAATAAGTCTAGCTTTTTATGAATGTCATATCATTAGGGAAACGATCACAGGGCAGACAGTCTACGAATTCATGATTTTTTCCAACAAGTTCAAGTAAACCAAGGTTCCTGATAGGAATACTAACATATTCAAACTTTGTATCTCTTAGAGCTGTGATGAAAAGTTAGAAGTCTTTTGTCTAGACATCTAGAAGACATGTGTTCAAAATACTTAGAAAAAAATAAAATTATTCTCTATTTCTGGAAATTTCTCTTAAAGAAATAATCATGAATGTGAGAAGATCTACCCACAATATTGTAAGTAGTTGGGAAGAAGAAAAAAAAATCCCTTTAATTTTCTTCATAGTTTAATTTGATTTTATTCAATGGAAAACTGGGGATTTAAAATGGAGGGAATGTTACTGGTGGTTAACTCCTGCATTTACCTTGTCAAAATGTGTGTGTGTGTGTGTGTGTGTGTGTGTGTGTGTGTGTGTGTGTGTGTGTGTGATATCTAGTAGGAATCAAATTGAGACTTGACCAAGCAAATGACAGTGGCATGGCTGGATTCTTAACACTCCTAAAAATCATACTGTATGGCTGCCTAGTTGTCCTAGAAAATATAAAGAATCATCTATTATTAGGTGACTAAGGATAGAAGAGCATATCCAATCTTCTTTTATATTCATTAACTTTTACTTTATGTATCAATTTTTCAGTTATTGCTCCTTTTCATGATGTTTATTATTTGTATTGTGTAACCAGCTATAACTCATTTACTTTTATTAAAACTAGATGAATATTGTCCTTTATTCACATGGTAGTTGCTGTCTTAATTGACTTGTACATAACCAACTTAACCAGAATAAGCATGTCTTCTGTCCACCAAAAACATTCTAATTGAAGTCCATTGCACTTTCAGTGCATGGAGTTAACATATTATGTTTCAATATCTTTGTGCATTTCCAGAACTGCCAGTTGAGCTGTAATCTAACTGAGGGTTGCTGGGTTTGAGATTTGATTTCTGCTCTACTTAGAAGCTGTAAATTAGCCTGTTATTGTTTCATGGTTGCTGGCAGAGGACACAAGACTCTTGGGTCAGAGACAAAGGACTCTATTACTCATGGCATAGCAAGCAACAGGAGCATCAGCATATTTGCATTAGTTCCCCTTGTTTCCAAGTCTCATGAGGGCAATGTGATAGGCCCAGTGAATACTATACATGCAGTAGGTTTGCACTGCAGTGGAGGAACATTGGAGTTGGGGAATCTATCTCTATTATAGTAAGCACTAAGCAAGCCTACTCTTTGTCCAGGGGGAGATATTACCTCATCTCCCAAAGTTGTTGCATAGCAACACTGAGTAAGGATCTGAATGAAAGAGTAGTCAAAATCTTGCAGTACCGGCACACAAAGTTGTTCTGAAAAATTGCCCTCAAATATAGTACAGACAAGATAATTATGAAATATTGGCAAATGTTTCCTAAAAATCTAGATAGGTCTAGCACTAAGATTATATCACAAGTTCTTAACGCTCTCACTGCATTTTAAAGAAACTGGAAATACAAATCACAGACCATGCATTCTGGTTTGTGAAATAAAGTCAACAAAGAATTACAGTTAGTACTTGCACACTCAAAGGAATGGCATTAAATGAAGAGATTGGCAAATGAATGCATATTTCTATGTCTTAAGTTAAAAATTTATTTAAGGAAGATATGCATAAGTGTTTCCAACTTGGTCAGTATTTTAATCCACTTTTTCAATTAACTGTAGTTCCAAACTATTGTACTTTTTCTCCTTTTCAAAAGCTGTTTATCATCATGTGGTACCTATCGATAGCCTCCCTAGTGGTATAGAACTGGAATCCCCCTCTATTTTCCAAAGAGAGTGTCTCATCAAAGAGGATGAGAGCTACGTGATATCCAGAATCATATTACCCAATTTTCTCAGGGATTTCCTTTCAGAAACCACTTTTCCTCTCTCAGAAAAAAAAATCAACACCTTTTCAGGTTTTGCAGGTATAACAACCTAGCTACCGTAAGAGCTAGCTTCCAGTTTACGAAACACTCACGAGAAAACGTTTGTGGACAACATGACAATTTCTAGATAAAAAGGTCACCACAAATTAAGAAGGAAGAAGGAGTTGTAGTGGCTATAGCATGTATCATAATCCAATGATTTATGAGGTGTTTTTCCAGAGTTTTCCATGAAGTACCAGCTGCCTTTGACTAAGCTGTTGTTTTTTCCTCAGACAGTTGATATTGAAGTTCACACCTATCCTGCATGTGGCTTGAAGCCTGGAATTGAGAAAAGGGGATGTGGATGGCCTCATGTGAAGAGTCCCAAGCCACAGATGTAAGTATGATTGAATTTTATGAGCACCTCAACTATGGCAAAGGTACTTGTATTTAATGAGCCCAGAGGACTCCTAACAGGGCAGCAGGCCCATAAACACAGTGGCACATTCACGCTAATCAAGTTCAAAGATTTTTAAACTTATCTAGTGTACTATAGAGAAGTGGCTTGGAAATAGTTTACTCTAAATTCTTATTGAAAACAAGTTGTGTTGAAAAGGTCACAACCCAATCTAAGTTTGGAAAATTAGTGTTTGACCTGAATTTATATTATATTAAGAAATATTGGGAGAGAAAAGGGTTTTGTGAGGGAAAATAATTGGCCATGACTTTTTCCTACAATCACAGAATTCCATAAAACACATGCAAACAAACCCTTTAAAGCTCTGACTAGCCCATTTATTCTGCACCCAGAACACCAGTTCCTGCTTTGTAAACTCTTAACATTTTTGGGCTTCCCTTTCTTCACCTCCTTTTTTTAGGCTTAGTTCCTGTTGCATCCTGATAATTTGATTGACAAAAAAGACCTCCTGATGAAAAAAAAAAAAAAAGCAAACCATTTTCAGAATTAGATTACTAGGGAAAAGAAAGAGATTATCAAAGATCTAAATAATGCAACCAGTAGCAAAACATCCTAGTAAATCATACTAACCCAGCTAAATTAGATACCACTGTCCATATACAATTACACTGTTGTGCTCCCATGACAGCCTTTAAATGTGACATGTTATTTGACATGTTTGCAATTAGGGCTTAGAAAAAAAATCAATTTTTTTCTATTCCGCTTAAAATAAAAAATGTACTGTTTTCCAATGAAATACCCTTTTCTTTAAAAAAATTTGAGACAGACAAAAAAGTAATACCAGAACAAACATATCACAGCTGCATTATGAAGATAGACATTTAAAGTCCGATTTTATTAGATATTATCAAAGGGCAGCACCTAGAAGTAATTACCAGCGTGTTGTGTTTACTTTCACATCATTATCCTTACTTACTCTGCTCCTGGACTGGGAACAGGCAGTGAGGTCCACAGTAACTGGCGGTCCTGGGTGAGCTTCTGAGAAGCTCTGCGAGAATTGCTTGTGTTCCCGACCACCCAGCAGGACATGCTCCTCCTTTCACTAAGGACCCGAGTAACTTATTCTCTGTCCCTCCACCTTCTGTTTTCCTTCAGTGTTGGTTCCAAACTGCTCTGAATAATCCATATACATTAGATATGGATAAATATTCAAAGGTGAGATTCTTAACTGAATAAAATGCTTCCAACTTACTGTCATTCTTCCCTTCTCATAGTCCCTTATTACTTCTTATATCCTCTGAAAATCGATAATAAACAGCTGACATTTCTCCTCTTTCAGAAAGACATTTTGACCTTTACTATAGTTGCCTCATCCTCACATATCAGATATATACATAATAGTAATAATAACAATAATAGCACTAATAGTAGCAATGAAATAACATTATTTGTATAGCTTCTATGCACCAGGCACTGTTTTCAGTGGTTTACATGAATTTCAGCTGATCTTCACAGTGACCCTACAGTTATTATTATTATCACCAATAAATATATCTGCCATTATCAATACAGTAAGGGATCTCAGCTATAATTCTGCAGTAAATCATTACATTTCTTGCATTAATAACAAAAATCAATACAAATAGGAGGCTTATGATAGTTAAATAAATCTTGAGAGGAATTTTTGATAAAATAAATCAAGCATCATTGTAGGCAAAATAATACCCCCCTCCAAGACATTCATGTTCTAATTCCCCAAACTTGTGAATATGTTACCTTACATGGCAAAAGGACATTGCAGATGTGATTAAATTAAGAATCTTGAGATAGGAAGTCTATCCTGGATTATCTGTGTAGGTCCCCCCAACTCACAAGAGTCCTTATAGGAGGGTGGCAGGACTGTGAGAAGAGAAGAGAAACAGGAAGATGCTATGCTGCTGGCTTTGAAGATGAAGGAAGGAGCCACAAGCTAAGGAATGTAGGTAGCCTTGAGAAGCAGGAAAAGGCCAAGTAACAGATTGTCTTCAATAGCCTCTGGAAGAAAAACAGCCTAGCTGACATCTTGATTTTAGCCTGATGAAACTTATATTGGAATTCTGACCTCCAGAACTATAAGATAATAAATGTGTTTCTTTTTTCTTTCTTTTTTTTTTTTTTTTTTGCAGTACGCGGGCCTCTCACTGTTGTGGCCTCTCCCATTGCGGAGCACAGGCTCCGGACGCGCAGGCTCAGCAGCCATGGCTCACGGGCCCAGCCACTCCGCAGCGTGTGGGATCTTCCCGGACCGGGGCACGAACCTGTGTCCCTTGCATCGGCAGGCAGACTCTCAACCACTGCGCCACCAGGGAAGTCCTACATGTGTTTCTTTAGGTAACTAAATGTATGGTAATTTGTTACAGCAGCCATGGGATCAGGCATGGATCAGGCATGAATCAGGCATGAATCCTGATTTAATGTATTAAGTGTTATTATATGGTCTGAAAACATATGGAACCTGTGAGGCAGGGCTGGGAGGAGCCCACTCTGTCTGAACTAGTCAATAGTGAAGTTAGAGGAAGCACCATCCACACAAGACCTCACTTCTGACACAACTGTAAGTTCAGGGAGCTCCCCACACCACCCTGAGTTTTGATAATTCTCCAGAAGGACTCACAGAACTCCTGAGTGCTGTTGTACTCATAGTTATAGTTTATTACAGAGAAAAGGCACAGATTAAAATCAGCCAAGGGAAGAAGCACTAGGGAAGAGTTTGGAGAAGTACCAAACATGACATTCCATTTTTCCTTCCCTGCTGAGTTGTAGACAGCCTCACTCTCTCGGCGTTGGTGTGCGACAATATTGATGTGTGGTGTGGACTACTGCCTTGGCAGAGTTTTTATTAAGGCTCCATCAGGTAGGCTTGATTGACTGATTAGTCAGTTGCTCACATGGTTGATCTCAGTTTCCAAGGCAACTGATACCACTTTACTCAAAAGCTCCACTCTACCTTCTATTGTTGGTCTTTCTGATCAGTCCCCACTCTTAATACTATCTGGTGTGGCCAACCTCCACCCTAAATCATAACCTTAGACTATGTTGCCTGATCTAAAAGCCCCAGGCAAACAAAGATGCTCCTATCAAGCATGACACTTACTAGGGCCCAGAGATTATCTCTGAGAAGCTGAGGCTTTCAGACTTTCTCTTTGGACAAGGCTAAA
The DNA here is from genome assembly GCF_949774975.1 of Lagenorhynchus albirostris. NCBI lineage: Eukaryota > Metazoa > Chordata > Mammalia > Artiodactyla > Delphinidae > Lagenorhynchus > Lagenorhynchus albirostris. Next base: position 100,700,425 of record NC_083097.1, on the reverse strand, counting down.
TTCTTTACTACACATATACACCAAGCTGTATTTAAAGGGTGAGTGGGATTGTTGCCACTGGAGCAAAGAAAGGGGGAGAAGACATAGAAAGCAGCATGAACAAAGACAAAAATGTTTGTGGTATTTCTAAAGAAAAAAACTAGTAATGGATGGCAATTTGAATACAGGATACTGGGCACTGGGAGATGGGAGTCCTGGAGAAAACTCTGATTGCAAAGGCCCTAATGCCAGATAAAGGAATTTTGTATCAAGAGCAAGGGGAATTTGGAAGACTTTTCGGAAGGGAGTGATGTAAACAATGAATCATTTTGTAATGTGAATAGTCATCTCCCACTTTCTGTTTTATGAGTTCATGCTTTTGTCTATTGGAGTTATTTTTTTAATAGGGCAATCTGTGTTTATAAGCAAGGAGGAAATTCTCTTTTTCTGCAGTAATGCTGACAACAGAGACAGTCTGCATGGACCAGACCAGGGCAAGTCCTAGAGTGCAGGACAGAAACTCTGGCAGGGACAGGCCAGCAGGCCTTCTCTCCCCGACTTCTTATCATCATCTAGAAAATGTAGTGTAACTGGAAGAAACCCCAGTGATGCTGAGACAGAGCTGGATTGCAAGTGGACTTCTGGCAAACAGCGCAATCAGCACATGGCTAGACTTAAAAGAACCTTACCCTAAGCTTATTTAATCTTTATTTTATTCCCCACAGAGGTCTCATGTTACAATGCTGTGATGGTCAAGAGCCAGAGATCATCAGAAACTCACTGTCTTAGCAGCTTCGGCTGCTACAACAAAATAGACTGCGTGACTTGAATAACAAACTTTTTTTTTTCATAGTCCTAGAACCTGGGTCATCCAAGATCAAGGTGCGGGCAGATTCAGTTCTTGGTGAGGACCTTTTTCCTGGCTTGCAGACTGCCACCTTCTCACTCTATCCTCATATGGTAGAGAGAGAGGGAGAGAGAGCATGTGCACTTTGGGGTCTCTTCCTCTTCTAATGAGAGCACTAATCCCATCAAGGGGCCCCTACCCTCATGTCCTCGTCCAAAACTGACTACCTCCCAAGGGCCCACCTCCTAATACCATCACAGTGAGGGCTTAGGGCTTCAACATATGAATTTGGAAGGGACACAATTAGTCCATAACACTCACCATTTTTCTTCACTCAGTTTAGAAGTGCCCATGGGGGTTTACCACACAAAGGAACACTGTCATTTTCTGTCATTTCCTTTTCACAACAGGCTTGTGTCTACACCTAAGCTAACTTACAGGCATCTTTCAATTGAGAAAATTATGTTACATGCTTCCTGTAGAAAGGACTGCAGGATTACAATGCCTAAGAATGTGGCTTAAATGATCTTATGCATAACTTCCATTTATGATCTTTTATATGACCTTATGGATAACTTCCACTTAATTTTAACCTGTAAAATGAGAAGAGCAATACTTTTTTCTGAGGAGCCTTCACAGCGTTTTGTGGCAACCAAGGAGTAACGAGATGGTCATAAACGATGGTACGTGTGAATTTTTGTCTATGTGACACAAAACGTTGCTTTCATTTTCTTGGAGGTTTGTGGGCCTGCTGGAAATGTTTAAGGACCCCTCAGTTAGAAAGCGCTGCTCCCTGAGGAGCCTCTGGGGAAACAAAGAATTCTAAGACCTGGGGTCCATATTCACAAGAATCTTATGATCTACTTGATGAAGCAAGTTAGGCACAAAGATGACCTCAGAAGGAATTTTCTAGATATAGCAAATTTTTAAAAAGATCGGGTTTTCAGTTAAACGTGAATTTCAGATAAATAAGGAATGATTTATGTTAGTATAAGTATGTTCCAAATGTTGCATGACATACTTATACTTAAACAATTATTTGTTGTTTATCTGAAATTCACATTTAACTGGGTGTCCTGTATTTCATTTGGCAATCCTACTCTTACGCCAAATGAGAACATGAACTCTCTTGGAACTCAAAAGAGGGAATGCCTCAGTGGTTCTCAAGCAAGCAGATGCTGAGGCAGAGTTAGGAGGGCAAAGGCTTATCACACAGTAAGATCTGTGAAAGGAAAAGGGAGAAAGCAGGGTTTGATGGGTAACCATCCGACAGTGATGCCACCTGACCAAGTCTCTGCCAGCACAACAGGGAGCTCTGACAAAGGATTACCCCCTAGGGGAGTCCATGCTGGGTAGAAATGACTAGATTTCTATACCACTGAGCTGCTCGTTTCCTCCCAACTCCACCCAAAGTAGCTTCCTTCTAGGCCAGTCATTGATGCTGAAAATTCTATCATTATAATGCCATTGGTGTACAACAGAGAGAATTGGCTAGATTCTCTACCTTTCACAATACTCTGCTTTCATTAAATATAATTATAGAAAAATGCTGACCAAAAATTGGTTAAAACTCAGGTTATAAAACAGTATATAGGGTACGATCTTATTTTGTTAACACATGTATTTGTATCCATGTTTATACACACATCTGCACATACACACACACATTAGGTGGATAGAGAGAGAAGGAGAGATAAAGGGGAAGAGAGAGAGAAACTGATAGAATATGCACTAAAATGTTCACAATAATTATCTTGGAGTGGTGGGATTATGGGAGATTTTTCTTGTTTGTTGTCATTAATATTTTCTAAAATTTCTACAATGAGTTAGTGTTATTTTTTATTAAAAAGGTTAAGTTATTATAATTCTTAAAAAGCCACTATTACACTTCTTGCCTTTTCCTTCCCTTCTCACAAGAATTAAATATTTTTCTACATATTGTATTTAAAGTATAGTTGGAACTCAGCATAGGCAAAGATGTCAGCCCTTACTTCATCCTACTGGAGAAAGTGGTCTAAGCAGTTTCCGGGGATCCTCCTCTTTAAAACCCTATACATCATTGTAGTGACAGCAGGCAAATCTGATAAATGCTGGTGGTCACAACAGAGATGATTTTTACTTTCTTTTTCTTTTCCCTGTAGCAGAGGAAAGGAAATGGCAGCTTCCGTGCTACCACCTTTTCCCTTCTACTTTTTACATTTAGTCTCTTCTTCATTCTGGAGAGCAAAAACATCACTTTACTATTAAAACACCTTGATTTTGCCAGGAACACTTTTAGATTAAAGAGCTACTTATGGAATTTTAAAGCTTATGAAAGTTTTATTTATCAGAGATATAGATGGCTAGTTCATAAAATATGAAAACATCTATATTTACCTTGAAGAAATGCTATGGTTTTCTCGGACCATATAAAATACTGCTTTCAGCAACATTATAAGAAGAAATTAAATATGCACAAGAGGAGAAGAGAGAAAATAAAATCTTATTTAGTTTGGATGCTTGCAGTTGATACTGTGAAGCCTGGGATTTGTTTTTTTTTCTTCTCATTTTAGGCAGAAGACATAAAATAAGACAAAACTGGAAAGAAGGAAGAAAGAAAATGGCTGAGGCTTTCACGAATTATGATTTCATTGGAGAAATCAGTAAGGGAAAACTGAAGGCTTTTCAAAAGCCGAAAAATCTGCTTCTCTCCTTTAACACTGGTGGAGAGGGGTATGTCTTCTCAGGGGTCCAAAGAGAAAGTTCTCAACCTGCCTACTTCTGGATTCCACCCAGGTTGACAACTGTTATGGTTCCTAAAACCATGACATCCAGATTTGGCTGGAAAAATCTGGACATTTATTTAATTAAACAGCATTCTGTACACCTACTAGATACCAGGCACTGAGGTGCTAAGGATACAGACTATGAGATGGTCGTTTTGAAGAGGAGCAGATTACATGATTGTTGAGGTTCCTTCCAGCTTTAAAGTTCTGTATAACATAATTTCCTCCGAGCGATCAGAATTGGAAGGTAGCTAAAATCAAAGCAAACTAATGGTTTGGCCAAATATAAGAAAAAGTGAGCAAAAACTCAAATGAAGGCCCCCTACTCAGGCTGGGGGAAGAGACACTGGGAAGGCTTCCTGAGGGAAGGAATTGCTTAGCTGAGTCATGTAGGACAGAGAGGAGGTGGACAGACAAGGGAGAGAGAAAGGAGCAGTGCGCAGAAGGGCCCTGCGGTGTGGAAGAGTCTGCAGGGAGCTTGGGGAACTGGAAACGGGTTGATGTAGTTTGAAAGTAAAGGTGTGTCTGCCGGGGTGATCAATGTTAAGAGTGGAGGTGGAGAAGCAGCCCATGTAGAGGGCTTGGCACAGCAAATGCGGGAACTTGAGGAGCCAGTGAAGGGTTTTCAGTAGAAGAGTATCTTGCTCAGATCGGAATTTTAGAAAAAGACCCTGAGAGCAGCTCAGGGCATGGGTTTGAGGTTGGGGGTTGGTGAAGAGCGGAAAGTCGAACAAGGAGACAGACGGGGCCTAATCTGATGTCCCGAACTGAGGCTATGGGGATAAAAGGAGGAAGTGGGTTCCAGACATAATGAGAAAGCAAAATTGGGAGAACTGGGTAAGAAATTCAGTGGGCTTAGATGAGGGATTTGTATGATGGGTAAGGTAGGATTCTGGATTGACTCCCAAGTTTCTGGCTTCAGCAACTGAGGGATAGTAGTGTTATCTGGTAAGGTAAAGAATTAAGACAAGGTGGGTTTGGAGAGCAGGAAAGACAGTGATTTTGAACATACTGTGTTTCTGTTGTGTGGTAGATCATATTTCCAGAGATGGTCCCAACCTTATCTCACCTACCACATGTTCTTAGAACAATGTGACTTTGATACATTCATCACTGAGATATGGGGGTCTCTGTTCCTTCCCCCTAAATAGGGTGGGCCTTTGTGACTGCCATGACCAACAGAATATGATGGAATTGATGCCATGTGACTTCTATGGCTAACAATCATAAAAATTTCATGCATTTTTACCTTGCTCTCTTGGGATGCTTATTCTCAGAACCCAGCTGCCATATTGTAAGGAAGTCCACACTGGCACCAGCTAGAGACACCACATGGAGAGCCGCTGTGCAGGTCATCTAGACAGCAGCCCAGCTGAGGTCCTAGACAACTGGAACATCAACCACTAGACATGTGAGTGAAAGTGTATCCAGATGATTCCAGGTCCAAATTGTCAAGTTGTCCCAACCTTGAATCTTCTCAGTTGAGGTCCCTGACATCGTTCATTACAGATCAGCTATCCCTATGGTGTCCCCTTTGAAATCCTGACCCACAAAAATCTATAAGCATAGTAAAATGGTTGTTTTAAACCACTACGTTTTAGGCTGGTTTGCTATAAAACAATAGTACCTGGAAGAAGATGCATGGGAGATATTCTCGTGAACATGTCTAGTACAGATCTGGCTGTGTGTGCTGGAGCTCACAGTTCAGGTCTGGCTGGAAATGCTGAACTGGGCATCAGCAGCATATAGATTATAACGGAAACCATAGATATTAAGTGCCTTAATAAGGAAGTGTCTTAAATAAGAAGACAAGAAGGGTGCATCTGTGATCTAAGTGTATACTTATATTTAGGGAGAAGAAAAGACGTATGCAGAAGAAGCTAAGAATAATACTGGTCAGGGTAAAGACTGGAAATGAGATATAAAGTATTGATATTTCAAGCAGAGATTTAGGTTTTTATGAAATTTTTGGAAAGGCTAGGCATCTGCTCCTAGCTTCCAGGTTTACTGCCATAGCTGTGGTCCAGAGTCAGGGAGCTGTTGCCACAACCCAGAGAACAAGGATCTGCAGAAAACAGTTAGCAACCTCGCTGATCCACCTCAACATAGAGAAGGTGATTGGTAAGGGGGCATGGATGCTGCTGCAAAAATTCTCCTCTGTGCAGCCCATGCCTCTTTTGCCACCACAGGGGGCAGAAGAATAACGTCCACTTTCTAAATCCAATGAATGCATCTCACTGCATCCAGAGTGCAATTGTTATCCAGGACTCTGGAGCAAGGGAATCTAAACAAATGTGTCCCAGCCTTCTTCTAAGCATAAAGCATAAGGATGGGGGTTGAGAATGTACGCTGATTACAAAAACCAAATCAAACTGAACCAAATACAACACAATGACTGTCCAAAGGGATAGGGCAGCTGGAGATGCAGAACAGACTTCACCTCCAAAGTCAAGTCAGGAAGTGAAATTGAGGGTTGGAAGGGCAGTAAATTATAGAGTGCAGCATCTAGAGTTCAAATCTCCAATTCAGTCGCTTACTTACTGGACTCACTACTTTTCTCAGCTTCTGTTTCCTCAACTATCAGACAGGGGTGAAAATATAAACATTGCAGGGTTGGTTGTTGGGAGAATTCAAAACAATGTGTTGGGTGCTGAACACAGAGGTTGGAACATGGCAGCAGACATAAATGGTGGCCTTCATTGTTCCTGAGGTGGAGATTCAGGCACGACTCCATCCAACAGTGGGGAGGTCCTGCCCTTGTGGGAGATTCCATCTACCTCGGTGGATGAAGAGCAAATGGCAAGTCCACTGGTGGAGCAGAAACTTCCTGAATGGCATTTTGTCAGACTTTATCCAATAGTCCTCGAGTTAACACAGCTCCTTCAGAGATCTTTAGGAAGAAGGTGGCTTATATCCTCTTTGAGAGTTAGTTTCAACACAGACTTGTAAGGGTGAAAGAAAGTGGGCCAAAACAAGAAAAAGCTGCTAAGAGCTCAGTTTACAGCAGCTGATAGCAAATCGCAAGTTTCAGCACCAACCCCAATCCTCCCATCATAAGCCTGTCTGATCCTGGCGGGTGGCGAGGTTTGGACATCTTGTGAATGCCAGTCAGTCTCTGCTTCCATCTAGGCTATTTCCACCACTGACTTATACTCCAAAAGATGGAGCAGCAGAAATACAGCGTGTAATACCTGAGAATGCTTGGCATAGTGTAGTAGAAAGAGCACAGCTGGATTTAGATCCAGGTGACGCTACTTTTCAGCTGGGTCAACATAGTTACATTCTGAACCTCTCTGAGCCTCAGTTTCCTTACTGATATATTAAAAGAAAATGTACTAAGTACCTGGCAGGACTGCTGTGAAGATGAAATGAAATTAGTAAATCATGATAGCTGCCATTTATGTATTTATTTATTTACGATACGCGGGCCTCTCACCGTTGTGGCCTCTCCCGTTGTGGAGCACAGGCTCCGGACGCGCAGGCTCAGCGGCTATGGCTCACGGGCCCAGCCGGTCCGCAGCATGTAGGATCCTCCCGGACCAGGGCACGAACCCGCATCCCCTGCATCGGCAGGCGGACTCTCAACCACTGCGCCACCGGGGAAGCCCCTAGCTGCCATTTATTGACAGGTATGTGTCAGATGCTATGCTAAGTGTTTTACACACATTTACTTAATTTAATCCTCAGAATAATCCTATGACGATTTGTTATCCCTAATTTGTAGGTAAGGAAACTGAGGTTTAAAGAGATTAAGTAACTTGTCCCAAATCATCCAGATACTAAATGTGCTGTAGAGGCAGGATTTGAACCCCTGCTGATGGAAAGGTCTAGCAAGGGTTTGGCATGCTGGCAGTACTCAGAAATGGAAATGTACTAGTCTAGCCCATCCCTCATTTGATAGACCCCAAATGGATTGACAGAGAGTGACTTGCCAAGGGGCAGGGTGGGGTTGAAACTTAAATCTCCTGATTCTGAGTCTAGTGCTTTTTCCGTTAACCTAAACTGTCCTCACTGTATCAAATCTTTTTCTAGGAAGACTGAACTTGAAGCTCAGATAGGTTGGACATGAATATCACATGTGCATGACAACAGCTCTCTCTGCTGGCCTCAAAAAGAACTGAAAGCGGCCGCCTGGCAGTTGCTAAAGGTTTCTTTACCGTTAGACTTTCTATATCAGCAGAGTTTGATTACCCACCTCCTCCTCCCTTGTTTAAAAGAAAGAAAGAAAAGGGCACCCTTGTGTCCTTATGTCTCTCATTTACATCTTATTAGAAAGTCATCCTTGGTCTTTGAAAACCTTGTGACCCTACCCAGGGTAAGACAGGGGTAGACCCAGACTTAGGGGGTTCTAGCATGTTCTTCCCCAGACCCCCCCTTACTGAGAATCACTGCCTCTGTGAGTACTGTAGCCCAGGCCATACACTTTGGCGGGTGCTAGTGAATGGGAGGGTGAAAGGGGTATGAGCACATATACAGAGATCTTTCCGGTGTGAGTTCCCCTCACCTCAGCTCTGCTGGAGTCAATTGGAGCTCTTGACACCACATCTGACCCCACCTAAGCTTTGTGTTTCTACATATACCATGGTAACCAGATGTATTCTCTAGGGGAGAAACCCAGCAGCTCTTGGCATCTAACTCCAGAAGTCAAATAGACAGGGTTCAGTGACCACTACATATTCAGTGTCTAATATTGTGAGCAAATGTTGGTGTTTCTAAATGATGAACACATTGATAGTCAAATCCCTGCCCTCACTGAGGGTTTAAGGAGACATCACACGTAATGTGCACTGCATGGTACCTGCCACTCAGACAGCAAGTAATAAAGAGTTGCTAGAACAAAAAACAAAACTAAGCCATGATGTTCTCAGGACCATTACAAACTCTCTAATCTCCTAACTTGCTTCCACAGATTAGGCATTGGCAGGCTTTTTGGCGTGAGAATCTGATTGCCCAGCATTTCATCCCCTGTGCCAATCACCTGCCCTTGGTAATGCTGGAATCATCAGCCTTCTCCTGGCATCAGAAACAAGCCTGTCATTTTAAATATTTTTCCCATCAATCCTCTTGCAATTACCAAGAGAGTTTGCTTTTCTGCCCTTTATTTTCAAATTAGAGAAAATTCACCAAAACTTTTCCTTGATAGCTCTCTTCTTGAAAAGGAGAGAAGATAGGGCTCCAGAGAGGAGAGGAACTCAATTACAGGCCTGACAGGATCTGCCAGTACTGGCCTGGATGTGGTTTTCTATCTTATTTAGGTGGCATTCTCACCCATGGGGACCAGGCAAAGTCCTACTGATATATACATTTGGACAGGAGTTTCTGGAACTACCTCAAGGCTGACTGAATTTGTATAATCATTTCATTCAAAGAGGTCAATTGGTTAAGGGCACAGACTGAGACAGGAACATCCCCAGGAGTCACTTACTTGCTAGGCAGCGTTAGACAATTTGTTAACTTCTTTGAGTTCTTCAACCCTAAAACAGGGATAATGATAACCAGATCTCTCCTGCCAACTCTTGTGAGGGTTATAGAAGATATTGTATGGAAACTGCTGGTCACTGTGTCTGGGACAGAACAAGCAATTAAAGCGCTCACTTATTTAACAAAAAGCAATCACACACCTACTATGTGCCAGGCACTTATCCACGTTCTGGGGATTCAGTATCGAATGAAAGAGCTCCCAGCTCTCAGAGAGCCCACAGTCTAGTTGGGAAAGACAGATGCTACTCTTGTAAGGTATAATGTATCTGGAGGGATGTGCTGTGAAGACAAAGCAGAGTAAGCACTTTGAGACAGTGACAGGGGCACTGTTTTTACCAGAGGGCAAGCTTCTCTTTGTCTTTTTTTTTTAAACATCTTTATTGGGGTATAATTGCTTTACAATGGTGTGTTAGTTTCTGCTTTATAACAAAGTGAATCAGTTATACATATACATATGTTCCCATATCTCTTCCCTCTTGTGTCTCCCTCCCTCCCACCCTCTCTTTTTCTTTTTGACAGGGAAGTCTTCTCCGGGAAAATGGCATTCGGGAGGAGACCTGAGTGAAGTACAGGAGATGAGCCTTGGGATACCACAGGAAGAGTGTTCTAAACAGGAGGATCAGTGAGCACCAGGCTTTGAGCGCACTTGGACTTTGGAGCAGTGGCAGGCGAGACTGGAGTGTGGGTGCGGCCAGGAGTCCGAAGTGTCTGGGAGCCAGCGCGTGTGTGCTGGGACCGCAAGGCATCGGAAGGACCAGTCAATGAGTAGGGAAGCTGTGCAGCGGGAAGAACCAGTTTTCTCCTCCTCGGCTCTTCTCCTTAGCCCTGCTTGGCACCTGTATCCAGTAGCAACCTTGAAAATCATTCCATTTCATGACCATCGATTGCCCTCTCCTTGATTCTGGAAAACTTAAGACTCAGAGGAACTGAAACTTGGGATATCTGGTTGAGAGAAGGCATTTGAATAAATTCCAACCCAGCACTCATTCTGCCTTCTCCATTCAGTACTATTAATATATTATTAATATTAAGTACTTCCTAAGAGCAGCTTGTTTTCTTTACTGCCCAGCAAGGTTTTATAATTATTCACTTGAAAAACTCACTGTTTAGACTTGGAGAAAATGAACCCAGATTGTTTGCTTATCTAACAAATATGAAGGTCGCATTTCATCTTTCCCAGGAACAGAAACTAAAGTTATTGATTGCCTGTTTCCTTCAGTACACAGAAGTAGATATTTTATTTTCAAACTTGAGAAAAATCTCAAATCAGAAAGTCCTCTTAAAAACATAAACCTGGGCTTCCCTGGTGGCGCAGTGGTTGAGAGTCCGCCTGCCAATGCAGGGGACACGGGTTCGTGCCCTGGTCCGGGAAGATCCCACATGCCGCGGAGCGGCTAGGCCCGAGAGCCATGGCCGCTGAGCCTGCGCGTCCGGAGCCTGTGCTCCGCAACGGGAGAGGCCACACAGTGAGAGGCCCGCGTACTGCAAAAAACAAAACAAAACAAAACAAAAAACAAAAAAACATAAACCTGTCTATCAAGAATGTGTTTGATGACATCTAACAGACTGATGAAGCTACAGGGATCATCTTCTTGTATCAGAGGTGGAGTCTTGTTTTGGAGGATATTTAAATCTAACCCCTGTGTCTGCGTGTGTGTGTGTGTAGGCATATATAGGTATGTGTGTATGCACATATATATACACACATATGTGTGTATGTGTATATATGTATAGATGTGTGTATATATATGTATATACACACACTCACACACACCTACATCTAACCTGTGGTAGGCAGCCTTTATGATGGGTTCCCAATGAACCCCTTCCCCAGAATTCTTGCCCTTGTGTAAATTCCCTCCTCTTCAGGGTGAGCTAGACCTAGTGACTTGATTCTAACAAGCAGAAAAGTAAGGAGATGTCGCTTCTGAGATTGGTTTCCAAAAAGACTGTGGCTTCTGGCCTGTGTCATTCTCTCCTTCTGTCTCATTCTCTTTCTCGTTCTCTCTGAGGGTTCCTCTGAGGGAAGCCAGCTGCCATGTTGTGAACTGCCCTATGGAGAGGCCCACGTGGTAAGGAACCAATGTCTTCAGTCAACAGTCAGCCAGGATCTGAGGTGCCTTGAGTGAGCTTGGAAGCTGACCCTCCCCCACTCAAGCCTTGAGGTGGCTAATGTCTCAGCCCACAGCTTGATTTCAGTCTAGTGAGGGACGATGAGCCAGAAGCAACCAGGTGGGCTGTGCCTGGATTCCTGACCCACAGAATCTGTGAGATAAGATTCGCTGTTTTAAGTCATTAAGTTATTCAGTGATAGAGAACTAATCCGTCGCTCATAGAAGAAACTTTTTTTTCTTTTCCTCTATATACTGGTTCAAAGAAATACTTTAGGCATAAAATTCTTACTAAAAGCACTAGGTTTACTTAATGACCCCAGACATGTAAGCTCAAAGACTAAAGGACTAGGTTATTTTTTACTATAGAAACTGTAAAGCAAGGAAACAGTCAAAGCCTTTTGAACTGAAATAATAAAACAAATGCTTTAAAATTCTCTCCACTATTATTCACCCCTCTGAAATATAATTAAGACGTAATTGAAGAATATAGCCAGTTCAGCACACAGTGGCATGTATACCACATGCCAGTCTTGGGGCCCAGGTGCAGAGGGCGCAAGACAGTAGCATATATCCCTACCACCAGTAGCTTGCAGTCAGGTTCACAGTCATCACTACCTGTTATTTCCATAGAGCTAACACCACCATCTCACAGGCCTGGAGAAAGTTCCTGATTCCCTCTAGGAAAGGTTTTCCAGTTTGGATTAAAACTTCATCAGTTCCAGCATTGGCCTTTGCTCTTACAAAAAGTCAGATAAGCAGAATGATAAACCATGAATTGGGTCTAGAGTATGGATCTGAAGCAAAATAAGGATGCAGAAATCATTCCTTTCATTTACCTGAAAACTTCCACCAGGTGAAAAGGAGTTATAAATGTTCTTTAAGATTCCAGAGCTAAGTAGCTATATGAGACTATAGAGAAAGGTTTACTCCAGGGCAGGCCCTTGCCTACCTATCGATACAGAGCTGGAGATAAAACAAAAAATATCCCCAGAAACACTGAAATGGCAGCAAAGCAAATAGCTCTGTTTAAGGAGGAAAAAGGGCCTCAGATAAACATATAAATAAGCCAAAATAAGAAGCTCTGACATTATCGTGAGCACTGCTGTCATAAAGAGACCTGGATATCTGCAATTGATATTTAGTTAGCTAAATGCAAATGCAATATTGCTAAGGCTTATCTGAAGAGTCAGAAAGCAAATGAGACTAGAATTAAATCAGATATGTTGGGTAGAATGTCTTTAAAAGTTGTTTTCAGAGTCATAAAAATTCTTTGGAAAAAGGATCTAATAACTATGGAAAACCAAAGCTCATAGTAAATATTTGTTTATCTCTAGTTTCAGCTCTTAGTCTGTGATATACGTACACATACCTTGTGAGTATCTCAGCATTGAGGATTTGTTCCTTAACAGACAGACCTCCATAACTTCCCTAGAGCATTTACTGCTTTATAATGTATCCTTTTCCTTTCCAAACTATGAACCCTCTGAGAGCAGTCTAGATCACTTTTTTTAATCCCCAAAGAGCCCAATTCCTGGCACATAGTAGATGATCAAAATCTTTAGCTGAACAAATAAATAATAAAGTGAAGGAGCTGAAGGAGGACCTGTGTGAAGACAATGCCATAATCCCTCATCAGGAAATGGTCTCACTGGACCTTCACTTCATCCCAGAGAACCACCATCTACAATGTGAACTGAAGTGAGTCCCCCTTGGATAGGAACTCTACTCTAAAGCTGTTACCATCATCTTGAATCTAGTACTTCTGTTTCTACCCCATCTCCTTAATTCACTTTTTCTATCTACCCTTCTCTGCTGGGGTGGGGTTTCCAACCTAGCATTTTCATGACAGGGTGAGCAGACAGAGCAGAGAGACAGAGGTTGCCCACCCATCCATCCAGCTGTTACCCAGCGTTATTTTTATCTTTTGTCATGACTTGAGAAAAATAATCAGAGCCCAATAAACTCAACAAGATATAAACATTTATCTAGCTTATCCTGTTTAACCTAGTATGTTCGGAAGTCTTCATTGTTGAAGAACATTTGTAATATTGTCATGAGCAGGATGTCCTGGCTGAGGAGGAAAAGATTGAGTGTGAGATCATTTTAAAAGGATAGACTATAAGTATCTATGGTGAGCACTTTCCCAAAGCACAATGTCATGGCCATGGCTAGAGCTATCTTAGTACCATTCCATTTTATATACATATATATATGTGTGTGTGTGTATATATATACACATATATAATCTTTTTATATATATTCCTCATATATATATATTCTTTTTAAGATTCTTTGCCATTATAGGTTATGACAAGATATTAAATATAGTTCCCAGGGCTATACAGTAGGTCCTTGTTGTTTAACTATTATATATATAGTAATGTGTATCTGTTAATCTCGAACTCCTAATTTATCCCTCCCCCACCTCTCTCCTCTTTGTTAACCATAAGTTTTTTTTCTATGTCTGTGAGTCTATTTCTGTTTCAAAGTCTTAAAGCATTATCTACTGATTCTCATGTGACTGCTGAAGGAGAAAGCTACCACTTTACAAAATGGGAAACTGAACTGTTACAAGTGTTTTCTTAGTCTGGGACAGAGATGGCAAATAAATGACTCCTTCATGGCAGATGGTTGTTAGTCAATCACAGAACTCACTTCTGTTGGGCCTGGGCATGACCCAGAATACTCTTCAATACAGCAAAGTATAGCTACACCATTTGGTGGCATGAGAAGTTACATACTTGCCATCCCTCCAGACACAGGGGCAAAAGCTAGTTGTGGCCACGGAGAGATTGTTCTGTAGATATCTTAGTAACTGAGGCATAAAAAATGTTCAGATGAGCATCCTGAAACTCAGTGAGATTGTCAGTTGACGAAGATCATGTAGCAAGGGGAAGGCAGGGCCCAGTTTGAAGATGGAATGTCTAGCCTGAAACCCTCCAGCAGTATTGGGTGGCTTTTCTTTTTACCTCGATATTGGGTTCCACCTTTCTAACAGAGAGCATCTGAGGGGGACAAGTGAAGCTAAAACCTCAATACCTTTCCTGATTATAAATCCCCCTTCTCTAACTGTCTGCCAAACTATGGTTAGATGGCCATCACTTTTTGTTCAAACTCCTTGCTATCTAGAGTCTGAAGTTCATAGTCTTATATACATATATCATTCCCCACTGTTGGCATGTGGTTTTCTCTACTTTCTGAACTATGAATCTGCAAAAGTATTTCCATCACAAAGCCTTTTATAATAAGCTCTAGGTTTTTGACTTAGAGAATACATCTGAAAAATATAAAAGACTAAAATTAAGAAGTAAACATGTGAATCAACAAATAATTTGGGAAACAGATGAAAACATAGTGAAAGTCCTAGTAGTTTTATAGAAGAAATCTTATAACCAAACATGGATTTTTACAACGATGCTAGAGAAAAAGAACAAAATGGAAAGCTTCTCACTTCGTTCTGCGAGGCTAGACAAGATTCCTGATGCCAAACTGGAGAAAGCAAAAGAAACAAGCAAACAAATAAGCAAAAACCACCACAAAACAAAAGCAAACCAAGAAGCTCCTACCACTTTCATCTTGCTCCCTTCCTGAGCACAACATGGTTTAGTACTTCAGAGCTTAGGGCAGTCACACATCTCATTCGTGGGATGAGCCTGCTTTGGGATTTGGTGGTTCACTTGGTGGGCTGTGGTGATGAAAGGGAAGGGGATCAGAGCTCAGCCAGCATCTCTGATCATCAAAGAAAATGAGTTATTGTTTTAATGTGGAGTGTTGTCTCTGCCAGAAAAATAATCCAACTGCTGATAGACAGAGTCTCTTCTTCCCAACAGGAATTAGCTCAGGACACCAAGTAAGTGTTTTCTATGTAGCAACACATGCATTTATTGACACTAGGACATCTTCAGCTTAGGAGGGCCTTGTCATTTTTAGCAAGCTGACAACCAGAGGTCATATTAGATTTTGGATTAGGAGGAAGAACACTGAACCAGGAGGAGTCAGAAAGCCAAATGGGGCCCTAACTATGTCTCTTACTAACTCTCAGAGCCTTGGGAAGCCATTTAACATCTGGGATCCCATCTCTTTATCTGTAAAAGGATGAGGTTACCTAAGGCCAGCCTGATGGAATGTTGAGAATCAAAGAGGACAATGGGAAAGGACTTTAGAATTTGTAATATGATATTAAAGAGAACTGTTTGTGGAGGGGAACCTTCAAAAATATTGTCTACTTCCATTATTTATTAAACCATCCACTAGCTTGTAACCTTGGGCATGTTACTTAAACTTTCTGGACCTCAGTTTTTCTCATCTGCTAAATAGGATTAATAATATTACCCATCTAATAAGGCTGTTGTGAAGATTGTTATTGTTTTTTAAACGCCAAGAAATATAAATATTTATTAAATAAAATAAAAATTATTGAGATGTCTCAAAACTTGTTTCGCATAATATTATGCCTTACGGGGTGATAAATAAAACAACAATGAAACAAGACTTTATGCAAATTATAGCTCATGATTTTTGGTGATTATGAACTACTTTGCCACAGGCATTTGAATCTTGTGACGGTACCCTATCCTTGGGTTTGGGGATGAAGGACTTGTAAAATCCTGTCTTGAAACACCATTCACACAGAAAAGTGGCCATAAGACAACATACCACTGGCATAAGGTCTAGGCTATAAGACGGGCTACAGAAATTTGGCCTTTATTTTATTCCTGAATGTTCACCTGGGTCAAATTTTCAGTGATCTAGGTCATTGTCATTGGACTTGTATGTTCACCAAATTGGGTGAGAGTGCTTTAGGACTCCTGTGTGCTCTAGTTCTCTGGGGTTCATCATGACATTTGTGCATAACCACGTAGAGGAGGTTTACAGTGCAGAACCCATTCAGTGTTAACCGAACGTATGCCTTCACCTTGAACCTGGATCTCATCAAACCGCCATCAAAGATCTGTGTTGTTTGGCTTTGCTGCACTTCACGTATTTTACAACTGTTGCTTTCTCACTCAAGACTTCCCACCCCCAGAAGAAATGCACACCTTCCGAAATGGTAATTTTGTGATCACGCATTCCGGATGCTGCAGAAATGAAATATGCACAAGAGATATAGAGTCATAGGCAACTTGAAACATGCCTCCAGATGTTGCCAAATATGTTCATATGCAATTGAATTTCACACTGCAAAATTAGCATCAACCAAACCATCTGTTTACAGGAATGAAGTTTTGAGCCACCCTTGTAATTTAAATACAGGAGCTTCCATCGGAGACACTTAGAATCATTGAACCCTTTTCCTTAGTGTCTTAACACTATTCCATCAAGGTTCACTAGGCCAGAGTGAAGTGTAGCCTTTAGGCCCATGGACCAGCAGTGTCTCCTCATGGGAGGCCCATGGACATGGTCAGCTGTCCTTAAGAGGGGGGGGGTGGTGCCCCTGAATGAGTAGAAGGGGAAATAATCTCACTCATAGGGCCACGGATGTTTAGATCAAAGGTGAGCACATGATCCAAGCTGGGCCAGATTCTCTGTTTGGGGACACAGTGACAGTCAGGACCTTGATTTCAGGGGACATGTAGGATTGTTTAGGGCAGTTGTTTTTCTACAAATACAGTGAAGCACATAAAGCTTCACTTTAGAAAAGGGAAAGGAAAGAGAGAAGAAAAGAGAGAAGCAGATGTATCACGAGAAGACAGATCATCTGGCAGGAGGGTGAGAAGCAGGGGGCAGTTTGAGGTTGCTTTGGTTCCTAACTGCTTTGTTGTCCCTGCTTCCTGCCCTTGAGTCTGTGAAAGATCCTTGAGTCCTTCCAGGGTAATCTCCTTCCTCCCCCTTAGCCTAGGTTGAGTGGGTTTTTTGCTATATTTAACCAAGTAACACTTGACTAGGACAAGTGGGTAGGTAAACATGGTGAGAGGAAGAACTACTGTGCCGGCTACTGTCTGGGTTCTTTATTGCAGCCTCTGACTGAGTCCTGCTCTCGCAAACCTGTCTTCTCAGATGGGCCACCTGGTGGCGAGGCAGGGATCAGCCTTTCTTTTTAGGTGTGGGGTCTGTGCTGAAGAAACCAGGTAATCATGACTCTTTCCTTCATTCATCAATTGCATAAATATTTAGAGAGCACCTTACTCATGCTAACACACTTGGAAATGCTCTGCAGATGTCTAGGGAATAAAACCATGTCTCTCCTTTCTAGGAGTTTGGGGTCAATGTGCTAAATATCTTCTTTAATCGGATCTGTGAATCAAGAGTAAATTTTATTTTCATTCTATCAATGAAAAAAATTTTTCCTTTCTATTGTATAGCAAATAGAGAGAAGCCTTAAGAAAGTTTAAAATTTAGAAATTAGATAATCATATCTTTAAAAAAGAAGATTTCTGATGTTATGGGTATAGTTTCACATACCTGTTATTTATATAGAATGTTCGGATATTTGCAAATCCAACTTAAAGTTTAATGGCAAAAAAAAAAATTCCTACAGATTAATTACACATCAAACTTTCCTTTGCCTTGGAAGTATTCAATTTCTTTCCTCAAAAAGAATTATCTAGTGTTGCTTTTGTTTTTCTGTCAAGAGCCCCCGGGAGCTGGCACAGGAGCTATGGAAACTCTGTATACTGGTGCCTCTTAACTCAGAAAACAGTGTGTTTTCTCAGACAACAGGTGCTGAGGCTCTGGGCAGAGGGAAGAGATTGACCTACTTGGATTGTACACTCTGGTAAAGCTGTTTCTTACCACTTAGAAACAGGAGAGGAAATGGAGAGGGGGGAGGAGGGGAAAAAAAGGAAGCGGCTGCAGAAGAAGAAATTAAAGCCCAGACAAAGAGTTCCATCAGAAGCTGTTTTCCTCCCCGTTCCGCACTTTGCTGAGTTCAGTGCTGAAATAGAAAAGCCCGTTATGTCTCAAGCTCTGTCTCCCCCTGGTGACCGCTCTTAACTATCTCCAGATTCCTGCAAAGGCTGTGGCCATCCCTATTTTTCTGAGAAGCTGAACCTCCATTGATTAAAATGCTCACACTTTCCCTTCGAAGACTCAGATGGGAACTTCAGCTGCGGCAGCCGTGGAACACCCTTAATGAATGGCATACACCTCGGGTTGAATGTCAGCTCCATGCTCTACTGTGAAGCATCCCGTGCATCACTGAAACTGTGCCTGTTTCCTTGTCTGTACCATGAGGGTGAGAGCTGCACGAACCAGAGGTCCTTATGAGGAGTGGATGAGACACTCCCCATCAGCACTTGCACTGTGCCTGGCACAGAGACCATATATGCTGCTGCAGTTCTGGTCAGAGGACACTGGACCGGGACTAATGAGGGAGATGGCTTTCCCGACAAGCCAAAGGCATCTGCAAAGGAGACATTAGCTATGAAAGGATGAGGGTGTGTATATTAGGAGTCAGTTTCCTTGTAAGAATTCACAGCACGTATTTTAAAGTCAGATCCTGGGTGGCACAAAGCATACAAAAAACATATAAAAAAATTCCCCAGATCTTAGTCACTAGAAGAATTTAGAAATTTTGGACTCTGACTCTTTGGGTCAAATCCTGATTCCATCACTTTTCAGTTTGTTTGACTTTGGGCAAATTATTTGACTTTTCTGAGTCTTAGTCTCCTCCTCTGTAAAAAAGGAGTTAGATCACTCTCCTCTGCAACTGTGTTCTTGGGACTATTAAATGAGACCATCAGCAGGAAGCAGCTAGTAAATGCTTATGCAGAGGAAGCCCTCAGTCTATGTTACATATTATCAATTCCAGTCCAAGCTGAACTTTTCACCCTCAGAGGAAGATTGAGCCCAGCATCGAGGGAGAAAGCTTGCTAACTGTAGAGTAATCTCAGAAGCAATGGGGATTAGCAGAAAGCAAGCCCGCTTTCCTTACAAAAACGTGGTTTTCAGAATTAGCTGCATATTGGAATTGCTTGGGGAGCTTTAAAAAATGTCAAAACCTGGGCTCCACCCTTTGAGGTCCTGATGTAATGGACCTGGGGTGTGGCTTGATACTGAGGTTTATAGAAGCTCCCCAGATGATGGCAGTGTGCAGCCAAGGCTGGGAGCCACTGCCTTAAGAGCATCTCTACACACCTGCATGATGTTGGATTTTTCTTTTTCTTTCCTTTTTTTTTTTTTTTGCACCTCTAAGGTGTACAAGCTAAAAAGCAATTTAAGAACCAATAATGTCTGAAATCAGAGCAGCTTGACTGAATTTCAAGGATCAGGAAAACAATGGGAAAGGACTTTTAAGTCCCACCAAGTGTTTTTGTCAATGGTGATGCTCATCAGGACCCTAAACCAGCCTCCATTCTCAATGAAATCCCCTTCGCTTACAAAAAGGGCAGAAGTTCCCTGCCATCCCTCAGAGATCCAAAACCTGGGGTCAGTTGTACACACATGTACACACTTGAACCCAAGTCAACAGCCAACATCAAGGGAAGCTTTAAAAGGGAGGAGTCTTTGTGAAATATATGAAGCAACTCATAGGGAAGAGGTGGGGTGGGGGTCACTGGGAAGAATCTGCCTCTTTATTTGTGGCAAAGGACTTTAGTGGGAAGCCACTTGTGTTCTGTTTGTTCAAGGCCCAGAGCCCATCTGGGGATAAAAGGGTCAGGCAGTGTCCATTGGCTAGACCTTGGGGATGAGCATCTCCGGGGAGCGGGGGTTTGGGGATGGTGAGGGGAGTACAGCAAGCAAGGGCTCCCTTGCCAACTGTGGAGGTGCAGGCACACAGAGACGTCATCCTAACAGGAGAGAGGGAGAACGTATCTAGCGAGTCTAGGGACAGCAGTTAGCAATTAGATGGAGGGAAGCTTTTGACTATAACCTGCAGTGTCACTTGTCTCATGTTTTAGTCCAGAGCATGGACTCTGGAGCCAGATGACCCGAGTTTGAATCCCAGCTTTGCCACTTACTATGTGACTTTGTGACTCAAACGGTCAATGCCTCAGTTTTCCCATCTGTAAAACGGCAATAACAGATAACGCTCACTTCACAGAGTTGTTGAGAGGCTTAAAAACAGTAATCAATGTCAAAGGCTTTGAATTAGTGTTTGAGACTCACTGAGGAACATATTCAGTGTTAATATTTTCATTATTTCTGATCCAGTTCTGAAGAGACATTTTTAGGTCTCAAAAAAGTGAAATTTAATTAAAACAAAAGTGGCTAGAATCAAAAGGGGTTGTACAAAAAAATGAAGAGAGTGATCTTTGGTTTGGGAGAGTTCTTATACTCCTGCAGTGGGGACTCTTCCTTTAATTTCAGCAGTAGAAATGTTGGAAGGATGCTGTGGCTGAGATCAAGCTAGGAAAAGAATGCCAAGTCAGGCCAAAGCCAGCTGGTGTCCTCCTAAGTGACAGCAGGGGGAAAAATGCCTGCAGAGTTGCAAGCTTTCTGCCTCAGAGGAGAGCTTTATGTGCCATAAGGTGAACGCCTCAGCCACCCTGGGTTCCAGGGATAGGAATTAACTTCTAGTAATTTTGTTGTAGGGGTGACTAAAAATGACTATCTCCATTGTTAGGTCTTGTAACTCCTTTTTCCACTTAGATGGACCTGACTTACTGACCAGCTTGTCTCCAGATGGTCCCTGAAGTATGAGACCCATTAAACCTGGAGGCTGAGAGATTGCTCCCATTATACAATCTTCGGGGGCAATTCTGCTACAGAGATTCTCAAGGGCAACTCCAGAGATCTTGAGAACTTTTGGATCATAGATAAGATAAAACCCCTAAGGAGAGACCCAGGCCCTCATCATTTACTGTGACAAACCCACAGACTCTATGGCTTTTCCTTACATTGTTCTGGGGGTGGGGTGGGGATGGGAGTGGTGGTGGGGAGGTCCCTGTTGCTCACCAGAGTCAGGACAGTAGACATTTGGTCAAAGATGCCAGAGTAACCGATTCCTGGTCCACTTGGCCAAGATTTAAGAGTTAATAAACTCCTCAAACAACTTCAGTCCAGAGAAAAGCCCAGCAATGGTAAGAATCAGATTCAAAAGGTAGCATGATAAAAGAAAAAGCTATTTCAGGGTCTGTGTTAATGAGGACATCACACGAAGTTTTCTCAGAAAAGGTTTTCCCAGAGGCTTTATAGGTTTTTTAAATTAATCAACATTTTACATTCAGCATCCCACGGATTTCACATCTGCCACTGATTTTCTTATTAATTGGAAAAGCTGTTGGTGGAGGAACTGTTATATGTTTGCACTGTCCAAATTAGGGCACAATTAGAAGGCAGGGTATATACTAAAGTGCGGCAAGGCTGATAAGACAGTGCTTACAGCAACAGAAGAATCTTCCTTCTCATAGATGCTTGAGCTCATTTCTACCAGAGTCCTATGTGAGTGTAGGTACAAATCCCTTTGGACAGTTGGCTGGTCGTTGTTTGAAACCATACAGTCTTCAGAGAGGAGACTTGCCCTCTGAAGTCTTTTAGCTTCAAAATCCCATGGAGAATATTGCAGCCATGCAATACCTGTTCTCAGGTGTAATCAGGTGAGACCTCGTACCATTCCCATTACTATCTAATAGTACTTTGGAATGCTTCTAGATATGCATCTTAAGGGGTCTCTTCTCTCTGTGGACCCTCCAGCCTGGCAGGGGCCAAACAGGTCCAGGCTATCGTGGAGACCAAGGCAGGGGCCAAGCTGACTGTCATATGACCCCAGTGTAGTTCCTGCCATGATTGCTCAGCCATTTTGTCTTTATGATCTTACTTAGGCACTGAAGACAGTCTGCTGATTCAATTTAGAACAAATAAAGAGTATGAGCTGTTTGGCTAACACATAGTAGTTCGTCCTAGAAGGTAACAAGGGAGAAAGAAAGTAACAGAAAGTTTCTGTCCACAGAAAGTAACAGAAAGTTTCTGTCCACAGAAAGTAACTATCTTACTGAAGAAATAAAGCAGATACTGAAAGCCAATACAAGATAGGATAGGAGTAGTTGGTCAAAATGAGGCCACTGTGAGGTTTCTGAAGCCAGAGCCCCTGCCTCTGCCTTCGAAGATAGCAGTGACACTGATGAGAACTTGTAGACCTTGAAGAAAGGTGGAACTCCTGTGGGATCCCTGCTTCCATGTGGTTCTGGTCCCTTTATAGAAGGAAATCGCCATGGCATAGACATGTCACAGTCATGACATGTGGGTCCCAGATGATACCAGCATGTTGTTAAATACAGTAATTGCCATTGCCCCCTCTTGGGGAATCCCTGTCCACTGTCAACCAAAGCAACCTATAGCCATCTGCAATCTCCGTAGCAACACCCTGATCCTCTAAGCCTGTGGACCTTTCCTCCAGCTTCATGGCTTTGACCACATTCACAAGCAGATTCTTTGCTCCAATGACCTCTGCCTGCTTACCCACATTGAGTGGGTTTGTACAGTGTCACATACACCTGGCCATTCTTTAGGCCAGGCGTATTCAAAGTCCACCAGGACTAGAGACAAGTGATTGTGGAGACACTGGCAAACCACAGGGCACAGGCTCCTTCTATAGAAAGAAGCCACCACTCAGCTCCAACCACATGGAAATGTGGATTGAGCATTGCCAGACCTTTCTGATTTCTCAAGAGAAATTGGAACACTGGATTTATACAGGAAATTTGCCAATTTTGGAAATGTTCACAACAAATTCAAAACTTTCAAAAACCGCAAGTCAAACAAAAGAACACACACACAAAACTCATACTGTATTCATTCTCCGTGTGGCCCAGATGGAATCTGCCTTGGGCTGATGATCCCAGTCTCAACAGACACAAACAGAAAGTACAGAATTTAGACATGGGTGATTTTGACGTAAGCTGGGAGAATCATGAGAGAAGAAGGACCATGATAATCTTGTTGCTTTGTACATGATCTCTGGTGTTCTGTTTTGTTTTTTTAAAGAAAACATAGGGTTCTTTGGTTTTTTTTTACTTTATATATTTATTTATTTTTGGCTGCATTGGGTCTTTGTTGCTGTGCTCGGGCTTTCTCTAATTGTGGCAAGCGGGGGCTACTCTTCATTGCGGTGAGCGGGGACTACTCTTCATTGCGGTGAGCGGGCTTCTCATTGCACTGGCTTCTCTTGTTGTGGAGCACGGGCCCTAGGTGCACAGGCTTCAATAGTTGTGGCACGTGGGCTCAGTAGTTGTGGCTCGCGGGCCCTAGAGCATAGGCTCAGTAGTTGTGGTGCATAGGCTTAGTTGCTCTGTGGCACGTGGGATCTTCCTGGACCAGGGCTCGAACCCGTGGCCCCTGCATTGGCAGGTGGATTCTTAACCGCTGTGCCACCAGGGAAGTCCCTGGTGTTCTGTTTATTATTCACTTTGCCCATTCTTAAGTTGGGGATTTTTTGAAAATTATGAAATATTTTTAATTTTGAAAATATTCCGTTAATATAGTGCCTTATTAAGTCTCTGTTCCTAGAAAGCTGTTCCTGGCAGTTCATGCATGTTACTTTATGCTGTAATATGTTGGGACAGAGGTAAACAAATCCATGAGGCAAAGCATAATTTTTAAAACTCAGGAATTTTAGCACATATCATTTAAAAACTCTGCTAGAGTGACAACTGCTAAAAGAACATTTACTCTCGGAAGACGTATCTGTAGCTGACTGTTGCCTTAAGGAACTGGAAATGCCTCATTTTTACCAAGATTTTGTATATGAAATAAGATTACATTGACATTCCAAAGGTAGTTATGAAATGTTCTTTTATACAACGATGAAGTCATGCTTCTATAATAACCTCCATCTTTCTTTTTGTATAATATTTTTAAGGGACAAAGCCTGCTTTAAAATTTTTATAACGGTCATAATTACATACTAGACAAAGGGATTCATTTTCTGTGGTATATTTTAAATTTTATTTTTCACTAAAAACAATTTATACAGAGTAAAATTCACCCTGTTTTGTGTACAGCTCTATGAGTTTTGATAAACACACATAGCTATGTAACCTCTGGTGCCATTTTGATGTCATAAGTCAAATATAAAGACAGTCTCACATACAGATGGCCAACAGGCACATGAAAAGATGCTCAACATCATTAATTATTAGAGAAATGCAAATCGAAAATACGAGATACCACCTCACACCAGACAGAACGGCCATCACTAAAATGTCTACAAATAACAAATGCTGGAGAGGATGTGGAGAAAAGGGAACCCTCCTACACTGCTGGTGGGAATGTAAGCTGGTGTAGCCCCTATGGAAAATAGTATGGAGGGTCCTCAAGAAAACTAAAAATAGAGTTGCCATATGATCCAGCAATCCCACTCTTGGGCATATATCCAGATAAAACTATAATTCAAAAAGATACATGCACCCCTATGTTCACATCAGCACTATTCATGATAGCCAAGACATGGAAGCAACCTAAATGTCCATCGACAGATGAACGAATAAAGATGATGTGGTTCGTATATACAATGGAATACAAATCAGCCATAAAAAAGAATGAAATTTTGCCATTTGCAGCAACATGGATGGGCCTAGAGATTGTCATACTGAGTGGAGTAAGTCAAAAAAAGAAAGACAAATACCATATAGTATCACCTATATGTGGAATCTAAAATATGACACAAATGAACCTATCTACAAAACAGAAGCAGATTCACAGACAAAGAGAACAGACTTGCGGCTGCCAAGGTTGGGGGTGGTAGGGGAGGGCTGGAGTGGGAGTTTCGGGTTAGCAGATGCAAACTATTGCGTATAGAATGGATAAACAAGGTCCTACTGTATAGCAGAGGGAACTATATTCAATACCCTGTGATAAACCATAATGAAAAAGAATATAAAAAAGAATGTATACATCTGTATGACCGAATCACTTTGCTATACAGCAGAAATTAACACAACATTGTAAATCAACTATACTTCAAAAAAAAAGACAGTCTCAAACCTTGATTCATTAATTGATTCAATTAATTCTTTTCTCTCATACAATCAGTTAGCTCCTCAAATGGACCAGGCATTGAGAATATAAAGAAGCACAGGCATGGCCACGGCTTTCTGTTTTTAGATGAGCCAGATATCTAAAAGGGACAATGCAGTAAATAAAATAAACTGCTGTAAAGGATATCTATGCAGATAGCATCTCATTTATTCACTTAACTAATAGAATCTGATCCACCAGAATGTAACTGTGGGCAGGAGAGTCCGGAGCAAGCTCAGACGCCAGCCAGGGAGTGACTAGATACAGAGAGGCAAGTGCCGTGCTAGGGAAGGGCGGAGATCTGTGGGAAGAGCCTGGGGTCTGGACAGAGCTACATCTCATGCCGGGAGCAGAGGGTAGGGTGTGCTGGGGAAGGCATAAAGGCTCTTACTGAATTCCTTGTGCAATTCATCCAGCACAGCCCAGTTCTGGTGGGGTTGAGGAAATCTTCACTGAGAGGTATAGACATTGCTTAGTAGATTGATTTATGACTGGTTAATATGTGTGAGAAAATGTGTGAGAGCGCATTTCCACTAAACTACAATCCAAGAAAGCTTCTGTTTTTCATGCTCCAATCTGGCATAGAAAAGTGGCTGTCTTGCCGACAGGGAGCCCACGATCCATGCCCTGGCAGAGTCCGGAAAGCCATTTATTAGTAGGGGGAGGACAGAGAAGAGACCTGGGTGTCTGGTACCAGCCACCCTGCCCAGCCGCCTGCTGGCCCAGCTCCAGGTGCTGATAGCCTGAGACTCTGGGCCCGTGATGAAGCAGACACTGGCAGGGTTCACTCCCAGCCAGCCATGGGGTGCTGAGATAAGAGGGCCTAATGGGCTGCCTTGGTTACTCTAACAATCTCAAGGCAGGCAGACAAAGGTCAGAAGGCAGCCAGGGTTAAAGGTTCCCTGGACTGGAGTGCTTGTTTTTGTCCAGAGCCATTGGCAGGGTCTTTGGTATCTTCCACCATGCTGGGTAGTGTTCATCAGCTGACAAAGGGGACAGTTACTTTAAATGACGGGAAGTTTATTGGCTCGGATTCTGTTGCCTGCTCACTCCCCATCTCTCCATTACGCATGAGTGGAAATCTCCACCCCAAGCCTATGACTTGCCTTCATCCTCTTTTGCCCCCAGCCACAGCTTTGCAATTTCATCTGTGTTGCCCTGTATATCTAGATGCTGGATGCTTTGCAAAGCATGAAGTCAGCCTTAGAGTCAGCCTCGGCACTCTTGACATTTGGGGCTGGGTAATTCTGCGTGAGGGCTGTCCTGTGCGTTACAGGAGGTTTAGCAGCGTCCCTGACCTCTACCCACTGGATGACAGTAGCACTCCCTCTAGTTATAGCAACCAAAAATGACTCCAGATCATCAAATTATTATCAAATGTGTCCCTAGGGGGCAAAATTGCCCCTTGTTGAGAAACACTCAGACCCAGGTTATAATCCCAGCTCTGCCACTTGTTAAGTTTCTTCGCCTCTCTGAATCCCAGTATCCTTGTCCATAAAATATTTTCTATGGTTGTTATAATAACTGGAAAACTCTAAGGTTGATTAATTCCTGGCATGCGGAATATCTTCCAAAGGCAGCTATTATTACCATTTCAGTACTCTATGAATTTTCCTAATTTTATTTTGTTGTAATTCCAGATTTCTGGTGACCAAAGTGTTCAAGAAGAACTGTGGAACTGACAGAAATTTCCTTGGCTCTGTCCCTGGCCGTGTAAAGAAGCCTGGCTTGGATTGCATCACCTAAAAGTATAGTTTGGGGTCTCTCTCTGGGAAAGCTGCTGTTTTCAACATTCCTGTAGAATGTTATCAGCAGCCCTGTGAGTATAAAGAGACTTTGGCCTTGTTACTGCTGGCTCTAGGATTTGAACTGCCTCCTTCACTTCCCATTATGAGCATATAGGTCACTGATGGTTCCTGAAGCCAAGGTCTGAATCCCCAGCCTTTGGGATTCAGGGCTTAGGACAGACGCAAACTGATTTAGTAGTAGCATTTGTAAAGGGTTTGTGAAGAGGGAACTATTTCTTGGAATAAGTTATAATTTTGGGAAAATGACCATTTAGCATTGCTGATCAGGGTTTAAGGAATGTTCCCCCTTTCCCTCCACCACTCCGTCCCATATTCTCTTCTCTCTCATTCTGAGATTATGAACATTTTTATACAATTACATTGAAAAGCATTCTTCAAGAAATTAATGTTCTTCTCTTGGCTGATTTATAAGAAAAGGAAAAGGGGAAGAGGCATAGAAAGAGGAGACCTATTTTGTGGTTCATCGAAAGTATGAGGTAACATGTGAGAAATTCTCCTCCCTCTTCTCTCTCTTCCCACCCACCCTTGTCCTTTCTATAAACACCTTTTTATTTGCTCTATGACAGGCCATGCATAATGATATGTACAGACCTAGGACATAATAACTGAACTAAGAATAGCGAAATCAATTACTCAATTACATTGGAGTGAGCCACATGTCAACCATAAGTGTACACTTCAGTTGCACACAGATTTTGGTTAAAGTTTTATTTCTTTGGAAGAATATGAGTGTGAGGTACCCAGGACCCAAACAGGAATAAGACAATCTGGGTACCCAAGAAGTAGAGAAACTAATTGGGAGAGAATAAATAATAGAGTTACTGATAAGATTAAATTAGAAAATTGACTGAAAAGAGATTAGAACAGTGATCACACAGAGTAAGTGGTTAATAGATTTTAGGAGAAGGAGAAGAGGAAGCAGAGGGGGAAGGAAGGAAGGGAGGGAGGAAGGAAGCAAGGATCCTATACATTAGTATACATTAAATGACAAATGAGGGGCACAGGTAATTCTTTAGGAATTTAGAGAAAACTCCAGGTCATGGGTTATTCAAAGAAAGCTCCTTGAGGCAAAAATGGAGAGACATACGAAATGTCAAGTAGTGAGTTGAAACAGAGGTCTCAGTTTAGCCAACAACTTAAATATTTCTAAGAGATAAACCCTCATCAGGAAATATTCTACTAAACATGAATTCTTTTGATTTGCTACAATTCTCTTCTGAGCTCCTTGAACTATCAAGCTAATGAAGGACAATAAAAACCACTGCCTCTTAGTGTCTTAAACTGTGTATTTTTAGAACACAGGCATAAGATTTGCCTACGTAGTGAGTATTCCATGTCTGATGGAAAGACCAAGGCATGTGCAGGAAAGGGGCACAGCTATCTTTCCTAAAGGCAATCAAAAAGAGCTGAGACATGCCCTTATTTACCCACCCTAAGCTGGTGGCCATGAATTTCTCTCGTGTAGGGTTGTAAGTTCTTTAAGTCACTACCTGCTGCGTAAGTAGTAGCTCCTTATATTGTTCCTAAGTTTACCTCGTTTGGACTCTCAGATTCATATCTGAATCCCTAAACATTCCAGTTCCCATATAAAGAAAAATATCTCCAAGTCTTTCATTTCCCTATGGGCTGGAATGGTTGCTTCTTGCCCAAATATGTTTTTAGAATCAACTGGGATCAAGTCTTCATTTCTATTTAGGGCAAGAGGAAGGAGGATGTTCCTAGACCTTGGCACATTTGAGAAAATGAGATGACAGTAAGCCTGGACCCAGCAATATGAGGCCCTGTGTGGGGTCAGTAATTTGGAATTCCTTCAACTGATATATTCTTCGTGTATTTATTTGACCTTTACTTAGAAGGGTGAGGAAATATTGATTTTTTTAAATTAATAAAAGTTGTATACCTTTCTTTAGTGCTCAAAATTAAGACCTGATTATATGCGAAGTATGTAAAATTACTTATTTTCTTTTTAATTGTTTGTAATTGCCTTGGAATTTCCCTTTTCTGGACTAATTTCTTGGGAAGCATGTTATCTAAACTTTAAATAATAAAATAATCACGTATTCTCAGTAAACAGCTCTCTGGTGCAGTTGTGATGGGCATATAGCCCTTTGGGAGGAGTGGTATTTATAGTTCTGCTTGAGAAGTTGTGTACTTTGTGGGAAGCAGGACCTATTTATATTTTACCAACGTGATCTCGGATCTAGACAGCAAACCAAATTAATAAGTGCCACGTTTTCAACGTCTTCTGCCCAGTTGGCCTGGCACTGGACCCAGCTCTGGATGACCAACTGGGCCGGACTCTGGAGGTCCCAGTGTCAGTTACTCTGGGCTCCTCTCTGGCCATTCCTTGAGGGCTCACTATTTGGGAATTGCTCACAAGTGACTGGCCCCTCCCAATGATAGATAATTCCATTGTGACCCTATCACATCTTCCATGGTTTTAAAAATTCAAGTTACTTCTCTCATCGTGTACTTTTCCCTTCAAATTGTATTAGTCATCCTATTCATTTTGGAGATTACTCATCCTGCCCACAATCTGCTTTTACTGTGGTGGTCTACTTTATAATATTTGATACTGGGACAATAGGATGTAATAAAGACAGTCTTTGACTTCAGAAACTTAGGGTGATTCTAAGTGACCTTTAAAACCTTCTGTGGAGTCTGGTGGGGGCAGGACAAATTATACCTCTGCCCTTGGAAAAATCACTTAAATTGCTCCTACATTCCATTCAAGGCCTTATAACTCTACATGATTTGTCCCCTGTTTATCTTTGACCTCTTGTCCCATCACTCTGCCTCATTCACTCTATGTTAACCAAAGGGGTTTTCTTTCCATTCCTTAAAAATGGCAAGCTCATTTTCAACTCAGAGTTTTCTTTTTTCTTTTTTGGTCTGGAACACTGTTCCCAGATTTCTACCTTGTTCATTCTCTTACTTCATTTAGATGTCTATTTAGCTATCATCACCTCAGAGAAGCCTTTCCTAACCACTCTGTCTAAGCAAGTCACCAGCCTCACACTCATTCACTCATTCCAATGTCTTACTCATTCCAATGTCTTACTGGTCTTCTAGGACCTGAAATATCATCTTGACTTTTTCTTCTTTCATTATCACTATTTGATGTTATAGTATATATTTATTTTTGTTGACTGTCTTCTCTTCTAGAATATAATCTCACCTGGGGCAGGATTTTTTATCTGTTTTACCTACTACTGTGTCTCTAGTATTATATCTCTAGAAGCCAAAAGAGGTAAAGTTAGGAACAATGTAAGGAATTAATATAAAGAATATAGTAGGTAGTTACCTAAAGAACTTACAACCTCACAATGAGAAAAATTTATGGCCACCAGCTTAGAGTAGGTAAACAAAGGAGACTGTGGTATTTCAGGGGGGGTTTCTGGCTCTTTCTGATTCCTGGCTTACAGTAGGTGCTTAACAATATTTTCACATAAATGATTAAATACTTCAAATTAAGAGTTGGAACTAGATAATTTCTAATGTCTTCTCTAATTCTAAAATTTTATGTGTCTTTAAAATCTTAGAAGTGTCATCAATTTAGTGAAATAGGATGTCTTTGGAATTCCTATGAGATCCTAGACTAGAGGAATTCCATCCATTTCATATTAACAAGAGAGAATGCTTAGGGAAGTAATAAGCTTGTGTCTCTTATTTTCTTTTCCGGGAAGACATAAAAAAAGAGTCAGGAAGACATAAAAAAGAGAGTGTTTTAATAGTGGAAACTGGGCTAAAACATAGAAGGTGTGCTCTATACTCTTCAAAGTGCCCGTGTTGGCAAACACGTAGAGAAGTTTGAGAGTTAACAGCTGTCACCAGGGCCCCAGGCAGAGTTGCAGAGAAGGTCAGGCTTGTGTTCTGCATTCCAACCCACCTTTTTCTTTCTGAGTCTACTTTTCGCCCCATTTATTGTACTCTAGCTATTGAATTTCCTTGTGCTGCATTTGCCTTCTAAATCTTTCCCCTCCCTGACTGCTCTACTGCTCTGCACAGAGATTTATTTTGTTTCTTTCTCACCTAGCTATAGTTCCAATCCCCTGATTGTCACGGTAGCCCAATTGATTAAAAACATTTATATTAAAGGGTCAATTGGACCTAAAGAAAATTTGCAGTTTGAAAAAATGGTCCAATGTCTTACTGGTCTTCTAGGACCTGAAATTCATGGAATTAGGATTGCAATCTGATATACATGCGTAAACACACACACACACACACACACACACACACACACACACACACAAAAACATCCTATTCCGCTGTTAAAGTTACCCTGCAGGCTGGGCGACAACAAACAAAGGCTCGCCTTGGTAGAAAGCCTAAGTGAGCAGTCATGGCTGTCTACATGCTAAGAGTAGAATATGCATGCTCATGTGTATCCTGATATTCCTGGGTTTGAAGGTATAATCTTTGACATTTTTCTAATCAGACCAAACTAGCAAATAATTGTTTTCAGAAAAGAGGATTTCTTAACCATTGCAATTTTTATGGTCTTATGGAACAGACTACAGAAAAATGTACTCTGTGATTTAACAAAATAATTTAGTAACAATCCCTTAGAAGTCATCCTGACATGAAGCCAGAGCAGAGACCCTCATTCTCTCTTTGCCATTAAAGGATTTTATCCCTAATCCTGGATCCCATGGACAAGTGGTGATGATGAGTAGGACATATTTCAGCATCTATGTAACCTTTCCTGGAGAGTTTTGAGATGACCGAGGGGAGAGGGCCTACAATAAGACTGGGCTTTTAATTTGTCTCAGGGCCCTCGTAATTTGGTGTATAAATGATGAAAGTGACATCACTTTTTCTCTCAAGATGCTTACATTTGAAAAAGGCAGTTATTTAAAAAGTGAGGCCAGTGTCCAGTGGCAGCCCTGGACATGAGTGGGAATTGAGTTTCAGTACAGAGCCCTGTAGCAGTGACTCAAAATCTAGTGCAGTTGGGGTGTGAGCAGTGAACACAGGACAAAGCACTATGGCATTTCCCTTGGATTTAAAGTAAACCTAAGATCAGAATTTCTAGGGAAAAGGCCCAGAAATCTACATTTTTAATGAACACCCCAGGTGACTGTGATGCACAGTCAGATCTAAGATTACTTCCTGTAAGCACCTCTTCTAGTGGAGCAGACAAAGGCTGGGGAATATGTGTACTGATTCCTAGAATCATAGGGAGTATGATCCCTAGAAAATAGGGAAAGGCTCTGCATGAGTTTGCAGCAGGGGATTATAGTACACAAGAGGTCTTGCATAGCTGTGGGGCAGAAGTGGGACCGTCTTTAGAAAATGTTTTTTAAAAATCAGCTTATTGAATTTATTGAGGTGTAATTTACATGCAATAAAATACATAAATTTTACTATACAGTTTGGTGAGTTTTGAAAAAAATATTTATATTCATCTGTATAACAACTACCCTAATGATGCTCTGGAACAGTTCCAACACACGTAAAATTTCCTACATGCTACTATGCAGTCAATCCCCTTACCAAGTGGATCCGCACTCCAGGCAACCACTATTCTTGCTTGCATCAGTTTAGATTAGTTTTGCCTGTTCTTGAAATCTGTATATATTCACAGTATATATTCTTTTGTGTCAGGCTCTTTTTCCTTAGCATAATGTTTTTGAAATTAAACTATGTTGCATCCATGAGTAATTTGTTCCTTTCTATATCTGAGTAGTATTCCATTGTATGAGTGTGGATGGACATGTGGGAATTTTCCAGTTTTGTGCTATTATGAATAAAGTTTCTATAAATATTTTATATGCTTTTTCCAGCTTTTTGAGGACACATGTTTTCACTTCTCTTGAGTAAATACCTAACAGTAGAACTGCTGGATCATGCAATTGGTACATGTTTAACATTGTAAGAAATTGTAAGAAATTTTGTAAGAAATTGTAAGAAATTTTCTGTACCTTTTTGCATTCCCACCAGCAGTGTAAGAGAGGTTCAGATGCTTGACGTTCTTGACAACACTTGGTATTGTCATCCTTTTTAATTTTAGCCTTTCTAGTGACTATACGGTATCTCGTTTTGTTGTAATTTGTACTTCCCTAATGACTAATGGTGTTGAGGATGTATTTTCAAGTGTCTGCCATGTGTATATCTTCTCTTGTGAAATACTGGTTCAAACATTTTGCCTATTTATTTTTGGGGTTGTTTGCCTTCTTATAGTTGAGTAGAGTCCTTTATATATTCAGGATATAAATTCCTTGTCAGAAATACCTGCTGTGAATATTTTATGCTGTCTGTGGCTTGCCTTTTATTTTCTTAATGTTATCTTTATTAAGAGAAAAAGATTTTTGCTTAAATCTAAGTTATCTTTTTTCCTTTTAGTGTTTGGGAATTTTGTGTCCTAACTACAAAAATTTTTGCTTACAATCCAAGGTCACAAATATTTTTATCATAAGCTTTATTCTAGAAGTTTCATATATTAGACTTTTACATATAGGTCTATGATCCATCATGAATTAACTTTTATTATGATCTAGCAAATTTCTTTTATCCACAGTTTTAGTCTGGATTCTCCAGAGAAATAGAACAAACAGGATATCTATACCTTTATCTATATCTCTATCTAAATCTATATATCTAGATCTAGATTTATTTTAAGAAATGGCTCATGTGATTGTGGAGGCTTGGTGAGTTAAAAATCTGATGGGGGAGGCTGGCAGGCTGGAGACTCAGAGAAGAGTTGCAGTTCAAGTCCAAAGACTGCTGGCTGAATTCTTCTTGCTCAGGGGAGGTCAGTCTTCATTCTATTAAGGCCTTCAACTGATTGGATGAGGCCCACCTACATTATGGAGGGCAATGTGCTTCACTAAAATTCCATGGATTTAAATCCTATTCTCATGCAAAAAACACCCTCACAGAAACATCTAGAATAATGTTTGACCACATACCTGGGTACCATGGCCCAGCCAAGTTAACACATAAAAATAACCATTACATCCACACAGATATCCAGTTGTTTTAGGGCCACTTGTTGAAAATACTATTCTTTTCCCACTGAATTACTTTGGGAAATTTGTCAAAAATCAATTGGCCATATATGTGTGGGGGTCTATTTTTGGACTCTATTCTGCTCCATTGATCCATAAATCTATCCTTAAACTAATACAACTGTCTTGATTTCTGTAGTTTTGCAGCAAATCATGCACTCAAGAGATGTAAATCTTCCAATTATTTTCCTCTTTTTAAAAATTATTTTGGCTTTTTTAGATCCTTTGCACTTCTATATACATTTTCAAATCAGCATGCTACTGTCTTAAAAAATAAAATCCTGTCAGGAATTTGACTGGGATTGTATTGAAGCTACAGGGGAATTTGGGACAAGTGACATCTTAACAATATTGAATTTTTCAATCCATAAAAATGGTTTACTTCTCTGTTTTTTAGGCCTTCTATTTCTCTGAGTAATAACATAAGAAAATGGAATTATACTTTATTTGCATACATTACCTGCTTTTTAACAAAAATATCAAGAACATCTTTCTATTAAATAATTTCTGCAGCATTATTTTTTAAATTGATTTTTTAAATTAAATTAATTTATTTTTGGCTGTGTTGGGTCTTTGCTGCTGCGAATGGGCTTTCTCTAGTTGTGGTGAGCGGGGGTTACTCTTTGTTGCGGTGCACGGGCTTCTCATTGAGGTGGCTTCGCTTGTTGTGGAGCATGGGCTCTAGGCTCGTGGGCTTCAGTAGTTGTGGCTCATGGGCTCTAGAGCGCAGGTTCAGTAGTTGTGGTGCACAGGCTTAGTTGCTCCGCGGCATGTGGGATCTTCCCGGACAAGGTCTTGAACCCATGTCCCCTGCATTGGCAGGCAGATTCTTAACCACTGTGCTACCAGGGAAGTCCCTTAAATTACTTTTAATGTGCATAGTTTTGCACATTATGGATATATCATACAAAATTTATTTAAACCAAGCTCCTATTATTGGATAACTTGGTTGTTTCACATTTTTCATTAAAAATTGCTGTGATATTCTCATATATTAATCTTTGTGCAACTAAGAATTTTTTTCTTTGTATAATTTTCTACAAGTGGAACTGTTGGGCAAGGGTGTCCTCTTTCAAGACAGCTTCCTGTTTTCATAATGACTTCTTCTTGGGCCTAAGCCTACAGGTTTTTACATGGTTGAACCAATTTATTTGGCAAAATTGCCACTTGTTTGATTTCCTCTAAGTTTTTTTAATCTGTTGGTGGATATATTTTGCAGAAAATTCTATTAAATATTCATATTGAATCAGGCAAAGACACCAAATATTATATTTGTTGGTATATTTGTTGCTTCTTGGTTAATTTGTTTTTCAGAGTTGATGTGGTCTGTGGGCTGCATCAGCCCATATGCATGGCTATTTGGCAGTCATAGTGATGAAAAATATTAAACTGCCAACATCTAAAATCTGGGGGGTATCCCAGATAGCATATGGATTTTCAGGCTCTCTTGGAAAACTGGGAATTTGGGCCAGCATTCCTACATGATAGGAATTAGTGGGAAGGGGGTAATTACTTTAGATAGAACATCCCCTTTCCATTTTGTCATAGTTCTCACTCAGCCAGTGTCACTTGATTAGGACACAGCTTGACTCTTATAGGTGTTTGGATTCACAACCCCTGATTTGGTAGGATAGAACCTATTAGAAAACTAATGCTAGACATGTATAGGCATACCCTGCTTTACTACCCCAAACCATTGTCACATGGTGTCTGCATGCGGACATTGAAATTTCCCAGTGTCTATGACTAATATTTTGTCTCCTGCTTCCTTCTCCAAGAAATTCTAGACCTCCATCTGGTAACCTATCAGATTTATTCTTCCAAAAGGAAACTCCACTCTTCTGAGATACAGAACAGAGATTTTCTCTGTGTTTTAATAAACAAGTTTTTCTAGGTTCTTCTAGTTTCTCTAGAACTATACAAACATAATGTATCTATATAATGTCGCTCAGATTTTTTAGGTCTCAGTTTTAAGGGTATATTGAAGATACAGCTCTCACTTCTCAGTACTTTTTCACTCATGATACAATTATATTAGGATCAAATGATTAATGTGGGATGTTCTCTATTTCCATACCCTACCCAGCCAAAGAGAATTCTCTAATTACCAGATCAATTTCCCTATTCTTTTATTCCTACAAATAGGGATTCTTTTCTGCTAGGAGAGAGGTAAGGTCAATCTACATCATAAAGTGATGCAGAAAAGAGAGGGTGAGGAAAGCCAGAGAAAGGAGAATGAAGTGTTGAGAGACTTTATGGGGAATTGTGGATTGAAATTCTCTGGATTGGCAGCAAGGATGAGGGGGAGGGGTAGAAGACAAAAGGGAGTTTTAATAACTATTGTCATGGTCTTTGAATTTGGATACTCTTTACGGTTTTTAAGAAACATAAGGGTTTGAGTTCTTTTGAAATTACTTTTGGCTGTGGGAATATATTTCTTGACTGCATCCCTGCTCTGAGACCAAACTGTGTCTGCTCCAGGTTTGTAAAGGTTATACAGGCTTATGAATAGGTTTTCCTTGTTCATATCCTTCTAAAATTGTGGTATGATTGTATTAATTTGCTGTTCATGAGATGGTAAGTACTGGACACCTGTTTAAACAGATTTAAGATTGTTCCTTCTGGCCAATAGTTTTGTTTTGTACTCTCTTTAAAAATAATCCAAGACCAAGACAATTGAGAGATAAATTTCTGTTCTCCTTTTCTGTTTATATTTCTCATTCTATGGTTTTTCTGAGATAGGGAGTCCACATTAAAGGTCATAATGCTTCTGGCTCTAGGGTTTAATTTCTAAAACACATCCCAGGTCAACTAGAGTGCTAGAGTTTATTACTTTTTAAAAACAAAACCCCTGCCAAGTGAAAGGAGAGAAGGGCATGTTTAGATGAAAGTGCTTGATGTTCGCTTTCTGCAGTTTGTTGACATTTTATTGCTCAGTGCAATTTTTCTACCCTTCAGGGCATTCTGCTGAATGGTTTCACAAGAACAGTACGATGAGGCTTCAAAGCAAGCCCCAGGTTTTAGCAACAATGCTCTTATTCCAGTTTATATGAGTCACATGTCCAAAACCTTGTATACATCTGAAGTTTTTCTCATAAACACTAATGCCCAGAAACTACGGTAAGCCATGTTAACAAGCCGTATTAGGTATCACACACTAACATGGAAATAAACCAGGTAGTTCCAAGGTAATAACAGATTTTTGCAGAGGCTGTGGGGGGAAGAGAGGTGTACCTAAACTAGATTTTAGATGTACTGTAGTAAATTCATTCTGGGCTTTCTGTCACCAGTGGTCTGATAGTGCTGGCTGTCAGGTATGAATTTGTCATTAAGAATTGGCTATGTTGGTGTGATACCTTAAACATCGAATTATTACAAATACACCAACAAGATGATATAACCCCAGGAAGTCTGTCCTTCATGAGTCTTTATTCCATAGGTCAAGGGAAATATGAGCAATTTATTACCTTTAAAGTGGTTCTCGTCTTATTAAACCACATTCATACCAATAAAACATGGCTTTATGAGGGGATCTACACTTTTATGGTTAAAAAATAAAGTGCCAATTCTTACTCTTAGCACTTGAAGTGCTATCTAATCCCTCTCTTACTATTATCTGCTTCGGGAGCTGACTTTTCCGCCCTCTTTCTATGTTTGTACTGGATTGGATTCTTGTCATGGTCAACAGGGTTAGTCCTAAAACTAGCATTTCTGAGAAGGTGGGCCCACAGAAACGAGTAGGCCTGGAGGAAGAAAGGCCTGGCATTAATGGTCGTCCCAACCTAAAAAATTTGGAATCTCATTCTCTGGAGGTTTATTAAAGAAAGTACATGCTTTCCTCTATCTGGAATGGTACCCATGTGCTACTTCTTGCAAGCAATGAGAGGCAATAGATCTCTCAGGTCTCTGCCCAGCATACCATGCTTTTCTTTTTGATGTGTTTATTACGGAAAAGCAGGAGAAAGTGGTCTCTTACCTTACAATAAGAAGATCTAACAGCAGGCGGAGTGGGTAGAGTCACTTCATGGCTGACGCTTTCCAACAGGGTAATCCTCCAGGAACTAATGTCAGCCAAACCTGCAACATTTAGGAGACTGTGGGGTCTGAACTCATGTTTAGGAAACTGTTAATACGTATTTGAAACTCCATCTGACAGCCATTCTGCAATATTCATTGCACAACAGAGGAAATTTTCAGCCCTGGTTTTAAATTTTCTTCTCTCTTGCGGGCTTAGGGACGGACCTCAATGTTATTTTAACTTAGTTTCCTCCAGGCAAGGAGATTTACTTAATTAGGTAGCCAATCAAGAAACCCTGTGACTGAGCACTTAGTATCCTGCAGTCCATGTGGTCCTTATGGTCTGTGGTGTGTCTGGAAAACAAAAGGGGCACACAAGGGGATGCTCAGCCATTTAAAATGTCTAGGAGGAGGCTGAAGGATATGCAAATAAAGTAAGAATTTTAAGTGCCAAGATATAGTCTGGTGAAATGATCCTAAAATCAGAGGTGTGATTTTGCTTCGCTGTCAGAGTTTAAGTCCGGGAAGAAACAATGGCCAGGGATTCACTTGGAATGCTGCTTTTGGACATACAGGCAGAAAGCAGCACTTTCCATTCCCTTCTGATCACTCTGAAGCTTAAGGATGAATTGCTTCCTCCTGGGGACATCATTACAACCCAGCAGTTGTTCGGAGTATGAAATCATGGGATTCTTCTTGCAGATGTGTCTGCAGATCCAGATAAACAGGGAGGTTTGCAGCCATGATGTCAGGAATCCATTCAGACAGACTACAGTGGAATGGTTCCTTTCTCCTTGAAGTCTTTACAGGTTTTAGAAATTGGCTGTGACAATAAATCCTGCACAAAAAAGGTGGGCCTCCACAAAGGCAACCACCATTAATAACATAATGACAAGTAACTTTCAATCTAACTTGTTATTTATTCCCTGTACCTGCTACTCATTGCCTGTAACAAATTTATGAAAATGTAAAATATATTTAAAAGTACATCTCTTTTAAAAAAGATGAATATAAGGGAAATAAATGCTACAAATAACAAGAGATAACTTGAGTAATTTATTAGCATGTTCTTAATTTATTAAGTCAAATATGGAAAATGTGAAGGAGAGACCTGGGGTGAGAGAAGGGAAGTGTGAATTATTCACCTGTGAGCAGCAAAATTTTTGCATAAGGGACAAGAAATGCAAAAAAAGGGGAGGGGGTGGGTGGAGCTTAATGCAGAATGAAAGCTCCTTTCCATCTCTTATTGGGCATGTTTTTCTTTGAACTCAGGTGGCATGTTTTGCCTGTGTTACAGGGTGAGTTTTCCTCAATCACATACTGCCTCTCCCTGCCCCCACCAGCTTAAGAGAACAGAATATGGCTTTCTGTGATACAGCTCAAGGCGCGGAAGGAAATACATTCTTTTGGCACAAGTTACAGGAGACATACATACTAGCACCAAGTTCCTCTTTGCCAGGAGAAGACCCATACCCCTACCCACGTCCACCCACAGGGTCCTAAGCAGGGGGGAAGGCTGGGTGGGAAGTAGAGCCTCCCACCCAGCCTCTACTTTCTAAGGTAAGTAGAGAGAAAAGGATAACGCATGCTGAATGCTTACTCCAAGAGGAGGCTGAACCTTGAAGAGGGTGAAAGACTAAAAGGAGGTGTGTCCAAAGATGAAGGTCAAGGAGTGGTGTGTCGGTTAAGGTCATCTGACAAGCAGCCATCAAAATGGGACTAGAGGTGCGAGAGTGATTGAGGGACAGGCCTTGGGAAGGATGAAGGGGGAGGGAACAGGAGTAGCATGAAGAGGCTTCAGACTGGCACACAGCGCAGACACCTGTGTAGGGAGGTGGGGGGAAGAGGCTCAGACTGCAGCACCTTTTGGAGAAAGACTCGGCCGGGTGAGGGGAGTCCTGGGCCACCACCTGCCCTTAGAGGAGTTCCCTGGCAGGAGGATATGCCGACTCTGATGCCTCTGCTGTGCTCAGTCACCAGCTAAGAAAGCTCAGAGAAGCGGGCCACAGCAGAGCTGAAGGCGCTCCCCTCTGCAGGGCATCTTGAGTGGAGCCGGGCAGGGTTAACTGCACGGTCACCACCAGCGGGAGTCCATGGGGCTGGCCCAGGAGGGCTTGCAATGAAGGCTCTGAGAGGCTAGGACTAAGGCCCTGGCAGGTGAATAAAATAGAGAACCCATTTCTGAATCTCTTCCTACCTGTCTCTGTGTTAAAAATACGCATTGCTTGGCCAAGTTAAGGCTGACTGAACATTTGCCAAGCGTCTGTGAGTTGGACAAACTACCAGTAAGGCCATTTGGCTGTGGACACGCAGTGCCGTGTTCAGATGTGACCCTCACTTTGACACTGGATTACACTCCGTGGGGACTGGGTAGCCAATCACTGTGTCTGAGGGTATTTGTTTGCCTCTATTAAATGGGAAACTCACAGGGCACATGCCTGGCCTCAGCCAGACCAAGAGTGAGTTCCCCCTCCTGTCAACAACATTGGCCCTGGAGCCCGTACCACACACACCGCTCCTCGTTTTGCACTTCACATAAGTGTGTATGTGATCTCTCCCATCCTGGATAGACAGTGAGCAACTCGAGGTAACAGTTCTCTTACACTTTGAATCAGCATTGCCTTGCACACACGGTTGTTGTGGGTTTCAACATCAGTTAGATAAAATGAATGGACAGGATTGGAGAGGCAGGGGGTAAAGTGGGGAAAAGATAATAGGATCCTTTATATTTATTTCAGCCTACTTATTTTCAGAAGGTCTAGGGGTGGCTTATAATACAGATGGGCCACAACTATTGAAAAAGCATAAAGAAGTAAGAGTAAAGAAAGGGGGTGAAGGTGAGAAAGACTGGTATACAGCCAGCCCTCCGTATCCGGAGATCCTATCAACTGCAGCTCATGTATTCTGTTACCATCGCGGTTGAATGAATCTGCGAATGTGAAGCCCAAGGACGCATAGAGGGCCAACTATGGGACTTTAGCATCTTTGGATTTTGGTATCCATGGCGGGTCCAGTAACCAATCCTACATGGATACCCAAGAAAGAACGTACTAGAAAGAACTAAGCTAAGGATTGCTACTGAGATGGAATGCAAACTTTACTTTTGACCTTTTCCTAGCAGGCAAGACAAAAAGGAAAACACAAGTTATATGAGGTTCTTATTAGCTAATAAAAAGAAGCATGCCAGTTTTTCTATAGAAGCAGATTTTTTCCTAGCACTAACTCTAAGAAGAATTTATTTTATGGCTCCTAATAGAGCCATTGGCTTTTTAAACATATGATGGTTTCAATAAGAGTTTGATAAAAAAATATATAGAAACTTTTTTCTTTATGGCTATTTCTTATATTGATTTTTGAGAAATTCCACAGTTCAGAGATGACATTTCTTTGGGGACTTAGGATGTAGTTCAGCCATCAGCAGTGAAATGAGGTTGATGGATTACATCTGGGTCCATAGCCTATGGAAGGACCCTGAGAAAGGTATGTTACCATAATAATGACCACAGGCTGCTACATTAAGTATCAATTTGACATTATTAGCAAAGTTGTATTCCAATAGAGTATAACTTTGGTTGCATTTCTTTGAAGTTTGGCTAAATAGTTCTGCCGTGGCCACATGCATTTTGATTTGACACTGAACCTTTGTCATAATAGTCTAAATTCCATATTTGTACAATGATCTAAAATTGATTCCAGTAGCTCCCAAACTCATATTAAGGGAAACCACTCTGCGGGAATGTGAAAAGTGTTCTAAAAGTCCTCTGGTTTACAAATCAGTTTAAACACCTAACACAATTAAAGGTTTCTTTCGTACTCTGAGATTGCTCAAGACTCGAGCATGCTAATATGCTGTCCTAGTTTGAGTTCCCTGGTAAGTGGACTCTGACCTGGAGATTAGTGTACAGGAAGTTTATTATAAATGGTTCCTGGGATCAACAGGGGAGGGGAGGGGAGGGGAG
Source organism: Lagenorhynchus albirostris (assembly GCF_949774975.1). Classification (NCBI taxonomy): domain Eukaryota; kingdom Metazoa; phylum Chordata; class Mammalia; order Artiodactyla; family Delphinidae; genus Lagenorhynchus; species Lagenorhynchus albirostris. Next base: position 100,658,546 of record NC_083097.1, on the reverse strand, counting down.
GGGAGGGAAACAGGATAAGGCAGAGGAAGAAGTTGGGCTAAGCCCACGGGGAGCTCTGGAGCTAGGATGGCTTTCTGGAGTTGTCTCCAGTTGGGTGAGGGGCTGAGCGGGTCAACCCCCTACACTGACCAGTCGTTGGATACAGGCTGCCCTGGGAAGGGGCATGCTCTTAGGCAAGGCGCCTTTCTCCAGCCAAGGGCAATTCTTGGGGAAGGCTAATTCTTGGAGAAGCCTCCGGGGCTAGTAGCACTGCCAGCAGCTGGGAGAGTGAGTCCTTTGTTTCTGAGGGTGGTACATCACAATGTGTTATGGGATTCTGTATGCACTGTTTACCAAACTAGCAAAACCTACTTTAATTGTAAAGCACAGCCAAACATCTAGAGCTACTGGTGGATGGAACACAATTTGTGAAATGTACCTTTATCCCAATGAACTATCGGATGTATACTACTTATTCTGTATGGTGAGTACATCAGTTAGGTTTTATATTTGGCTACTCCTACCAGAAGCCGGGTATCAGTGACTTGGTCAATGAAAAGAACTTATTTTACTCACTTAGATAATATGCAGGACAGTCCAGGGCTTACACAGCAGCTGCTCATGGAACCAGGTGCCTTCTCTTTCCTTTTCTTCCTTTTTCAGCATGGGACTTTGTTCTCATGGCTGCAAGAGGCGCTGCTCTACCCCAGAGGGAAAAGTACAGGGGCAAAGACAAGTGCTAGGTAAGCTTCTTCCTCCACAAAATTCTCTAAAGCACCACGTCATGATTTCAACTGACTTTTCATTGGCCAGAACTGAGTCACATGGGCATTCCTGATTTCAAGAGCATCTGGGAAAGTAGTTTTACCTGAGAACACTTAACTGACTTCTCTCAATTAGGAAGAAAGGGTATTGAGAAGGGAATAGCACTGCCTACCACAAATAATAGAATTTAACTCCTGCCTTCCTTGTTCCTAACCGGCTGAACAACTCCAAGAATGCATTCCACAGAAAGAAGAGATAAAATATATTTATAAAATACAAATATAAGTAAGACCACAACATCACAACAGATTGCTACACTTTTCAAATTTATTTTAACTCACACTTTCCACATTCCATCAAAAGCACTCTGCTTTCATTACCATAGATTTACAGTTGTATTTCCACCACTAGGGACAGCTGTGCACATGACAGGCATTCACTCTGTGTGTGTGTGTGTATGTCGTGTAAACAAAGGAACATATCTGGCATACAGTATAGCACTGTACTGTGTAATGAGGTCATAAAATACATCGTGCATCTTGCTGGCATATTATGGGGAGCCCCTGCAGCAGTGGTTGGGGAGTGAGTTTTAGTCTTTGTTTCAGCGTGCTTTATCTTGGTTATTGCCATCGACTGATGGGTAGATTTCTGATGACTTGACTTCTGTAGATTTTAGGAAACTTGGGGCAATAACAATTGAAAAGCTAGCCCCATTATGATTAAACATAAAAGTGCAGTGACCCCATCCTTTATGGAAAAATTATTGTTCTGTCTTCTATCCCATCCAGAAAAGAAGCCTCACTTTCTATAATTATATGATTTATAAATTTCCTACATATGAAACTGTAGTATTAATTTTCAGTTTATAGGCGCATTATACATAAGAGTATTATGCGACACTTCCCTAGAACACCTAGTAGTCTTTTCTCCATACCCTATCCCAGGTTTAGGGGGTACATCATTCTTCCCCTATCCTTGAGGAAGGGGTTTTTTCTGTCATGCTATCTTCTCAAATATTGTCTCAATAGATCACAGCATCACAAAACTAAAAATAGAGGCTACGGTAAATGCCAGAAGGAAGATTTTGCATTTCTAATACACTCCCAGCTGAGGCCAAGGCTGACAGTGCCCGAACACACTTTGAGGCACTGGTTTTAAAACTTGACTGCGCATTGGAGTCCAGGGGCAGTTTTTATAAATGCTTATGTTGGTTTTATCCAGAAAGTTGGATTTATTTGTTATGATGTTTGGCTTGGGCATCAGATTTGGAAAAGCTTCCCCAGGTGATTCTAATGTGCAGCAAAATTTGAGAACCACTGTTATAAACCAATTAGAAGACTTTTTTTTCCCATAAGTCCCTCCAAATACACAATTTGGTAGACTTCTCTCTCTTTGTATGCCCCTCTACCGTTGACACTGGCTTCTGGGTCCCTTTTTTTCAAGGAGAGTGCCTAGCACAGGGCTTGATTCTTGGCGTGGATCAATCATGGGTTATTGACCACATCAGCTTATAGAACGATCAGTGTTCTATGGACATGCTTTGGCAAGAAGGGAGAGGTGATTTACTTTTCATTGAAAACATGGGTCCAACACATTTCTACTTACTGCAATTCCTTTGCCAGGTTTCTTCTAAGGCAGATCCATATAAAGGACTTAGAGATCTTGAGAATTGAGAGTAGAGAAGAGAGAAGAAAAGGGAGAGAAGATGACAGCAAACAGGAAGGAGAGAGAGCAAGGGAGGAAATGGAGAGAAAAAGAGGAAGAGGAAGGGGTGGAAGAAGATGAATGGGGAAGAAATGAGAAGAAAATGAGATGGATATAAGAATATTGAAAAAATTGCTGGTAGATATTCACTAACCACCATCTATGAGAGGTGGTTCTACTGAGATCAACAACAATGACTGTTGAGATCAACAAACTTATGATCTCATTAGGAGACACAAATCAAGTGCTTGAGAAGTTATATAAAACTAGGCAATAGTTAAAGAATAATGTGTTACCAGAGATAACACAGGACACATAGATAGAGCAACAAATCAGAGTTATGGGCAATAGACAGCACGAAGTCCATTTTTATCTGGGGAAATGGTATCAACCCTGTTGTAATGAATTCCTTATTCTTACTTTGCTTTATCAACTTAACATTAAGCACATAGGAGGCTATTGAAGAAATAACATTTAACCCATTTTGCATCAAGGAGTCTTTCAGGGAATTATTTAAATATTTCTTTTATGGTCATTTCCTCCAGCCTGTACCTTTCAGTATGTGGCTTATGAATATACACTTTGAGGGAAAAAAAAAAAAAACTTGTAAAAATTTGCTTCTTGAAGATACCTTTCAGAGTCTCATCCATACTCCCGACCCCATGATGTACATCTAGAACTTTCTTATTAGGGTTGAGGTCTTGATACTAATAATGGGAATTAAAACCATTCAAAGCGGTGAAGGTTTGGTATCTTGTTATCTTTTTTAAGAAACATTCTTAATGTGATGTGTTGAACTTTGGCAATACAAGTCCCTTTAGTGACATAAAAACAGCCAGACTTTAAAAGATGCTGACAGATGTTGTGATAGTTTTTTGTAGCGGAGCTGAGTTCCCTGCTCTGCTGCATGTAATTAGGCATGCAGATAGGGCTTCACTCGTTTTACTAGCCCGATGGGAGGGAGTGAGGGCCGGGACCCCAAAGCTGGGCTTACTAAAAGGAAACATACTCTTTCTGTAGCATGTAAATGAGTCTTGATTTCTATAAAGAAGTAAGAGTTTGTGTTTTCATTTTAAAAATTCTGCCCAAAACTAAGTTTGTGGGAAGGAAAACATCATTTCTATTAATTTCAAGCACATATAATTCATCCATGTCATAAGGAACTTGGATGGTAAAGTTGTACATGTGTGATTTAAGAACAAGCATTTTTTTTTTTTTTTTTTGTGGTACGCGGGCCTCTCACTGTTGTGACCTCTCCTGTTGCGGAGCACAGGCTCCGGACGCGCAGGCTCAGCGGCCATGGCTCACGGGTGCAGCCGCTCCGCAGCATGTGGGATCTTCCCGGACCGGGCCTCGAACCCATGTCCCCTGCATCGGCAGGCGGACTCTCAACCACTGCGCCACAAGGGAAGCCCAGAACCAGCATTTTTAGTGTCCTAGCGACATCATTAAACATAGAATGCATTGTCATGTGGTCTGGCTCATCTGAATCCGCTCGACTTCCCTATTTTACCTTTTGAAAAAATTCTTTGTTCTTCTGTGCTTAGGACTGCGGTATCTAAAATGATAGTGTCAATAAACAAATTGCCAGAGTTTTCTGGGTCAAGGCAGCATCTCTTTCTTTCAAACTCTTCACATTTTCTTTGCTGTGTTTAACTGGGAACTCTGTGTCTGGCTCATAAAATCCCTGCAGAATGCCCAGTCCCCTTCAACTTTCAAGTTTAAAAACACAGCCTGTTGAAGAACAAAACTGGGGCCTCTGGGGGACAGAGAGAGCACTCTCTGGGCCTCCGTCCTTTGCAGACACCATTCTAGGGCTAAGTCCCAAAGGCTGGCTCACATGTGACTCCTGTGTAACTTCCTCTGCACCAAGCAGGAAACACAGGAATCCACATTTCACATATGCTTGCCATATATTCCCTAGTAGAATCTCAAACACTAGGACAGAGCAGTGAAATGTGAGGAGGCAATCAAAGAGGGCACAGGAAGCCAAGCGGCCACAATCAGAATAGGGCATCTCATTTGAGAAAAAGACAATGTGAGAAACGCAGAACCACACACGGCACCAGGCTCTGACGACAGGAACTCACAGGACCTGAACAAGGACAGAGCAACGTGGCCGAAATTCATAGACATGTTGCTCTATAAGTTGGAAGGAACCTACCTCCTAGATGTGTAGGTAAGCCAGCCTCCCCCTTTCCTAGATTTATCAAAGAGGCAGTGTCCCTTGCCTAAGACCAAAGAGTTGCCCAGGAGTAGACCCAACACCACAACCCCCCCTTCCTGAGTGCTCGTCAATACACTAAGGAGATAGTGTAGTGCAGGACAGATGGACAGTGTCGTGAGGATAACGAGAAAACTTGTACCGAAGCCAATTCTGCTATTGCTAGTGGTAGTACCTTGGACACAGGATTTACACTTTCTGAAGTTTAATTTTCTAATCTATACAATGGAAGTAATAATACCTACAAATAAGCATGGCTGGTACATAAAAGGCACTTTAATATTAGCTCCTTCGTCTATACGTCACTGCATCTCATCAAGCCTAAGTTAGTCAAATGATCCACCTATGCAAGATCGCCTCCTAATTCAGTACCTTGTCCTATTTGGTCCACCAGGATACAGAATGGCCCACGTTTGACTGCAGTAACATTGCTAGTAACTGTTAATAACATACACTGCTCCCTCCTACTGATAAGAATACATTCTACTTTCAAACTAAAATTTGACAGGCCTCTTACAGGCCATGGCAACCCTTTGAAAATAAAACTCTTGAAGTTGCAACAGAAATATATGTTTACATGATAGGACAAATCCATCTGGAACTTACTCTTACATGGATTCAAAGAGCTGCATCAACAATAGAGCTGTTATGAACTCAGGCTCCACACTGTCTCCTAAAGGAATTAGACAGGCCTCGTCATGTGTTAGAGGCAGAAAAAAGTGACCCAGGAAAGGGGCTAAATCCTTAGCTGTCATTAGTATTTCCTCATGTCAACACTGCGATCTGAGAAGACAGAAGGAACTGACTGACTTTATATACTTGTCTGATCCTCTAGCACTTAGTGGAAACGAGAATGTTTTATTTGACCCCTATGGGAAAGCAGCTCAACTGGGCAGTTTGTTCCTGAAATAAAATATCAGCCGTCAAAATACTCTTAAAGCCCCTTAGAAATTAGAACATCACAGATTTATTAGAAGGTAAGTGCCCCAAGCTTATAGGTGGCTGTTAACATTGTTTTATTTCCTTTATACAAAAAGTAGAAATGACAGAAAAAACCACTCTTAACAGAAAACAATAGCACTGACCTGGTCTCATTGAGAAGCTGAGCCCAAACTGCCCATGTTATGGGGAAAGGGAAGTTCAACCAACATCAGCAAACACCCATGCAGTTGATGAAATACAAAACGGTGACAGTGGCTTGGTGAATGTCCTGTGGGGAGGTTGAATCAATCTTAAAAAACATACATTTGCCCAACCATGCTTTTAAACAGCATCTCTTTAAAAACAAGTTATATATACAAATATCACTCAAAAATGTGTCTTATATACTCTAGCACTATAAATTTAAGGCATCCCGATAGTCTATTCTTCTGCTGGTGAGGCACTGTTCTCATGATTCTATTTCCACAGAGGACAGTCCAGACATTTCCAATGGTATCCAAAGGGCAGCAATGAGAGATAATAAAAAAGTGATTTATAAGAAGAATTCTTTTGACTCTAGCTCAGCGACGTGCTTTATGCTGTAGGATTTCTTCATTTTTCTATTGATGTCATTATGCCTAAGCGGAAGAAAAACCATAGGCCAAAATTAGATAAAACTATGGTCAAGTTACAATACAACGCCACTAAACAGCTCACCAAAAATGGAAATTATCCTCACACAAACCACACTGAAGAATACTTCATTCCAGTAATCAAGTTATTCTCTTTTCATATAAACCACTCTTTAAACAATAAATAGTAATAACATACTTATTAATAAGTATGTTTTTACTTAATAACATACTTTGTGGACACTTTTAAATTTGGCCCTGGAAGTAATTTCTCAATTATGCTGATTGGAAACCAGGCAAAGTTCTACAGTCAAGTGAATTTTATCAGAGTCAAACAAAATAGGAAGCATAGTACTGCTGGTTGAGTGGAAACAAGAGATTTTTATATTTTATTCACTGGATTCACTGGTGACACCTTTTATTCTCCAGTAAGCTTGAGTGTTAGTCATTTAAAGGAAATGCTTTTTCTTTGGGTGTGTGATTACTGAGTAGTAGCATGTTGGATGACCACAGTAGGTAAATCTATGGGAAAAAGAAGAATCTAGGGAAAAATAATGCTGTTTTCCCCTCAATACTTGATACCTCATAAGCCTATGGAAAGAAGTACCAGCTCAAGCTTGGGAACAGTTTTAGTTTTGCTTTTTAAGTGAATTTCCCTCTGGGTAGAAGCATTCATTTTCATGAGATATTAGTCCCATTCTGAGTATAAAATCTTCCAGGGAGGAGTTATCTTCTGAGTTTGAGCTAGACTACATATTACTAAATTCCTTCTTGTTGCTATACCAGACAAAAACAAACTATTTCTGGGAATGGTACTCGCTCACGTGAAGACACATTTGGATGGAGAACCCCAAGTGGCTTGGGGTGTTTATGGCCTCAAAATCGTACTTGCTTACAAAGACCATGTAGTCTATTAATTCTTATTTTTATTTATTCATCTGAATAGAACTTCAGAGAGTTGTTCATGAGCAAGGAAGGGAAGAGGGTGGAAGAAAAACCTGGTTGGTTAAAAAATGTTTTAGGAACTTCCAATTAAGCACGATGGATTAAAAACATAGATTTATCATCTCTTTCTTACAAAACAACACTGAAATGAAAGTAAAGAAATAAAAAAGCATCAACCTAAATGAATAGAGGGAAATGAGAGAGGAGATGATAACACACAAAATGCCAATAATATTTCAGAAACAGAAGGATGGATCGATATGTGGAACTGACTTAGCAGAGCAGGCAGGAAAAGCAGAAATCTAAGCCTATAGTCAGGGAAGCCAGGAAACTGATGTGCACCGCATGACTCGGGAACTAGAAGTACCATGAATTTCTGAAAGTGACAGTGGGTGCTGTGTGAGTGCTGAAAATGGGAAGATTATTTGAAACTTTTTGGAAGTAGCAGTTCATACCCCAGATTACCTTCCTGACCCAGTGCAGCCAGGTGACTGTCCCTTTCCCAATGAGAAGAAAGACTGGAGGTTACAGTTTGCAACGCATGGACCAGAGAGACTCTGATTTCAGCTAAAGGGGCTGGAAACCATGGGATTAAGTGAGAGTCCCTATAGAACACAATTATTAACACATCTCCTGCTAGTTTGACCTACAGATTCCTGGCAATCAGGTTAATAGGCCCTAGAAGGAGACTGGAGTTTCCTTATCTTGAGAAATCAACTGCCAAAAGAAAAGTCCTACAAATACTGACAATTAGTCAGTTTCCCAACAAAAGAGCCTAGTACTTAACCAGTCTGTGTGAAGAAACATCTGCCAGTCAACAAGCCTCACCCATAAAGCCAGAGCTTCTAATTGAGCTTTAGTGTCTTGTTTCTAAATATGAATGGGATCACCAGACTTTTGAGGGAAGTGCTACTATGACAGACAAAAACCAAAATAAACAGAAACAGAATTCAACGTGAATAGAGGTAATATAGGGAGGTGATGAGAACTTCAAAAAATTGTAACAAGAAGAAAAACCAGGGAAAATGTTTGCAATTCATAACACAAAGGTCAGTTTTTATAATGTGTAATATATAAAGAGCTGCTACAAATCAACAAGAGACCAGACTCTCAATAAAAATGTAGAAAGGATTAAAAATAGTATGTTCAGGGCTTCCCTGGTGGCGCAGTGGTTGAGAATCTGCCTGCCAATGCAGGAGACACGGGTTCGAGCCCTGGTCTGGGAAGATCCCACATGCTGCGGAGCAACTAGAGCCCATGTGCCACAACTACTGAGCCTGTGCGTCTAGAGCCTGTGCTCTGCAACAAGAGAGGCTGCGATAGTGAGAGGCCCGCGCACTGCAATGAAGAATGGCCCCTGCTCGCCGCAACTAGAGAAAGCCCTCGCACAGAAACGAAGACCCAACACAGCCAAAAATAAATAAATTAATTCATTAATTAAAAAAAAATTAGTACATTCATACAATGAAATAATATGTAGCTATGTAAAAGAATAAAGAAGCTCTCTCTATACTAATACATAAAGACCTCCAATGTGTTAGGTGGAAAAAAGCAAGAAGACAGACTGTGTGTACAGTATGCCACCTTTATTGTAAAAAGGAAGAAAAGATAAAAATATACACTTGTATTTGATTGTAAAATTTAAATAAATTCTGCATATATAATGCCATGAAAAAGGAACAAAGAGAAAACCAACAAAGTCCTATTAGAAATTAACACTATAATAGCCGAAATAAAAAATTAGAAAGGTTGGAAGGTAAAGTTCAGTAAATATTCTGGAGAGAACTTTTAGAGAAAGCCAAAGTATGGATAAGTACAGAAGAATGGTTAGAAAATAGTTAGAAAAGTAGAAAAAAATAGTTAGAAAAGGATTAGTCCAATGTGTTGAACATTAGAACAATAGTATTTCCAGAAAAGTGAACAGAGAAATTGGAGGGGATAAAATTTTCAAAGATATTGTACCAAACACTTCCCAGAATTGAAGTGTGTACGTTTCCAGATTTAAAAAGCGGGCTGAGTGCCCACACGCCAGGAATGAGAATGGAATCATGGCAAAATATCATGAAATCAAAACATGATTTCATGTTTTGATTTCATGATATAGAGATAAAGAGAAAATCGTAAAAGCTTTCAAGGGATTTGCAGTTACAGAGGAATTGAGCTTCCTGACAGACACATTGAGGAAAATGAAATAATGTGTCCAAGATTCTAAGGGAAAATAGTTTCCTACCCAGAATTCTATACCCAGCCAAATATTCGTAATCCATATGAGGGCAAACCAAAGATATTTCAGCCAGGCAAGGCCTCAAAAATTTTAGGACCCCCTTCACCTCCATAGGATGGGAAGATATATTTACCAAAGTAAGAGAATAAACCAAAAAAAGAGGAAACAATAGATTCAGGAAATAGGGCTCTACACAAGAGAGAAGCAAAAGGAATTCCCAGAATGATGTATGTGGGAAACTGCAGATGACAGCTGTGTGGCGCTGCCAGACAGTCGCAGTACAGACTTGGGTAAGAGGAAAGATGGTGTCTCTGTGAACAGACTGAAACACGAGAGGTACCTGATTTGTCTGAATGCACCAAAAGAAGGGTTCTGTCTCCAGCAGAGTGTTTGGAAATAAACTGTAAACTTAAAAATCAAATTATTTCCAAGGAAACCATAAAGTTACATGAATAAGGAAATGTAACAATAGTATGCTGCATGGATCCACTGTGATTAATATTTAGATAGTCATAATAATAATAAACACCAAATACTAATTTATAACCCCCAAAAGTGATACAACTATATTGATGGTGGGAAGACGAAGCAGGTGTGTGTGTGTGTGTGTGTGTGTGTGTGTGTGTGTGTGTGTGTGTGTTGGAGTGGGGGGCAGAGTTGGTTGCCAAAACCGAGCTGGATAAATTTGGTTCATTGTTGAGAACATGGATTTTGGAACCAGACTGACTGAGTTGAAACCCCGGCTACATAATTTATTACCACTGTTACTGTGTAACTTTGGGCAAGATATATAATCTCTCTGTGCCTTGGTTTCCAATCTGCAAAATTTGGATAATGATAGTATCTACCATATTGTGTCATTCATTGTAAAGATTAAAACAGTCAATATGCATGAAGAACCTGGAATATTCTTTGGTACATGGTAAGTGCTTTATAAGTGGTAGCTATAATTTTAATCTTCTATAGTAGGATGCCAATAGACAGTAGAGATAATATCTAAAATTTAAAGTCTGTATGAGCATGTTATTTAGAAATACAGGGAACTGCCTCGTGGCACAGTGGTTAAGAATCTGCCTGCCAACGCAGGGGACACGGGTTTGAGCCCTGGTTCGGGAAGATCCCACGTGCCGCGGAGCAACTAAGCTCACGCGCCACAACTACTGAGCCTGTGCTCTAGAGCCTGTGAGCCACAACTACTGAGCCCTTGTGCCACAACTACTGAAGCCCGCGTGCCTAGAGCCCACGCTCCACAACGAGAGAAGCCACCTCAATGAGAAGCGCGTGCACTGTGATGAAGAGTAGCCCCCGCTCGTTGCAACTAGAGAAAGCCCACATGCAGCAACAAACACCCATCACAGCCAAAAATTAAAAAAAAAAAAAAAAAAAAGAAAGAAAAGAAATAACAGAATACTAGAGAAAACACCTAAAGACAAGCAAGCGGTTGACTCAGGGGAGTAGGAATAGAGAACGGAGTAGGTTGGGCACAGGGACGGCCAAAATTAAACTAAAAATAAATAAAACTTAAAAAATCTTAGGTTGTAGTCTAAGAATATCATCATCATTTAGACATGGATGGAGTATTTCTACTTTAATATAAGGGGTGCTGTGCTCAAAAACACTAAAAACACTTTCTGCAGGACAAAACCCAGCATGATTAGAGTTGAGTCAATACCAAGTAAAATGTTAATTTGAGGCATTTATCTGAATAATATCAGGATGATTCAAGTCTCCCTGAACCCTTCAATTACTTAGTCCTGAATTACCAGTTATTCAAAAAAAAAAGAAAGAAAAAAGGCAAAAGTGTTTGGGTAATTCTGGCATGAATTATTCAGATAATTTGCTGCTCCTTGATTTCATTTTTGGATATGGAATCACATTCTCTGTGACCAAAATTGGAAAGAAGGCTTAAATTTAAATAACAGTTTTTCAAGTAATCTAACTTGCTGACTCATCTAGGCATGGATTCCATATTTCTACAGCCCAGGGTGACCACATGGCAAGTTATTTTAGAGATTCTGCCTAAAACGGCCCACGGGTAGGCATTACATTTTCCAATGATAGACAAAACAGGTAGACTTACTTAGCTACTTTTGTGATCTCCTTCAGAGCTTCACTGAGAGCATATCTATAAATCCCATCTACTAAAAAAAATGAGATTCTGGTTCAAAGAATAAAAACATATACTTGAAATACCCAATATGAAACTCACTGTAGGAGGGTAGACTTGTAATCAAAAGGCCTAGATTTCTACAGAGCATACCATCCTTTCTGTGGGATGACAGGCTTGGTCCTTTTTAGTTTTCTTTTCCTTGTTTTTCCTCCTTTTCCTCTCTCTAGCTCTCCCTCTCTCTCCAAATATTCTGAAATCCTTACCATGTGCCAGGCACCAAGCTAAGACATTGGGGTACAGACTTGAATATGATGGTACCACCAAGGGTCACCGGTGTCAGGAAGTTATACCTTTCATCGAGTTGACCATGTTTTAACTGTATCCTCTCTTAGTTTTCTCTTGATCATGATCTTGCTGAATGAAGGCACATGCCTTATTTTGGCCCAGCAAAATGCATGGCTTATTGCTAAGGACATCACTGAGACAAGGGCACTGGCAATCCAGGGATCTGACATCCAGGAGGGTCATATAGCTGCACTGTTCTCGGCATGGGAAGGAAAACCCCAACTGGCTGTGGTTGGAGCAGAGATTCTCAGTGAAGGTACTGGAAGGCGTTTGAGTAAAGTCTCTACATGATACTTTTAAACCTCAATGACTTGCTGCTTCTTTAAAAGTCCAGCCTTAAGAAAGTTTATAGACAGGCCCAGCTCTTTTAATGTGCAGACACTCTAGTGGTGGCAGACATGTGGTGCAAATATGATGTGGGTTCTATATTCATCCCCTTTGGAATTACACAATTCAAAACCAGACTGGGGAGGGCGAGGAAAGGAAGCTGGAGGTGGAAGAAGGGAGTTGTTCGTTCATAACTTTTGGGACTACACTTAAACCAGGATTAGCATGCTGAAAGAATGTATTTCTAGTGGGATAATTTTGGTTTCCAAGGCAGATCTCCCCCCGTACCCTCCTACCTATAGCTCATGGGTGTTCTACATGTTTATTTCTTGCCTTCCAAGGGCAGTGCTTTAAGATAGAACATGGGGTCTTAGTTGCAATAGCTTTTTCTATGTCTCAACTCATTAAATTTGGATCCTAAACCTTGTTCTACTGTCTTCCTGTGATGGAACACCCTTTCTCCTTTTCCCAGAGGGTATAAGGACCTTATGAAGAGAAACTCCATTTGTGAGTCATGCTCTCATGAATCCTGCAAACTCTGGCAGCTTTTATAAAGTTTGCTAAGCTGTGCCCAGACACTGGAGATATCTGAATATTTTAACAATCCCCCATAACATGGGCATTTTCCTCCACACACAAGATCCTCCTATGCAACAGCCGAGGACAATGCAAAATTGGGATCATTTCAAAGGAGAAGCTGTCACTTAATGAACGTAATCTGGAGAACTGGTTCAAGATTCGGATCTCCTTCCCCCACGTCACAGGGACAACGCTTCCATATGAAATAAGGGTTTTCTCTCTGAAATGAATGTGAACCCTAGGGAGGCAGAGGTGGGGTGGGCGGGACAAGAGTTGGGCAGGAGAAACAGAGAACACCGGGGAAACATGGGGAGGGGTGCGGGGGAAGGAGACCAGACAGGCTCTAGGGGTTTTTGGAGCAGAGATGGTCACCCCAGGTACACCATGGTACTCCTCCTGACTCATTGGCTCTGGACCCCAGAGCTAGTATATTAGACACGAAAACACAGAAAAACATACTTTAGATCAGAGATTAGAACCTGAAAGTACAGTTTTGGGGCAGAAACTCTAATGTCTATAGCGTTACTCAGTGCCCTTTTAGTACTAGCATTCTAACAAACTTCTCTGAACTGTTACATTGGTAAGATTCAGTCTGCTCCAGGGGATTCACTCTAGAACTATGCAATCAACATACTCTCAGCTAGCTTGGTAACATACCTATGACTAGGTAATTATATAATTATCCCTTCAAGATCCTTAAAAAGCCTATGAAAATACTTTAAGATCAAAAATTTAAGATTGAAATGTGGTTATTTGATTATATCCAGAGAAATTATGGCAAAGATGCCTTTGTTTACCAGGGATTCCTTTTTGTGCTGACTGCATTTTCCATCATGATTCTGGAAATGCTGTTCGGTGGGGCTGAGGGTATGCTTGACTTGGGACAGGTTTCAGCCAGGGCCTCACCTCTACCCTCCCAATGTCTTCCATGTCTTTGCTCATTTTTCTGTTTAGTAATATGTACTGACAATAAGGACAGAAATGTGTGTGTGTGTGTGTGTGTGTGTGTGTGTGTGTGTGCACGCACGCACGCGTACACGCGTGCGTGCGTGCTGGTGGTAGGGGTACCCTGAACTCTGACCTCCTATTGGGCACAGCAGATGACCACTGACATACCCTCACATCAACTCAGGCCAAACCTACCACCTCTTTGAAGTGGCTGTTGAACAATCTTGACATCTATGTAAAATATGGGCTACTAGCTCTTGGGTCCGGATGTACAATTCCCAGTGTGGCTAATTCCTTGGCAGTAAAACCCACACTAATGGTGTTTATTGCTTAATGTCTTTTTAAGGAGTCTACTCTCATGTTGGTGCTAGGATTAGGGGTTTCCTGATGCTAACCCCTCAGGCTACAGTGCCTCTGTGGTCAAAGGGGATGTGACCAGTGGTGGCCAGGGGTTAACGCCCTCTGCCTATCAGTAACTGGAATCAACGCTCACTTCAAGTGTTACAGATCTTGGATAGACTTAAGCTCTGGGAAATGAATGTCTTACTGGCATTTTAAAATAAGTAACTGCAAACATTCCCTTGGAGTTGTAATAATTCAAGACCAACTTGTCCTTTATAAGAAAAAGTAAAGATAAATCTGCTTGTTATAAACAAAGTCATCCTCCACAGTTGAAACACACTGGAACAGCTATTCAGAGTAATAGAGTTGAATCTAATTTTAAAGGGCAATGAAAAGAAATTTAGATTCTTTGCTATCAAGCTGTGACCAATTTTGAAAAATAAATAGCAAACAGAACCCCCTCACAGAGCTGACATTCTTTAAAGTGTTGTATTTATTGTCCCTATTTTTCCTTTACTAGGGGAAAAAAAAAATCTTAGGAACTAAAATGTGATTCCAGTATAGGCCTGGAACAAGGGTCCACTGCCCGACTCTTTCTCCCAGGGCTATACTGAGAGGGCCACCAGCAGCATAATGCTTAGAGTCAACTCCAACCCAATGACTGCCATTGCTTTCCAAAGTTATATGATCCCAGGCAGTCCCTGCTCCCAAGAGGAACCATGTGGCCTTCAAGCAAATTCTTGGCCCAAGATTTAAAGGCACCACTGACAGATGGACACTTGGGTTCCTTTCTTTCTTGCATCTTTCTGGGGGATGCCCTTTCTATGGGTCCCACAGGCAAAATGAAGCAGGCAGCAGAATCACTTAGGTATTCTTCATGTCTACGTTCCCATGCTAGTTCATCTCTCTGAGGAATCTTTATCTCAGCTAGATACATCTACCCTTGCTTTATCTAAGGAACGGACCGGGCTGGTTCTCCCTGCCTCTGTGTGATGGTGAATCAGAGAAACCTTCCCCCATATGCCATGGACAAACTAGTGGGTTTTCACTTTCCACAGAACACATGCCAAACGACAGCCACGATAAGGGATAAGTTAATTTATAAGGTAGGGAGGGGAAGGGGTCTGGATGTTTATTTAACGACATTGAATATTATAATTTTGGGGTTTCTGTTTATCACTGAAGGAAAACTCTGTTAATACATAAGCCAGTGAATCTGACAGGTTCAGAACTGAGCCTTCAGAAGGACTGTTCCTTAAACTGAGTAGGAAAGTGTTAACCCAGTTGTGGGATGTCTGAGTAACCTCATAACCTCCTTTTGTGTTCTGATTTTTGTAATCCTATGACAGTAGACTGTCAGCTTTGTTCTCTTACTTGTAAGAAGACAGGATGAAATATATCTGGCAGGAGAATCTACTGGGATACTAATTGTCTTGTTTCCAGGTGCTGTAGGAACCTGGAAGAAATGAGAGGTTTTCTCCTTCCCGCTCCCAAGGAGTTTGCCAAGCCTTTGTGCTTCCTTGCCTCAGGGTATTTTTGGTGACTTCTGCTTAAGGACAAAAGCAGAATTTTCCAGGCACCAGAAGACAGAACCTAAGATGGGGACGCAGAGGGGTGGTGGGGAAGATAGGTTGGAAGAAACAGAAGTGGACCAATACCAGTGTCTGGGAAGGCAAAGGGTATTTTTTTCTATCTCCTTCCCACCGCAGGCATTGGGCTTTTAGCACTGGCCAAGCTGCCCTGCCCCAGTGTGGCCAGAAACAGCCCAGACTTAGGCAGCGTGTTGAGCCTGACCCAAGCAGAATGCTGGTGACCAGTAAATACTGAAGCTCCAAGGTGCTTCCTTCAACTCATGGAATGAATGAGACCCCTAGGGGAACCCCCTAAAATGACTGAGATTTACTTTTCCTCTAGCCTGAATGGAGACCTGGAGAAGAGTAAACATGATTTAGAGGGGAAAAAAAGGAAAGTGACATTTCTTACACCTTAGAATTCTGAACTAACATTTACACTCACAACACATTCACTTGTATTTGTGTACCTGTAACTATTATATACACACACACACACATCCACACAAATGTTTTGGAGGATTTTGGAAGGGTGCTGAAAGGCGTGCCACAGCTTTCTTTTAATTTAAATGATTAGTCTCTTTTAAAAGGGTGTTGGGGGTTTAACTCTTCTGAAATAAACCTGTCAAGAGGCACTCACTGACTTAACTCCCCCGTCAACTGCTCTCTTCTTAGCCCTCTCCTCTTTCCTGCTCTGTTAGGGAGTTGAATGTATCCCTGGGGGACGAAGGAAAGCTATGCTGAAGAAGGACTTTGCTCAAAGAGGAGACTGAGCCGCTGGGGACCCTGGAGATGATCCTTTTATATACGCCATGCATACATTTTGAATCACAAACATTCTGTTTGAGAAAGGCCATTGTTTTGTTGGTGGGAGCTCAGAGACCGGCTCATGGACCAGCACTGCGGTTCCAAACACTGAGGTAGAGCATGGCAGGACCTCACTTCTCCTGAGGGCAGCAGACTGCTGACTAAAGGAGCTTTCAGTCTATAACCGGCAATGAAGGAAAACCTCAGCTCTGTTTCAAAGTTCTGATTCTGATCGGAGGTTGACTCATTCTACCCACGGCAGGAAATTTCATTTCTATACTTACTTGGTAGTTGACTCCATTAAAACAAAGACTGAAAGCCAAGGTCAGTTGGGAAGCACAGCATGTTTGTGATCTGAGTAGATTCCTCTGCCCTCTGCTGCTGGACTGAAGCCCCTCCAACAGGGTACTTGCTCCCTTTCTAAGGCCCAGTTACAAGTCTGCCTTCTTCTATTTGGGGAAAGAGTTGTAATTTTCTACTTCCTTGGTGTCAGCCCCTGGGAAAGGTGCTCCAGGACTGGCGTGTAAAAGACCATGCAATTCAAAGTGAAGGCATGGCACTGCTGAGCAACACAACCCTAGCACCACGCACCGTGCAGAGTCACACAGATGCTCTTCAATCAGCGTGTTAGAGGAAAGACTGATGCAGCTGTCGTACATCTCCTAGAGAGGTGCAATTAAAAGTCATCTGAACACATGCGACAAGCTCAGCACATGCACAAGTCTCAATAAACAGGAGGCAGGCAGGAGACAGATTAAAGGGTAGAAGCTTCAGACATACTTTGAGGAGCCTGGGGAACTGCTGAGATCTCTGACTTGTGCGAGAGGAACCCTTAAGTCACCTGGAAAAGTTTTATTCCAGCAATGTAAGTTTGGACATATTTAATCCAAAAGGCCTGGTGTTTGGGGCACCAGTGTGACTTTTCTAGCTGAAGCAAATACATGCTAAAGTCTTTTAATAACAAAGACAACTCGGTGGAAATCAGTGTAATTAAAATGCGTGTTCAGTTAATTCGAGTGACATTCACTAAAACTTGATGTTGGTATTGCAAAGAAGAATTTGCACAGTTCTTAGACCTCACCGGAATGGGATTTCACCTTATGGCAAATAATAAATGATGCGGGTGTGACTCTGGTTAGCAGGAATATTCTGGATCCTTCTATCCCTCAGAGAGTTTCACATTTTGGCTCCTATACCATGTTTTTTTAAGGGCATGGCATGCACAGAACATGCAGGAAATGTTGCCTAAAAAGATGATTGTATCTCCTATTCACTGGCTTTAAATCCAGATTATAGTGCACCGTTTTACAACAAATGCAGTTACACAATGTAGTTCATGGCATGCTCTGCTGTCCCCTGCGCGCTGGCAAGCACTTCAGACCACTAGAGCTTCCTTAGGGGCTTGTGTCGTAAAACGCCAACGAGGGGGTCCCTGTGGTGTATTCATTCTAAAGGTCCTTCCAAAGTTGAGTAGTTTAGAAACAGAGTTTCTATTTATGTGCTGTTTAATTGGGCTCGAGAATAAACTATCCAGTCCCGTGAGGAGAACTAAGGCTTCCTGCGGCAGAGTCAGTGCCAAAGAAGGGCCTGATTTCACATCAATTAGTAGTCTAATCTTGTAGAAATGGCTCCCTGTCTATGACTCCTAATTCTCAAGGATCAAAACTACTTAGGGAAATTTAGGGACCAGAATACAATCTCCCGTGATTTGTTTAACCTTTCCCTCTTAGAGTATTTTCAAAATGTACTCTAACATGACATATCTCATTAGAAACACATGAATTTGGCTTTTCATGAATCCTTTGGAATTCTCCTGGGATGCCCTCAAGGTGGCCAAGGGCAACAATCTGTAGTGTTCGGAACAATATAATTAATTTAAAGGAATAAAAAGGATATTCTCCAAATAGCACTCACCGCCTTATTCTTTCCTTTGCTAGCAGAGCTCCCTGGATTTCCCTTACCGTCTGCGGTCTTCCTCCCAAGTGAGGTTAAGGGAAGAGCGGAGGTCTTCAGCTGGTTGGACGCCTGATAGTTATTATTATTGTTCTGGTTGCCACTTAGCGTCTCCATGATGGATCGGAAGGTTCCAAAAGGCCTCTTCAGTTGATCCCCTGGTTCACTGCTTGCGGAGGTCCGCTGGAGGGCTCTGCCCTTATCTCGGTCCTTCTCTCCGTTTAGTTCAAGGCTAGTTTGCTCCATCTGCACCACAGGCTCCTCAAAGGTAACTCTGAGTTTCAAGTTCTGCGACGTTCGGCGCTTGGAAGATGGGGACTTGAGGGCGCTCTTGGGACTCGTGGCCACTTTCTGGGCAGCTGTGCTGTCAGGGCTGGGCTGAGGGAGTTCTCCAGAGGGCTGGTTTGGGGGCGCGGTTCCTGAGCCTGGACTCTGGGATTCCAAGTCTGGCTCGCTGCTCTCTGAGGTGGGGGACGGGCTATGGCCCTCCAGAGATTTGGAGGCCTTGATACTAAAAGGAAACCTGCGTCCTGATGCCAAGCTGTGTTTCTTTATCATCAGGTGTAAGCTTTCTGCGCTGTCCATACTCTCCACGCTTTCCACGACAGGCTGTGGTCTGGGCCTGTCAACCTTTCTCACAGGCGTGCCCTTGGGGTCCTCAGAGTTGTTGGAGTCCGTGTCAGACTCACTCAGTGGCCGCTGCATCAGCTGCTTCAGCCTGGCTAACTTCAGTTCCCTCTTCTCCAGTGGGGTCTTTTTTGAATTTCTAGAAGAAGCCTGAGCATCCTGGAATTCCAAGGACAGCTTTTCCTGGGTGCAGACATTCTCTGAAATATCTTTTCCTAATAACTGGCGTAGGATTTTATCCGAATCTTCGTCTTTAGCTTTGGCCCTAGCCCGGCTGGACACGGACAGGCTTCCAAGAACTTGAATCCCCTCTTGGATTCCTGGTTTGCTTTTGCCTATAGGCTCATCATCTGCATCTGGGGATTTCCACTGGGACTTTCTGGAAGCTGGGGAGGAGGGTGAACTGAAAGAGGATGAAGGACATATGAGATGACTTCCTACTGGGTTAAAATAACTCAGCCACAAATCACCGCATGGCTTAAATGCCACTAATAACTTACAAATCACTAAGACTGAAATAAGAATAATGAATATGTGTTTCAAGCAATCTACAAGCATTCCATGGTGGCAACCAGAACCAGTATAGTATGCCTCATACCTTTTGCTTTGACTACAAAATTTATTCTTTTGTAGTTTTACAAAACTACAATAAATAGTTTTACAAAACTACAATAAACTACTGTTTTATTGTTTATACATTAATTTTGCACAAATTTTCTCAATTAATCCCACCTTCAACAACCTTATGAACCTACATATCTTTATTTCCATTCCATAGATGAAGAAATAAAAGACTCTGAAAGAGTAAGTGACTTGTTTCTAGTCCTGGAAAGAAGAAATGGCACAGCCAGAGATAAATTCAAGTCTTCTGACACTAGGTCCAGTGCCTTTCTCCATGTGGTAGCTCATTTTTATTCCTCTTTATAAGAATAAAATGTTTTCTGTTATCTTCTTAAAAGATATTAAAAGAAAGTCCAAAAGAAGGCTCTCACATTAAAGACAGTTAAGAATTCTAACCACCAACGTTCCTGGTATTACCTGGGAGAAGAAAGGAGAGATTTGCCCTCTGATTTCTGGGCTTCCAGAAGTTGTTGGAGCTGGTTCTGCAGTGTGACACGTTGCATTGTCTGTCTGGGAAAAACAAACCAAAATATATAAGCTCTCTGACACGTTGCTACTATCATAAATGAACAGGTATACATTTTTTTCATGATGATTTTCGATAAGTTGCAATAAATCTAAAAATCTTACAAATGTGCATAATCTTCATCCTTATAATTTAGAAATTTTCCTGAGGATGCAATCAAAAGTACCCCAAAAGATAGTCATTATTCACATGAGTAAAAAAACTACAACCTAAATGATCATCAATAAGACTGAGTAAATAATTTATAGTTATTTCTGTGAAGGCAGCTATTAAGAATGATAATATATTTGAATATCTATGACATAGAAAAAGTTTCCCTAATATATGTGTATATAGGTAGAAAGTATACAGTATGAAGTGTCCTTTAGAAAAGGGAAAATTTGGACACAGACAGACACACACAGCGAGAGCATCACGTGAACATGAAGGCAAAGATTAGGGTGATTCATTCATTTACAAGCCAAAGAATGCCAAAGATTGGCAGCACACCACCAAAAACTAGGGGGGAGGCACAGAACAGATTCTCCCTCACAGCCCTCAGAAGGAACCAACCCTGTCAACACCTTGATTCCAGACTTCTAGCCTCCAGAACTGTGAGAAAACAAATTTCTGTTGTTTAAGCCAGGCAGTTTGTGGTACTTTGTTACAGCAGCCCTAGCAGACTAGTATACTAGACATATGCTCACATATTTTTATATATTCATATTTCACATGCTCATCTATTATACTTAAAAGTTGATGAGTCCTTTCTGAGGGCTTTTTTAGAATCTAGAGAATAGAGTCCTTTCTTTCTCCATTCATACTTGTGATTTCTGCCTCCAAATAGTTTTCTTGACTGTGTCATAATTCACTCTGACACCTAAGAACCCTATAAAAGGAGTTTAACCTCCTTTTAATCTTTCTTCATCTGTTTTAACCCCTCACTAAATGTTTTTCTAAAAAACTTGACATGCAGTTCCAAATTTCAAAGTGGGAAAAGTAGAGTGCTCTTACGTATTTTTATTTTGTATGCATTCTTGAGACTAGGGTCAGCGAACTACAGACTATAGACTATGGGCCAAATCCAGCCCATCACCTGTTTTTGTAAATAAAGTTTTATTGAAACAGAGCCATACACATTCATTTACATATTATCGAGTGCTGATTTCACGCTACAAAAGCAGAGTTGAGTAATTATGACACAGAACATGTGGTGCACAAGCCTAAAATATTTACTATCTGACTCTTTAGGGAAAAGATTGCTGGCTCCTCCTTTAGACAATTAAGTTTTCAGTATGTGAGTCACAGAATGAGTGAGAAAAATGAGATCACAGACTTCTTAGGTCTTAGGGATGAAATGTTAGGACTAAGACTGACCACTTCTGAGAAAAGGAGAGTATTGGGGGCTGATGGAAGGTTATTATCCAAATCTGTTCTCACGGAATTAAATTTAGGCAGCCGACAGCTGTTGAGTATGTGCAGTGACATTTGGCAAGGAGAAGACTGGGCTTCCTCAAGCCAGTATCTAAGACCCGGCAGTCCTTTTAAGAACACTTGTAACTCATTTGTTTAGTTCCTCATCCCTGCTCACGAAAGCTGCTACCAGTTTTGATGCTAAGTGTATTAATTTTCTACTTCTGTTAACAAATTATTACATCCTTAGTGATTTAAAACAACACATGTGTATCTTACAGTTCTGTAGGTCGGAAGACCAGAATGGGTCTCTCCAGATTAAAATCGAGGTATCCAGTCTGCATTCCTTTCTGGAGGCTCTAGGATGAAAGTCTATGTCCTGCTTACTCAAATCAGGCGCAGAATCGGTTCCTTGCAGTTGTAGGACTGAGGTCTCTGTTTTCTTGCTGACTGTCAGTTGAGGGTCATTGCGAGCTCCTAGAGGTTACTGCACTTCTTGGCTCACAGCCCCTTCCTCCCTCATCAAAGTCTGCAAGAGCAGATTGAGTCCTTCTCACACTTTGAGTCTCTCTGATCTCCTTTTCTGCCTTCTCTTTACTGTTACTCATGTGATGAGATTGGACCAACCCCAATAATCCAGGGTGACCTGAACTCCATCTGCAACCTTAATTCCCTTTTTGTCATGTAAGGTAACATATTCATACCTTCCAGGGATTAGGATGTGACAGACATCTTTGGGGGACAGTTTGCGGCGGGGGGTGGGGGGCGGGTACCACACGAATACTGCAGAGTGCGGTAAATACTGCTTACTCCTCTAAAATCAGAATCAGTTTTCCTTTTTCCAAGTTCTGTAATAATTAATGTGTTTTCTAAACAGATTTCACTTTCTGTAACCTACGGCTTTTGACGTGTTTTCTTAACTTTAATGCACATTCTGATAATACGCTTCTATGTCCAGAGTAAATCGAGTGTTACCATACATTGTTTTCTCTTTATTGAAAAAATACCAAGTTATTTCATTGTTTTTACCCAACATGGAAAGAGTTGGCTAGCTTTGTTTAACTTAGTTTTTTTCTGATGGCTAAATTAATACAATTACTTTAAAAATTCACACCATTTAGAAAGAGTGAGTAACATTTTGGAGTGTGTCATACCAGCTTGGGGCGGCAGGGAGAGCGGGGTGGGGGGAGAGAGAGGGATTTCTTAGAAATGAGATTATACTGCACACTGTATTTTGTAATTTTCTTTTTTTACTTAAGGAAAGTAAAATGCACTGTGTGTGTGTGTGTGTGTGTGTGTGTGTGTGTGTGTGTGTGTGTGACTTCATTTTAACTTGATTACTTTTATAAAGACCCTATCTCCAAATAAGCTCACATTCCGAGGTACTAGGGGTTAGGACCCCAACACATCATTTTATGCGGCCACAATTCAACCCATAATACCTACGCCTGTAGATCAGGATCTCTAAGAGAGCTGAAGGTTGCCATTTCTAAATAATAGCTATGTTTATTAACTCCAAACGGTTGGTAAAAATATTCTAGTAGGAAAAGGCACTCAAGACTGTCTCCCACTCAACAATTTTGGGCTGAAAAACTAGTGTTTTCCGTCCTTCGTCCTGCACCTTTTGATGTTATTGATGCCCTAGAACCTGAAGGGTACAGTGTACTGAGGATAGACTAAGTGAATTTCTCTGTTCATTTCTAGTTTTGCCAACCTCACTGAGACGCAGAGTAAGTACACGATTAGGGTCTACAACATAACTTGTCATATTTCATCTTGTCATTGGCCTAACTACAACTGTCTACAGCATTCAGTTTGGAGACAGCGGAAGAACTGCTGTCTATTAGCATACATGTGTGTTTTATCCCAGGATCATCAACACAGAGAGCAGCCAAGACCCTGACCTTGAAGAGTTCTACCAATAAAACAGATACTATAACTCATGAAAGCTTCTCCGACTCTGTGGTAAGGGACAGTGGAAGGTTTTGTGATCTTTTCTCTGAGTACAAACCTTAAGAAAAAACATTCCATTGGACCATTTTAAAGTTCCTCTTGGTGGATATGTCCATATACTACTGGGGGGAGTGTCCACCGGTACAACAGTTCTGGAGGACAGTGGCGAGATCTATCCACATTTTAAATACATATGCACTTTGTTCTGACAATTCCCCTTCTAGGAACTTTTCAGAAACACCAGTACATGTACATAAAGACGTGTACAAGTATGTTCGCTGTAGCAAGATAACTTACTGAGTTACGAATCTGTGTGCATTTTCCCCAGACGTTCAGGCTCGCTTAGCTCACCTGCCCCGGGGGAATCTTGTGTAATTGGGCAGAGGATCCTTGGAGGGAAAGGAACCGTTCTAATTTTTAAGTTTAAATTTTATTTTTTTTTCCTAGTAAAAGCCTAAATTCATTAAAGAGAGTATTCTAGGTACTGGCAGGGGGAGAAGCAGTGGAGTACAGAGACTCTTACCTCTAAGGCAAGAGGATAGAAGCAGAGAGAGAAAACAATTCCCCGAGCTTAGCGAGGAACCAGAGGATCTCAGGACTTGTCATATTGTTGCATGAATTACACTTCTAATCAGTTAAGACCTCCTACCAACCACAGGTCTTTTTTCACAAGGAAAGAAAAAAAAATACTTTTTATAATTTTAAAATAAAACTTCATTTTTTTCCTTAAAATTTAATTTTTAAGGTTTGTCCTCCTAATCTGTCACCATTACTTTGAGGACTATTTTTGATGTTCAATGATTCCCTTCCTAGTATGGCAGCTGTCACTTGGCTGATGTGTTTTCCAAGGGCTGACCTTGGTCCCCTCAGACGAGCATCAGCTCCTTAATCCTCCAACCTGCTGGAGACCCCTCAGATGGCCTCTCCTCTGGTCCTCCTTTCTTCAAGCATATCATGGCAGCCTTCCAGAAATGCTTCCCTGGCATCTAGGTATGCAGTGTGTACCAGCTGAATCATCTCATCAAAAAAGAACTGATTTTAGCTAGACCAAGAGTGTTTTAAGTAACATCACACTAAGTTTACATTCCGAGGATTTTAAATTCTGAGGATTCATGAATCGTCTGCTTAATTTTTATAATAAATTTGCCAGTGATATTTACCAGGTGACCTGTCTGTAATTTCCCAAATATACATTTTTTCTTTTTGAGAAAACTGAGAAACTGGCCCATCTCTAGCCCTTCTCTCTCTCTCTTGCTTTTGATGATTTGCTAGACTGTTAAGGACAGAAGTTTGGGATGATGCCCACGTGTGCTTTCCGCACCTGCCACGTCATCTGACCCTGAGATGTGAGCACAGAGAGAGGCTCCTTTCCCTTGTCCACTGTGGCTTAAGTTCTCCGCTTAGGAAGCTAGCTCTGCATTTTTTTTGTTTAAATATCATTTTGCCTCTGCAGAAATGGCATGAATGCTGGCCATGAGGACTTGGGACGGAGGAAGAAAAGAAGATGAGGAGGATACTAGGGAACTCCTGTAAGAAAAGCAGGAGGGAGCCTTCCAAAGACCTGGCTGAAACCTAAGCACAACGACGAGCAGCCAGACTTGGTTCTCGTGGAACGAACAGGTCACTCACTCCTTCAGCTGCTTGGTTAGCTTCACCACCTGGGAGGCCAGCGACATGCAGGTCTCCACCACCACCAGGTACCGGGAGCACAGGGTGTGTCCGTGGCGCTCAGCGCTCTGGGAAGGCTTTTCCCCCGCGTGGTTCTGCATGGTGACATTTGCTCCATATTCAACCAGGGTCTGTCAGAGAATGCGGAGACATGTGATTATATCAGAACCTCCCTCTAAACGTTATGTATTTATTATTTTTTTGAATTGAAGTACAGCTAATTTACAATATTGCTAGTTTCAGGTGTGCAGCAAAGTGATTCAGTTATATTTATATACATTTTTTTCAGATCTTTTTCATCATAGGTTATTACAAGATACTGAATATAGTTCCCCATGCTATATACAGCAGGTCTTTGTTGTTTATCTATTTGATGTAGTTAGTATCTGTTAAC
Organism: Lagenorhynchus albirostris; assembly: GCF_949774975.1. NCBI lineage: Eukaryota > Metazoa > Chordata > Mammalia > Artiodactyla > Delphinidae > Lagenorhynchus > Lagenorhynchus albirostris. The sequence goes on along the minus strand of NC_083097.1, from coordinate 100,632,989 downwards.
CCCATGCTCCTAATTTATTCCTCCTCCTGCCTCCCTCTCCCCTTTGGTAACCATAAATTTGTTTGCTATGTCTGTGAGTCTGTTTCTGTTTTGTATATAGATTCATTTGTATTATTTTTCACATTCCACATACGAGTGATACCATATAGTAGTTGTCTTTCTCTGTCCGACTTACTTAGTATGATATTCTCTAGGTCCATCCGTAAACATCCGTATTTTTTAATGACTGTAACAGAAGGTTGAATGGAACTTTTCCTGTTGTTCCAAAACCAGTCACCAGAGCCCAGAGCAGGACACGGTTGGGTTGAGGAATACCATCACACACAAAGGACAGCCTCTGGTGAGCTTTCAGTGGTGTCAGATGCCTCGTTTTGGAGCCTACAACGATGCAGCCAACCAATCCCACTACTATCAATCTCACAACAGCCTCGGAAGGAGACTGGGAAGGGGTGGAGGCTCCTTCTTCCTTAGAGTCCTTTCCTCTAGGAGGTGTGCAGGGCAGTGTCTGTGGTGAGAGGCTTTGTCCCTTTCAGTGGGTGGGCCCTTGAAGTTGGGGATGCCCATAAGAAAAAGAAGGAATTTTGTTTACTTTTTCCTATTTACTTGGGCAGTGCACATGATCTGTTGCTGAACCTACCCAATCAGGAATAAAAAGAACAGGAGAGAATTGTCATGTCAGGGCCCACATTCCCACCACGTGCCATGGCAAGGGTATGTCCCATATATTGAGCAGACGTTGTAGAAGGGAGCTTGCTGTGAGCTTGTTATCACCCAATTAAAAAGGAGAGGGTTCTCGGGTGACTTCCCTGGTGGCGCAGTGGTTAAGAATCTGCCTGCCAATGCAGGGGGCATGGGTTCGATTGCCTGGTCCGGGAAGATCCCACATGCTGCAGAGCAACTAAGGCCATGCACCACAACTACGGAGTCTGTGCTCTAGAACTCGCAAGGCACAACTACTGAGTCCACGTGCCCCAACTACTGAAGCCCGCACACCTGGAGCCCATGCTCTGCAACAAAAGAAGCCACCACAATGAGAAGCCTGCGCACCACAATGAAGAGTAGCCCCCGCTCGATGCAACTAGAGAAAGCCCGTGCACAGGAACGAAGACCCAATGCAACCAAAAGAATAAATAAATAAAATAAATTAAAAAGAAAAAAAAGGAGAGGGCTCTTTAGCAACAGGAGGCGGTGGGGTGGAACACAGGTGGAGGGGACTGTATGGCGGAGGAGGATGTGAGGTCGGGGCCAGATCTCCTGTCTCAGGTATCAGTGGGAAGGCTCTAGAGGACCCTCTGAAGTCCCCACCCACCGTGCCCACCAGAGATTCAGCCTCTGAAGGCTTCCCCAGAGGGCATCAGTGGCCAACCATAGTGAGCTAAAGAAGCAAGACAACTTTCAGGGAGATGCCATGACCTCTGGCAGTAAAGCAAAGAGACAGTTGACTTTTTCTCTCCATACCTCCCCTTTGTCCCCAACACCGGAGCCCAGAAGAGAGAGGGGAATAGGAGCTAAGGTGGTGTGTAAAAAACCAGTCATGCCTCCGTCCCGTACCAAGTCCCTCTCACCCTGAGTCTGATCTGGGTTGGGGAGGAGAATGCTTTGAACCAGAAATAAGACTGAGATTTTTAAACTGGTTTGAAGTAAATTTGTTAATAGTCAAACAAAAGCAAAAAGTTAAGGAATCTGGCCAGGGTACCATTAGTAGAGGGGAGAGAGATTTGATGGAGCACGGTTGACATCGTTAATTTTTTTTTTTTTTGTCTGCACCTCAGCTTGTGGGATCTTAGTTCCCTGACCGGGGGCTGAATCTTTGCCCTTGGCAATGAAAGCCCGGAGTCCTAACCATTAGACCGCCGGGGAATTCCCTGACATGGTTAATTAAAAAAAAATCAAAACTCTCTTGTTTTTATGCTGTGATGACAACAGACCCCACAGAAAGCTGTTGCATCCATATTAATCAACTGTCAGAGTCTGCCGTATTTTTTGACGCTATCAAGATCAGTCTGTAGACCTCTGGATTTATTTTAGTAACAGAAAATGTTTTTTCCACAAGAAATACTTGTGATTTTTAAATTCCTAGACTACTTAGACTTAGAAGTCATTAAGGAGCTTCATTTTCCTCTCGGTTTAGGATCACTCACCACAAAAGGTGCTATTAGGCCACTGCCACCCACGTCACAGGGTGTCGCAGAGATCACCTCACCCTGAGCTCTCAGAGACTCAGCATAAACACACTATTATCGCTCCCCTTGACTCTGGCCTCTGCAGTTATCTTTCCAATGTTTTCCATACTCAGTTCCCCTCTTCACTTCATAGAGGTCCTCGCTCACCCCCTTTTCTACTTTCAATCTCTTTGTACCTATTTTTTTTTTATTCTCACACCCAGTGGATAGACCCGCTTCCAAGATTATTCAAGTTTCTACATCCATGGTGTCTAGCGCCAAAAATATCATTTGTGTTAAGTGGAGAGACGAACACTCTGAAAAGACAGACTGCCTCTCCTCACATATTAAGAAGGAAAATAAGTAAGATCTCAAACAGAATTAGTGATATCAGCTGGTTTTCTTTGGGTTGCAGTCATTTACAGGCTGATAAAAACAGTCTACTTCAATACTATTAAATATAGAGTGTTTTGTCACATGGAAAAATGAAGTTTTCAGTCTTCATTTAATTATTTTTCCTCCACAAAAAGTAATGCTACTCCTTTCATCTTTCTGCAGATCCTGGTAAAAATTTAAATTTCTCTCTTTTCTCATCACTCCTTTTACAACTTGGTGTCTTAAATTAGAAGATGCACGCTTTGCCAACAACAGTGGGGAAACTTCCCAGACACTTGAAATATTTCCTATCAGCGTGGCTTTCCACAGAGTGGTTGCATGTGAGGAGACTCTGCAGAGGGCTTTTCGCTGTGACCTCTGCTTTCCGGTTTTATGAATCTCTTGCCTCTTACGTTTACTGCTTTTCCACATCGTCTGAATTCCCTGAGTCCTCTCTACCTTCCCGAGCAAGTTCTCACTTCCCAGTTTTCTCTCTGAGATACAGTCTACCTTGCTCACAGTAGGACCTCAGTAAGTACCCGTTGAGTTTGGAATAAAAGAAACAATACCTAATAAGGCTGAAAAAGAGTGTTGTTTTCTTAGAGTTCTCACATACACATACTTTGAACGGTATAAATCTGGTGAGGTAAAAGTATTTTCTTTAATCATGGCCTTCAGCCATACGTTGTCAATCGCCCTTTCCTACATCTCAGGCAGATGTGGGAACAAATCCATAGATGTTGGGTCATTTTCAATGATGAGAATGGTGTGACTGGTTGGACTCTGGTAATTATGATTTATGTTCATAAATTAAATTCCAGGTCAATTCTAAACTCTGTTTCCAATTCAAAGCTTTTCCTCTCCTCACACTGTCACTCTCCCTCCTTCTCTTCAGCTCTCTTCTCTCTTCGTTTTGTCAGTCAGGGCCTTACATTTTCTAGGTAAAAAAGCCTATCCAGTTTTAAAAAAAATCTTTTTAATTGAAGTATAGCTGATTTACAATGCTGTACTAATCTCTGCTGTACGGCAAAGTGACTCAGTTATACACAGAGACATTTTTTAGTTAATATTCTTTCCCATTATGGTTTATCACAGGATATTGACTATTTCCCTGTGCTATACAGGGGGGTGGGAGAAGGAAGGACTGGGAGTTTGGGATTAGCAGGTGTAAACTATTGTATATAATAAATACCCAGTTTTCACATTCACGTGTGCCCCAAGCTTCTGAGGACTCTCGCAGGGCCTCCCACTATGTGCTGCTAGGATGGCGGCACTGGGTGTGGCTCAGCTTTGTGCAGCTCTGCATTCAGCTGTGGGACGAGAGGACAACCCCTCTTCCTGTAGGAACCCTGTGCTCTCTAAGCAGCCCTCCTGGATGTACCTCCAGGTGGCCTGGGGCAGGGGGAAGGGCCTCCCCACCTCCTGTGGCTCTGCTCCCCAACCTCTCTACATCACTGCACACAAAGGACATGGTAATATTCCCAAGGTATGTTGGGCTAAAAGGATGAGGCCACCGGAGGCTCTTGGGTGGAGCGGCTGGCCAACTGAGGCCCTGCTGAGCCTGCCCATGGGCAGAGGGGACCAATATCGAGGGCCTCCTGTAATCAGTTCTGGGACTTTTTGAATGCTTTGGGGAAGCTCAGTCCTACTACAGAGAACGGGAGAAGAAAACCACACCACTCTCTCTCCTAAGCCTCCTGCTTGCTACTCTGAGGAATTCTTCTCATTCTTTCTTAAAAATTCGGTCCTGTGTTTCAGACATTTGGGAAGGCGAAGTGTGCTAATGACAGCAGGAAGGGCGCACCCTCCATGTGACGGACTCAGCGATGTCAGTCTGGTAGTGGTTTCCTGCTGTCTTGAGAACATGGGGTACTTCATTGTCCTCAGCATTGGGGTTTTAAGGTAATGCTGCAAGGGCAAGAAGTGTCCCCTTCAACATCCTGTGACACTCCAGGGGAAACCCAGACAGCTACTGATGCCAGTGTTTGTGTGCATTTCTGGAAATACAAATGCATCAATTTGACTCCTCATGATCCACTATAAGAGGAAAAGCTGATTTAATCCAGACATTCTCCCAGTGAACAAAATTCCCATGTTTTGTTTTATTACTTGATGCACTCATTTCTCTCTCCAGAGCAGCAGGGCCTGTGTACCTGTATGCACCCGAGGTAGCCATGCTGGGAAGCCACATGAACGGCGCTGTTGCCTTCCTGGTCTACTTCATCCAGTGAGATGCCCTGCTCTTGCATGAACTGAAGAAGCCACAGCAGAATCTTTTCCTATTAAACACAAGGACAGGCTGGAATTAATAGACTGTCACGTAGTGAAGTCTAATATAAGGACAGAGGAAAACAAAACTCCAACATGTGAAGCTTAGATATAGCCAAGCTTACCTTACGAGGAGGACATTTCCATTCAGTATGAACTGAAAATTCTTGCATCTCTGACTAAAGTTAATGAAAGAAGAATGCTCTGAGAATTTGAAGAGCAGAAAGTTATCTCAGAAACGCTCTTGTTTTGCTTACTTATTCTACAGGTGGGAAAACTGATTCACAGAAAGTTTGAGTACCTCCTCAGTCACACAGTGAGACAGTCAACGTTGGAACCAGTCCAGTCTTTTGAGTCCAAGGCAATGTTTTTGTTACTTTGTTATATTATCTGGAGGCTTCAAGAATATTATTGTAAAACCTTGGACTGTTGAGATACCTAGCTTCTACTTTAAGTTTATCATGCTTCAACCATGCCTTCCTAATCCCATACCGTACAATCAATCAGCTTACAAAAAAGAGGCAACATCTTAAGTTGCTAAGTATAAGATAACCACACTGAAATAAAACTGGGACCCTCTTGATTTTTCTGACCAAACGTTGGTGTTTTTTTTGTTTGTTTGTTTTAACAGATAAATCTTTCTCTTCTTCTATGTTAAAGGAAAGGGACCCAAAGCTTTGAACACAACCTTTCAAAAGCAAAGACACAGAACAGTCAGTGTGTGTTGTCATAATCTGTTTGCATTTTACCCACTGAGTCTTTTGTGGTATTTACATGTTACGTTTGGCCTCAGGAGAAAGCACGAGGATGGGAATTCACTGTTTTAAAATAGAAAAATTAAACATAATGTTAAAAAAATATGAGAGTGGTAAAAACAATAGCATGAAGTTTAGTGGGTGGAATTTGACATTTAAAAAGATGATCATGCGTTTGAAATAGCCTTGAACCTCTCCTTAGCCTTTTAAAGGATTTTCTTTTCCAGTTATTTGCTTGGACTGGTCATGAACTTTTATATTTTTCTGGATTAAATTTGCCTTCACCTTCTGAACATGCCAACTAATCTGCTAAAGGAATGCTGGATAAAAATAGCCAGCTCCTTTCATGTTTCTCCCCTCATGTGGGGAACAGCGCACTGTTTATAAAGGCATCAGTGACATCAGGGAGAGACTGAATATTTGTACCACACCTTTTTTACACGAGCAAGCAGGGAGTAACCCCTCTAAAGAGCAAGGAGAGAAAATGTAATCAATACCTACAACCGACCAAGAATGCACCCCGGGAAAGCATGGTGAGTGTTAGCTGCAAAAGCAGACAGATCTTGTAGGAAGTGAAACCCTCCACGTCCCTAGAGAATGAGGTGGAGCAAAGCCTGGAGGCTAGGGTTGGGAGGTAGGAGTACGATAAGATAGGCTGATGTGCTTAATCCTCTTCTTCAGAGGCAAACTTGGAGGAAGCTGGGAGTGACATTTGGACCAGAGCAGGTGATGTTTCGAATGCATAAGGTACAACAACTTCCTTTATTTTTTCTAATTAGGTAGGGAAAAAACCAAAATATTTTTATCTGGAGACAGATGATCGAACCATGTGATCTTAACTCCTGAAAAGATCTGGATGAGTGGGTGTACCTCAAGATCTATGACATGACCAACTGGTTAGAAGTCAATGCCTAAGACACAGAAACATCAAGTGGGCAGGTTGCTGGGCCCCTACTGGTGAAAAGGACAGTGCTGCCATCTTCAATGTCATTGTCAAGTTTGTGGTGACCCCCATGATATTAAATGTTAAAAATGTGAAGTGGCAGAGATTTTAGGGAATGATCCAATTCAATTATTTTACAAATCAGAAAACTGAAGAAGACAACTGGATATTCTCTGATACTCTAGCAGCTTCTCTCTTTAGCAAGTAAAGTTCAGAGGAGTTCAAGATACTCAGAAACGTTTTATATGTACCTTCTTGTCAGGCATACTTTCATGTTTTTCAGACTCGATTAAATATTATAGTGGATATGTCTATTCCACATGCATAGAAAATGCCCTTTATTGTAATTCAGTGTTTCGAATAACTGAATATAACTGAATAACTTATAGTAATGGAGTTATAGGAAATAGAATACTATTCCTAAGACTAGGAATTTTCCCTTTGTAGAAATCTGGGGAGAATCTAGAGACCTGGACTTTGCAGGGGCTTGATGACCTGGGAGAACAGGGCAAGGTCTGTGTGAGGCAGGAGTTGCCTTGGCCCCTGACTCTCCCAGTCAGGTGCAGTCCATACTGTTATGACAACCTGCCTGCTTTTCTTACGATGTCATGGATAATTCTTTCCTATAATTAAGGCTCTTACCCAATTCAACATGCAAGACTTACATAAAGGAAGAATGTTTATCCTATTGTTCAGAACAAGGCACGTCTTTGCCCAGCCCCTCCAATTCAGTTTTGTGTTCTGCAGTGGACAATTTACTTTAATAAGAAGCTATGCAACTGGCCTGTTCACTGAGAAATCGATGGAAATGACAATCTCCCCTACGATACAGTGCACAGAAGCACTGCTCAAAGGGATGGGCTGGCTGTCCACTTAGGATTTCTGAGAGGGACATGGAGATGGCTAGAATCCCTTGGTTTGGGTAAAAGCATGTTTAGCATCCAGTCTCTGAGAAATGCTTTCTGCTTTGATTCGGGAGAACATTCCAGCAGAGATCCACAGTCCTACAATTTAAACAGTGACTTATTTGACAAATATCTAGTAAGGAGAACAGAACAAATACAGCTATTTTCTCCAACTAAGAAGGCCCTTATAAATGCATACATGTTATAGATATATATGCAACGATGCCCACCTCTTCTTTTATCTTTTAGACATTCCGCGGGTTCTCTCCTCTGCCCCCCACCAGTGTGTGCGTGGTGTGTATGTGTGTGTATGTGTGTGTGTGTGTATCAGGAAGATGTTAAAGGAAGAATGTAACTTCAGATCTTCATTTTCCCATAGGCATTGCTTTCAGAGAACATCCAATGCAGTCCCACGGATGGGCTGGCTCTTCAGTATTATTTCTGTTTTACAGAATGCCTCTGCAACTGACGTTCCACACAATCACCCACGCACCCACCTACCCATTCAACTTACATCTAATGACTTGAAACCTACTTCATGCACTCGTTTCCTCTTCTCGAGATTTTCTGCTCTTTTGGTGACCTGTTTTAATGTTGTATTTTGCACGTTCTTATAGGCAATGAAATTTATTTAAAGCGGCAATTAATGCATGTAATTTATGAGATTTGCTGGACAGTCTAATTAAAAATGTAATTGAAAACTATGCCACCGGTTTATTACTGGTATCAATAAAATGTCTACAGTTTTGTTACAGCCATAAGTTCTAAAGGAAGCAGCTTTGTCTGTGATCATAGGTTATCAACTCTAACGTGCCATCAATTATAAGATTCACTCCAGTTTTTGACACGTTCAAATGTAAAAGGATGGCCAGCAATAATCTCATATTGTCATTTACTGTAAGATAAATGTAGAATCTAGAGATAGTAAAATGTGAAAAAAAAATACATCTAAGAATTGATTAAATAGGCTAAGGCCTAAATAATTCTTTGCCCAATTTCTCTGATACTTCACTCATAGTGAAATAAATATATTAAATAATATTTATAGAAATAAAAACAATAAAGTGGAAGGTATCCAATAACCATAATAGCCAACATTTACCTAGTGTCTAATATGTGCTGGCAGTGGGCAGTGCTTCATGTGGCTCTTCTCATTTGGACCTCAGAGTAACCCTGTAAAGAAGGTTCTATTATCTCCATTTTAAAGATGAGGACACTGAGGTCCAGGGAGACCTTTTCTTTTTTAAAAAATGTAAACATATGCAAGGCTACTGAGCTAGTAAGGGTAGGGCTAGGATTTAAACTCAGACTCAGGAGCTAATGTTCTCTGTCTTCTGAATATGAATATCCACCATGGCTCATTGCCCCATGACCCCTGACTCCATAAAGGACACACTCCCTTTCCAACCCTTGGGTCACAGAAATCACATTAACTGTCAGTCTGTGGGTTGTGGAGCTCTGTGTTGGTTAAGCTTTTTCAAAGGTCCTTGGAGAGCAGATGAATGCTTGTGCCATTCAAAGATTCTTCAGTTTGCTTTCATCTGCAATCATAACCCTTTAGTGTTGTTTACTTTTTTCTACCCCATGACAATGAAACAATAAAGTCAACAGAATATTTCCCCTTTTTAAAGTAAACCGTGGAAAAACGATAACACAGCCTGTGGAAGGAGCCCCCTCACCAGCATGCCTATTCATGACCATTCGTAGGAACCGCTGAGCTTTTTCTTTTTTGAAAAAGTGCTTTTTGTTTTTTTTTTGATCTGTATCAGGGCAAACATTTAAAATGGAGAATGAACATAGCGTAGGCAAATGTGCTCTTTCTTGGTAAATGCTTAATGCTATGCTTCCTGTTGTTTCCCTAGCAAAACTCCTTGACCAAAAGTCACATGAAAGATTCAGAAACAAAATGATAAGTTTGATGTTGAAAGTATCAGAGAGCCCACTGAACCAGTGACCAATGCAAAACAGGCCGGAGCCCCCAAGCACCTGAGGGCAAGAGCTTTGCTGGGATCCTGGACGAGACCATCTGAACCTTCATGTTCGAATAAAACTGCCCGAGTTACACAGGCGGTGACTTTGACTTGAGACAATTCTGTCTCAATTGTTTCGCCAGCAAGCATCTCTCTCAAGGGACAGCAAAGCAGGCCCATCCGAGGACGCCCCTGCTCATTCCCTGAGCGTCCCTCATGCCTTCACCTTCACGCTCCCTGTGGCCGGTTCTGCTAGGTACAATCAGGGAATGAAATAGCTGCCCCCTCCGGGACCTGGTGTGTCAAGAGGAAGAAAATCAATTCCTATCACCCAAAGATCTACCACTCCAGAAGACCACTAAAAACTGCTGGCTACCCTGCGGTTCTGGAGCCCTTAAAGGTAATTTTAACCAGTAAAAGGACACAAATTGCGAGTCAAATGGAGCTCATTCTTTAAGAATCTATAGGAGGGGCAGAGGGCAACTAAAATAAACCAAGAGAGGAATTTTCCTCTGTACTGTCCTTTCCAAGGGTATTTACTGAAGAAACAAAACCAGAACACACTCAAGTGCCTGCTTGATGTAGAAAAACCTGCATGTGCTGAATCCATTAGAAAACTGTTCAATAACAGTCTTCCTTGTGAAAATATTAGCCTTGTAATGGTTCCAAGTTCAGCATCTCCACAGGTTATCTGTTACATAAGTGGTCGCGGTGGATGTAGGATGGCTGGGCAGAATTTGCAGTCCTAATGGGCTTCTACGTTTTCTACGTAGTTAGGAATGCTCTCCTTGAAGGCACTGCTGGAATGCCTTGCTGTACTTGAGGTCATTAAAAATGCTTATCAGCTTGAAATAACAATCTGAAGACTGATACTAACATGAAGCAAATGTTTGACATGGCTCTTCACATAGGTCACCAATTTCCATATTTTCCTCTGGTCGAGCCAAGCAAACTACACTATCCCCCAGCCAGTCCCAGGAATGGCACTTTCTTTTGTTCTGTCCCAATAGCTTCAAAATTATGAGAAGCCTGCTGTGAGAGCTGAAGAGAGAAACTGGCGCATATAAGCAACACTGCTCAGGACAAAGAAGGCCGGATGCCCAATTATTGACTTAAAGTCTCAGAACAGCAGTGCAATCCTTTCCTCCTTTTCTTTGGCAAGCTCTTCCAAAAGTGCAGTCAGCCTTTTCACTGATATCTGAAATTCCTCTTTAGGCTTTACATAAGCAAGTGAAATCAGGGGTATGAAACAATTACTCAGACAATTTGAGAAGAAATAAAATTTTGTTTTATACTGAGAATGATTTATGAAGACTATTGTCTTAATGATTCTTTTGGTCATTTGAAAATACTATTCTCCCCTTTGCCAGTCTAAGCAAAAAAAGGGCATCTTAACAAATCTTATTAATTCTTATGTTTGTTTGTAGAGCACCATGACTGGGGCTCATAAATGCAATACACAAAGAAAACGGAGTCATTATTTCAAAGACATTGGCTTTTACAAATTTTAAATGTTCTTCCTGCTCCTTTCTTCATTCCATGAATTTCATACGAGCTGTGTTAAGACACTCCAAATATCACAACGTGTTGTGAGATAAAATTGTAAAAAAGGACTTCTGCAGCTGTATCCGTGCCACTGTAAACAAGCTATACAAATTATCTACACAAATGGAGGAAAACCAGAATCTGGTCCCAAAGCCAAAGGACCTGAGCTGAGATCCAGCCTTTGCTCTTACTAGCCATTAGACCACAAGCAAGCCACTTAAGATTTCTTTTTTCAGTCTCCTCATCTATAGAATGGGGATAAAAACAACAGAATCCAATAAGGTTGTTTTAAGGCATAAGGCAGATAATGTACACAAAATCCAACGGCATGGTGCTTGGTACATATAGGAAACATTACATATATATTAATTGAAGTTACCATGGCACAAAATAAACTATCACCTAACATGACTCCCCCTGAAGAAAGGCTGTGGTAATATTCTAGGAGTCTATTTTTAAAATTTGAGATTGTCATGCTTGAAAAAGCATAATCTCTTGTTGACAATACCACAATTTACTGCCACTGGGAAAGCGTATGAAGCCAAAGGGATAAAGTTATATGCATGAGAAGCAATTTTCTTTGCCACAAACAAATGTGATTAAATCTATTTTAATACAGTGCTGACTTTATTTATATTTTTTTAAGACGGAGATTGGCATTTTGTGGTTCCAATTTTTTTAAAAAAGATAATTTATACTCACCCTTCTCAAAGGGAGTTAGTGATGATTTTTTACTGCATACACTGGACTGTGATCTGTGTATGTCAGTTACTCACACTGGGATTTCCTAACGCAGAAACTGGTTGTAACTGAGACTCATTTAGTTAGTGTGATTGCTTATCTTTAATGGACGGAGACTTCCTCGATTAATGCCATACCAAAGATTTTCTTCTTAATTTTGGTTTCAAGAAAATCTATCATTTTTCCTTTTGACAAAAGTTAAATTTGTTTATTGTAGGAAATTTGGAAAAAGTGAAAAATATAAGAAAGAAAATAAAAGCCACTTATAATTCTACCCTGAGTGATAATTACTATAAAAACAAGTTGTGACATAGTTTTTTCTAGTTTTATAATCTATTTCTCTTTCTCTCTCTCCAAAATTCAAAGTTGGTACCAAATTACAGGAACAGTTTTGTATCATACATTTTAATTCAATATTATATAATGAATATTTTTCTGTAAAATTCCATCATATGGATGTTGCTTCATCATTTATCCAATATCCTATCTGGAATATTTAGGTTGTTTAAAACATTTCTTTCATATAAAAAATACTGCAATGAATATCACTGCTTATAAATCTTTGAATACATTTTTGATGATTTTTTATGTTTGGATTTTGATGGACTAAAAATTTAAAGAGAGACAGATTACATAGCATGCAAATAGAAGATAATTAAAAATCTCTTCATACCTGGCCGAAGCAACCTGCGTAATGAATAAGGCTTGGAAAATCCTTAGAACAACTCAATTCAGCAATGGCTTCTGTTTCACTCACCATCCAGCGTACGCACTCCAACTGACCATTCTAGATTAAAAAGAAAAAAAAAAGAAATTTAAGGTAATTCAGGTTTGAAAAAATACCTCACAGGTGGTAATTTTACCAAGGGAAAAAAATCACATGAATTTTGGCTTTTATATCTGGCTTAATTCATTTACAATAAATGTATATCACCTATTATATTTCTGAACAGTAATTTTGACTCTAAATCAACTGCGTAATTTTTACTTAATACATTTTCATAATTTCATCAGTTATTTTAAAATCAATTTATTGAGGTATAATTTGCGAACTATAAAATATACTCTTTTTAAAGTACAGTTTCATGAATTTTGACAAATATATTCTCTTGTTAACTACAACTCCAGTCAAGATGTAGAACATTTCCACTGCACGCCCACGTTTCTAGTACTCCTTTGCTCTCATACCCCTCCCCTTTGCCCAGGAGACCACTATGATTCCTATCACAGCAAAATAGAGTATGTACTCTTTTGCATCTGGCTTCTTTCACCCAACATAATCCTTCTGAGATTCACCCAAGCTAGTGCCTGGAGATAGTTTATTCCTTTTTATTGCTGAGAAGTATTCCATTGTATAAATATACCACAATTTGTTTATCCATTAACTCTGCTTTTTCTCTTGATAAGTTAGCATGTTAGGAGTCCAAAATAAAGAAAAGGAAAATAATCCCGTTACACTGGCTCAAATGCTACTTTCACTGAAGCCTTCTCTGATTTCCTGCCCACAGTAGCCCTGTTCTCCTGTGCTCGGATCCCACACTGTGCAAACCAGGAAGGCAGTCGTGACATATGTAACCTAGTGATTAAGACCCAGACTTTGGAATGGATTTAAACCCTTAATCCACCACTTAGTTACGAGACTTTGAACAACTTACCTCATCTCTCTGATACTCAATTTTCTCATCTATGAAATAGCAGGGGTTAGTAGCAGCTACCTCATGGAGTTACTGTAAAGATCAAATGAGGCGATGCATGTCAGCTTACTAAGCACATAATACGTCACCTTACACTGTATTAGAATGCTCTCTTAGATCCTCACAATAACTCCATAAGACAAATGAGACATTCAACTGCATTCCTGGTTTGCATGGTGTGGGACCTTAGCACAGGAGAAAAGAACTACTGTGGGCATGAAGTCAGGGAAGCCTATTCTAAAAACAAGACAGGGCGGGTAATCTGCTCATTCTTCATTTACTCCTATTTGGATAATGGAATTTCAAGTAGTCAACTTCCAACTATTCACACGCAGAATAGTTCTCTCTGATTGGGGCATCTAGCATGATCAGGTGTGTGCTGAATAGCTTCCAGGTGCCCCATTCAGATCTATCTCCTCCTGTTTCTGCCCTCCTTTCTGCCCAGGGAGGCTGATCTGTATGTGTTGGCTCCCTTGCCCCCTGGCTTCTGACTGGGTTTGGCTAATGGAAAGCAGTAACAGGAGACCAGGAAAAGAGAGTGAGTTTGAGGTCCCCCTTGTTCTCAACTCCCCCTTTATGGAGGTGCCACTGGTCGGCTGAGTCCTGCCACCAGTCAAAGGTCAAAAGTCAGCAGTTCTACTCAACCCTCTCTATCTCAAGGTCCTTCCCCTGCCCTTTCAGGCTCTGGGTTGGTAACTGTGCTCTGGTTGTTACTGACCCCAATATACTGCACTTTCCTTCACGGGCTCCCTACACCCTACCCACCCACCCTCCTTTTGTATATAAAAATTCATTACAGACTTTCCTTAAATTACACAATTTGAGCATGCAGTGTTTCTTAGGAGAATTTAAAAAACCCCACTGACACAACGTGCTTCATTCCCTCTGAATAAAGAAAGGTGTAGGAACCATACTGAGCGTCTATGAGGCAAGACAATTTACATCAATGGATATTTACACAGAACACAAAAATATGAGGCAATAGTTCTGATTTTAGTAATTTGAGTCTTCTTTCTCTTTCTTTCTCTCTCTCTCTTTTTTGGTCAGTCTAACTAAAGGCTTGCTAATTTTTAAAAATCTTTTTATGAGACCAAATTTAGTTTTGCTGATTTTCTCTATTATTTTTCTATTCTCTATTTCATTTATTTTTGCTTGAAAAAATTTTAATTTTCTTCCTTCTGCTTGCTTTGAATTTAGTTTGCTTTATTTTTCTGGTTTCTTGAGGTAGATTAGGCCAATAATTTGAGATCTTCCTCCTCCTCCTCATCCTCCTCCTTCTTTTTTTAATTTGTTTTTTATTTTTATTTTTATTTTTATTTTTTTTGCAGTACGCGGGCCTCTCACTGCTGTGGCCTCTCCCATTGTGGAGCACAGGCTCCGGACGCGCAGGCTCAGCGGCCATGGCTCACGGGCCCAGCCGCTCCGCGGCATGCGGGATCCTCCTGGACTGGGGCACGAACCCGTGTCCCCTGCATCGTCAGGCGGACTCTCAACCACTGTGCCACCAGGGAAGCCCCTCCTCCTTCTTTTTTAAACATATGCATTTACAACTATAAATTTCCCTCTAAGCATTGCTTTAGCTGCATGCTTAAATGTTGGTATGTTGCATGTTCATTCATCTCTAAATATCTTACAATTTCTGTTGTAATTTCTCTTTTGATACAATTATTATTTTGAGGTGTAATTCTATATACTTGTGAATATCTTAAATTCCCTTCTGTTATTAATACCTAATTGTATTTCTTTATGGTGGAAGGACATACTTTGTATGATTTTAATCCTTTTAAATTTATTGAGATCTGTCTTATGACCTAACATATGGTCTATCATGGAGACTATTTCATGTGCACTTGAGAAAAATGCATATTCTGCTGCTGTTGGGGAGAATGTTCTGTTAGATGTGTGTTAGGTTTAGTTACTCAAGGAAATGTTTAAACAAATAAAAAGTTGCTAGAGAGGGAAAAGGAAATACTATATCACTACTATGAGTTTGAAAGCAGTATCACTTGCCATTATTAGAAATACCAAGAAAACAAAAAATGTTAGTAGATTCTAGTGGGAGATTTTTGCCTGCTGAAGTCCCTGAGCCTTGGGTCACTCACTGTATGTTAAAAAGGAATATCAGTAGGTTATATGTTTTCTCACCAGACCAGCATTTTGTCTTTGGGCTTACTCAGAAATAAAAAGAGAATCAAGGTTATTTCATTCCAAATCCATTTAGATTCTAAAGTAATTTCTTGTGCTGGCTCCATTTTAGAAAACAGATTGTTCTCACCTTTTAGAAATCTTTCTTTACAATTATTTTGCTTAACTGTTGCCAAAGGGCACTTAATAATGCCTGTTGAACTCCCACAGTATCTAGTGTTGGGTCCCCAGAAAGCACTCAATAAAGTCTGCATGTAGCTGGCAAGAACTTATGATGTTCCATATTTAAGGAGTTTAACAGTGTGGGGAGATGTTCTTAAGCCTTGGTATGACTTCAGAGCCCCTTTTCTAATGTAATCTTTTTATTTGATACCTTGTCTCTGACTCTGCTTCCTGTCAGCCAACACATATTATCTGAGCAACTTCTGCCCATTTGTACCAAGTTTGTTTTCTTTAATGACAGCAGGGTTCTCAGAACTGTGCTTAAGGAGGTGAAATACCACCAGTTAGTTACTAGTGTTCAAAACAGGGTCCTAAAATGGAAGAATGATGACTTCTTAGCACTCCCTCAATTTCATCAATGTCCATCACAATACACTAATGGACTGAGGCAGGACATGTGTCAGGACAGACGGTCAAAGAGGGTGGCATATATTATAAAATATTTGTATTTACTGCTTTTGTCAATTCTAGACTAAACAAAGGAGTAAAAGAATACTTCCAGTTCTCAGATCATTGTCCAGAAGTAAAGTATGAAAAGCCTGAGACTGCAAAACTCTAAGAGCTTTTGAGTCCTGTGGGCTTGATGTATGTTCTTCATTGAAGCAAAAAAAATTTTATTGTTTAAGTTTGCATGCTCATTGTATGATGGGGATCCTATGTTGACTGGAGCAGTTTAAGAATGAATTAACACTTAATATGGATACCAGAGAAGGAGTTTACCCAGGGTTGGCTTAATGACCACTAAATTTCTTATGTACTTTCCTACTCTGAAGATCCTTACCCTATCAGAACAAGCACTCGGGCATATAAATTAACAAAAACATTTCATCCAACTATATAGTTAGAATACATTCAAAATGCACCATTAATCAGGAAAACTAATGAGAACTGTATTTTATAAATACTAAAACGGCAAGGCGAATGTCAACAATCACTGGCATTGCAAGAATATTTTAGTCATAACTGACACATGCCCACTGATTACCAAACCCAACTCCTGCCTTCCTACAGGATTCCGACATGGGACTAGATCCTGAATTCGCCATCCTGCACTTGTATTATTGATAATTTACCTGCCTTATCCACCAGGCTATCAGTTCCTTAAGAAAAGGGACTATGTCTCATTTAAATTTGTTTTGCCAGCAGCTTAACACAGTACCTGGTGGACTCGTACACATTGCTGAACTCCACCATGCTTGACTTTGACTTCACATTTCATTTCTCTTTCTTCTTGATAGCTGCCTGCAGTTCACCTCTTAATCTGACATAGCATCATTTACAACTAAAGGAAAATGATATTCGCTGGGGTCATGGATTTCTTATTTGATCAAAAAAGCTAATCACTGAGTAACATTAAATAAAACAGAAAACAACTTTTTAATCTTTGCTGAATGATAAATAAATGGAAGACACAAAAATTCAGATTTGCATAAGAGGTATACTGGGGAAGGAAACTGCTTGTTTTTCAAATATAACACGTTCTTCAGAGAATTCACAAGCAGACTTCTTTAACTAGCAAGTTCCCCTAGTAAATTTCAGTATAATTCCATTTATAAAAATTATGACTATTCAGCTTTTAGAAGACGTAACTATTAAGTAAAGTAAAGTACATATGCAGAAGCACAAGATATATTATATTTCCCCAAACTTCACTTCTGGCTTATTAATAAATGTGACTGAATTCCACATTTATTTACCAAAGATCTTAAAAGTAATTTTAGTTTAATAGTTAACCTTCTAGTGATGTGTTATATTTCACAGAGGCACTCGCTGCAGTGCTATAAAAGACCATGTTTTCCTGTACCACAGTTTCTAGTTTTAACTCTATCCCAGTCGGTATTAATTTGTGGAGTTTTTGACAGATAACATACTGTACTCTGCAAGAGCCAAACGCAAACTCGGCACTGATATTCTAAACAACTCCTGATACTGCAGACGTTTAAACTTGAGATGTAATCCATTAGAAGTCCACTTTACTGTCTGAAATACGTCTGAGTGCTAGCATCCTTTATAATACACCTTTTCCTCATTTGTCTTGCTCATTATACTCACATTAGGAAAAAATGAAACAGTCTCACACAGATCCAGGGGTGGTTAAGAATAACAGAAATTCTCAGAACGGCAACAGATCATTTTCCTTTCTCTTTATTAGCTGATTTGAAGCTTACCCTAAATTGGAATATAGTCTCGAAATCTCAAAGCAGCTAGTGACTGAAATGATTAACCTTTTAAGTACAATAGGTTCATTTGCTGTTTGCTTGGTATATCACTCTTCTCTCCCACCATTCTAACACTGAAACTTACTAGGAATCTTCAAAGACAGAAACCCAACTTTTAGCTGTGGAGGGCCCGGCCCCCAACCAGTCACCTTGATGGCCAGGCCCGCTGGAGTCAACTTCTCCACATTTCGCTCGTTGAGGCAATCTTCTCCCATCAAAGACGTGAGATGCTGCAGACATTCTGCATGTCCCTGTGCTGCGGCAATGTGTAAGAGATTGTTTCTGCTTTCATCATGAATTTTGTCTAGATTGTCGGCAGCTAGGTGTGGCTGGACACAGAGTGAGAGGAGAAAACTTAAGTCAATAAATCACAAGGAGATGCTATGGAGGTCTTGCTCTGGGCACTGGGAAGAAGAGATGAGCTTCCAGAAGCTCTGGTGGCAGCCATGGGGCTCTAATAAGTCAGAACTCCTTGCGATTAATTCTAATGATTTTCAATGACATTTTTGTTATACTGCACTTTAGAACATGAATGCTCAAGTGACTTATCTTCATGGGAGACATCTGACAGACAGGAGTCAGCAAGTCTGTAGCGGTTCCAAGCTGGCTTTCTAACAACTGCGATGACACTGAACGGTAACTGGCAGCTTCCCTGTCTGTCTCCTCTACTCCTGCTAAGTTCTGAGGGCCAGGCTGTGTTTTATTCCCTGTTGTAGGTTCGTTAAATGAATGAACTACCTGTCTTAACCATCTGCATTGCCTTGAACTGTGGAGAGCTGGCTTTGACGGCAAGCTACGTGATGAGTGCTGCAGACAATGCTCCCACGGGTACCTCTAGACACTTTCATCCCTAAACAAACTCCTGGGGCATCTGGAGGCTACCTGGCCTTTGGTTCCTTCACCTCTAGTGAAGTTCAGTCCCCTGAGTATAAACTCATTGATAAAGACTGGGTAAAACGGAGAGGTCTTATCACTTGGGAAACATGAAAACACGGGAAAGACAAAAGAAAGGAATGAACCAAGGAGAAATAGAGAGGAAGAGCCAGGAGAAGTGGAAAAGACATCTTCAGGAGATGCAAAACATATTACCTTACTTTGTAAAATTGTTCAATCATATCATCCTATTATAACACTAAGATGTGTGATAACAGACCAAGCGCATTATACTTATCTACTCACGGCTCTACCCTAAGTAGAATCACACTGCCAGGATGTGATGATTTTCTTGAATGAGACTTTAATTAACACCACAGTGTCAGCTCAGGCTTACTACTGTTTGATCCAAGTCTGGAAGCCAGGAAAGAACAACGTAGGCAGATGGAATGTGACTGCAGTTTAGTTTTCTCTGAGCCTAAGCAGAACAGACTTTTCTTACATCATATAACTCTGTGTCTAGAGTCTTTGGAAAAGCTTCTTCATTCTCCCTAGACATGCAGACCTGGAACTAAAAAAAACTCCATGTGGGTCAGAGGGCAGTCAAGCTCTAGGGTAAGTTTCTATCTGCAAATGCTTTCAAACATCCTGGTCCAAGTCTTCTGAATAATGATCAGGATAAAACAGAAGACCCTCTGTTCATGTATCTGGCAGGTCCCCCATCAGCAAGGAACTGACATCCCCACAAATAACTGAGTGAGAGCATTGGGAACCATTTGAAAAGCAAAAGAGAAAGACATTAAGATTCATATTAAAGAAAGTGCTGGGCTTTTTTCGTTTTGTTTTTGTTTTAGACTCTGTGTCCTTATTCCAGTTGAATTCAGGCAAAGTTCAAGTGAAATAACACTCCCCTCTATAGCCAATTCTTTTTCCTTGTGCTAACCACCTAACTTATAATTTTAAAACTCAAAAGTCACAGCTCCCAACCAAAGCCACAAGTAGAGATTGAACAAAACTTAGAACAAAACCATCATCGTTCTGTAACTAATGAATGGAGCTGATAAAACTGGAGTCTCTAGCTTGTTATTATGTATACGGAATTAATCCATACTTACCAGGAGAGATATCTGCCCTTCTTTAACGATGTTCAGGATGCTTTTTACTTTTTTCAGGTACTCACTCCTTTCTTCTGGGCCTTGGGAGCTGGTCCAGTTCATGCCACCGACCTGCTCCTCTAGTTTGGGCTCTGGTGCTGAGGACTGCAGATGGAAGGCCCTGAGTTGGCAGTCTGGCATGGCCTTGTCAACTTTCCGACCATGAGGCTCACTAAAGGTCTTATTTGGGAAGTCCTTACTCTGGTTTTCAGGCTCATATGCAGAGCCACATTTAACCAGAGGAGGAGAACTCTCGGATTCTTCAGTGGAGAGCTTCTGCTGGTCACGGACGACAGAGGATGTTTTTCTCAAGTGAGGGCTTTTCACAGGAGAGAGAACACAAAATGGTGTCATGTTGGACAGTGAGTTCTCAGCATTTCCTGTAGAACAGGCTTTGCTAGAAAGGCCATTGATGCTTGTGCATAAACCCAAAATTCTTTTTTCTGAAGTCACCTTGGCAAAAGAGGCAAGCTGTTGACTGGACTTAATGTAAGGCACATCCAGAATCTCATCCATGTCGAGGTCATAATGCTCCAGTTCGCCCAGCAAGGGGCTGGGCTCCGTGCTCTTACTTGGAGGGCTGCTCTCTCCATCTCTGGGGCTGAGCTCCTCAGGTTGGGGGCCTGGGTCAGAATCACCCCCTTTCTGGTACTCTGCCTTCTGGTTCTTTTGGTCATCACTTTCATTGTTCTCCAGAGTCTCTGGCTGATGTTTCAGTGGGGACACTCGCTTCACTGGGCGGAACTTACTATATACATCGGCGATTCCCGTGGGCTTCTGTGTGTTTGTGATAAGAGTTGAGACACTGCAATTCCAGCTAGAGCTAGAAACTGTTTTAAGATAAATGAAAAGAGGGAACCATTAAAAACTCTTTTAAAATAAATTAAAATAGGGGACTATCTGAAACACTGAAAATAGCGTGGCCATGCAGGCAGACATGGTCCACTCAAGTAATGCTCAAAGGAAGCCCGGGACAAATTAAGGACGAAGCTCAAAGGGGACGAATTAAGAGAGAACGCATATCATAAAACAAACGGTTCATACTTACCATTGAAAAGCAGTCAGTGATAAAAGAAAGTTATGACATATTGGCTCAAAATTATTTAAGTAGTAATAATAGTGAAGGCAGACAGCTAAAGAAAACAAACCCAGACAGACACTCAGGTTTATTCCCTGGGCGGTGGCACCTCCTTGATAGTATTTTGATACTTGCCATCACCCTGAAAAAGAGAATTGGAGGACAGGATCCTTTGTGTTAAACGAACTTCCAAACTAATCCAGGGAGAGAAGGGATGTACGCGCATATGTGCACACGTGCACGGGTATACTCTGAAAGCTTATGACGACGTCTCAGAGAAAGAAGGGATGAATGGCTTAATACTGGGCAAACTTAAACTCATACCTATTGGGTGATTCCCTAGGTGATTTGTTAGGTGGATTAGGGAAAGAACAGGAAGGAATGAAGTGGTCAGGACTGACTGGACCATGGGACATAAGCCATGGTTGAGTTCATCCCACCACAGGCTGAGTATTCCAGTCAACCATCACTCACGGGCATTTGACAGTACCTTCTGGCATATGACACAGCAACATAACGCACCAGCTTCACACAGGAACGTGCTCTTTAAGAGTCACTGCTGCCCTTGGTCATTTGGAAAGAGGAGAAGGAAGGTGCAAAGGGAGGGTGAAGTAGGCAGACTATTTGTTTTTCTTCTCATTTCTTGCAAAGTTTAGATGAAGACTGTATAGTCTGCGTCCGAGTGCCTGGCTGAGACGGAGTGTAACGGGAGGTGAAAGGTAAGCACCACCTCCTCTTGCAGTGCGGCGGCCTCATGTGACCGGCTGCCCCTTCCTCCCTCAGCCTCGATGACACCACCTCCTCTCTGGGACACTCCCTTGACTGCGAAGATGACCCTGCACTCTTGGTAGCTTGCAGCCCACCAGTTTACAGATTCCTACTCCCTTCCCACTGAGGTTACACCATCCCCCATCAAAGGGGTGAGGTTTCAGGACATGCCCTCTAACTAGGCATCTCCCATCGCTCTCTCCTCTTCTGCAACAACAGCAGGTGGGAAGTATTTAACCCCAAAGCATGTGTTTGTGTCTGTTCTTTGCTATGGAGCACAACCAAAAAGTAAAGGAGCTAAGACGAGGGTGTACTCAGGTCTGTAACTTCTGCAACAGTCCCTGGCTACCATTGATTCTTGGGGTGAAAGCAGGATATAAATTATGAAAAGTTCCCCAAATTTAGACCCTTGGTCATTCTTCATCCTACTGCTATGTGTTCCAAAAGGATTCATATAAGTTCTGGAACCAAAATAAGGAGGTGAGAGTGAGTGTTCTAAGCCTAAATGCTATGTACCTATTTATTGGTGGGTGAGTTCTTTACTCCAAATGGCCCACAATTTTGCTTGTGGTTTCAGAGGGTCTGCACGAAGCGGTCCTTCTCTGAGGACTTTTGGGAATCTAAGAGAATACTCTGAGCTGTGGAGGGAGGCCTGGATTCTGTCCAGTAAGAAACAGGTATTAACAGAGAATGTTCCAGAAGGGAAGGAAGGTGTCTAGATGCTCTTAAGCTGCTGCTTCTCTTGCCTTCTGCTGGCTCTGGTTCTCAGTTGTATACAGTACTTGGCACAGAGCAGACAATTAACAAGTGCTAGTATTTGAATTTGAATCTCACTTTGTCCAACGCATTACATTTCTTTTTAAATGCCCAAAGAGTATCCTTCTCAGGGATTTACGGCTTAATTTCACAGGGGACAAAAGTCCTGTTAATAAACTCAGAGGAGTGGTAATCACCAATGAGAGCTAGATTTTCTAGTTATTTATGAAATGTAAATAGGCAAAGGCAAAGACTAATTCCTGTTGTTCCATTATAAATTTAAAAGTCTTTCTATCCTTTATATGTCCCTTTCTCCCTCAAAATGTAAAGCTAAAAAACATTAAGGCCTGCCAGAAATTTCTGCCAAGTCTTTCTCCCTTCCTTTCAAGAATATATGGTTACTTACTTATTTAAACCAACAGAAAAATAGTGGACACAGAGTTTATAAATGTAAATATGCCTTAAATTTTATCCATCAATTTTCTGAAAACCTTAAAATAGAGTAGGAAAAAAATATATATATTTCTTAACATTTCTGAGATACATATATATTATTAGGGATAGTATTTGCTGGTATTTTCCAATTACCTTCATTTTTTGGAAACTTCTTGATAATGTGCATCTCAGAATGCAATAAAAAATTTTAAAGCCACATAACTTAGTGGGCCAATACAACGAGAGCATTGTATCAATATATTTATGTATCGTATAAGGTCGTGGGTTCAAAGGGCTACTCTTTTATGTTGGCTTTATTTACATGTGAATTTTTTTCCAAGTGATACAGGGAAATGGATACCATATGTTTCCCAGCTGTTTTGTTCTGACAGGAGCCATTAAGAATGCTCTATGGAAATGAATTCTGTCTGAGTCTTATGAAAACACTTCTTTCCACAGAAGAGCCTAGAAACTGAAGAAGGGGCATCAACATTAGGCTGGTTGTCCTCCATATTCAAACTTATCACTCTTTTTTAGGCTGAGAGGGAAATCTGTGCTTTCCAGTCTGTGTCTTGACTACCTGGAAAAAAATCCCAGTTATGAAAAGTGGATTAGATAACAGTTTTTTGTGAGAATGCTCTAATTTATTACTATATCATATACCTGTCTGAGGAGAAGGACAATTATATTTATATATATATATATATATGATAAAACGCAATTAGTTTATTTCTCCTAAGCTGGGAAAATGGGTATTTTAAGTACAACACAAGTAAAAGGGTCCTTAATGACAGGCAAGATTTTCACTTCCGATTCTGTAAGTCTACCAAAAATTCCACTTATACTGTTGTTCTACCCCGACCCCATGAAACACTTCTTATAATGCATGGAAACAAAGATCAGACTAACTAGGGCTTATAGGAAGATTTTGAGGCTCAAGTTGTTTCCTGGAAATCATGAATAAATACTTCACATGTTAAACTTTAAATCCCAGAAAATTTTATCGATTATTTTATGAGATCTTGACAAGCTCTGTGAGAAGAGTCTGTGTCTAATTTACCTCTCTATCCCTCAAAGCACCCAGCAAATTGCTTTACATGAGTAGGTTCTCAGTGACTTTTTTGGGTGAGTGGATTCATTTTTAACATCTTATGAACATAAACATGCCCAACATACCTGAAACCTGTCTACCTGATTATGGCACAAAGTTTCTAAAATGGTCAGTAGGTAAATGGTAATGCATTCGAGGCTGATTTGTAGACCACAGTTCCCTCTTCCAATCTAACTGGCATTTGGAATGTCTCTGATCTCCAGCAGGGTATTTCCAGTTGCCTGCTGACCATCCACAGGTCACCATTTATTCAACAAGCATTTAATGTGAGCCTGGGATGTGCATGTTATGTGTAACAGGTAGCATGTTCTGATCCAGGGGTCTTATCACCCCTACCCTCACCTGCTTCTTGCCTTCCCCCTCCTCATCCAAAACACACACACACACACATATGCGCACACACACACACACACGCATATGCGCACACACACTCTACTCTGTCTTCCTTAAATGTATTCCTCATATACCTGGCCTGAATCACATGACCGTGTATGCAGCCTCCCAAGCAATCCATCTCCAAGGCATCCCTGCCCCTCATCCCTTAGGTACCAACTCCTGTGTAGCCTGATCCTAAATCCTTCTTTAATCTGGTCCCTCTATTCATCTTATTATACTGACTAGACCCTTCCACAGCCCCTGCAGGGTTTCTTTTCTTCTTTGGTTTCCCTTTTGATCCTGAGTCATCCCCTCTTCAGATAAGTCTGATTTTGTCATTTCTTAGTTCAAAAACCTTGAAGAGGCCTTGTACTGCCTAAAACAATATTTCCCCCTATGTGGGACACATACCCCTGCAGTATCTAAGGTGGTGCACAGGAACCATAAATCCCCCTGACTCAGAGAGTAAGCAAGCTATATACCTTTCAACTCTTTCTTCCTCTTAATTAATTTAAGGACTCTCAGTTTGGTGCTACAGTGACTTTAACTACTCTCCAAACTTACAAACTCCCTTCAGAATAATGAAACTGTGGGCCTTTAGCTCAGAGACTTTCATAAGCAAAGAGTTAGCAGAAATGCTTTATTTTCATCACATTCATTTTAATGATGTCCTTCAATTTACTGCAAGTGACATTGATTTTTTACTTACAACACGGACATAAAGTTTCTTCCAAAAACAAATATGCTTAAAAGTAAATGGTTTTAGAAAAATAAGTTAAAAATAATAGTACAAGTGGTTTACAGGTCAAACAAAAATAAGAGAGGTTGTGGAAATAATACTTAAACAACTAAGCTTTGGGAAACCCTGACTTTCGGGATAGTAGCTAAACTCTTTATCATGGTAGCTATCAGCTCTTTTATTTATTTTCTAATTTATCTTCTCATCTCAGCACCACCATTCCCACGTCACTACATTTCCATCACTAAACTCACCCGCTTCTGGATACCCCAGGTCCTTCCTTCTCTTCTCCTGCCTTTGGGCAGTTCGCCCTCTCCTACGACACCTTTGCTGCCTTCTCTGCCTGAGATGGAAGCTCATCTGCCAGGATTCCCCTCAGGTGTTCCTCCTTGGTGCATATCCTCTGACTTTCCCAGGGAATCGTTGTCCTTTGCTTCTCAGTGTCCTGAGATACATCTGCCCATACCTAGAGTCACGCATTTATAAAGCTCTGTTTCAACAATTCACTCATGCATCTGTCTCACCTTCTCTCGAGAGTCCCTCAAGAGCAAAGATGGCTCGTGAACCTCCTTGTGTTTATAACCAGCCCTCTGTCTAGCACAGCATCTCACAGATATTGGGGCTCAAGGGCTAAACCTTTTAAAGAATAAATGAATGAAGGGGGAGGGAGGGAGCAAGAGGGGGGAAGAAGGAACAAAGGAATATGCTAGACCAAAGATGCAATGTATACTAAATACATATGAGTCTTGTCACAATGAGTCACTCTCGCCACATTTTGGACACACTGAGTGTGTTGAATATTTCAAAGACAGTCTTGGTAAAGCTATTGAAGATGTGCTGCATATTAAAGTATTTTCATGTATTTCCTAAGTTCTAAGCCAAAACGTCTTCATCTGTAAAATAAAGGGGTTAGACACATGATTGCTAAGACCTGACCCACCTCTAATTTCTATGACTGTATGGAATGTCTACAAATAACAGGGCTCTTTATTCTGAATGACTCACTATGAAACACTATAATTCTTCTGGATCCATGTATTTCAACAGATCCTCACAAATTTATAATTATGAGGCTAAGCTGATTGCTGACACAGAACAACTCTTTGGCTCTTGGGACTGATACATTAGTATTTTCTTAGGAAGATAATGTACAGTTTGCTATTGCAACGGTGGATCCAATTTTCAAGACTGAACGTCAGTGCTGGCTCCCAAAATGCCTATTTTACTTCTAAATATGGAGTTTTGTGTCCATATTAGAAAATTAGCTTTAGACATCAAGAAGAGGAAGAAAAGGATGTGTCTTTAGGATAAAATACTGTTTTCCTACTATTTATTGTTAGAAGTGAAAGGAATACTATTTTCCTTGAGAAACAAAATGGTCAGCTTTAGCTGTAATTGCCTTAAAATGTACACAACAATGAACTTCACATCTACAGCTGCTGGAAACCCAGGCACCTTCAAGGACATGACTTCTAAGTTCTCCAGGATTCCATTTCCTTCCATTTTTATACCTAAGAGAGGGACGTTGTGAAAGATTAGGAGGGTCAATGCTAGAGTCAAGAGTTTCCTTAATCCGATGTAAATGAAATCCATCGTGGGCTTACTCATCACAAACACTTCAGGTTCTAAGGCGTGGTGACAGGTATACTTATCTCATGACAACAAGAAGACGGGTATGGAGCCTGAGTGAAGACTACTTGCTGGGTGCTCTTCTGTACCACCCTTGGAGACTAGATTGGAACCTGATCCAAGAAAGGGTTGGGCTAACTCTGAATCTGGGGTACTGTGTCAGGCCATGATGTTGGGAAGAGCCAGTGGGTGTGAGAAATGTTCCCATGGAGTTGTTTGCTCATCCCTTTCATTGGTGTCACAGACCCTTTATTGACGGTGTTATGAGGCTGAAGGGCAAGTACAGAGGACTTTCTTATAAAAATATCAACCAATGATTTATTCACATTGAGATGTTAAAATATTACTGGAAAAGATTCATTGATGTGGTTCTAAACTTCCTAAGTGGCTACTGATATAAAGCAGCGGTAGAAAGTCAGATTTCCCAGTTTCCCAATTTCCTAATTTCCCAAGTTTCCTAATTCCCAGCCCAACCCAGAACTGTTAAGACCTGCTCTCATCACTTTGTACCCCATCTGCACCCATTTCTTTATTGTGTAAAAACTCACAGAAATACTCAAAAGCCCTTACTACCTTGGGTAGAAAAGATACTTCTTCACCAAAGACGCATGTTCTATCATGAAATCAGACTCAGTATTTTGACAATTTTAAACCTTTGGGCCTTGAAAGTATGGTTCCCATAGAAGACAAATGAGTGATTCTGAAGAAAGCACATGGTTTCAGAGTTATTCTGTCACCTAAAAAGCATGCTGACCTTTACTCTGACATCAGCAAAACCTCTTGAGTGGATTAAGTCTCACATCCACTCCAGGCCCATTACCAGATTTCCTTTCTGTTTTTTCCTCTCTCAGTGCTGAATTATAGAGAGAGATACGCATCCAAGGATGGTGCAGAGGCTCATCAAGCAGAGAAGTGTGGAACCAGGGGAGAACTTGCTCAGTGTGGTTTCTGGAAAGTGCAGAATCACGCTTACCAGTTTTAACTGAAGGTGGCAATGTTCTACAGCGCTGATCTGTCAAGGGCAGGAAACACCAAGACACTGCTCCTTGCTAAGGGAACAAGAGGCAGATGGGGGAGGTTTGAAAAATCCCTATCCTCTACCCTCTACTAGCCAGCTCCAACAGATGGCTCCCAGAATGCCGTCAGTAAAATGTTTCTTTTCCTCCTCGATGTGAAGTCAGGTATCCACATTAGGAATACAACTTTAGACACAAGAAGAGTACAGGGGGTATATATCTTTAGGGTACATGAGTGTTTTTTTTTTTTTTTTTACGAAACATTAAATGAATTCTATTTTCCAGAAACAAAGTGGTAAGTGTATGAGACCTAGTCCCACTTTGAGAGGGACGCGCCTTAAGGTCTGGAGGGGAGGAGAAATGGGAGGAAGAACTAGCCCAGCCTGCAGCCTCCTCTTCCTCTGGGCAGCCCTGTGGGGTCCACCCAAGCAAGCTGGTGGCCGGGTGGAGTTCTCCGTTACAGGCTGCAGAGAGGACAGGGCAGGTGCAGGGACGTAGCAAAGTGCAGATAGAGGCCCCTGCAGGACAGAGCCTGGCAGAGCCGCGCTGCCTCCTTTCCTACTGCCGTTCGGTACACGCTTCTCAGGCACTGTTACAAACAATGAAAAAGACCAAAACACTTATGTGTGTTTTAAAAGTTCCTCCAAATGCTATTTATTAATTAGAATTTTCCTAAAATGTCCTCCATCATTAAAATTATGAATACAATATATGTGCATAAAACTTCCTATGTTTCTGACCACAAGTCAAGTGTATGATGTCACTAGACGTTTTTACAACAACTCCGGAGGATGGATGAGCAGTGCTTCCGTATTCTCACTTGAAAATAAATGCGAACTGAGGGAGTTTCAAGTGTTATGTGGAAAATTACATACTATGCTGACTGCTCAACCAGGATTGAGTTCCCTGACTCCAACTTTCTCTCCATAACACCGCAGAACTGCCTTATCAAAATTAAAATTATTCCCTAAACATGCAATTCACATTTTCTCTATTTGGGTCACATGTAGGCAATGGAATTCCAGAAACCAGTAGTAAAACCTGGTTATACTCATTTCAGATTCATTTTCAGCTAAATCCCAAACTGTACTCTCTGCCGAGATTTTGGTAACCACTGACTATGAAGTAACATTAGGAAAATGGTTTTTAATAACAACTTTTCTTAGAAACAGTTGAGTGGAAGAATTTCCCTACTTTGTTTATCTTTAGCGGCATCAGCCTAAATTTAGAGTCATCTTATCACAGAAAATTTGTTCTGATTTCAGGTGTCAATTCTTTCAACTGGTTAAAGGTGGCAATTCCTTTCCAATATAAGCAAGACATATAGGAATACAACAGAGCTTGTTCAGAAGTGTTAAAGTAATTGGCAGAATGCTAAAAGACTCTTACAGGGTCCACTCATTCCACAAACATCTGCTGAATGTTCTCTGTGCACATGGCTGTAGGGGTACAGAGAGGAATGAAATAGA
Source organism: Lagenorhynchus albirostris (assembly GCF_949774975.1). NCBI lineage: Eukaryota > Metazoa > Chordata > Mammalia > Artiodactyla > Delphinidae > Lagenorhynchus > Lagenorhynchus albirostris. The sequence continues at coordinate 100,603,642 of NC_083097.1, read as the reverse complement.
CATAATCACCGTCCTTATGGGGCAAGCAGATAGTCAAGCAAGTATACAGATGAATGAGAAATTATAAAATGCAGAGTGCTTTGATGGAAACAAGTAGGGTCCTGGAATAGAGAACAGCTGAGAAGCCTTACCATGGAGATGACATGTAAGCCAAGACCTGAGGATGAGAAGAAGACAGTTATGAGGATCCGGGGGAAAATACAAGAGAAAAGACGATTCTGTGAGGATATGGGTAGAAGGAAGCCCATTCTCAAATGCCTAACGCAGGAGAGAATCTGGCAGGTTCCATAGTTCTTCTATCTAGAGCAGAGTGAGCTAGGGTGAGGGAGATCAAAGATGAAGTTGGGGGAGGCTGTCAGGGGCCAACTCACTTGAGGGTTTTATGGACCACAGAAAGGAGTTTGGGTTATATTTTAAGTGAAATGGGGTATTCTTAGGGGGGCTTCACAGAGAATGAAATGCTCTGCTTTACATTTAAAAATATATCTTTGTGCCTCCTCTGGGGGAAATACGGGGTGGCAAGGATTGATGGTGAAGAAAGAAGTCAAAGTATTAGTTCATGGTTGTTAACCCAATGAAACATAAAGGTGGCCCGACCTGGCTGGGGGCTGTTGAGATGGAGATAAGTGGACAGATGGGGATAGGCTTTGAGCACAGACGACTCAGGACCTGCTGATAGATGGAGGTGGAAATGAGGGAAAGGCAGAATCCTGGCTTCGGCCACAGAGTGGATGTTTCAGTAAACTGAGTGCTGATAGCTGAGGGGGGTCTGAGGAGGAACAGGTTGGGGATGGGGATTCAAGAATTCCTCTTCATAATTCCACAAGGCATCCAATGGAGATATCGAGTGGGTCATTAATTAGGAGGCTAGAGTGATGAGGTGAGTAGCAGCAGCAAGTAGGGGGCATCTGAAGCCGTGAGAACGAATGAGCTATCAACCCAGAGAGTCTTAGAGATTGAGAGGAGGAAGGATCCTACTGAATACTTCCATACCACTTGGATACGTAAAGGTCAAGTAGAGAAAGGAGAGGAGTTGCAAAAGAGACTAAGGAGATGTCAGAGTGTTAGAAGAAAAACAAGGAGTGAGGTGGTATCACAAAGCCATGGGAGGAGAACGTTTCCAGAAAGGCACGGCCCATAGCCTCAAATAACACAGCAATGCCAAGCAAGATGAGAACATCAGTGTCAACGGATTTGACCAACTGGAAGTTCTGACCTTCCCAAAAGAGGTGGAAGCCACACTGGAGATACTTAAGGTGAACAGGGGGTGGAGGACTACAGATCGAGGTTCCGTTAACTCTCTAAAGCATGTTGGCTATAAGTGGGGCCTGGGGTGGGAAGAAAAAGGAGCAGAGAATTAGGGTGGAGCCACCAGAGCAGTATTGTTTGCTCATTTTTTAAGACAGGAAATAATTAGAGAGTGTTTGTATGGTGCAGATAAAAGAGGAATCAAATATTCAGAGAATATCAAAGTGTCAAACCAAATGAAGAGAAGCAAAGCAGCTGTCCCAAAGCTCAATTATGATACAAAACCCAAAGAAGTCGGCTTCCTTTTCACCTCTTTACACACTCAATCATCCATCCTACCTCAGATGTGTATGTAGCACCAGCAGTAGGCACTGGAGATACCATAATGAACCAAATTACCCAAAAGAGATTTTATTTAGTCTACTAGAGAAAACTGATATTAAACTACATTACCAATAATTTTTAAAACACAGATATTTAAAGAGGTGGAAAAGTACAGGGAGCTGGGAGATAATATAGTAAGTTGGGAGAGGGGTTCTAATATAATCTAGGCTTGCACTGTCCAAATAGGAACCACTAGACACCTGTGGCTATTAGGCACTTAAAATGTGGCTGGTGGTACATATCAAAGTGCAAATAGTTTTGATTTATTGGGATAAATATAAGGTATTATTAAATTAATCTCATCTACTTATATTTTTTCATATGACTACTAGAAGAAGTTTAAATTACGGAAACGGCCTACACTACATTTCTACTGAACAGCGGGAGTAGGGTGAAGGGCTGTGAGGAGATGACCTTGGAGGCAAAAGGAGAGAAGGACGTGTCACGTGAGAGAACACGGCACATCTGAGGAACCTAAGGAGGTCCCTTGATGAGACTGGCAGGCAGAAAGCAGGAGGAGAGTGACATGCGAGGAAGCTTGCTGACCCAGGAGAAGAGTGCTTGAAGACCACGTAAGAGTTTCCCACTAAGAGAGTTTCCCACTGTGTATCTTGAGAACCATCTCGGGGAACTATTGGTTGATTCTGAGCACAGAGTGACATGATACCTCATCAGGGACGACGGATTAGCACCAAAGGTGGCCTAAGTCAGCACTTCTCAAACTCGAATATACACAAATGAGTCACCTGGAGAGCTTGTCAAGATACAGATTCTGATTCTGGAGTCTGGAGTAAGGCCTCAGGGTCTGCATTTCTAACAGGCTTCCCAGTGATGCTGGTGGTGCTGGTTGCGGTCTCGGAGTGCACTGTGAAATGCAAGGGCCTGAGCAATCGATGCCACAGAAGGGCCTGGACTTTTGGAGATGATTCTTCACTCTCTCCGAGGATCCTTCAACTATGAGATTCTAGGATTCTGTTTCTATTACTTGAGTTTTTTAGTGATTTTTTTTTAGGGGAAGAGTCAGGGCAAAGAAGGTATGTGGACAAAGTGTGCTCATTTTAAATGGGAAGAAACTGCCCACTGGGAGACAAAAGAAAAAGGATACACTTTCAGCAGGAAGTGGGGTGCTCTCAGAGACTCTATGAAGATCCAAAACCAGTAACAACCCTCCCTCTCTCCAATCCTACTGTTGCCTTGATTGGGAACATGGGGCAGGGAAAACCACTTCTCCCTAATGACAGGATTGACTTCTGAGAAGGAAGTCACTGCGGGGCTGCACAAGGTGAAAGGCACTTTGCTTCCGTACCGGTTTTTCCTTGTCCCTGTGTTTCATTTCTTCCCCTTCCTGCCTCCATGATGCTTTTCTCTCTACTTCTGAGTTCCCATCCTTCCTTACTGCCGATTCCCTTGAACTCATTTCTACCAAGAGATTTCCCCACCAGTTTTGAGGGGGGAGGTATGTTTCTTAGAGTCCAATAAAACCAAAACATGGGAAAGGAGACTGGGTCTCTTCCCCAGAGTTTTCTCTCCCTCTAGTACTGCCTCATTCCTGACTTTGTTAACTCTACAAACTTCCAGAAAGTCAGGGAGCTAGGGGACTTAGATCAGCTCAGTGCTTTGTGACCACCTAGAGGGGTGGGATAAGGGAGGGTAGGAGGGAGGGAGATGCAAGAGGGAAGAAGTATGGGGACATGTGTATATTTATAACTGATTCACTTTGTTATAAAGCAGAAACTAACACACCATTGTAAAGCAATTATACTCCAATAAAGATGTTAAAAAAAGAAAAGAAGAAATGTTCAAGGAGAGAAGAGGGGACAAAGATGCACTGTATTTAAGCTCTGCCACTGCCAGCCCTTTACATTATTTTTGACACTACTAGAGTTTTATTTTTAATTTTTCTATCACCCCCTGTTCCTATCTTTCCCCGCATTGACTTCATATCCTTTCTTTCAGAGACATAAGCAAAATGTTAATGGATTAAAAGCAGACAGAGGGGGCAGATCCGCTTTCCTAAGTTCTGTGGTTCATTCAAAGCGTTGGCCATACACATTCTGCAACGGCAGAAAAAAGCAGTGGATAAAACTGCCCTTATGAAAACGAAAAATAGAACTACCCTATGACCCTGCAATCCCACTACTGGGCATACACCCTGAGAAAACCATAATTCAAAAAGAGTCATGTACCACAATGTTCATTGAAGCTCTATTTACAATAGCCAGGACACGGAAGCAACCTAAGTGTCCATCGACAGATGAATGGATAAAGAAGATGTGGCACATATATACAATGGAATATTACTCAGCCATAAGAAGAAATGAAATTGAGTTATTTGTAGTGAGGCGGCTGGACCTAGAGTCTGTCATACGGAGTGAAGTAAGTCAGAAAGAGAAAAACAAATACCGTATGCTAACACATGTATATGGAATCTAAGAAGAAGAAAAAAAAAGTGGTTATGAAGAACCTAGTGGCAGGATAGGAATAAAGACGCAGATATAGAGAATGGACTTGAGGACATGGGGAGGGGGAAGGGTAAGCAGACGAAGTGAGAGAGTGGCATGGACATATATACACTACCAAATGTAAAATAGCTAGCTAGTGGGAAGCAACCGCATAGCACAGGGATATCAGCCCAGTGCTTTGTGACCACCTGGAGGGATGGGATAGGGAAGTGGGAGGGAGGGAGATGCAAGAGGGAAGAGATATGGGAACATATGTATATGTATAACTGATTCACTTTGTTATAAAGCAGAAACTAACACACCATTGTAAAGCAATTATACCCCAATAAAGATGTTAAAAAAATAAATTAAAAAAAATTTGCCCTTATGTTATGATGACAACCGTACAAAAAATATGCCTCATGAAAAAAATACTAGAAAGAAATACAGCAATTTTGTTTTGGTAGCATGGTTAATTGTAGTTTTTACTATTTTAAAAAAATGAATTATGTCACCTTTATAATTATAATTTTGTTAAAGAAAAAGCAAAAATACTTATTTGACTAACATTCTCATCTACATGCTTTACTGTATGTAAATTTTTACTTCAGTTAAATAGATTTTTGTCATAAATGTTAGATTCTTTGCTGCATCAGGGTGAAGTGTTCATTTTCTTGATTGAGATCTTAGCAAATGTGTTTCCTGAATCTTTGAGTCCATTTTATATTAGATCATGTGAAATGGATTAATCAGCAGGCTTTTCAATTTAAACTGCTATACCAACTTCCATGCTTTTAGCATGAAACCTTAATAAAATTGGAAACAGGAGGTTTGTATATTTAGCATCATCAGCTATGTCACAGCAGCGTCAATAGGATAAACTTCATGTCAATGTATTATTTTCGGTGTTGGCCAAAATCCTTGAAAATCTTAGAAAACCATACATTTTCAGAGTTTATCACAAAATTTGCAGGCACAGGGCTAAAAGTATAGCAAATCTGCAATGTTTCTAAATATACATCCAAAACAGCTTTTACCAGATACTGAGTTTAAAAAGTATGATTTTCAGAAAAAAAAGTATGATTTTCCTTTACTCACTGTCAGACAAGTGATCTTCTCTACTATTTAGGTACTGAAAACCCTTCAGGATCTCTTCTCAAACACACTCCAGGGCCATTTATAACTGTTACATAACCGAGTTTCCCAACCTCAACGCATCTAAGTTCTTAGATGCAAAGCTGCATTAATATTTATATGCTTTCTTTCATAAGAAAATTATACAATGAGCTGAGCAGATACATATTCTGAAAGAATCAAGACATTTAAAGCACCATGAATTGAAACAAATGTGTATCTGAATGTCCAATTAATTAAAAGAAGCTCGAAGTCAATGAAATTGAATATGTTTGATTTGAATACCATATGTCGATTTAGTATTAGTCCTCATACGTATTTAGTCCTCATACGGAGAAAATATAGAGCAGAGTTAACACGCCCTGCCTCATGCTGTCCTCCTTTCCTACATGAGGAGCAGGGATTAAGCAGAGAAAACATGCCAACATTTCATAAATAACACCCTTTTAGAGGTGCAAATTTTTCACCTGTAACTTCCCTAATGCTAATCCTTGCCCCACTCCACTAGCCATGTGTGGTTCCTCGGACTACAACTGCACTTCAGTTGCTCAACTTCATAGGGACTCTGTGGTCAGCAGAACTGGTTTCAAATGCAGAACTCTGGACAAATTATTTGCCTTCTGTGGGCCTCAGTTTCCTCATCCATAAAATGGGTATAATAATGGTCCTCCCTCAGAGAATTATTTTGAGGACAAATAAGCTGTGCACAGAAGACCTGGCCTAATGCCTGGTATGCTGAGCACGTAAGAAGTAACTGGGAGATCTCAGTAGCACCTGTGCAGCTCTAAGCACAAGCAAAGTTTGTTCTCAAGCTTCTAATTCCTAGTTCTTCCCCTCTCTCCTGCCTTCCTATGGTATCTGCAAGTCCTTCACACTTGTTTTCAAAACTTCTTTTTCTCACAAAAATTCAGTTTAGGCATAGTGTAGTGTAATTGATGGCAAAGAGTTTAAAATATTATCCTTGTCAGGGGAAATACAGATTTTAATAGGAATCCGTGCTTTTGGCTAAAGGAAGGGCACTCCCAGGGCAGACTCGTGGGCGTCAGTGAGCGAGTGGAAGGTGCAGGAATGCTGCCCCAGGCCTCTGACAAAACACCCTGCTGTCATCTGCCTTTCTCAGAGCCCACTGTGGAGCTGACCCAGGGCCCAGGGATGAAGTGGGTGAGCCCTAGGCTCTACGTCTCATAGAGAGGCTCCCAAGGGCCAACAACTGGGCTCATTTGCACTCCTGTTCCTCTCAGAACACTTTAAAAATAACAGGCAGGAAGGGGAGGCACCAGTCTTGTCTTTGTAGCCCAAGAGCGAAGGCAGGAAAGGTGTGTGTGCTAAGTCCTGAGGTGGATCTGTGTGGTTGACAGGTTCTGATCAGACCATACGGGGAGCAACCTCGGGTGGAGTTCTGGGTGTGCCACTTTTAAGAGGGATGCTGGTAAATGCGACAGCCGCAAGAAAGCAAGAAGCATGAGCCGGATACACTCAAAACTGTGGAGGGAAATTTTAGTTTGGAGAAGACAAAACCAAGGGTGACTGCCACCTCCAAACACTCAGTGGCACCCTCGCCCAGGAGGAACTGTCCTTCTCTAAGGTTCCCTAGGAAAAAGCCAGGTGTAAGGGATGGACATTTGAGGGACACTGATTTTGGCTGAACAAAAATGAACCTTTATGAATAGGCAGCTTTGTGAGACTGTGAGCTCCCTGTCACTCACGTGACAAAGTATAGGCTGATGACCCCATCAGGATAATAAGAGTCACTCCAAGATCTGATGGACTTTGGACTACATTATTATTATTATTATTGGCCTTTAAAAATTCACTTATAATTAAAACATTTTCATTTAAATGTATAGAATAGTTGAAAGAATGAAAACAGTACAAAGAACACCTGTATACCCTTTACCCACATTCATCCCGTCAACACCGTACCCTTCTGCTTTTATTATTTGCACTTTCTCACCTTCTCTCCCTCTTAAACTAGATGGCTTTTAGGGTCCCTTCTTCTACTGAGAGTTATGATTTTCGGCTTCTTTCCAGGTAATGGGATGTTAGAAAAATTGGGATCCTGCCGTCAGCGCTCTTCACAGAACTTAGAGTAAAATCTGAACTCTGCGTACCGTGACCCTCAGGGCCCTGTAGCGTCCGACCCTGACCGGCCCCCTGGCCACATCCTCATTTTGATTGCCCCATGCAGCCACATTGTTTTTCCTTTTCTTCCTCATCCATGCTAAGCTCATTTCTGACTCAGGGGCGCTGCGCTTGCCTTCACTGTTCCTCACTGGCTTTCCCATGGCTGTGCCCTAAGAATGCTCCCTGATACCCAAACCCCCCTCCCTCCCCATCCACTGTAAGTTACTCTATCACATACCTCATGTCACCTCTTATCACTACCTGGAAAAACCTGGTTTACATCTTCATTTGCCTGCCTTTTGTCTGTCACCCCACAGAATGTAAGTGCTGTTGAGAACAGGGCCTTGTCTACACCTTGCTTGTTACCCTGTCTTCAGTGCGTGCATAGGACAGAAAACACAAAAGTTATTTGAGGAATGAATAAATAAAAGAACAACTGGGTCCAAGAACATCTATCTAGTCAAAGACATGTTAGTACAGGATGGGTGTTAACATTTGACAATCTACACAAGACAGAAAGTGCCTAACAAACTTTAGAAAGGTCAAGAGACACATCTTTACCCGGTGGAGTATGTTCTAAGTCACAGGAGGTTTAGGGAAAAGTTCCCCCAGAGGGTGCCCCATCCAGAAGAAGATGTGGACCCTTCTCAGAAGCCAATGTGTCTTGTGCCACCACCTGTTCGAAAAGACTACCATAAAGATGGAAACTGTGCAAGTGATCCTGGAGCAAACTCCTCGTAGGTTGTTGAAACAGGAAAGACTAAGGGGATGCGTTGGGGGTGGAGGGTTATTTCCACATCTGCATGCCCATGAAACTAACTGAGATTGCCTCAATTCTTTCAGAAATGGAGGGTGAAAACTTTACTATGTTGAGATTTCTTTCAAAGCGGCTCACAGATAATTCTACAGCAGTGCTTTGGAGAGATTGATTTTTCATGTGTTCCTTTTTCTAGGATCCCTCTTGCTCTATTAGAAAGTGGTTTACCAACCTCCAAATGGTCCATCAAATTGGAGGTGTACATGTGATTCCATTAAAGAGGGCTGAGTCTTTCCCTCATATATCCATTTCCTGTCAGGTCTAATTATTGGTGATTACCTTGAGCACTGGATATTTGCTCTGGGTGAGTTTAAAGGCTTCTGAACTTGAAATTGGCCTCCTTCTCAACCACAGAAGAAATGTCTAACATCACCTACTGTGGAATTGACTACAAGTCATAAGACCTGGAGAAAATGGAATAAACCAGCCCCAGGAAAATTCTTTTTAAAAGCTTCGGTTAATTCACTTAACTTGGTAAGCAAGAGAAGCTATTTAACAGAGAAAAGAAATGTTCCACTTCATCGGTGAGGGAAAATGCTAGCTTTTAAAGTTTTAAAAGGAAAATATCTTAAAATTAAATTACTATCCCTAAGTCTAGCTATATGACAGTATATGTAATGGATAAGACAACAGACTCTAGAGGCAAACTTCCTGGGGTTTGGATCCCAGCTCTGTAATGTAACTGCTGTGTGACACTGGGCGAGATAATTTACCTCTCTGCTCTGTGCCTCAGTTTGCCCATCTATATAATATAAACATCTTAAGAGTACAATACTTAGCTCACAAGGATTTTAGGATTAATTGAGTTAATACGAGTAAAGGGCTTACAGCAATACCTAGCACGTTAAGCACTACTGAAGTGTTTGCTATTATGTCTTCTCTCTTGCCCCATCTCCAATTAAAAAAAAAAAAAAAAAGAAGAAAGAAAATCTTGTATCTACAAAGTACCTTCGGATACATCACCTAATTTTGATCCTAACAGTAGCCTGGCAACATTGGCAGAACAAGTTTCTTTTTTATTTTATAGATAATGAGTCACAGGCTCAGGGTCGTATAACCGATAGATGTCTGAATGCTGACTCAGACGGAGGTCTTCCGACTCTGAGGCCGGGGGCCCGTCCACTGCGTCTGCTGCCCTTGTCACTGATCACAGAGGTTTAACTTTGAACCTGGTGATGCCTTTTAAGGAGGCACATCCTGATAAGCCTTATGGCCAAAGCCTCTGTTAACCCCATAGATACTTGAGTGCATTTGAAATAAGAAAAATTCTGTTTAAATGGAGGTAAATGAAAACTTTTATTTGAACTTCAAACTATCTTCTGTGATGTTTCTGACCCAAACATTGAAGCATTACTTTCACTCATACAAAAAAAAAAAACCAAAAAAACAGAGATAAACAAACCTAGATAGACTAATTATTTTCCCCATCTCATCTAAACAAAATGTTGAAAGAAAACAAACGTCCCAAGAGAAAAGTAAATTAGCTTTGCACAGTCCTTTCAGTTCGAAAGGCCTAGAGTTCTAGCAGCTGCATAGGTAAGGACGATCTATTTATTTTCAAACACAATACACATAATTCTAGGGTTATCTTAAGTCTTCCATCATCCGTGGTTCTCAGGATTCTAGTTACTATCAGAGGTCCAGCTTTGGCAAGGTTAATGGTGATGCCTTAGAGTAATTACTTGGAAAAATAATAAACATCATTTCACAGTTTAATGCTATGGTATCATTCCCATCAATATCCTTTTTTATTTTCATTTTTGCCCATCACAGAGAGAAAAGCAGAGAGGCTTGATTTGATTTACAGAGGGAAAAACAACCCTGAATGTACTTTTTTTGTCAAGGGTCGGGGGTGTGCAGGGAGAAAAGGTCAGCCAGCTGGTTTTCATCTATACGCCATAATTCTCTGTTTAGTTTACACTATTAAACTCCAAAGCTTTGCTTTAATCTTAACTGTTACAGTATGCCTTACTGCAGATTCTATCATGTCGCATCCCTGATAGGGTTTCAGACTTTGGCAAAGCACCATCCCCCAAGCTGGTCCTTGCCATATGGGTAGTAAATGCATCCAACATTTTTTCATTGGCGCCTGCATCATTATGTTTTGTCACCAATGGTTTCTCGGGTTTGCAGTAAATTGCTGCGTATACTGTGGTTTGGAGCTGCCGCGATGATCGCCTACATTTATTTGTAAACAGCTGAGTCCTCATTAGGGCCTCCCTGTCCGGTTAGTCCTTGGAGGATGACCTAACATCTGTTTGTTGAGGGTCGGGGGTAAGTGGAGAAGCCATAAAAGAAAAAGAAAACAGAAAGCAGGAGCAACCAATGTGAGGGGGAAGGGATGCCAGGAGGAGTCCCCCCCACACTCTAAAAGGCAGAATAAGGAGAAGAGGCGGGGAGCAAAACTTACCTGATCTGTCTTCGTTTTGCGAATCACATCTTCGGCACAGTTCCGGGATGGTCTTGAGTGACGTGACTGAATACTGAATGGGAAGCCAGAGGAGGAAAAAGTGTAAAGTAGCAATTCAAAATAAGAGCATTACATTCACTCAATTGGCCAGAAAATCAAAACACAAGAAGGGATACTTGAGTACAACACATCTCTCTAGAAAGTCTATCTAATTTTACCCTAAATGGGCTGCTTGGTGATCTGGTAGCATCCCAGACTCTACCTATAAGCATGTAAGGAGATGCAGATTAAAAAGAGGGCTGGACAGTCCTTTAACAAATAAGGTGGGGTGTATCCAGCAGACATTCTACCTCTTCTGCTACTTGTACAAGATGGAAGGATTTTCTGTCCTTGACATTTTCCAGAAGATGGCCACAATATTTGCTTTCTGAATCCTAAGAGTGAATCTATGTGTGGAAAAAAAAAAAAAAAAGCCAAGAGGAGGAGCCCCCAGCTTCCTGCAGCATCCAGGGAAGCCAGGAGCTGTATCTCCTGGACTACAGAAATGTCCCTAATGTTGCTACTTGCCACAAATTTTACTGTAATCTCCATGGGAAATACCAGGATAATGCTATGAAAAGTGAGAAGAGCATGGTTCTGTGTTTGAAAGCTCATCTGTTTCATGGATAGATTAGTCTGAATTGAAAGAAACCACCTTGCAGGCTCAGTCCCAGCACCAACTCAGGGGCCGGCTATCAGGATAACAAATTATGACATAAAGGGGCATAAAATCAGCAGAGCAACAACAAATTTAAAATCAATAACTATGATGTATGGGGACGAAGTTTGATCCCAATCAAGCTTTCTTTGGAGAAGCGTGTTTTAAAACAAAACAAATAGGATGAACTCTGTCTTTAATCAAAGGCCAAGTCAGGTCCTGTCTTCGATCATACTTTAATTCATAAAATACAGCTTTCTAAAAATAGTTTGCTCTGTACCTTTATGAAACAATGCTCTTATGTAAATGACCATGGATTCCGAATGACTTCACTGTTACAAAAGTGGAAAGGGGATTGAGAAAAAACATTTAATCTAAAAGAAAAATGATCATGGGAAACTCATTAGGATTATTCTAGCATTACAAGTGAGGAATGTGTAATTAGGACACATTTGTCAATACGAAGGTGCTTTAGTTAGCTTGATGTTGACAGATGAAGCGAAGTGTCTACATTGAGACCATCCCCATGCCCCACCCCCGTGCTTTCCACCCAGCATCAGGACAGCAAGACAGAGAGAGGCGCAGTTGGACCTACTGTCAGTTCACCAATTGCACATCACAAACAAATTAAATTTCCAGTACTTCCAAGCGAAAAATGAAATCTCAGATGACTAATTAGAGAAATTACTCTTACCTGTCTGATGCAATAACATCCTGTTTATGTCAGCCATTCTTCTGACACTACAGGTGCTTTAGCAAAATGCATTCACATACTCGAGGGCGGGAGAACTGCCTCTTAAGCCAAAAATGAACTCCAAGGATTTTATTCCCCTTTTATATTATGCTCTTTGGGAGTGGGGGGCAGGTAACATAGGTATAGAAGGCATTTTTCTTGTTCCTAATAAGTTACCTTATGTTTCTGGCCAAGTACAAACTCTCTAAGGAAATCTGGTAGCTTCTTGAGACCAGCTGGTACAGGTTAAATAATTACACAGTTTGTAATTCAATTAAAATTGGGCCTTTTGTTTTGGTTGCCATGTGCCCCATGAAAGCACCCTTTGGCAAAGTCTTACCCTCGTTCCTTTTTTTTTTTTTTCCTTTTCTTCCAAGGCAAAATTTTAGAAAGAGGAAATTTCAGATTGATTGTGCTTAAATTTAGTTAATGATAAGTTCAATAAGTTGCTCAGTGGGCTTAATGATATGTATTTGACTAAACCGGGTATGCTGCTATCTGCATTTCCAGCCACATGCATCCTGTCACCTCCCACCCCAAAGTCAGACATGTCACAATCTACAATTTATTAGCTTCACCTTCAGCTCCTCCAATGTGACCTCAAAGGTCCACAGTATGCAATCACTTTTAATTTGATGAGGTTTAAATTTGAACAACCCAGGCTGCCTGGTTGTTGTAGGGACTGAGCTCCAGGCAGAGACTAGCCTGGCTGAGCCCCATCCGCTGCCTCAACCTGCATCACACCTGGCAGCCCTGCCTCTTGATCCATGGTCACACAGGAAGCCACTTTTGTGCAGGCATTCATGTTAGTAATTTGGGAATAATGCCATTGAAGAAAAAGTCAGGTGCTGCTCCTGGTCAGGGAAATAAAAAGTATAATAATCTAAGAAAAAGATGATGTGTAGGCCAGAAAATCAGTTTTGGATAACTGTAAGGGTATATGGAATGTCAAATTCCACAATGACTCCAGTCTACACTGTGAACAAATCTACCATTCTTTACAAGGACACACAAGAAAAAAAATCAATTTGTAGATTTCTTTCAGCAAGTACACTGCTCTTTGCATAGAAGATAAAGCTTAAGAGAGTGCTGTATAGATGGTTAAGTTGTGATATGAAGCGATACAGTGGAAACATACAATTCACAAAACAAACACGCAACAAGTTTTCATATTAAGCAAATGACCCAGGAAGTCTCTTTCACAAGCGCATTGTGATACCATCTGGGAGCTGAAAGGGAAGACTTCCCAGGCCTTCATTCCAGTTCACAGGACAGATGGCCTTTTATAAGGAGCTGTTAGGTCGCCAGCCCACTGCATTCTCAGGACAATGGCCAGCTCCCAGGGTAGCAACTACTGTTATTTTACCCTTAACAGAACCAAAGACCCATGTACCTTCCCTGTCTCTTGATCCCAACCCAAGCCTTTATATTCTGTTCCCTTGATTCCTGTTATCCTTGGGTGAAAAGAGAGGAGAGGGGCTTGCAGATGGCTGAGAAGTATTATACTTCCTACCTCTGTTGCTCTCTAATTTATTCTTTTTCTAAACATCTTTCAGTGGAAACACCCTTTTTGATCCAAACTTCTTTTCCACTCCTCCATCATGCCTCAAGAAAAGCCCCTGCCAAAGGTTGAACAGTTGCCTCTGCTTCTTCAATGTCCCTGTGCATTCAAAGTTCAGTTCCCCTTCAGTTCCTTTACTCCCGGGGCCTCCTTGCCTGCAATGCCTTCCTCCGGCCAGGCAAATGCCACTGCTCTGCAAGGCCAGCTTGAGTTCTGCATTTTCTGTGAAACCCTGGCTGATTGCTTCAGCCCTTACGGACCTTTTTCTTTAATTAATTAATTAAATTTTTAATTGAAGTACAGTTGATTTACAATGTTGTGTTAATTACTGCTTACAGCAAAGTGACTCAGTTACACACACACACACACACACACACACACACATATTCTTTTTCATATTCCTTTTTTTTTTTTTAAGAGAAAAGAAATTTATTCCCTCACAATTCTGGAGGCTAGAACGCCAAAGTCAAAGTGTCTATAGGGCCATTCTCCCTCTGAGGGCACTAGGGAAGAAGGTTTCCTTGCCTCTTCTAGCTTTGGGTGGTTGTCAGCAATCCTTGGTTTTCCTTGACTTGTAGACACACCAGTCCAATCTCTGCCTCTATCATCACACGGCATTCTCCCTGGGTATCTGTGTCTAAATTTTCCTCTTTTTTTTTTTAATTGGAGTATAGTTGCTTACAATGTTGTGTTAGTTTTTGCTGTGCAGCAAAGTGAATCGCCATACACATACATATATCCCCTCTTCCTCGGATTTCCTTCCCATTTAGGTCACCACAGAGCATTGAGAAGAGTTCCCTGTGCTATCATATTCTTTTCCATGATGGTTTATCACAGGATATTAAATACAGTTCCCTGTGCGGTACAGTAGGACCTTGTTGTTTATCCATTCTCTATATACCAGTTTGCATCTGCTAACCCCAAACTCCCACTCCTCCCTCTCCCACCCCCTATACCCTTGGCAACCACCAGTCTGTTCCCCAGGTCCATGATTCTGTTTCTGTTTCATAGATAGGTTCATTTGTGTCACATTTTAGGTGGATGCAACTAGAGATTATCATGCTAAGTGAAGTAAGTCAGAAAGAGAAAGACTCTTTTCTGCCCTTGATAAAAAAGCACCTTGCCTTGTGAAAGACAAGGCAAGGTATTGTTCCCTTGGGCTGGGCTGTTGTTCCCTTGGGCTGTGCTGGCTCCCACAAGTGCCTAACGGGAAGGATGATATCCTTGACTTGTACATATGCATGGCACACAATGACTTATTAACTATTTGCCTGAAATACTAAGCTGTACACACATTTGATTAATCCCTGGGCATAATATTATAGACGGTCAAAGGAGTTCTTTCATATTTAGGTCGTAAGTGGCAATTTCTTCCACGCTTCCATACTTGCTCTAAATTTAATTAGCTTTCTAAAATGCGAATTTGACTAGGGTGCTTCTCTATTTCAGATCTTTCAGTGGCTCTGCACTGCCTGTAGGAGAAAGGCCATATGCCTTAGCATGGCACGTGCAGCCCTCCACGAGCTCAGACATCTCTCCCCACGGTTTTCTTCTTCTTTTTTTTGAATCTGCTGTTCTTCATCTATTTAAAAACCTTTATCCAAGTATAATTGATAAACTTTAAAGAAACTTCACATATTTAAAGTGTACAGTTTAATGTGTCAGCATATGTATACACCTATAAAATTATCACAATCAATATAATGAACCTATCTATCAATTCCAACAATTTCCTTGTGCTTCCTTGCAATTCCTCTTCTCTACTTCTCCATGACATTTTTCCATCCTCAGGGTACTTTAGTAACAGTAAATTTCTTGTGGCTCCCCCACTGTATCTTCTCTGAGCCTCCCAGATGGAACTTATCTCAGCTTCCAAAGTGTGGTGTCCAGACCAGTGGCATTAACACCATCTAAGAACTTTGTTAGGAATTCACATTCTTGGGCCTCATCCCAGAAACTTTAAGGGCAGGGCCCAGGAATCTGTGTTTTCACAAACCGTTCAGGTGATTCTTATGCATAGCTAAGTTCAAGAACCACTGCTCTTTATTTCCTTATCTTGGGCATATGTCCATTAAAGAACCCATCATGTGACATTTCATCTATATGTTTACATAATTTCTTTCTCTGCTTACTGAAGGTGTGGACAATATTTTATTTACCAAAGAAACTAGGTACTTGTTGAACTGAATGAATTCTCCTATGTAGCCCATAATTTGGGTGGCAATAGTAATACTAATAATGGTAGTACTTAATATTTATAAAGCACTAATCTTAGAAAATTCCATAACTACCAGTCTAGCAATGTAATCATGCTATATTTAAAAGAATAAACACTTCTCATATATTAACAGCATGAATGCTGGCTGATGCCTTAGCTTTGTGTATAAAGACAATGGATTTGGAGCCAGAAGCTCTGGATTCGAGTTCTACTTCTGACATTTATTAACTCTGTAGTTCTGGACAAATAAATCATTTCCTATCTTTGGGGCTCAGTTTCTTTATCTAGAAAACACAGATAATCATAAGAGATAATGTAAGTGAAGTCAATTTGCAAGCTGTAAAACGATGTTAAATGTTCTGGTCTCTTCTCTCAACTCATTTTTCATGTGTGTTCCTCATCTTCGTGCCTCTCATGATTTGCAGCTCAGTATATCAAGATGTGAGAACTGATGAGGCAGGAAGAGGTGAGCCAGGTTCGGACTGGAAAGGAAGAAAGGAAGGACAGCCAGCCTGTCTCAGCACCTTATTTGGCTTCTTTGGTCTTTCCTCATCCAAGAGAACCCACGGCCAAGAGCAGACCTTGAAACTTAGCTTCACAAACTACACAGAGCTGCTATGACGTAAGACAGTCCGACACGTCCCAGCTTACATCAATGTTGTCACTCTGC
The DNA here is from genome assembly GCF_949774975.1 of Lagenorhynchus albirostris. Lineage (NCBI taxonomy): Eukaryota > Metazoa > Chordata > Mammalia > Artiodactyla > Delphinidae > Lagenorhynchus > Lagenorhynchus albirostris. Next base: position 100,587,205 of record NC_083097.1, on the reverse strand, counting down.
CATGCAAAACAGTTTGAACATGCGTGGGATTCATAATAACAGACGGTGATTTCTACATTGGGCTTTGGGGATCTCTGACCACCCTACATACTATTCGGGACTGAAAAGCTTTGGCCCTTGCTCCTGAGACGTGCAGCCAGTCGGGTGAACAAGCAGGCATTACTCAAATGGTCATGAGCCACAGAAAACGAAAGAACTAGAATCCCAACACCTTTTCAAGCTAGAGACTTTTAAACAACTTAGGTTGCATTAAGTTTCCAAAAGAAACAATTAGGCCAGTCATCCGAACAACTATACTAAAATTCATTGTTTCTCACGTAGCTTTCCAAAATTCAAGCAGGCTCTCCACAGTCACACAATAAAATGACAGAAATGTGTCCACGCAAAGCTGGTAGTGAAAGCAAAGACACGCAGCTCAAGTGAGTTTTTCAGAAGCACAATACTTTCCTAAAATTGTGACCTCCTCTCCAATGGCCTGACCTCCCAATTCAGGAAAGGGGGGTCCTGACTTCATGCCCTCCCTAACAGATCAGGCTCTGTTTTCCCTTCTCTGAGGATGTGGTTACTCACAGGGCACGCCTTCATCACGCTAGCTCGCAGCTTGTGCTCAGATCCCCTCCTCTCCCATCTCAGACTCAGGCTCTGCCCTTTTCTTCTCTTCAGCTACTCTCTCAACTTCAGCTCTCTCCTCTGATCCCATAAAATTAAAGAAGCACCCCTGCCACCTCAAGACATGCTGCCTCCTCAGTTGGCCGTGGGTGGAGTTTCCTGCTCCTGGGTTCACAGCCATCTGTTTTGAAAGAACTGCCTTGGTTCTTTTTTTTTTTTTTTGGCGGTACGCCGGCCTCTCACTGCTGTGGCCTCTCCCGTTGTGGAGCACAGGCTCCGGACGCGCAGGCTCAGCGGCATGTGGGATCTTCCCGGACCGGGGCATGAACCCGCGTCCCCTGCATCAGCAGGTGGACTCTCAACCACTGCGCCACCAGGGAAGCCCCTGCCTTGGTTCTTGTCTCCACTTCCTCACCTCTGCATTCACTCCTCCAGCCACGACGACCCGCCATCTGTGCTATCACCCACAGGCACTGCTCTTCTTATGGCCACCAAAGAGTTTTAACTGGAAAATCCAGTGGCACTTTTCAAACCCTTCTCTTTCTAATGACCTATCTCCCACTCTGGACCACTTCCTTTTTAAAATTCTTTAAATCATCCCTCCCCCTCTTTTTAATCTCCCTTAGTTTTCTTCCTGTATCTTTGAAAACTCCTTTCCAGTCTCTTGTAGAAGCCTCTTTTTCCTCTCATCTCATAGGACATACATCTGCACAGTTCCTTCCTTGGAACATTCTTCCCTTTCCACATTCCATGTTTCACAGGTGACCTTACAGACTCCCACAGTTTCAACTGCCACCTCTACCTAGTACAGATACTGGTGATCTACATGTTCATATAAGTATCCCAGTCTGATTTAAATATATTTCTTTCCACCATTCAGACTCTATTAAAGAAAAGTATTGTGAATAATCCTCTTTTCAAATGCATTTGATTTTTGCTCTTGTTCCTTGTTTTTATCCTATGTTCCAAGAGGTACTTAAAAAATTAATAATCATCAAATTCTTTTATGCTAAAACATTGCTTGTGGTTGGTATTTGGGAAAATGCAGTAATTCGTTCTGACCATATTAAGAGTATGCCAGGAATGACTCTACTGTAATGCTACACATATTGTAATATGTGTAGTCAGCCAAAAGATTAAGATCCACATTGGTGAAGGTGATGAGAGCATAGTACTGAATGATCCTCACCTGCTGTGAGAAGTGGTCATGGATGGGAAAAGACGGGGGTGAATGAGGGTGGCCACAGGTGACCAAGGGACTGGGCAGAAGTCATTTTCAACACCGTGGTTACATACATGGATTCCAGAGCTAGACTGCACGTTATAGCCTGGCTTCACCATTTTCTAGCTAATTAAACTTAGTTACTCCATCTCTGTCTATCATCAGTTTCTTCATCTGTAAACAGGTACTCATGGTATCTACATCAGAATATGGCTGTGAAGATTTTTCAGCTAATAATGTAAAACATCAGGAATAGAGTCTGATGCACAGTATGTGTTCAATAAATGTTAGTTACTATTATCATTTAATTAAAAAGTATCAAAAATGAGCATTTAGAAATGAAGCCAAAATAATGGTAACTATTGAGGCAAAAATTACAAAAGACTTAGAAAAGAAAGTTATCTCACAGTAAGGCAGATAGATGCTGGCTTTACATCTTGTTTGACCTCAATGACTGCCTGGTTTTAAATGTGAGCCAATAATTAATCACTACCAAAATATAAAGACTGACTGTCAAGAATGGAGTTTGATATTGTGATTAAATGTAACCTACTATTAAGTTAATCTGGCATTTCATAATATGCTCAATTGTTATCATAGGGTATTGTAAACTCTGTGAGAGCACAGAACAAGTCTGTGTCATTCACGCCAAGCCTAGAACCATGCCTGGTGCACTGTAAATGTTGGATACATGCCTGTTGAGTAGACTGACATAAAATCTAGTTGTTCATAAATGGTAAATAGTTTGTATAAATAAACTGCATAGTCAATCTAATAAATGCCATGACTATTGGGCAAGATGAGAACGTTCAGGGCTATCTGCAAAGTGAGAGAAGAGCAAATTAAAAAATCTGGCAGCTGCTCATTCTTCTTGGAAATCACTCTATCCATAAGGTTGCTCTCTACCACCTCAGGTAGAGATATCAGTCAGGTCCAAGATTCGGAGTCTGAGGACCTGGGTTCTAGACCTGGACTCTAAGAGTAGTTATGGGACATGAATTTACAATTCATTTTGCCTGGATTAGATTATTCCTAATTCCTTTCCTGGCAGCTATTAAGAAAATGGTAACACATATATAATATTAGAACAAGTGTGAGGTTTTGGATAGTGGGGAGGCTGGAGAGGGGACCAATGAGAGGTAACTGAGACTTGAATACAAGATATTGCAAAAATACTGAAAAATGTTGGGTCATTTTGAAAAGCTGATGAAACCAGATCCTACTGAGAAGCACTAAGAAGAGTTTAAATATAAGTAAGTTTAAAGTAAGTACGGTGATGGCTTGGAAGGGCAGGGCTGATTGACGGGGACGAAGCGAAGAAGGGATGGAGGCAGTCAGAGGCCACCTAAACGTCTTGGTCACATTCTAGGAAGCAAAGAGGAAAGGATAATAGGATCTTATACCGATCCCTTGATAGAGAGGAGGGGCAAGCCAGGTTCTCTGCACCTTGAATATCCTTCTAGTCTTTTTCACACCTAAGACTGGAACAAAAGCTGTATTCTTTACCCTCCCTAACTCAGCATCTAAGTCCACTGTGATAAGCCCTACACACCCTTTCTCAAGGTCTCCCACTGCTGTGAAGCAGCTCTCGGACAGAATGTAATGAAATCTGGGAAGTGTTAGTGGAATGACTTGAGCAAAAGGTAGTGCACACAAAACAGAGGGGGTCAGGTATTTTAGTGCAAGAGATGCCCAGTCTGTGGGATGGGAATATGTAACTCACTGAGAGTGAGATTTATTTGCTGTAAGAAGTTATTTTTCTACCAGTGATTTAAGCACCTTAGGAAAATGAATCCACATAAGTCTGTGCTATTACTCTGGGTTGCAAGGGCTTGGGTCAAAGGGGATAATAAAGTGGAAGGACACTTATTTATCTTGATCTCATTTGATTTGCACAAAACATCAGCTATGCAATTTCCAAAAATGTCAACTTTCACCAAAGCCGCAGTCATGGTGACACAGAAAGGCAACAAAATTTCCTGTGCTGAGGAATACAGCATTGCACTTAATTCTATTTGTGTGTGTGTGCACATATGTGTGTGTGTCTATTTACCTGTACATGTTTATATGTACATGTAGGTATTTGTATACACATGCGCATATACATGTATTTGTGTCTGTATATAACTATGGGTGTGTGTGTTCACATATGTACATATATACAAATTTTCATACCTTCTCCATAAAATCCAGGATGCTAGGTAGAGATGGAGTATTATCATTTTACAGATGGAAAAGTTGAGGAACAATAAAATTAAGAGACTTGCTTAAGTTCTCCTAGTTTGTTTTCATTTTATTTATTTACACTATATACCAACTCCCTTACTTCCAAAAAGCACTTTGCAATTGCTTCAATGACAGTTGGGGATAGTGATGGGTGAGATGACTGGTCCAGAGATGATTCTACTCAACCAAGTTGCTCAGAAGAGAAAGAGTAACACAGTCAAACAGTTCTGTATCAAAATCCTGGCCCGGCCACTTACCTACCTGTAACCTTGTGAAAGTCAGACTCTCTCTCTAAGCCTCATTTTTTCATCGGCCAAACAGGGGATAAAAATAGGGCTTGCCTCGCAGACTTGATGTGAGGCTTAAACAGGACCAGTGTTTAAAGAGTTCAGTCGGTGCATGGCATGGCCAACATTTGATGGCTCACGAGTGGAGCTCTGCAGTGGATCTGTGGTTTGGCCTCTGCTTTATGCAGTCCTGCGTATAATCCTATTTTTGAGGACAGCAAATTGGCCTCTCTTCATAAAATAAATACATCACGGGGGACACTTCCCTGGTGGCACAGTGGTTAAGAATCTGCCTGCCAATGCAGGGGACACGGGTTCGAGCCTTGGTCCGGGAAGATACCACATGCCGCAGAGCAATTAAGCCCATGCGCCACTACTACTGAGCCTGTGCTCTAGACCCCGCGAGCCACAACTACTGAAGCCCGCGTGCCTAGAGCCCACGCTCCACAACGAAGAGTAGCCCCTGCTTGCTGCGAGAAAGCTTGCAGGCTTTCTCTAGTTAGTGCAGCAATGAAGACCCAACGCAGCCAAAAATAAATATAAATAAGTAAATAAATTAGAAAAAAATACATCATGTCTACTAAGAACCCTATGTTAAAATAATATTCCAGAGCATTTCTCTTTTTTAAGACAGAAAGAGATGGCTTCCATAGGAATAAAGAAGGAAATCTGTAAACACATTTGCAGTGACAGAAAAGCCCAACTTTGAACTCGTATGTTTATGTGTGTTGTCATCTCTCCTTCACTGATCCTCAGTTATTGCACAATGTTCTGCCCTTTTAGATGGCAGGGTTACAAGAATGTATAGTTTAAACTCTGCATTTTGCAAAAGATGAGCATTATTTTTGAGTCTGGGAAACTTCAAAATAATTTGATTGCCTTCTGTGTTTTGTTTCATTAGGTAAAGGCAAAAAAAACAGTTCTAGCTGTTTTCTGTACCAATATACAGCTTGTGTTTAAATTAAAACAAGAGCCAGGCTCACGACCAGAGGGGAAAATCATGAAACGGAAACCCTGTAATATGTAAAAAGGCTATCGCTGGAGAGTAAGAAGAGGAGTTTTAAACTCGGGCATCTTTTTTGTAAACATCTTGTTCAAATGTATTGTGCATTTTCCTTCCCCCTTCCTGCCACTAAACCAGGAAAGAAGCTTAAGGGCAGTCAGAAAAGGAGGTTTACAGAATCCTAACAATACAGGCATGTTTATGGGAGACTACATTTCTTGTTATGCCAGTGAATTAGCAAAACTGAACACATGATGGCGTGGGTTTCTTTTTTTCCCCCGTGTTAGCATCTGAATTGTCTCCCTTTAGCCCCGAAAGCAGTTGTAAATTTATTGTTCCTAGGTTACCGAAACAGGCTGAGACCAATCATTTCAATATTTCAGAGGTTGTCCCTACTGCTTTTCCCATGAAGACATCATATAGAGCAATACGATTCTGGTACATTTAAGGTGCTGGATCTGGATGAAGTGGAACTATTATAAAATAATCTACCATGTTACAGAGGTTGCCAGGTAAAGTAGAGTTTCTTTAGTTTTAAGTGGATTAAAATAGACCAGGATTGCTCATCCTCAGTACTGCCCACATTTTAGGCCTGATAATTCTTCGCTGTAGGGCATTTTCTTGGGCATTGCAGGATGTTTAGACGCATCCCTGCTCTCTACCCACCAGATGCCAGGAATACCTCCCCAGGTATGACGATCAAAAATGTCTCCAGGTATTGCCAAATGTTCCCCGGCGATGGGTAAAGCCGACCCAGGTACTGGGGCTAAAAGTTGATATTCCAAAGACAGTGCTTCTAAGTAGGTGGGTGAGCCCGGACAAGTTATGTAACATCTCCACACCTCAGTTTCCTCATCTGTAAAAGGAAGATAATAATATTCCCTACTTCACAGGACTGTTGTGAGGATTAAATAAGATAACGCCTATCCCCTGGGAAGAGCTCAATGTTAACCATTATCATTATTTTAACAATTCTATGCAATTTCATTTTTTTTTCCTTTCTGATTTCAGTTTAAATGCAGGTTAAAGATACAAACAATAGGAATCTATTTAAAGGGGGGACGTTTGAGTGCAGTTACACAATTACAGATGGAGATCTTTACTTATGTTTGAGTGGTCAGGTTATAGAAGCTCAAGTATTGCATAATTTTGAATCCCAATTTGCTAAACAGCTTCGGTTATTGCATAACATATTTTATTATCTTGCAAGTGGAGATTCCTAATTCATCTAAATTAAGGGCTGCTGCCAGATGACTCTTCTGTAAATATAACTGCTCTATTGTGTGTTTTGAAAGTCTTGACGTGATGCCTGGTCTTTCCCCTGGAGTTCTTCCTTCACCATTGGTCATATTAATATTATTGTAGTATTCATTGAAATAATAACAAAAGCTACCATTTTTAAGAGCAACTTACTGTGTGCCAAGATAAGTGCTTTCCATATATTATTATTTCACTCAATCCTCAAAACAATCTTAAAAATGAGGTGGGTATCTTAGAGAGACGAAGTTACTGTGTTCCAGCCAGCAAAGGTCAGAACGAGGCTGGAGCCCGGACTGGTGCCTTCACAGCCTATGCTCTTAAAATGCAACTTCATTATCAAGGCTCACAGAGCTAGCCTGAATTGATAATCATAACATATGCCCCTTTCTGAAACACATTCCACCCTACCCCCACCTCTCACATCATCATTCACTTTTCTTGCTTTTCCCCAGCCAGCTCAAAATACCTGGAGGGGAGTGGTTATAAAAGAACCATGCTCTGATCCACATTTAAGTCAAGCACAGTGATTTAAAAAGGGAGTGAGAGAGAGAGAGAGAGAGAGAGAGAGAGAGAGAGAGAGAGAGAGAGAGAGATACCACTCATTTCACATTAGTCTTAATGACACTCACTTCACATTAGCCTTAATGAGGACTAATAAAGCTTGTCTGGAAGCTGAAGGAGGGAAAGGCTGAATTCACAAATAGGGAAAGGTAGGAAGATTCAGACATTAAATAGGTGATTCTTCAAACGCATCCCAGGAATCCAATTCTTGCATAGAGTATGCATATTTTACTTCAAGGTAAGGAGTAAATTAGAAGAATAGCACTGCTGCCAGAGGCGCCTTAAAGCTTATATTTTTGAGACAATTGCCAGTGGTGACCAAAAACTGAGAAATCAATGGAAACTAAGGTCAGAAAGTGTACCCTTGGAGGTCCTGGGAAGAAAAGTTACAAAGCTAGTTCAGAAACAGCAACCTTCTCATCACATAGTCTTGTGAGTCAGCGCAATTGGGCTAGGGTTTGAGAGGCCAGCAGGTTTGCTGGTTGGCCTTTGGCGGAAGAGATCACGTGGCTCAGGGTAAGTCACAAGCAGCTCTGAGCAAAGGGCAGGCAGACCATCCACTCATAGCTGCCAGGAGTTAGGCTGGAGGCAGCAGGAAGTCTGTGAGCGTTGTGGGAACTAAGAAGCTCATCAGCCCACAGCATTACAGTATTAAGCAGGGCCTCAGTGGTCGGCCCGTCCTGTCCTTTATCAACACATGACTCTTCCTCAGTATTCCCACCCACAGGTGTCCAACCTGTGTTTTGAAAGCTCCAGTGACTGGAAGCTCTTATTGTTCGTAAATTAATAACTTGGCCATCCTTCAGTCTGTGTCCTTGTGAACGCTACAGCATGCTGGCTGTGGCACCGCCAGTCATATAAAAGAGATTAACGTCGATAAGGTTAATTATGTACATAAGTAAATTTACGAAGGTGCCTACCATATGCAGGCACTTTATAAATTTACTCAATGAATAATTTTGACAACAATGAAACAGATTAGGAAGGGGAGCCCCAGTGAGGTTAAATGTCTTTCTCACCCAAGCTCACACAAAATTAAGTGGGAGTCACTCCTGGTCCAGGAGGCCCCCAAGCCACACCTTGTCTGCCACGGCAGGATTTTTGCTGTCAATTTCTAAACGTGGTTGGAAGAGTTTAGGATATACAGACTACAACAGAGAAAGGAGCCCATATAGATGAAGGCAGAATCTCCTGAAAGCATTGCTTGCAAGTAGCAATACTTACAGAGATGTCATCACTGAAGTCAATTTCATCCAAATCAAGGTATTCAGGGGCTTCCATCATTCTTCTTTGCACATTTTGAGTAAGGTCAAATCCTTATAAAGTCCTGGACCCGACAGAAGCACAAAAGAAAAGCAAAACGGTTAGCTGTTTTATAACCAAAAAGCACATTTATATTTAGACAAAGTGAGAGAAGTCACTGGGTGCAAGGGCTGCCTTTGAGCACACTTCCTCCCTTTGAATGTCACCAGCTTGGCTCTCCAGAAACAGTAAGCACAGCTCCTCCAGGCTCCCCAGGAGGCTCCCTAGGGAGCAGCCATGGTCCTTCGCCGTATTGCATTTGTGCCCGGTTTGTCTTTGCCAGAGCAGTAACTCAGGTCAGATTCTCCCCTTGTGATCAATATTAAGATTGACCCAGCCCACATCCACCACTACACCCCGGGTGAATGCAGGGGCTTCGAGGATGGGGAGCAAACCTTGAAATCTTAGGACAACCATATTCAAATGTTTATGTGGGCATATCTTTGGATCCTGGGCACGAAGTAATGAATACTGGATCTGCACGGTAATAACACAAGGACAAGGCAGATACTAACTTACCAACAATAATGGATATTTCAGAATTTGTAGTACAACCTCCAGTTCACTCCCTCAGAAAAAGGATCTAAGCAGAGATTTAAACCACAGAGTTATTGCATCGCCCCCTGCTTCTAACAGCTTTGCCTGCCGATGCCAGTGTGACCCGACACAGGCGCCAGAATGTCCTCAGTCAGCACTTGCCTTGGGGCTGCCTGTGGCAGTTCTTTAAATCTGTCAAGGAAGATATATCACCTCCCAGTTCATTTTCCCATCACTTATCCTCATCACCATTGGCAGTGGCAGTGGTACCTACAGATGTCAGGAACAGAAATATAGACCTCCTGGCAGTGCCTTGGGGTGCGGTTATCTTCCGCAGAGCAAACTCTCAGATATCGAAAAAGATTCCATTTCCCGTAACTTGTCTTTCTTATTATAAAAACTGTCTTATGTACTCAGACTTGAGTATCCGAAATAATTTATTTTTTTCGCTTTCGGATCTCTAATGAAGGGGTACCTTGCCAAAGGGGAAGGCGTACCTTGCCAAAGAGTAAGGAGTACATTATTGGAAAGGGAAAATAAATCTAGGCTGATGAAAATGAGCTTATCGATATAAGATCAAGAATGTAAAAATACCTAGTTTTTAAAAGGAAACTAACTCTGAAGGCACTGATTTCTCATTTTGAGGTTTTTAAAAAATTTACAGAAATAGCATAATTGCGGCAAAGGGGGGAAACCACTCTCCGTTCCATACCTCAAACCCATGACTTGACTCAATTTTCAGTGCTTCCCCCTTCCTTCCCTTCCCACAGGCATATACCATTTTTACATATTTTTAATTATAGTGGATACGGAGTTGATCCAAAAAAGAATTAGGATGCTACTACCATGTACAAATGTGATTATCCATTTAGAATAAATATTAAACGTTCTTCTGAAATCACAGTAAAGTTTAAAATAAAAAGAAAACCAATTAGGATGCTACTACCATGTACAAATGTGATTATCCATTTAGAATAAATATTAAACGTTCTTCTGAAATCACAGTAAAGTTTAAAATAAAAAGAAAACCAATTTGTCTTTGATACCTAAATTAAATTTTATTATTTATAGAAATATAAAAATTGGTTCTTAGACAAATTTCTTGGTGCAAAAATATATCACTTTTCCTCTAAGCCTCACAAAGCTTTTCAGAGAAAAACGTGCACACTCATACTTGCAAATTACTCAGAATAACTTTCTCTTCCATTCTGGTAGATTCTGAGACAATCCAGACTCTGGATTCCAACTTGTCAACTAACAGACTTTCTCCCAATCCAATTTCTTTGCACTAAGTCTATACTCCACATTGAACTGTTGATTTACAGACTGTTCCCAAGGCTTTGGTGAACACAAAGATGATTCTGGGTGTCGGGATGGGGTACAGACAAGCGCAGTATCACCACAAACATGGAAACGCGAGATGAAGCAGAAAAACATGAGTCAAAGCTGGGGACCAAGCGGATCTCTAAATATATGGAAATACAAAACTAAATACAAAATGCAAATAGGACACATCTTAACTAAGCATATTAACAAGTAATTGTTGAGTCTCTGTTTGAGGTGTGTTTAACAACATGAAGAGCAATTTCCCTTGGAGCACAGACATTCTAATGGAACATATCCAGTGGATAATATAAATCGTGACACCAAGGCACAGAATCTTTATATTTGGATTTGGAGGTTGGTAATGAGATTGTTTATTCTACAGAACAGCATATAAGAGTTACAGCAGTGCCAGCCCATTATAGGAAGGTCATATTTATCTCAGTGGGTTGGATGGTCCTGCCTCAGACTAAGTGGTCCAAGGCATACAGGATTCTCCTTTACTTCCCGATGGGCTCCCATATGTGGCCATCTCCTTTAACATGCCTTATTCTATCTATAACACAATTCCGTTTGTCTAGTTTCAATGCTTCTTTCTTTCAAGGTGCCACTTGGAAAGTATTACATCCTCGTTTATAAGGTACAGAAATCCCTGTGGTTCACCAATCCTGGCCACATTCCCAACATCAATTGCTTCTTTTCACTGGAGGGTGAGTCCATGGTTGTCCCAGGGATCATTATATTGCCTCTTCCTTCCCCATCTGCCCTTCCACTGAGCACATAGCACCCTTGAGCACTCCTTTCTGAGGAATTGGGATGTGACTGGAGGGGATGAGGTCAGGTTTAGAGTAGCTGTTGCAAATAATCCAACATGATAAGGAAACTGAGCTGGGCTGTGGGTGCTTTTCTCATTGTGCTCGTCAGGCACTGCCTCACCCCACACACCCAGTGGGACCCAGCGAGTGGGACCCAGCGAGCCCCCGTTTCTGACTGACACACAGGCACCGATGAAATGCACAGCTACAGAGGGCACAGACCAGAGGCCCAGGGGCCAAGTCTGGTCCACAGATGTGATGTGTTTGGCCCTAGCAGTATTTCCAAAAAATTGACTCTTTTGCCAACTTGTAGCCCTTTGGTGCTTTCACATAAGAGTCTCGATTTCTGGCTTCACTTAAAAAATATCTGGAGGTCTGGGGGCACAGGTCTGCATTCTCCATGATAACAATTGGCTATAGCTGAGCTGCAGCTGCCCTGTCTACAGGGCGTGTGCTCCCCAGCTCCCCCCGCACTCCCACCCCCCATCGGCTCTCCTCATCCACACATCCTGCCTGGCTCTGGGGGCATTTGAGTCTTTGACCCTTCAAAGGAATCCAGTATGAAACATGAATGCCATCCTCCTCCCTTTCCTTATTGGTGCCTTCTGCCAAACGTTATTTCCTTCATTTGTATTCTAACGCTGGCTTTGTATTCTACGATTGTTTTAAATTCTCATACCACAACAGCAGTAAAACGAAATTTCCTACCAGTAAACCACCAGCATGTTACAATTTGTGCTTTTCTACAACCTCCATTTTATCTCTTAGTATGAGAAAAAGAAAACCTTCACAAACATAATAAAATGCTACGAGGCGGGGATTACATTTCCTTCACTTTACAGCCTGAGGAAGAAGAGGTCCTTGCCTTGTTGTCATTGGCGTTGTGCAGTTACACGGTGCCACTTCACTACTGTGACTGGGGGGAGGGCGAAAGCTGTGCCAATGACAAGCCCAGAAAAAGACCGAGACCATCCTCCATGTGGCCAGCCCGAAAACTTGGATGTAAGAAGGCCAACCCTGCTCAAGGCCGGTGAGAGTGGGTTGACACCTCAGTGGAAAATAGTTTTCAGCCTCCCCAGAAAGGGCAGTCCAGCTTAAAAGCCTTTATATGAGATTTTTACTGCTACACATCACAGTTGCCCTGGACCCCTCTGGGACCTCAGAGCGCAGTCATTTATACATTTGTACCGCAGCCTCATCCCACCAGCCCTGTGCCTGCAAGCTGCAGTCACTGGTCCCAGGTTCTCCGAGGTCTTTCTCCCATATTGCCACACCTCTCCCCTCAGCACACCTCTTACAGAGCTGTCCACCTCAGGTACTGCTGACTGGCTGAAATCATTCCATTTCAAGCTCAGTTGGGCTTTTAATTTCTCTTCATTGACATTGGCAAGTTTTAATGTGTTACAAACTGGAGTAGGTATGTCATGCGTTTAAGCTGTTTTTAAGTGCGGGGAGAGGTGACGGTAGAGACTGGGCCGGAGGTGGGAAAGCAGAGAAAGGGAAAGGAAACATTTTCCAATGGCTTAGCTCTACTACTTTGGGTCGGAAAACTTATAGGGAGGGAAAGAATACAAAAATTAGAACGTGAGGACACAGGCCTAGGCGGCTAGGACCCAAATGCCATGTAGAAGCTATTGGTGACACATCACACCCCTTCTCTTGATGTGCCCAAGGCACTGGGAGAAACTTTACCCAAACTCCAAATTGAGGTCAGCTAGAGCAGGAAAAGACCAAAGAAGTAACGAGCGTCAACTGTGCGTAATGCCTGTAGGATTTTTCCTACTCTCACAGAGTTTTGATAAATTGCCAAGAACAGAAGTCCCTCTAGTGCCTATTAAAATGTACAGTAGAGGCCCTGGCCCTAATAGGTCTATCAACACCGTGTCACCTTCTCATGGGTGACCTCAGTGATGGCCCAACTGAGAAGAGAAGATTCAATTTAGGGAAAAGCTCCAAGTAACTAGGAGTCCAACTGAATAATAAAAAAGTAGGCATCGATTTAAAAAAATAGCCTCCCCCCTCTAGTGTTAGGATTTTCAGGCGACATTTAAAATTTTTTTTTATAGTGACTTGAAAACTGACTCTGAAAATAATTCCAAATGAAGACTTACAAAAATCTGTTGGGTAATGGCTTGGAGTGGCCGACAGAATTTCTTTGAGAAACTGCCCTCGTTTAATGTACACAGTCTGGTGTGCTTGGCTCATAAAAGGCTCACTGATTTGTAACTACAGTCACAGATCACATAAATTGCTCTACTGAAATTCTTCTTAAAATGAATTGCCTCACTCCAATTTATAAAGAGTCAGCATGGACTCATTCTGAAGGCTCACGTTACACAGATTTCTCCTCTTCTGCCAAAGTCACTATTGCTACATTTACCAGTGTACTAGGAGGCCTGGTAATTAAAAGTAAGTTGGGCTTGTCAAAATAAATGAGCAGGGTACATTCGGTGATGAGGTAACCTCGGTTGATTTGCATTACAACTTCTTTCTTTACTCTTTAATTCACCAATACTTGGGAAAACACAGCAGCTGCCTACACCCTCACACACACACACACTTGGCCAGATTTGTACTGGGATACATTTTCAGTTTGGAAGCCTACACATAGATACTGAACTTCCTTTCATATAACAAGAGTTCAAAAAAAAAAAAAATCACAAACTACGTACTGGAAGGCTTGGGTGGAAAAAAGTGGAATATATGAAATGTTGTCCCCAGTTGGCTCGGTAGCTTGGCTGGCAAGAAAGCAACTCATTCCAAATGTTGGACTCAGTTTCTTTCACTCTTTGATTCAACAGTGGCCAGAAGCATGGCAGTCACTAAATGCCTAGTCTTGAAGCAGAAAAATGATAGAGGCAAGAAATTTCTACTGGAAAGAGGTAACTGAAGGAGCGCCAAGAAGTACATACGAGGAGAAAAGGGAAAAGCACAAGCTGTGTAGATTTCATCCCCTTCTTCATTTATGGGATATTCCCGCATGTACATGCTGGGTAAGAACAACACTACTCTCCACGCCAGTATGCGGCATTCAGTGCAAGGGGGAAATAGACAAGAAAACAAGCCATTACAATATACTGTGGTCCTACCTAGAGGGGTGAGATAGGCAGGGTGGGAGGGAGATGCAAGAGGGAGGGGATATGGGGATATATGTATACGGACAGCTGACTCACTTTGCTATACAGCAGCAAGTAACACAACAGTGTAAAGCAATTATACACCAATAAGGATGTTAAAAAAAATGCCTCTGTGAAGAGAAAAATGAAATCAATATTTAAATAATAAAAGATACGATGAATGTTTTCTAGGAATTCAAAAAAAAATGTATACTGTGGTCCCTGCTGAGACAAATAAATACACAGGAACCTGAGTCACTTAACCTAGACCTTGGAGAGGAGGGAAGTGTGACTGGTACAGGTGAGGTCTAAGCTGAAAGCTGAAGGGTGAGGATACAAATGGTGAGGGAGTCAAAGTGGCAGGACGAAGTGTTCTAGGTAGAGTTACAGCACGGGCAAAGGCCTGGAGGGGAGAATTCTGAAGCAGGATTTCCAGAAGAATGGGTAACATTGATTTAACACCTGTTGCTGGTTTTGCTTCAAAAAAGGGGTTTTAAAGGGTGATGGCCAGGGTGGATGGGTAAGCACAGCAGTCAGGAAGGTATTTCCAAAGCCAGAGTGTAAACAGAGCACGTGTTGGAATACCAACTTTTCTGGCATGTTTGGAGAAAGTACAAGCGAGTATTTGCTATCAGACCGGAGACTTCAATGTACAGTAATATATTGAGCTTGCTCCAGCTTGGGGGCAAGGGGAGCTGCATTTCCTGTTTGAATGCTCACAAACATTTGTGAAGCAAAACTTCTTAGCAGGGGCTAGGTCTGGGCGCCTTTACGTATACTCTCTCCTGTGCGTCTCACGAAGACTGGGAGACAAATATCTTTACAATCTCCTTTGTGGAGGTAAGGACACCAAGGCTCAGTGAGGTCCTGTGATCGCCTCACACACGGGGCTTCTGGTGATACGTCTATCTTGCTCCCTTATTTCAGCTTGCCAAAACTGCAGGGGTAAGGTAACACTTCGCCCGTATCAAACATTTTATTGTTTCAAATCACCTTATATATATTTTTTACCTTTCTTGAGTACAACTCTGTGAGAGGGAGGCAGAGGGTGTCTATCACAGTTTGCAATCATATCTTTCCTATTCTGAAGACATCAAAACTCAGGAATGTGTCGGCCAAGGTTATGTACTCCTAAATAGGGGCAAAGCCAGCTCAGACAGACCACTTCCGACAGCAAGTCCAGAGCTCTTCTGATTTACCCCCTAGACTGTTCTGAAACATGGCCGTGGCTCCGAACCATCTAGGCCAGAATTCCATAGGCATCCTCAGTCCTGAACTGTACTGTTTTGGGTGTTCACAGACCATAACTCCAAATTGCTTTTTCCTCTCTCCGGCAGAGTCTAAAGAGAATGGTGTAGGCATGAGGACCATTAAAGAAAGTGTATAGACCTTTGTGAACCTAACATACCTTATCCACAGGTGTCCCTGAACTGGCCAGTAAAGATTGTATTCCACAGTCAATTGATTTAATACCTCAACTTCATCTTCAAAAAAAATTTGATAATGACCATCTTTCCTTATGTCTTATTGAAAAGGCAAGTAAAATACCACTGCACTAGGGAGCCTCATTCTAGAGGATTGTTCTGACAAAACCCTATAAAGGTTGGTCTTTTTGTAGTTTTTCAAAAATTGAAGTATATTTGGTTTAAAATATGGTCTTTTTCATTGTGAGCCCTAGCTTGTAGTTTAAAATTCTTGTAAATGATTTGGGGTTATTTCATTATTTCCAGAATCTGTCACTGAGAATGAACTAACTTATACCAGAACTTTAGAGACTGAAAGGACCTTAGTTTTAAGCTCTGAGGCAAAGGTACTTTTAAATTTGTATGTGTGTGTGTGAGTGATTTAAACTGAGTTTAATATTTAAAATTCTTTTGGAAGAGGAAGCGAAGAATCCATGCTCACAGTACCTGAACAAAAGAAGATAAAAGAATGTAGAATGGAAGAAAAATATAAACACATGTAAATACAAGG